>NC_092501.1:93032400-93705900 GCF_047511675.1 Marmota flaviventris | reverse complement strand
ATATAAGTGCATTCTACTGTCATGTATAACTAATTAAAAAAAAAACAAAAAAAAATTTAAAAAAGAAAGGGAAATTGTGACAATTTCAAAAATACGGTTCTTCATGAATATTTTAGGAAGCTAAGAACTATTCAGGCCAGGTGTGGTGGCTCTGGCCTGTAATCCCTGCAGCTTGGGAAGCTGAGGCAGGATGATCACAAGTTCAAAGCCAGCCTCAGCAAAATGAGGCACTAAGCAAATCAGTGAGAACCTGTCTCTAAATAAAGTACAAAAAAAAAAGGGCTGGGGATGTGACTCAGTGGTGAGAGCCCCTGAGTTCAATCCCTGATTATGCACCCCCATCCCCCCAAAAAAGAGTATTCAGGGGAAAAAAGCTTCTTTATGCAATATATTCACAAATTATCTTACCTGATAATGTTTGTGTTTTGTCATCTGAAACAGCAGATTTCTTCAGAGTTATTTGCTTTCTCATTTAGGCAATTTATTGAAAATAGACTTCAAGTTGTTCATTAATTGACTTTAAATTCCCACCACGACGTGACGAGTGGAATGACTGTGCATCTTAGATTCTGCACATGCATCTCAAGGGCAGAACAGTAAAAGAAAGCTGTCTCTCAAAGCACATATACAGACACACAGACACAGACACACACACTCAGAGAGAAATATTACAAATATACATTTAAAAGTCAAGTAAAATTATAAGCAAATAAGCAAAGTTTCCAAGGTTTTCTGTTTTATTTTCTTTTTGAAATAAAAATATAACTAAAACATAAAGCAAGCACTTATTTGATACATAGTTTCCAGCAGTGGAAAACATTTTTCCATCTGTCACCCCAAAAGTGTTTAGCTTTCAAGTATCTTTGGTAAAATGACTACTAAAGGATTCATGAAGACTGAATTAAGAGTGAGATGCCAGGTTGGATGGTGCATGCCTATAAGCCGGGCTGCTCTGGAGGCTGAGGCAGGAAGATCCAAGTTTCAGGCAAGCCTGGGCAATGTCAGAAGACTCAAACTTAAAAAAAATAAGTAAATAAAAAGAACTGGGAATGTAGCTCAGTGGGAGAACAACCCTGGAATCGATCCCCCCTACTGCAAAAAATAAATATAAAAAATAATAAACAAAAAAACCCAAACAAACAAACAAACAAACAATAAATAAATAAAATAATCTGATTATGGAATATTCAATGATTCATTCAAGGTCAATTGGGAAAATATAAAGTGGTATGAAATAGATAAACTTGTCTTACAAGTTCAGGAAAAATTTGATATTTTAAAAAAAATTGTTGTTGCATATTAATTATACAGAATAGTGGGTTTCATTGTAGCATATTCATATTCCTTTGAAGATGACCATGTTTTGTGGGTATGTCTGTATATGCATGCGTGTGTGTGTGTGTGTGTGTGTGTATGTGTGTGAGCAAACGTGTTTATATATTATGTACCTATAGTCTCACATATGTTTTATTCTTCTATTGCAACCCAATTCCTGGGATCATCATTTGCATACTACTAGACACTGAGGCCTAAATCTCCAGAATCATGCACTGCTAGAATGTATCATATGTTTGAGATGGCCACAATCTCTTGTCAACAGAGTTTTATCTATTTTAAGGCCAGTTTGTAATGTTTAATTTTTAAATATCAATGAAACCATGTCCAAGAAGTGATTTTTCATGGTCAAAATAATCTTACCCTTCTACTTTATTTTTCTAGCATATTTGTTATGGTATAATACATTTTACAATGCATTAGGGTATGTGTGTGTGTCTGTGCACAACATTGAAATAAATTATTTTATTCTGAATTGCTAGAATACTGATTATTTGAGTTCAGAGGCAGAGTTTCATGTACTAATCCTCCTCATGTCTAACAGAGCCTTTGCAGATATTAACTGAACTGAGTTCATTCAAAAAATAGTGCTATTGTTGTCTCCATATGTAGGCAGAGTCCTAATGTATAATCAGATATGCATGAATTAACAGGAGTCTATAGATTCAGCTGGTAATCCTGCAGCTCACTTGTGCAAATTTGCTCTTAATTTTGAATATATATGTGTACATTCTGATATTATATTAGCTTTGGCATTACAATTTCTCTATGGTGTCAACTATGCTGAAAGAAAGTGAAGGTGAAAATTTGCATTATATTCATATATAAAGCACATTAAGAAGTAACTTCATGGACACAGAGAATGCCAAATCTTGCACTTTATTCCCAGAGCTCAGACATCAGCACTGCCAAACAATTGCTGTGAGTTGGAAAACATTCTGGATATTGATATTCAATATTTTTAACCTTTTGTCAGTAGGTGATGAATTAACTCAGCTCCAAGGTTGTTCCAGTTGACAGTGAGTGCTGATTTAACTCATTTCTCGCTACAGGAAGAAGAATCAGATCCAGGAAGAACAGCCAATAGAAGAAAGAAAATGAAGTAAAAATAAAATTAGTGCACTAGTACTTTAGCACTGTTAGGCATCCCAGAAACTCAGGGATAATTAACATTCTTAATATAAAATATTGATGTTATGCAGTATTAATGCTGTATCACAGTAAGAATTGACAGTGTTTAATGTTTCATAGCAGCCTCCTAGCTGAGCATAGAAGTTCTTTTGCAAGCAAAAGGAAGTTAATTTTAGATTCCAAAATATATGAAACACTTTGGAAGAAATGCAATTAACTCTGTTGTTTTCTATCTTTACTATCTTACTTTACTTCTATATAGCGAGAGAACCATTGTATGAAATCACTGACATTTCTGCTTGCCACTAGTTTGTAAACCTGAATATCTTTTGATTCACTGGTGCTTACTCATTTGGAGCAATAAGTCACATAAATAACACCACTGTCTGAATCAGCTATTTTACTCTGAATTACATAATTGTGGCTTTCAAACACTTTAATCTTTTTTGCATTTAATGTGTGTAATTAATCTGTTTTTAGTAGCTTCCCCTCATCAAGTAGGGTTGCATAACTTCAAAATGTAGTCCATGAAAGAACTGCAGGATAAATTTTTAATTTTCTTCTATTTTTATAACTTCTCTATGATTTTATTCACACTCACATTCTGGGAGTTTTATATACTTGGAGATTTCAATCCATGGTAAACACCACTTTAAAATTGTACAAATGATTCAAACAAATTTAAAGAGGAAGAACACATTCCTACAGGTATTTTTTGAATGGACATCATGATTTGCAGTTTTCTGTCTTTATGAGCTCTGGTTCCTATAACACAATACCATAGACTGATGGATTTAAACAGCCAGTATTTATTTCTCAAAAATCTAGAGTTCAATGTGAAGGTACTGATGTATTCAGTTCTGTTGAGGGCCTAGTTCCTGATTGGAGAAAGTTTTTTCTTCTTTCTTTCTTCCTTCCTTCCTTCCTCCTTCCTTCCTTCCTTCCTTCCTCACTTCCTTTCCCTCCTTCCTTCTTTCCTACTCTACTTCTTTCATTCCCTCCCTCCCTTTCCTCTTTTTGTTCCTAACACATATTAATTGTACAAATGAGTGACTTTCACTATGATGTTACCAATATGCACATATCCTGCACTGATCACATTCACCCTCCCTTCTATCATTTATTACCCTCCTTTCCCTATCCTCTTTCCAGTTCCTGATACTTAACCTTCTATTTTCAGGTCATTTTTCCCCCCAGTTTCCACATATGAGAGAAAACATTCCACACTTGTTCTGCATCTACTTATTCCACTTAATGTGGTGACATCCTGTTCCATCCATTTTCCATTTTCCATCTTCTTTCCTAAAGTTTTCATTTTTCTCCATGGCTCTATAATACTCCATCATGTATGTATAACCTATTCACTTTATCCATTCAGCTGTTGATAGGGTCCTAGAGTAATTCCGTATCTTAGCTATCATGGGTATGCAGCTCTTTGTATACATTGTCTTCATTTGCTTTGCATATATACCCAGGAGTGGTATAGCTCTATAATATGAGAGTTTTATTAATAGATTTTGGAGTAATCTCCTATTGTTTTCTATTGTTGTTTCACTAATTCACATAAACAGTGTAAAATGTTTCCTCTCCTCCACATCCTCACCAGCCTTTGTTTTTATTATTATTATTTTTATAATAGTCACTCAGACTATGGTGATATGTCATCTCAGCCTAGTTTTTATTTGTATTTCCATGATAATTAAAATACTGATCAATTTTTACAATCTTTACTAGCCATTTATACTTTTTCAAGAAATGCATGTTTGAACCATTTGTCCATTTTTATTGGATTATTTGTTATTTTGTTCTTTTCTTTTCTCCTAGGGATTGAATCTAGGGGTACTTTACTACAGAGCTACATGACCAGCTCTTTTTATTTTGAAACATGTCTTCCTCCATTGCTAAGGCTATCCTCTAACATATGATCCTCCTGCTTCAGCCTCTGAAGTCTCTCTTTGTGTTGCTTTGCGAGAGCCTTATATCTGTACCTTCACATGGATAGGAAAGAAATTACCACTTTTTTTCTACTTATAAGGGAGCTAGTCCATCCAGGAGGGCTCTATCCTCTTGGCCTAATTGCTTCCCCAAAGGCCCATCTCTAAATGCCATTATATTTGGGGGTAGAATTACAACATACAATTTTTTGTGTGTGTTGGGGGAAACATTCAGTCCGTGAGACTTCCCTTCCTTATGTTTAACTATTTATACCACACTTATAAATTTTCATCCCTGAATCTAAAAGAGGTGTTTATCTAAGGAGCCAATTACTTGTACTGTGAAAAGGTATTTAATGAAAAAAATCTGGACGATAGAGGTTTTAATTTATTTATTTGCTATTTATCTTAAATCTTTTTCAATGGAGAGTGTAAGAATATACATTAGAAAATTAAATTTTTCCAGGTGTGGTTGTACACATCTGAAGCCCAATGACTTGGGGCACTGAGGCAGGAGGATTGCAACTTCTAAGCCAGTCTCAGCAACTTCTAAGCCAGTCTCAGCAACTGAGCGAGGCTCTAAGCAATTTAGCGAGACTCTGTCTTAAAGTAAAATACAAAAAAGGACTGGGGATGTGGCTCAGTGATTAAGCACCCCTGGATTTAAAAAAAAAAAGAAAGAAAATTGTATGTAAAAATAAATTGCATATTTATTCAATTTACATCTAAGATCTTATCATTTCATGAAAAGTGTATTTCTCATGTATTATTAACATAATTGCTTATTTATACACATGTAGAAAATCGCACATGAAATATATTCAAGGTAATAATAATACAAATGAGTAAGTTTAACATTTGTTTTCATTTATTTTGACCTTATATATTGCTTTCATCTGTTAGATCATGTCACCAAAATTTCATAAAATTAGCTGTTTGTTTAAACTTATTTTAACACTATTTTTCTTCATGATTTTATTTTGTAAAGTTTTACATGATTTGAGTATGAAAATTATATTATAGGCACATTCAGAGGAGTTCCTTTCATTCCTGTTCCTTATATTTCCTCTAACTCCTTGTAAATAATAAATATTTTTAGTAGTTTTTGCTGGGTGTTCATTAGTTTTTTTGTAAATATAATCATGTTTTATGTGCATGTTCACTTTTTTCCACTTTTTAATCAAAGTATGATACATAACTATTCTATTTTATTTTGTCTTGGATTTTTAAATTTAATATATTTGATGATCACTTCAGTTCATTATATAGAGCACTTGCCTATATGTTTTACAAGAGCTAGGACTCCTTCTTCTGATTTAGAACATTGTTCCTTTTTTTTTCCTTCAACCAGTCCTTTATGAATGGGTGTTTTGATTGTTTCTAACATGACTATTACAAATAGTGCCAGAATAAAGAACTTTGTTTATAAATCACTTTGCTAGTGTATAGTTAGGATAGACTTTTAGAAGTGGTATTGCAGTACTAAAAAATAGATGCATATGTAATTTCTCTAGATATTACATGTTTCCCTCCACAGGGGTTGTACTATTTGCATTCTCATCAATAATGTATAAGACATATTGTCAAACTTGAGACTTTTGCACCTCTGATAGATGAGAAATAATACTTTTTCACTTTCTCTCATATGTAAAGTCAACTGTCATTTTATATATTAAAGAATCATATGTATTTATTTTTCTGTGACTAGTGTTTCAATCTTTTTCTCATTTCCAACATGTTTTCTGGTCCTTATCCTCTCAGAAGCCTTTATTTAAAGCTGGGGATACATTTTTACTGTTTGTAAAGTATCTGTTGTCTTTGCTTATGGCTGTGTTTTGCTTTTTGTCTTGAATTATTGTTTTTTAAAATTTATTTTTAGATGTTGATGAACCTTTATTTTATTCATTTATTTATATGTGGTGCTGAGAATCGAACCCAGTGCCTCACACATGCTAGGCAAGTGCTCTGTCACTGAGCGACAACCCTAGCCCATGATTATTCTTTATGAAATAGTACAACAATAATTTTTTTTAACTTCTTGCATACCATTGTACACTCTAAACCAAGAATTAAGAATACAAATTGTAAATATAATTAGCTATTGATATGGTATGAAAGTTTGTGTCCTCACAAAATTTATGTGTTGAAACCCTAAGTCTCAAGATGATGGTATTAAGAGGTGTGACCTTTGGGGAGGTGATTAGTTTCATGATGGCTGAACACTTACAAATGGGATAAATATATTTAAAAGGCCCAGAGAGCTGCCTTTCCCTTTCCAGCACATCTAGGTGGTCCAATCTATGACCTGGGAAACGATCCCTCATCAGAGAATCAACCAGCACTCAGTTCCTGAACTTTCTAGCCTCCAGAACTGTGAGAAATACATTTCTATTGTTCATAAGGTACCCAGTTTATGGCATTTTTTTATAGTAGCCCAAATGGACTAAGACAAATGTTGTAGTGGAATACAGGCATTAAGACGGAAATTCAAAATTAAAGTGAAAAATTCTATATGTGGATATTTATAGGGAATACACAAACACATGATGTCTTGATACTCTATTAGAGAGACTGTGTCATACATTTTTCGATCCTGTACAAAAATTATGAACACTTCTATGTTGTTTCTATTTTTTCTCACAACAAATAAATGGGTAATTGATTTCTGTAGGAATCAGTGTACTTATGTTGAGTTACTAATTTTTTCATATATAGATAGGATGGAAAAAGCATGTACTGTATTGACCTTTTCCCCAAAACAACTATAAAACTAGAGTGTGTGTGTGTGTGTGTGTGTGTGTATAAAGGTATACAGCAATGGTTTTCAGAAAAGGTGAAATGAGCATTGAGGGTTAGGAATTCCCAAGAGAAGGAACCAAACATGGTGAGTTTTATGATTACATCAGTTTTCTGCCTGCAAATAATATTGATGCTTCAGTGCAAAACCTCACTGAATGGAAGACACAGATTTCAAAGTTTGAAGTGACCAAAACAGCTAAATTTTGCAAAACAGAAACTCTCAAGTAGAGAACTACAATGAGACACTCATCCTAATTAATTCTTACACACTGTAGTGTTGTTTTCCCATATGATAATTGCCCAAGTCCTTTAGGAATAATGTGCAGGGATACCATGGAAATTTACACAGATCTTTATGTCTCCAAAAATTATTTGCTATTCTACTTTATAATAGGATTACAGTGTTAAGCAAACACATAGCCTACACACATAATGTAGACCTCAATTATTAAGCAGTTTACTCTTTTTAATATGGAAAAAAATCTTGTGTTTTCCTTAGGTTGATAATTTTCAGAGCATAGTTTTTTTCTGTTTTAGATACAGCTTCTATTTCCAAAACTATATTTTTAAAAATATGAGAGAAAAAGCCTGAGAAAACAAGAAAAAAAGGAGAAAATTTAAGGCATAAAACAGTGAATTTTAGGATTCTAAAACACTAATGTTTCCACTTTCTTCATATTGTTAATTTTTGGTCTCATTCTAAATTCAGTTTCTGCTTTGAATTTACTTCTTTAATTATCACTTTAATTTTTGGAAAGTTTTAAAACTGAGTTTGAGAAAGCAAAAGGAAAACTCAATTTCTTTTTTTTTCTCCATATTTGATTCTCAATATTTACAAAACTACCTCAATTGTATTATGATGCCAAGTGAGTGTAATATTTTCCTACCAAGAAGTTGAATATTTCCAGTTTTCGGCAGGCAATATGTGAGTGTGCAACAGTTTCCCTTAGTTCTGACAGTGTGTACCCGAAGGTGGTGTCAGATCCCTCAAGTTAAGTCCTACAAGATTTCTCCCACCCCAGACACCAATTACATATCCAGCTTGTCACCAGTTCTTCTAACCAATCAACTACAAAGTGCAGGATTTTGCCACTCCTTCCTTTATTCCTGGAATGACTTGCAGAACCCAGAAGATAGTTCACCTACTTGCTTACTGACCTATTAAACAACTCAGGATGGACAAGATGCACAGGGCAAGGGATGGCAAAAGGGACATGCAGATTTCATGTCCTCTCCAGGTTTGCCATTGGTGTGTTCACCAACCGGGAATCCCTTGGAACCTTGTACTTCTTTTTTTCAATTTTTTTATGGAGGTTTTATCACAGAGATATCAATTTTTAACTCAATCTCCATCCTTTCTATACCTCAGGGAACATGAGAGATAGGACTGCAAATTCCAAGCTTTTTAATCGTTACTTGGTATTTTTGGTGATCAGCCCCCATTCAGATTTCCACCAAGAATCACCTTATTAATACACATGACATTCCTATCCAGAATCCAGATTAAAGACCAAGTCTTAGAAGGTGTTGCTGGAATCTCTATCACTTATGTATTTACAAGAATTTTAGCTCTCTGCATAAATCCAGTATAAAGCATACATATTTCAAACAAAGCAGCCTAATTAAGAATCACATTCAGTGCCTTTATTTGTAAGCAGGATTCATTCCCTCTAGAAATTACCTTTGCTGTTTACATGAATGGAGCACCACATATCAGCTGGAAATGTCCTTTAATTCAGACAGAATGTGTCCATTCAAGCTCAGTGCTGGGTATATCACCATGAAGCATCTAAGTCTTTCTGATAGGAGGATTCTCATCCACAAAATCTGAGAGTGCACTTTGTTCTATAATTATTGCCTCTGCTACAGGAATGACTGCCGCAGTCTGGCTGGGCACAAAATCACAAGCCATTCAAGCAGGAACAAACTTTATTTTTGAAACTGCCGCCAATGCCCCATATGCTCCCGGGAAGATTCCCTACAGACCCACGCGGCATTCTCCGGACCCCAACAGGAAGTCCCTCCTCTGGAATTCCCTCCTACTGCACTTCCCCAGCCAATGGGAACTCTCCAGGAGTCCCGTAGCAGGCCCAGGTGGACAGCAGGAGTCCAGTATCCATAAGAATGCAGATCTTAACATAATCATATCATCTCAATGGCTTGCTGGCGTCACCTTTCAACCAAAAATGCCATGCATCATATTACTTGGCTGTGGCTCTTAGCAAATGACAACCTGAATTTCTTAATCACTTAAAAGTAGCTGAGGAAAAAGAAACACCAAAAAAACCTAGATTACCAGTTCAAGCTCTATCCTTTTTCTCTCAGATTCAGTTTATTTCTTGTACTTCTGAGTCTTAGGTTTCACCATTTTGTCTATTATTCTTTCATTGCTTGAATAGTCCTTCTACCTGTATCTATTTCTGTATTTACTATTTACTGTGTCATGCAGACTGAGAAACATACATTCATTTGGAAATTAGTACTCTGCTGAACTCCTTCATTTAAGAGTTAGAGACTATATGTTACTAAAAATTTTCTGATGTTGTGATATTGTGCTGAAAATATCTAAATTACATCCATCCTTAACAGATCATTGCTAAAACACATCACTCTTCTTCATTGTACTGTTTCTTCATATTTGCTTCTTTCCTAATATATTGCTATTGAGAAATTTTCTGATACCTTCACTGCCAAGCAGGTGTCTTAAACTGGTGTAAGGAAGATTTCGGCAGGGGGTAGTGTGCCTGAGGTGGTAAACTTAATAATATTTCTTTACTTTTTTCTCTCTCACATCCACTATTATTATCACTAGTTTAATTTTTGCAAATGTTATATATATATATATATATATATATATATATATATATATATATATTCCTCAAAAGCCCTTTTTCTTAACTTCTGCTATTTCTTAAGGCTATTTTTATATGAAAATTATGAACCTTTTCAGATTTGTGTATTCAAAACATAATAATGGGGAATATATATATATATATATATATATATATATATATATACACAAAGGTGTTTGTTTCTACATGAAAACAAAAATAGGATAATGTAGTATAGAACAAAGTATTCTTTTCTCCCTTCAGTTAGTTTCCCCTTCTTAGTATTAGTTATATTAGGACATTTCAAAAATGTATGTGTTGATTTCAGTCAAAGGAAAATATATTAAAGGTAATGTGACTGAATTATTCTGCAGAGAACATGTTTTGTAGCAGTACACATGGGCATGGAAAAAACATCAGTGGGGAGACAGAAGAATAAAAAGAGAGACTTGGGGACCATCTGTGAAGTTACATTGGTAGAAGAGCCTGACAACTACATTCCCTAATCAGAACACAGGATAACTCAGCTAAACTTTCTCTTTCTTTGGCCTACCTGTGCATAGAATTTAATTGCTGTTCTGGATCTTCAGCTTCTTCAGTGTACTAATGCTAACAATCTCAGGATTGCAGATACAGATGGGATTTCTGGAACAAGAAACACACTTATCATTAGGATAAAGAGCATGAATGTCACAGTTTACTCTACTGCTATGAATAGACTTTTGAGTTTATCTGTCTCTACTGGAAAGTCTTCACCACTACTCTCCAATTAGGTATTTCCTGGCAATATGTGGCTCTTTAAGTTTATATTCTAATTAAAATGAAATTATAAATTTAGTATCTCAGGTATACTAGTTACATTCTAACTGGGGCTCATACCCACCATAGTGAAGAATAGAGATTATAGAACATTTGCATCACTGGGGCCAGGTGCTTTGGTACATCCCTAAAATCCCAGTAGCTGGGGAGGCTGTGGCAGGAGGATTGCAAGTCCAAAGCCAGCCTTAACAACTTAGCGAGGCCCTAAGCAACTTAGTGAGACCCTATTTTAAAATGAAAAAAAAAAAATGAAATAAAATAAAAAGGGCATGGATGTGTTCCAGTGGTTAAGTACCCCTAGGTTAAATCGTGGTATCAAAAACAAAACAACAACAACAGAAAATACCAACAACAGTTTCAAGACCATGTGATTTTTAAAGAGAAAATAACAGAAATGTGTCACAGGAATGGCCAGGAATATGGCCTTTCAGGTTTCTCAAAAAATAACTGAATAATCCCCTCTTAAAGCAGCACCAATAAGATAAGCACGGAATAACCATGAAAGCATTAGTTGAGCTTGAAGCCTACATAGGTACAATCCTGATTTCTTTTACTTACTGAATGACTATATTTTGGCAAATTGAACTCATTATGTTATATCTCTGATTTATCCCTGGAAAAATTAAAATACAAATAATAGCCACAAATAAGAGCTGTTTGAATTTATTGGAGAATGGTCATATTTACAGTCTGCAAGGATGTTCTCTCATTTCTAGGTTGCTTTTTTTTTTAACTGTGCTTTTAGTTCTATGGTCAAAAACTTAATTAGAAAAACCAATATCAAGTTCTTGCCTGTTTTCTTGCAGGACCATTTTTTTTTCTAGTTTCAGATGTTACTTCTAAGTCTTTAATCTACCTTGTGTCCATTTTTGTATATACTGTAAGATAATGGTTCAAGTTAATTATGTTTCATGTGAATATTTCATTTCCCAGTACAGTTCATTGAAAAGACTATCCTTTCCTTGTTATATTCTCAGGACCCAGGCTAAAGGTCAGTAGATTCTATACACATAGGTTTTATACTCTCTGGTGTGTTGCATTTGTTCACCTGTCTGAGGGTAAAACATACATAATACTTATTGGAACATAGCATTCTCTCAAAAACTGTTAGCTGTAACTATTTCAATATGTTAAATGAGAATGATGAGCTGGATGCAGTGTGCATGCCTGTAATCCCATTTACTTGGGAAGCAGAGGCAGGAGGATCTCAAGTTCAAAGCCAGCTCATCAACTTAGCAAGATCTTAAGCAACTTAGCAAGACTCTGCCACAAATAAACTCAAAATAAAATGTAAAAAGGGCTGTGGATATGGCTCAATGGTTAAGTGCCCCTAAGTTTAACATGTGTTACTAAACAAACAAACAAAAAAAGAAAATTAAAAAAAAAAGAATAATGACAATAATTTCTATTTGTTAAACCAAGAGCCTCTCCAGACACACACACAAAATATTCACCTAAACTCTGTACATAACATTATTCCCAAGGGTTAAAAAAAAAAGATGAAAAACAACACATATTACCAATTAGGTTTAGGGAACAGCATCTGTAGTAGAGAAGTACTTCTACATTAAAAGTTGAAAAATTAAAATATATTTTAGGAGTATAAACTACAAGTGTCATATCCTACATATTTTATTTATTTATATATGAGCTGTGTGAAAGAGAAATATTAGGGAAGTTTTCAAGCCCCTATTTCACCTATAGCATTTTCACTAGCAAGTCATGGAAAGAAGTAGATTCAATAGTGTTCACTTTCATGTATTTGCAGTAATTTGTTTTTGCAATCAATATTTCACTTAAAATGGTATGCATTTGAACTCCAAAAATATATTCAAGAAATTTATTTCAAGGATTTATTTTAAAAATTAATCCTCTTAGTCTTTGAAGTATTTCAAACATCTATTGAAAGTCTAGACTTAAAGCACCAAGAATTATTCTCATGTCTCTTAGCTGTTCATTAGTTTGATGTATTTCTTTCAGACACCATTAATGCCAGGCTGCTGATCGATCCTAGCACATCACTGGGCCTCATTATTAGATGGCTCTAATTATAATGGGAAGATATTGAGAATTTTCCTTTCAGAAAGAAAATGACAGAAAGAATTTCATTTCTAAATTGTATTTTGAATACTAACACACAACTTTCCATGTAAATATGATTATATCCATAGCGGTGTCACAAGCAAGCATTTAAAATAATAGCTGGAAAGTCATGTTTGATATATATGCATTTCTAAAAGCATCCTGAATCTTATCCCTAAAAATATAAAATCAGGTTTCTGTCAAATTTTTCATTTAATCTTTATTAACACAAAGAACAATAATACTGATTTTATTTATTCAAAATAACAAATTTATAGCTCTAGTTAATGATCAAAAAAACCAGAGAGAATTAGTTAAAAATTAAAAAAATGATTCTGGCATTACAAATTCCCATTTTCCACATACCCATGGAGTTCTCTTACAGCAACATTAGTCTTAACAACAACAACAAAAAAGGTAATCTTTTCCTTTCCTCTTTCTTCCAAAGAAGGAAACCCAAGGCCTACACTTTACTATTTCTGTGTGGAATGGTGAGTGAATGGTGAGGACACACTATAGCCATATCAAGGCTTGTTTTCTTATTCTGTGAGACACATGTGTCCACAGAGTTATCATTTTCTAGAATTCAGTTTTCTAGTAAAGATAGCTTAGTATATTGTCTTTGACTAGAATTTCCTCAGATGCAATGCATGTGCCAAGGTATGTAGACAGATTGGGGGGAAAATGGACAATATAATTTTTTTTCATAATAAAGATTTGCATTAACTCAATTCATTTACTTGATTCTAAATTATTTTTGGAACAAGACAAAAATAGCTCATGCAACAAAGCTTTATTAGGCAAATTGCAAAGTATTTTTAAAAATGTGGAAGTGAGGCAATTAATTTGGATTCAATCACCTAGGGCAGTGTAAAACATATTTCTGCCTTCCTAGGATAGGGAAATTATCATAAACACTCTTGTATCATTACCTTACCAATGAGGATATGGAGGAAACCATCAACTCCTTGAGACAGAGACATGACCAATAAATTTCACCATTGTACTTTTGCATTTATGAGCCTTACTATCAGATGTGGAAATGAGACAAAAAGTCACTAAGTAACTGCCTCAATTTCTCTCAGATGATAAGTGAGGAGACTGTATTCATAACTACTACAATATAGTGACTTTTAGGGAACTTGCACAATTAATGTGCATGAGTGATGCAAAAGAAAAAAGTGTAGAAGGAGAAACTGAGTTTTAGAAAGTAGCTAACAAAAAGATACAACTCTGACAAAAAAAATAGAAATATTCTAGAAGGGATTTTTAGATTTAACAATTAAAGGCAGTGCAAAATGTTTACAATAGACAAACAGAGCAGAAAATATGGTCCCAGTAGACAATGAGATTCCAAGAATGAGAGAGAAGAAGGGGCTGAAATGATCACACCCAGTTGCATTTTTCCAAACTCATCTAGGAGAGAATTAACAAGCATGTGAAAGAGAACAGGAGTGCAGTGCTAATGTGCATCCCTCCCACACCTAAAGAAGTGTCAGGAGTGGAGAATGAGTCTTTTCCCTCTAATATGGTCTAAACTGGTCTTTTAATTTCTTTGCCTGGTAAACCAGGTTACATGCTGTTTTCTTCTTTTTCAGCTTGAAATTGCTATGTCATAGATACCTTCCTCTGCTTTCTATACGATGATGAACAGAGTTATTATATCTTTTTCTCATTATGGAATACTCTTGCTAATTCTGAAGCTTAGAATGATTTTTGGTACCACTTATATACAATACCATTTATTCTTGATATGTGGTGTATTAGAAGATTGTAAATTTATTTGGGTATTTGCATTTTCTTTCTGTTTTTCACACAAATATTCCCTGCATAGCACTATAAATTTGTCATGATCAGGATTTAAGCAGTCATAGGACACAGACAAATAAGTAAACCAGATTGGAATGTAGATGAATTTTGATGTTTATAAAGTCAGGAATGCAAGCTAAGTTTTAAAACCTGAAAATAGGCAAGCAAAGATATGATAATAAAAACAATTTAATACATATAAATCAAATTTTGTCAAAATTAATTGGGCAGAATATAAGGAAGTATATGTAGACTATTTTGAGGCAAAGTATGAGATTCTGAATATACACACTGGAGACAGAGATGGTAGTCCATCAAGTGTATTTTAATTCTTATGCATATAAGATCAGTAAAAGATATTAGGAACTCAACTTCAAAACTGGTGATCACAGGCTTAAAAATCTACCCACTGTAGCTTTGAGAAATTTGAAGACAAGTACAACGATAAAGAGAACTTATAGCTAAACCCAAGACACACTGAAGCACAGATAATGGCATAGGACTCATTAAGGTTAATAATTAGACTGGATTGAGGTGAACCTCATTGTGGTACAAGTTGTTGAGTCATTTTCATTATAAAAAAAAAACAAATTATAGGGCATATTGAATAATATGTATATGTTTATATGTTAAAATTTCTAGAACTGGTAATTAATTTTTAAAAGTGCTGCTGATTCTCTTCATATTGAAGTTTTTTTCACACATTAATAGTTTCATTCATTTAACATTAAATATTTGGGCTCTTACCAAGTTTCTGGAACTGTGCTAGTTGCAAGAAATTTAGCTGAAAATTAGACCACTCTTTTTATGCCTTCTCTCCAAAAGTTCTGATGTGCATTTAATGATATCCTATCATTTAATGTTATTCATGGAAACTCCTTTAGAGTCATTTGGTTAGACTTATACTTTAATTTTTCCTCGTTATTATAACATTTTGCTCTTAACAACACTACTTTTCTTATAGTTCTTGATAATCTTTCAATATCAATAATACTTTGCTCCTTAGTATTTTCAACATCTCTTCTACTTGGAATCTGATTTCCCCCTTACCTCAGCTACTGTGATACATGCTAATGTCTAAGATATTGACATTACCAATAATTGACACCTTTTAAAATTTAAATTTCAAATATCCTAATTTCTAAACATCACCTTCTGTTTTTTACATCAACATAACAATTGACTTTCAATAATTTCTCAATTTTTTCTAGGACATAATGTCCACTGATTCTCTTATCTTTGCTCAACCCTTTTCCTTCTGTTTTTTGTTTTCCATTTCTTTCATTTTCTACATTCCATGGTAGAATTATAATCCAATTCTTGCAATATACACTCAACTCACTTTCTTTGATTTTTGAAAAAAAACATACAAAGGTCCACACAATCTGAGCGTCCAGTTAAGAGGCTACATGTAGCTGTAGGCAAACGTAAAACCATACTGATCCAGCTCACTTTAGGTGAGTATTTTTTAATCCCAAATGCCCCCCCCATAATTACCAGGAATTATATTATACTCTCCAAATTTAATAAATTTTTATTCTCTTTGAGGATTAGTTTATGATTCTTTCTTTCTCTACAAAATGCCAACACACTGTATTTTCTCCTCACTGACATGTAATGACTTTGTTTTTATTTTGTGGAGAACATAAAAGCATGGAGAAGAGTGCTCTGCGTGCTTTCCCTGCCACATGTCTGTATAGCTCCCTCTGGGGCCGTGTTGTTGTCATCTCTTCTGTAATTAAGGGAGTTGTGATTGTGCTTATAGCTAATGTCAGGAGCTATTCACTAGAATCCCTAGTTGCTTCCTGACTGCAAGATATTGATTCAGATTGTGGTTCCTCTTCAGTCCATTCGCCTTCCCTAGGGCATTCTTACCATAAGGAAGATTACTTTCAGTGATATCTGACTTCTTATCAAAAATAAAAATATTTCATTTAATATGATTCCCCCCCCACCTTTTCTCTCATATAAAATAATTAAAGAAGTTGTCTACAATGTTTTCTTCAACTTACTTTCTACAGGAATTGACAGCTAATATCATTCCTTCTTCTCCAAAACAATATTTGCACCTTATGGACAGCACTCTTTCTCTCCCTCCCTCCCTGGCCAATCCTAATCCATTTGCGTACTGATTCTTTCTTATTTATCCACATTGATAATTCAGGGTGCCCCAGGAATGATTCTTCAGAGTTTTCTCTTCTTTATATGAACTCATATTTTAGATAATCACATCTAGTCTTTTAAATTTAAATCAATATTTCTAAAATTATTTTTTATTATTAGTTCCCCTAGGAGAAAAATAAAATTGAATTTACATTTTCCCTAATGAGAGACATTAAATATTAAAGAATCAGAGTCTGCCAGGCAGTTTTGAACTATGGAGGGCTGTAGAAGGTTGTGATATCAAAGATTTTTGTACCCTTGAAAAGCCAATTTTTACTTTCTTGAGGAAGATAATACTACTATTGAGAATGCACGTTTTAAATTGTGTTTATATTCCAATGAATCCCCAGTTTATGTTTCTGAGAGGAACTTTTTGAATAAACTCCAACTCCTCACCAAATCCATACATGAATGACTCTTTCAATTGATATTATTTAAGAACCATAATACAAAAACATTCTAAGTCAAAATTCTAATATGAGTCGTTATTCGTCTAATGATTCTATTTCTTCCTCTCTCTTCCCTGAAAATTTCCCCTTTCTCAATAAATAACAAGGGAATTGTTACATTTGTTCAGATCCAAAGCTTTGGGAACATTTTTGATTTCTGTTATCACTTCATCAATATATTTGCTTAGATTTAGCTTCACAGTTTCTTTTCCTGAGAAAATCATCTAATGGAGAAAAAATTTATTTTGGCTCATTGTTTCAGTCCATGATTGCTTGGCCACAGTGCTCTAGTCCTGTGGTGAGGCAGAACGTGGTCACCAAATGTATGTGTCAAAGAAGAGCTGCTCACCTCAGTATCTGGGAAGTAGAGAGGGGGGAAGGGCCTGGCCCTTCTTAGAGAACACTTCTACGGACCTACTTCCTCTGACCCCGCACAACTCCTAAAAGTTTCCACCACCTCCCCTTTGTTCCACCAGCTCAGGACCAAGCTTCCAACACATGAGATTTGGGGGATATTCTGGATTCTAATAATAACACTGTTTATCCAGAGTATGAATTGTTCTCATCATTTCTAACACTAATTCACTTGTGCAATCCATTAATGTCTCTCAGCCAGATTATTGCAAATTGCCCTGACTTCTTTCTCTTATTTCGTCCATTCTGTCCACTGATTCAATTCTAAAAAAATTCCAAGTTGTATTAGAGTGTTTTTTTTTCTTTTCTTTAGTGTAAGACAAATTATAGCTCTGAACCTTTTAGGATCATCTGATCTAAAAAAATATCATCATCATCATCATCATCCACTAAAAAAGCTTGTAAGAAATTGCATGATCTGCATTTCAATTAACTTCCAGATCTCGACTCTGACCACTCACTATATTGCTCCAGTCCAGCTGCACTACCCTCTTTGACGCCTGTCAAACAAACAAAAACTTCTCCATTTAAGACCAACTGAAAATGTTTCTCCTTTTGACTAGAATTCAAAGGATATTTCTCTGTACATATCCCTCAATTCATTATATTATACTAAAAAAAGAAATTATTCTATGAGTTCTTCATTGACTATTCTATTCAAATTACCATCCTATCTACCACAATACTCTGATTCTTCTCACCTTGTTTTTTATCATTTTCTCACTAATTCTTATCGTCCTCTAACATTTTCTACTTATCTGCTAAATATCTGTGTCTTCTTTCTATATATGTGAAAATATATAGTATAATATATAATATTCAGACATAAATTTAATATATACTGATACTTTTTCCAAAATTTAAAATGTAAAGCTTATGCAGTCCCAGGGTAATGGTGACTATGAAAATGGGTTAAGTCTATTAAAAATGTTAAGAGTGCAAGGGAAATAGGAACTGACCTAAGCAAATTTTGAAAAAGGTATTTGAACTAATATATATTTAAAATTTAAATTTATATATATATGTAACATCCCAGTAACAATAAACACACTGTTAAAATGTTGGTTTTTAATAATAACATTAATCAATAAAAGTAATCAGAGTTTCTTAGGAAACTATAATGTTGAGACAGATAAAAATCAAGATGGGCATGGAACATCTTATATTACCCCAATTATAAAAAGAGTACCTAAAAATAACAAGAGAGAAATGAATGAGGGTATAGGACATTTCTGATGGCCACAAAAGACAATCTGAAACAGCTCCCCAAACCAAAACTGGAAATATTTGTGCAAAGAATATAAATAGTGCAGCATTATATTTTAATATTAAGTTTAAAAATTCTATGAAAATCTATGTTGATTTAAATCAATTATTGATTTCATAAATGGAGAAGAGAGAAATATTTGTTAGAGAATAAATTCAAATAATGATTATGAGCAGGTGGAACTTATTTTTCCCTTAATTCCTCCTTGTATATAGATTGAACATTGTAACTTGATTTCAAATAATTGAATATGAAAAAAAATAGTAATTATACAGTAGGAAATCCTGGAAAAAAATTTTAAAAACCTTAGCCAGGTGATCAAGGTTAATAAGATCAGGGATTTGATATGGTTAATATACACCTTTGATATCTATGGCATTTTTGAAAATTATAATAGTCAGACCTGCCTGTGATCATCAAATTTCAACCAACTTAAAACTGAAAAATAAAATACCCAACCAATAAGCCCCCAAAGAGTCAAGATTATGAAAAATAAGGAGAGATTGAAATATTTTCACAGATAAGAAAACAACTAATTGCAAAGCAATATCTTAGAATGGGAACTGGAGCACAGAAATGACATTTATGGAAAACCAAGTGAAATTTGAGTAGTCTTGGATAACAATATAACAGCACTAATTTCTTAGTTTTGACATATGTACTGCTGTAACCATGTTGGGGTAATTGAATTTGGTGGGGCAAATGAGGACTTCCTGTGCTACCTTTGCTACCTTTTGTAATTAATTAAAAATTTTTAAAAAGTTTATTTAAAAAATACACCAGGGAAAAGCAATAGATTTAAATATCATGGAGAATATTATTTTAAAGATAATGTCAAGAAATTTGTCTTCGTTCACTGGACCAGAGACTGAGTGAATGAACTGTGGGATAGATAATCCTTCAGATATCAGGATGAAGATTGCTCTAGGAAGATAAGCAAGGGCAAAGGTTCTAAATTGGATTTACATATTATCCACAATTCTGCATGAAAAATATACAAAGTGATCAGAACGAGCAAAAGTTAGAAAAAGTTTCCTCATCTTTCTTTTGTCAGTAGATGTCATTCAGTTTTTCCTTCTAGCCTACCCTTGAAACTGCATGATTATATATTTAAATAGAGATTACAGACTTATTTACCATAATTTTATTTTCGGTGGGATATTATGGATTTTGGATGGGCAAGCATGAAAGTGCTTTCTGTTAAAACTGCATAACAGACTGTGAAATCTTGCCAGAACATAACAGTAACAAATTTAATCTTAAGAATTATTTTATTTAATTTAATATTGTTAGCAGTTTAATATGCATTTATATTTTTTGTAGCAAAAACAAGATGGGTCCAATTATAAGCAATTTATTATTTTTGCCAATTTTTAAAATCTCCAAAATTAGTTTTTAAATGAAAGAAAAAATAATACATATACTGAACTTGTGATTTCATGGTAGATTAATTTATAATGATTTTAATTCTCTCTGGTTACTTAGTAATTTTTAAATATCACTGATCAAAGTAATTACAGATGGTTTTGTTAAATCTGGCTTTTTTTTTCTTTCTCATAAAATAAGACTATACAAATAAGATATTTAAAAATAAGCCCAAATGAAAACTACTGAAACAATCAGAGCACAAAGTCTAAGAGAATTAATAGGCAAGTGAATATTTCTAATTCCCTGGGGATTTGATTATCTTCTGAGAAATAAATATTCCATAAAATCCAAAGGAGTAAAAGGTTAAAATAAGCTTTTTAATAAATTTATAAATATAATTTTTATGTTGTTTCTCTCTGTAGAATTTACTACATGTAAAGGATGCCAAGAACATCTTTGTTATTATTAATGCAAAGTATTACAAGTTACCACACATTAAGGGACATTAATATTGCACCTTTTTTTCAGAGTATAAAATTAACATTCACTATTTCATCTATGATGTCATTGCTCCACAATATGCTCCCTGGAAAAGAGCAAATCTTTTTAAATGCTAACTTATTTGAGGGGCAGGGGCAGGATGATACAAATGTATAAATAAATGTTCCTTTCATAAATTTGGACTTCTGATTGTGGGAAGTTTTTTAAGACTCCAGTGGACTTTGAAATCATCTATGCTAAACTCTCATTTCAAAAATGGAAAAAATTAGAGATCTTAGAGTTAAATGACTGGCCCAAAGACACATAATACCTCTCAGAAGCATCATTATCTGGAAGGTGTTCTTCAACTGCAGTGCTGAACCACCCTAGGTTACATTCCAGGATCTAATGTGCCCCCTACTTTTATTCATGGCTTGTCATGTAATGAAGAAGTTTTGAAAGTTCGCAACCATCTTTTCACTTTCTGTTCATAACACCGATAGGCACTTTCATATTATTGGGTTCATTCCATTCCTTAATCTCCTAGTTGATTTTTAAAATGCCATATTCATGCCTAAATAAAAGCATGTAAATATGACTCAAAAACTTTCCTCATGAATAAATACAAAGTTTTTATTTTCTATCAGGTGATTCTTATTATATAATTGTTGGAAAAATATAAAATATGTCTAAAAATTTTCATATGGTTTCCCTTGATGACAGTTACTAGAGTAATAACTACAATGAAAATGAAGGATTATGCAGATTACTTTTATTGAAAATTGTCTACTAGCATACAAAATAAAGAAACATTTGACATGTATTTTGTAGACAATGGAAAGACCTGTATACACACATACATACACACACACACACAAACACACACACAAACATATAATTATTTTTAAGTTGCACAACATCAGTATAAATAAATATATATATATATATATATATATATATATATATATATATATATATATCCTATCTTGTTTGAACTGACATTAACAGATTATTAGACAAACTAGTCACACCTTTTCAACAAAATATTTCTTTTACATATTGTTTTTTCCAGTTGAATCATATATATCCAATAATTAGACCAATCTATCTCTTGTGAAAGTTTTGAACGTTTTTTTTTTTTTCCCTTTTTTTCTATCACGCCATGAAATGTGGAAAGTTGAGATGTTTGATTGTGTGAGACCTGGCAAGGGTAGTCTGATTAGCGAGCAACCATTAGGTCAAAACCTTTAGTTCTGACTTTTCACCTTTGATGATAGGTCTATGGCAGGATATATTGTTTTGTCTTGCAGATTTATGTTCTCTTTTACAGTAGCTTCTTTCCCCATACAATACTATAAAGCATCCCTACACTTAAAACAGTCACCAAAGTTATAGGTTCCAAAATGATCCATGAAAGCCTTTTGTTCATCATGTGGTTTGTCATTTTCTCAAAAGATAATAGTTAATTCATGTTTGATAAAATTGTTTTTATATCAAGTTTTCATTGAAACACTTACTTTGAAAAATGAAAACTGATTCACCTTATCCCTTAAGTTTTTCCTTTCCTATCTCTACTTTAATCTGTCAAAATAATGTGAATGTGTAATTGCATATCCCCTTCACACACACTAACTCAAAGATATTTGTCCTATTTAAGACTAAATAAAAATTTATATGTATTTAACAGATAGTTTTGTTATATCCAAGCATTACTTTGTCTTCTAATACAAAAAAAAGAAATAAAACAAAAAACCAAACAAACACTATACAAGTAAAGCATTCAAATGTGAAACCAAATAAAATGTATTGAAAAGAATCAAGAGACAAAGTTATTAGGAGAATTCATAGGTAAACAAATTTCCCAAAAGAAAAAAATTTTCATAGATTAACAAGTTACAATGATTGTTTCAGCCACTAAATTTAACTAATATGTAAACTAAACTATAAGAGATATGCTTTTCCTTTTGTAATTTAAAAAATTTATTAAATAAGGTATAAATTTGTTTTTATAAAATATTAAAATTATTTTTAAGCTACACAACATCAAAATTTACTGTAAAGCTCCTGCAGTGAAAATAGTATATATATATATATAAAAGACAATTCAATCAGTGAATAGAATAGTGAGCTCAGAAGCCTACCTGTGAAAACACAGTCAAGGGTCTTTGACAAAAGAGCAAAAATACTTTAACTGGGAAATGATAGTTTTTTGAACAAATGGTGACTTCTCCTTCACAATACTTTCATATAATTATTTGAATTATTACCCTTCCCTCCTTGTTTCCTATCTTACTTCCTTTCCTAATTCTTTTCTCCATAGTAATACTTAACTAAGGCCCCATGAGATCTGCTACATAAAGAAACCAAACACATATCCTGTGCTCCATGAGTTTAGATACAGGAGATAAGGCACAAAGTAATAAGATCCAAGACACACTTAGGAACACTGCATGTTTAAAAAAAATAATTGAATGTATTGTAATTGGAGTTCTAAATGGCTGATTTCCTTGGCCTTCAACCAGTTTCAAATGTTTGTGCTGTATTCAGCAATTACCTCACACTGCCTTTTCCAGTCTCCTGAGTTTGAAATATTTTCCAGAAAAATACTGAATTGGCTTCCTTTTTCATGAAACTGTTTTCTGAAATCCCATTAATCTATGGAATTTTCTAAAAACATAATGAAGACAATGAATTATTTGGACAGAACTTATCATTTCTAAAACCATGACAATAAAGACAATGGAAAACTGGTACCCAGTCTATCATTCTCCATAGTAATTCTCCATATCACTTAGCAATAGAAAATGACAGCATTCTCATTTATATGTGTCTGTGTATTTAATTTAAAATCAGAAAGAATTGTATTTTAATTAAGAAATATAAAATACATTTGCTGTTCTCTTTCTGTTTTATTTTTGGTTATTTTTTTTTTTTTGTTGGCTTTGATTCCTTTTCTTCATGCAAGCGAGATCATTAATTTTTTGCTGTATTTCTGAATTGCTTTAGACTTTTTCTTGTGTGCTGCTCCAACATTTAACAAGGTTTTCTTAGCTTTTCAGGTTCAATGAATCTGTGAAAGTTGCAGTTATGTGCATTTCCAATCTTTTCTTTTGAAAACCAAAGGGAATTGAGGTGGTTAGGGGCTGCAGGGCAGCAGTCAACTATAACAGTTAAAAAAAATAATAATATAGTGTTTGCTCTGCTAAGGAAAGTAACAAGGGAATTCAAAAGTAGGTTTGCAGTTGAATAGAGAAATATTGACTTCACAAAAGTAAATAGAAGACACAAAATACAGAACATTTCACAGAGCAATATTTAGAGATTAGGTCAGACTTCAAGTCATTTACTACAAGCCAAGTGAATTAACCAGGGGAGACTAGTGCCACAGGGAAGAACTCTAAGGTTTCATCCTGTAGATGGATGGTTTAGTGATAAACTGTTCTTTTTTTTTGATCCTTTTGAGAGTAACTCTACAATGTCATGTCGTCTTATTGAAAAAAATTCATTCGCTGAGAATTATAACAATAATAATAGTTTAGGGCTGGAGTTGTGGCTCGGTGGTAGAGTGCTTGCCTAACATGTGTGAGGCACTGGGTTTGATTCTCAGCACCACATATAAATACATTCAAAAAAGTCTATTGACAACTAAAAAATATTTTTTAAAAAAGTTTATTGGTTGTAATCTCTTAGGAATTTTAAATAAATAAGCTAGAATCTTTATCCCAAATTTAACATTAAATGTAGTATGAAAACAGTGGTGGCAAAAAACTGTCTTATATAAATTTATATAGATTTACAAGAAAAGTTTGAATGAGTTATACTTCAATTTGACACCTTTCTTATATAAGTCGTTAAAAATTGTGAATATTGAGCATTCATGACAAAATGCATTTTTTCACAAAATAATAAGGCAAAATATACTTGTATTAATCTTTTTCATGAGTATATACTTTCAAAACAATTCTGACTTTTGTGACACAAATTTTATTATACTACTCTTATATGCATGTAAGACTAAACGATATCTAGTTTTTGGGGGGACCTGTTATAAAATATAAGTGAGGAAGGGCAATAATAATGTCATTTGAGCTTACAAAATGATACTGAGATTTGGGGAAATAGGAAGTTAGTACTGAGTCAAACTTTGTTTCAGTATTTAGGAGAGGAAACCTGGAATGAAAGAGAGTAGTCATTGATTGGCTTTGTTTTGTGCCTTTGACTCTGCTGTTTATTGCCTGAAACATAGTTAAGTATTCAATAAAAACACATTAATCATGAAAATGACTTATACTATTAATATAAGACCTAGTATAGAAATATAATATTACTGTTATAAGATTTGTTAATATTTACGGCTCATAATATTAGCTCTGCTGCCCTCTAGCTTGTGCGGTTGAGCAAACTATTACTCCATGAAATGAATCATCCTGAATAAGGACGAGTGTTCTTCCAAGCACTAAAACACTGTGTATACATAAATAATGGATTTTTACACATAAATATATTTTTTCTTAAAGTAAGATCCTAATCATGCACATTAATTAGTTGATTTTACTGCTTTTCCCCTCACTTTTAGCTGTTTGTTTTACTTTCAACTTTAAGAGATGGCTATTTTAAAATAAGTGAGCCTGAGCTAGCTTTAAGTCCTAGGGGAATGATTAAAGGAAAATATGGGTTTTTTTCAATACAGAAGAAAGTAGATTTAATATCGTGAGCATAAGTGGATAAAAAGATTCAGAAAAATGGCTTATTATTATTTTACTTTTTTAAAAAAAGTGGTCCTAAAATATGGCTTCAGAGTCTGGGGTGCAGCAACTATACTTGTGTGGGCTTCCTCTCATCCAGCAAGGAGGTCCACGGAATAGGGTAGAGAAGAGTGTGTCTGAGGAGTCACTAATCAAGACCTCTGGAGGCCAAGCAGGAAGCAGGTCTGATTTTATTGTGCAGTTACCACGTATATATACTCAGGCTAAGAGGATTATAGGCAGCCACCAATGCAATTTTTGCTAAAAGTCCTTGTAGCGACCAATGGAGGATTGGGCCATAGAGCAAGCACAGGGACTGCAACACCCGGCTCACACCCAGGGCTGTGCCTGTGGGGTAAGCAGCCTGCTGTTCACCACCTTGCACGAGGGGAGTGGTCTGCCACTCAGATGCCCTTAACATAAGCCATTTATTCAGTACTCCATGCACTTGTCCCCACATATACTTAACAATGTGAACTCATGTTAACCTTGGGAAGTAGTAGTGGGTAAGGCTTACCTAAGAGCTTCCTGATTTCAATCTCTGGATAAAAAGGTTCTGGTCAAAGTTTTTGAATCTGCATTTGTTCTGATTTTTACTGTGATACAAATTATTACTAATGGAATTCGGTTTACTTACAATACTATCTTAAATAAATCTGGAATTTATGTATTAAGAGGACCATCACAAGCTGTAAGTTATCCTAAGCAGTGTAATTAATGGAATATGATATGGAAATGACTCATAACTGAAATGGTTTCCTCTGTATGAGTAGTATTTCCCCTGCTTGGAGCTAGCTAAAACTTATCCTAGATAAAGACTTTGTTTTTTCTTAATCAGAAGCTGCAACTGTAAGTCTCAGACTTCTTCAGTAAAAGAATATGTATAGTGGTTACCTCTACTTTTTAATTGTTAGTGAATATAGGGTTGAGGTTAGTTCTATGATTCACAGAAGCCAGATTAAAAAATTTAACATGTTTGTTACCACAGGTACCAATATGGTCAGGCAGATGGAAGACAGCTACTATAGTTCCTATCTGGCACAGGGGTGTTTGGTGTGTGTGTGTGTGTGTGTGTGTGTGTGTGCACAAATGTGTATGTATGTGTTGGTATATAATGAGAGGGAGAACTAAAGAGTCAGACAGAGGAAATAAAAATTCAGAGAGGAAGAAAAAAGGGAAATAAGCTTGCTACATGAAACACTGAAGAGATTTTGGAAATCAGAGATGCAGCATTTAATGATAGAATACAAATGGATTATACTACCCACAGTATTTCTTGATCTTTGTATTCACCCTTTTTTTCTCACTCACCTAAATCAACAGGAAATTATTGTAGAAGTGAAAGGAAACAATTCAATTGTTTTGGAGCATTGAAACAAGCTAGGTAATTGTAGACAGTCTTTTTCATTTGGGAAGATAAAAATTAACATGGAAACTATTGATCAGTTATTGATAAGTTGAACAAAAGCTCCCTTCAGTACTTTCACTTTCTAGTAAATGCCTAAGTTACAATTAATTGTAAAAATGTTCCTGGTATGAATTTAAAAATTCTAATGATCTCAGGAAAATCATTCATTGACTCTACATCCTAAATAGCTATTGAACAGATTTTTTTTGTGTGTGTATGATTTGGTAAATCCAGAGCTAATTTAAGACTGCATTGGAAAAAGAGAGCACAAAAATGTTTCATCAAGTTATAATTGTTTAGATGAAGGGCTCTAGGTAAAACATAAAACTGACAAGGGCAGAATTGTATTGAAATGCTGTGCCTCGTTTCAATACCCATAAAATATGTGAGTGCAAAGACTTGCAAAATAAGCATTGTAAGTTGGGAAGACAAAGGTGTTCTTTCCAAAGTGCTGCCTAGGGCTCAAGATTTAGTTCAGGATAGAGCTCTTGCTTGCCTTACCTGGGTTCCACCTAGCACAGGGAAAAGAGAAATGTGCATACACCGAACAACTGAACAGGCATTTAATCTAAAGCAAGACTTTTCCAAAACTCAAAATGCATCTCTGAGTATTGAGGTAGGGAGTTTGTTTTGCTTTTCTTTCATTTTTTTCCTACTTTTTTCTGAAAAGAAAGTAAAATAAAATATAGTAAGTGATGCTTAAGAAAGCATACTTGACTATAACTACTGTGTCACACAAAATCATTTTTAAAGGATGCTGTAAAAATCTATTTTAGAGAGTTTTGTAGAGTAAGCTAAGCATCTGCGCCTGCAGTCCCCACTAAGCCAAGTCAGACAGGTTATCTCATCAAGTACTCATTGCTAGTGCTGAGAAAGCTTTATTATTTAAAGTGAACTCATTACTTCTTTAAAACATCTTAGCCAATTAAAACTTTAAGTAAACTGCAATTTTCTACATTTTTTTTGAAAAAGTGGCTCTTTCTTGAGCATGAGGAAAGATATGTGTTTTACTTTCAGATTGTATTCAAAATAATATGTTTAGTGCTATATTCACCCCCATAAATAAAGAATCCATGAGAGGAAAGATATAGATGGTAAATTTACTGCTACTACAGTGCCTAGAAGATACTAGATAAACCTGATTTTTTTATATTGAATTTTGAATCCTGTTGAATAAATGTGTGAATGAATCCTATGTGACACTGCTAGGGCATACAGAAAGGGTTTACATAACCCATGACTCATAGCAGGGTGGAGAGAAGTTTTTCAAGGTTTTAAATTTGAGCAATTTAGATGACACTGGTGTTATTAATGGAAAAAGAGAGTAAAATAGAAGGGAGAATGAGTAAAAATATATATAAAGCAAATAAGTACAGAATTTGCTATATTGTGCCCAAGAAGCTAGTCAAGTATAAAAATAAAAACTTCCACTAGTCAGTGGGAAGATCTAGAAGAAATTTGTAAATATTGGTTCAGATTTTGGAGTTATTTTCTTTGATACGTGTTGTGTTGCTCAAAATAGATGTAGTTAAAAGAAAGAGAGCAGAAAGAGAATTGATTGCTACTTTTAAAACACACACAGCCCGGTTCATGCCTGTAGTCCCAGTGGCTTGGGAGACTGAGGCAGGAGGATCGGGAATTCAAAGGCAGTGTCAGCAACTTTAGTGAGCCCATGAACAACTCAGTGTGTCTGTAAATAAAATACAAAAAAAGAAAATGGACTGGGGATGTGGTTCACATGTCAAGTGGACCTGCGTTCAAACCCCAGTGCCAAAAAAAAAAAAAAAGAAAAGAAAAGTAAAAAGCAAAAGAAAGAAAACACACACAGAGTGTGTGTGTGTGTGTGTGTGTGTGTGTGTGTATAAACCAAGACAAAGAAGATGGAAGTAATTTTTTTTTTCATTAGAACAATAAAAGGGAATAATGAAAAACAATGAAAAAAAAACTGAGAACAATATGGGCAAGCCGAAAGAAGAGAATTTTACAAGAAGAATGTAGTCAACTCCATCAAATGAACTAGAATCATCTAAGGTCTGGAAGTGTGAACTATGACCTCCTCTTATTCCCAGTCTGAGCCAGAAGAGAACTAATCTGATTGAATTGACCTCTTGAGTTCAGATGTAATTTGGCAAGTCTGTGAAAACTTTTTTACTTTGGGGAAATTTAACTGCTTTAAGTGTGAATTCCTTACTCTACCTAATCACTTTTCCATGTTTACAAATTTTAAATTTCCCATTATTGGATTACATGATTGCCTTAATAGAGCTAATTAAAAAACCAGAATAAAATTGTGCACATGCACAAGAAAGAAAGACAAAAGAAAAACAAAAGTCTTGATATGTTTAGAAATAGATTACCTAAAATGAGCATCTTACTTAAATTTGATATCAAGTTTATTGTATATATGCAAAAAGCCCTTAAGGAATGTGTGATAATGTTTTCCCTTCAATTTAGAAAATATGCTTGTTTTAAATAAATCTATCCTCATACTTACTGAGGTTTCTCCTTGTCTTTTGTCTTACTGTCATTCTTTCCTGTCATTGTATAGCTGCTACTCTGATTTCTTTCCAGTGAGCTCTTCTCTTCTATGCTGTTGAATTGTTGCTTTCCTTCTTCACTGTATCTAACTTTCTCACCTATCCTTATCCTTTCCCTGTCTGTCTAGCTCAGTTTCTTTCTTCCTTCTCAGTTCCCATAACTGTAATCCTCCTGTCTTTTTGCACTCCTGATTTTGGATACTTTTATTCCTTTTGCTTACTATTCTACTTTATGTATCTACAGTTCCTTTTTTTTTGTTTGTTTGTTTGTTTGTTTTGTTTTCAAATCATGCTACTTTTAAAATATTACATCAGGTCTGGAGTTTTACACTACAGAATATTATATCAGTAGTTTTTCCTCATTCTCTTTTACTACTGAACTTATTCCCTTTATATCTCATCACCCTACTTTTCCTGGCGTTTTACTACTATAGGTCCTCAAACTTTGTGCAGTGCCAATGAATCAACATCCTTTATTGTACCAAAGCAGTTTACAGTGGTCACTAGTGAATTGCTCTTTTTGGCTACTCCAGGGAAAGACTATCTATTCTATTTTTTATTACTTCTTGTTTCCACTAAAGAAAAATTGCTCCATGTAGAAAGTGAGACAAAAAATAAAACCCAGATTTATTACAAGTTGGGAATGGTGATTTTTCCTTTTTTATTTCAGTTTTTATATTACTTAGTTGGAAAATTCTGAAGAACAACTATAAACTCTAATTTTTACTACTTACACAACTGACGCTGTGACATCATGTAATCAAATAATGAAAAAATAAGTTTAGTTTCTTTTTGTTGGTAAATGTCAACAATTTTCATTGTTAAATTCAATTTTTATTATAGAATTGAGACCAATCTCTATGTGATAGTGAACAGAATGTAACACATAGATTTTCTATATATTTTAATAATAAATGACGGTCTATTTCTCTATACATTAAAATATTAGTTAAGAAAGGTTTTCTGATAAGGGTTTTCCTTAAGAACAGCTTTTCAATTTTTTTTTTCATTTTTTTCTTTATATCACTCCATTAATTTTCCTATCGGTAAAACAAATACTCAAACATGGTAATTTTTGTCTAAAATCATATTTTAAAAACAATTTTACACAACAGTTTTCCATTTTTGCTTATAAGAATAACAACCAGGAGATTAATTTAAAAATCATCTGATCCATCTTGTCAGGAGAATGTATAATTCTAGAAATTACAGTTTATTTAATTCTACAGAAAGCTCATCAATTTTTTTTCTAGGAAGCCTTTGTTAATCTGGAAGGTTAAAACCTGAATGTACTTATACACATCTTCTCTTCAAAATCAAGACTCAGTACAAAGTCATAATGGACCTATTTGCCAAATTCAACTAATCTTTTCTTAATGTTTCACACTTGTCCACTTTGGTGGTTTCATGAAACATCCATCATCTATGACATTCTCAGTGCTTCTTGTGTTTCTACTGTGGTCTTCTTCTCTCTGTGATGATTCTGTCTCAGAATCACCATCTGGCTCCACTAAATTTTCATGCATATCTTTTTGCTTTGCTTACGTGTTGGTGATTCTTACGTTGAATCTCTACTCTCTCTCTCACCTTGCTTTCAAAGGTACTTAGGTCTCTCTGATGTCAACTCATATCTACATTTTTAATATGCTTAATGTTGAAATTATCCTTACTGGATATCATTGCTCCTCTCACCTTAAATCTTTTCCATGTCCTACCTGTACCACGGTCTGTTCCCTTCACCTAACCCAGAGACCTAGGACATTTTCCTTTCTTTCAGATCCCCACACTGGTCAGTCTGTGATAATCTACCTTAGGCACACTATTTCAAAAGAATCCCAAATCATAATTCCTAAATCAGCAGTTACCGTGCAGCTCTGAACCAGTCTTCAGTGTAATGTCAGTCTGTTCATGTCCTGCTACTGATTCTCTTCCCATGGCCCTGAACTTTTAGATGGTATATAAGACCTCACATGTTCTAAGTTCTGGTAACTCTCCAGGTATCTAATACTAGTTAAGCTTTCTGTCATAATCCATTTAGTGAAAACTAAATAATTTTTCTTTTTATTTTGTCCTTTAGTCTTTGTTCATAGTTTTCAACCTGTCTTTAGTGTTAGTCAAAAGAAAAATCTATAATTAGTTCTCCTTCTTCTATTCCACTCATTTTACATATATTTTTATGGTATCTGATCCCATTTCCACCCCCTTTTTTCCCCTTATTTTGCTCCAGGTTCCACATATGAGACAAAACATTTGTCACTTGATTTTCTGAGTATGACTTATTTCCCTTAGCATGATTGTCTCCATTTCCATCCATTTACTGGCAAATGCCACAAATTTATTCTTCTTTATGGCTGAATAAAACTCCATTTGGAATATATGCCACATTTTCTTTATCCATCATCTACTAACAGGCTTCTCAGTTGATTCCATAATTTGGCTATTGTGAATTGTGCTGCTATAAACATTGTAGTGGCTGTATTGGTACAGTATGCTGATTTTAGTTCTTTTGTATAAATACTGAGGAGTGGAATAGCTAGGTCATATGGTATTTCCATTCCTAGTGTTTGGGGAATCTTCACAATGCTTTCCAAAGTGGATGTACTCATTTCAGTAACAGCAGAATTATAGGAGTGTACCCTTTTCTCCACATCCTCATCAGCATTTATTATTATTATTTGTACTCTTGACCATTGCAATTCTGACAGGAGTAAGATGAAATCTTAGTGAAGTTTTGATTTGCATTTCCCTGCTTTTTAAAGATGTTGAACATTTTTCATGTATTTGTTGGCCATTTAGGATTCTTTTCTTGAGAAATTTCTGGTTAGTTCTTTTGTCAATTTACTTATTGGGTTTTTTGTTTGGTTTGGTTTTGGTTTTGGTGTTGAGTTTTTTGGTAACTTTATATAGTCTGGATAGTAATCCCCTGTCAGAGAAGTAGATGGCAAAGTTTTTTTTTTTTTTCCAATTCCATAGAATTTCTCTTCATTAACTTAATTTTTTCCCTTTACTATGCAGAAGCTTTTTAATTTGATGACATCCCACTTGTTGATTCTTGATTTTAATTCTGGAGTTCTGGGGGTCCTGTTGAGGAAGTCAGTGCTTGTAGAGTGTTGACTGTTTTCCTCTAGCAGTTGCAAGGTTTCTGGTCTCATTCATAAGTCTTTGATCCATTTTGATTTGACATTTGTCCAGAGGGAAAGATAGGGATCGAATTTTATTCTTCTACATATGGAAATTCAGTTTTCCTAGCACCATTTGTTAAAATGGCTGTCTTTTCTTCAAAACTATATTTTAGAATTTTTTGTCAAGAATTACATGGGTTTAAGTATATGGGTTTGTCTGTGTGTCTTCTATTTCATTCTTTGAGGATATTGTGAAAGGGATGGTTCCTGATTTCTTTATCAGCTGATTTGCTGTTATAACTGACATAAAATAGTTTGGTTATGATTAACATGTATAAAATCAACACCACTTTTGAAAATGCTGGTCTACTTTTCATCCTTATTTTTAAACTGTCAGAGGATATTTCCTAAACTGATTCCATTAATTAATACTACATAATATAAAAAACTAAACTTCCCTAAGAAGATGCTATAATTGCAAAATATTGTTCCAAATCAATTATCTTCATAATGGAGGAAGTGATTAGAGGATTATTTCTTCTGCCATTCTTGAAAACCTCTTATCTATTTAAGTTATAAATTTTAAGTGGAGTAAAAGAGATGACCAACAGGGACATCTTGTTAAGGAAATGAAAGATGTAATTCATATAATCCTCTCTCTGCTCTGATATTCTTAGGTAAGAGTGTTCTATCAGTGGTGGATGAATTTGATGGCAATCAAGTGCCTAATGGGAGATTCTGGTTTTTAGGAAGTAAAGGAAGTGATGTCTTTTAGATTGGATGATGAAAAAAAAAATAAAAAGGAATACATAATTGAAGTGACAATAACACTCAACTGAAGTAAAAAGGGGTTGTTCCAGTTTAGCTTAGAGGACATATCTAACATCTGTGACATCCTGAGGCTCTAAAAATAACAGAATATAGAACAATAGAAAGTCTAAGAGAACATGTAGGGAACAGAAGTGAGTGGATTCTGGGGATTCTCACATTTGATACGTGATATCCAGGACCCTGATTCATGCCATCCACAGTACTAAGCAGTAGTAATGAAATGCTGAAAATGACTTTATAGTATGACTTATGGTTTTAATAGCTTTTAGTTTGTAACTAAAATTGTACCAACAAGTTGTAGACCATAAGGTATAGACCATATATTTATATGGATAAATAGGCATTTTTGAGGAAAGTGTCTTGTTTAATGTGTCATCTAAAATATTTATAGCACTATTTTTTGGCTAAATGCCTTCAAGCAGGAACCATTAAAATCATCTGAAGCAGGTGCAAAGGCATCTGGACTTAGGGCTGGGGGAAGGACAGGACTTCTGGATGATTTTCTCTTCACACAGGACACATTTGCCAGTAATCTCTCCCTGGAAGATTTAATCAGTGGCAAATGTCTCTTTGTCCCCTTTTTTGTCCTCACTAGTATCTAAGGGTTCAGGCTGCACTATTCCACAGAATCCTTTAGTCCTCATTACTGAACACCCAGGTTGGTTCTCAGTCATCCCAACCTTTGTTCCACTCGCTTAAAAAATGACATTTTCAAGACACCACAAAGAGAATAAACACTCTGAATGAACTATAAATAAGTGTTCCTAATATTATTATGGAAAAATATAGAATGTACAAGTTTCAGATTTAATTACTTAGTTATATGTCGCCTTTGAATAAAGGAATGTAATTCAATCTCATTTCTACAGTAATTTCTACAAATGTGAAAATTTCTCCTAATATAGTGGTCTTCTACACCAGCACTTTTAATTTCTTATCATAAGTTTTGATGCCTATTCTATTTCTTCTTTCTTTTTTTTTTTTTTTTTTTGGTGGGGGGGACTGAGGATTGAACTCAGGGGCACTCTATCACTGACCCACATTCTCAGCCCATTGGTATTTTATTTAGAGACACAGTTTCATTGAGTTGCTTAGCATCTGGAATTTATGAGGCTTTCTTCGAGCTCAGGAGCCTCTTGCTTCCACCTCCTAAGCCACTGAGATTACAAGTGTGAGCCACCATTCTGGCCCATTTCTTCCTGATTAATGTCTAGAAGATTCAAGGAAGAAGACTACAAAAAAGATTTGTTACAACATACAAATTAAGTAGATATTGATAGAGTTTTGTTTGGCTCTTTTTAATCCAAATTTAAAATTATAATTATTATCTTTGAAAAGTACATACCTTTTTAAAAATAAATGAAAATCTATATAAATAGAGTAAAATATTCAGAAAACTTATTAGGGGTACTATATCTTTTAAAAGTATTTTAGATAAATATCAAAAGAGATGTTTATCCACAATGGTTAAGACACAAAAGGAACAAAATTGACAAAGCAGACCTTATGATATTATGACTCCAACAGTGTATAAGGTCTTGTGAACTTCAACTTAAAATTATTTGAAATCTTCAAGGTATTTTTTAAAAACACTGCTAGTACATGCATCCCTATTCTTTCAAAGTAGAAGATACACCAAGAAAGATGAAAGAGGAGAAAAAAATAAAATCTTGAAAAAAAATTAATTGTTCCATTTATTTAATATTTGGCAGTCTATAAGTAGCAGCCACTTCCACTTATTACCTAGATACATTGAATTCTGTCTTTAAAATTCCAAATTTCAATTAAAAATATGTCAGAACAGTTCTGGGGAGTAAATTAGTGAAATATTAAATGCTGACTGCTATATGCAATATCATTAATTACCAATAATACTGGGCTCCATGGCATGGTTTCTAAAGTAAAAATTTAAATAAGGCCTACATAAATATACACACAACCTCCTTATTAATAATATGGCATAACATTATAATGCACTTTAAATTGCTAAGCACTTTCTTTTGTCTTAATAGTATTACAACTATAGCCTTAAAGCAAATTTATTCCAATAAATAGGTCAAGGTAGGCTTTATTTTTTGTTACAATTTAACTTAAATGATGCACTGTTATATTTCAATAAATAATGCTGGTTTTGGCCTTTAGCTAGGATCTTGGATTGAGTTGTAATGAAATTAAGCAATGCAATACTGGAGGAATAAAAGGATTTAAAATTATTTTTTCAATGTCTATATTGCTATTTTTGTGTGTTTATATTCTTGGGCCTACATGATACATTTGCAACCCTGTAGCTATTAATATAATATTCATATCGTGCAAGGAATAAAGAAAAACACATTTGAAATGGTGTGTTTTAAGAGCCTCCTAGGGACTTTGATATCTGCCTTTTTAGAGCAGAAAGTTTATTTTATTCCAGTTCAGTTTTGTTTCAGCCACACATTTGCAGCAATTTAGCATTCTATGATAATTCTTATTTAGCTGGGCAGCTCATCTTGGAAAGTGTGGAATGGAAAGTCAGTTACACATTTTGAAAAGAGAGCAAAGTCACAGGACTCATTATAAACAGCAAGGCGGTGACTTGCCTTAATTGAGACTAACTAGAACTTACTTTATAGAACCGAATTTGTTTTTCAATACTTATAGAGATTAACAATGAAGCATTACACTATGAAATTTTACTATTTGATAATTCTTACATAGTTTTACTGATGTGAGAATACCACAAAGCAAAAAAGCTTCAGGGCTCAGCTTCCAGAGATAGGTCAGGGAGATATAGGTGGACACAGCCCAATGCAGGTACTCATGCTCACTCTGGTATTTTAGATACTGTTTGAAGCTTCCTGGATTTTCTATTCTTTTTTCCTTAAACTCAAGATTTGACTGTAGCAGGAAACTTATTCTCTTGCCTTCCTCATTTTTTTGAACTAATATTTGCGCCTTCCCATTTTTAAAATCCTTGTAGTGATGTTGATGACAATACCATATTATGTTGTTAGAAATTTTTAACTGATATATAGTTTCTAATATCTTTCATTCTAAACACCATTAATAACAAATAATTTTATTAAAATATTGTTTGTTAAATAAATATTAGTTCATCAAATAATCCTTTAAAGTATTTTAAAATCAAACAGAATGCTTTATCTTCTATAAATACAGGTAACACTCTGTATTTCTTTAATATAGAGTAGTCCAAAAATGGAAGAAAAGAATGTGACCTATCACCATACAGTGCAACAGCATATTATTAACAAAAATACATATATTAGAAAGCAAAAACATAATAGAAAGCAAAATGGAAATAGCAAAAAGAAACAGACCTACTGGAGCAACATGAAGGTGTAGCACAAATGTTTTTCCCTATCAATCTTCTTGTTACCCATGGTAGATATTTTATCTGTTTGCCATTGTCACGAGCCATCCATGGGCTGTGTGTGAGAGCTATGCGCATTTGAGCTTATGAAGGGACTGGTCTGGCACTTATCACTAATTGGGCTGTGTGATGCAAGTGTGCCTTCCTCTCTGCTCTGCCTGTGATCCCACACAGCACCTGAGATGGGTGTGACTAGGGAAGATGTCAATCAATCTGCTAACCACAAGACATCATCAAGGAAGACTCCACCCTTTGAAATCTTACCCCTTGCTTTATTTGGGTGGAATATTCTATCAAATGTCTTCTCCTCAATAAATAGGGGGGTTTCCAGGTGTGCTCACTCTCTTGCCTCTTGCCTCCCCTGCTCCCCTTGCTCTCTAGCATGGGAGCTGACACTTGAGGTTTCAAAGGCATCTCTGACTCCCCCCCCAAAAAAGGTATTTCTGTGTTTGTGTGGTCTTTTCTTTGCCAGCTCAATTCACGTGAAGTGACCCTGAATCCATTGCCCACGCAGGTCTTGGGCGACAGCCATAATCTCTATTTTTGTATATATGGGAACATTATGGTAACTTTGATAGGTGCAGTCCACATGATGTTCTCTATCCAGTGAAATCCTGAGTGGCGGTGGTATGTGGTACTTACAGGAAGAAGCACTTAAAAGGCCTTTCCAATGATGTATATGTGCACAGTGTGAGAAAGAAATAAAATTTTGTGATTTTAAAGTGTTGATGCTTTGGAGATATTGCAGCCTATATTAACTGATATAGTACCCTGAGTCTATTTTTCAGTACTTGGGAGAGGAAAAATATATTTTTTACTGTTTTACCTATATTTTGAACCTGAAATATCTGTATAAAATATAAAGTACTGGCCTTAAATCAATTGAAAAATAAATTTTAGGGACAGAGAGGAAATTGTGTAGTACTTCAACATGGTCTCCTACTTCGACTTTAAAAATACATGTGATAAAGAATCTCAATTATACTCACAAAAAAAAAAAACCTGAGTTGACCAAAGTACTTTGAAACTAGCATTGCAAATTCTTTTTCAGTTCCATTTATTTACCTGTTTATTACATGAAAAATTTGTTAAATTGTGAAAAATCATAAAATAGAATGACACATTTTAAACATCCTCTATCAGATAGCAATGTGAATCATAAATCTAGTTCTCAGTGCATAGGTCTTATATTAAGTCAAATATTTTGAAAGCCTTTTCATCAATAAATGTTGAATCTAAAATTCTGATAATTCATCCCTCATACATTTAGAGTCATTGAGGTTTTATTATAGAAATAGTTATAAGCCCCAAATAAGGTATATAAATATCAGAAAAAAGTAAATAAAAGAAAAAGGAGATTTAAAACGTTAAATGTTGACTACATTTTGGATTTTTTGTTGTTGTTGATTAATGGAGAACATATTTCTTGAAAACATAGTTTTTCATAGCTATATTAATTACCCTTTTGTTAAGTGAATATGATATATGCTTAAGAGGAAGATCTGTGTCATTGTATTCCAATAATTCCGAGGAAAAGAAAGTAGTAATATCATTTATTTTTCAACATTAAAAATATGAAATTGGCATACATAAGGTAATATTGACTTATCGTAAGAAAACTCAATGTTAATTTATTAATGTTTTCCTTAAGCTTGCAGACATCCTCAGCTAACATTTGAAAGTTCTAATGCTTGAAGAAAAGTTGCTCTGGAGCAAGTTTGCCAGGTTAAAATGGCCCAGAACTATTAGCCAACTACATGACCTGGATAAGAATTTCAGGTCCCTACTTCTAACCTTTTTCAAGTAATAGGAATAATTGTAGTCTGCATTCCATTTGGGTATTTTGATGATTGAATGAACTGAGGCAAAGAATAATCAGCATAATCCTTTGTACAGCATAATTGTTCATTAAATATTAAATGTTTGTAATTTCTTGAATAAGAAAGGATGATAGTGAGTGGTAGTTAAAAGTTAATAAGTTTGAATGAACATTTGACTGCTTAAAACTCTCTTTTTTATCATAACATAATATAAAAATTTTAAAAAAGAATACTCCCATAGAAGTCATGGTCATCTGCCCTATTGTATCCTGTTGATAAAAATTGTTTAGTATTGAATCATCATTGTTGTTAAATTAATTTTTGTAATTTCTTTAAAAAGGAATAAAACTGAAGATCTAGACATTTTTAACAAAATAATAATAAAGAAGTTTCAACAAATCTACTGAGCTTTTGCTACCTTTTTTCCCTTTATTCAGGTTCTATTTTAATAGGGATTTAAAGTATTTTTTTTGTTTTTGTTTTTTTTTGTATATATATTGTGTGTGTGTGCATTTGTGTGCATGTGTGTGTGTTGCTGGGAATGAAACCCAGGGCCTTATGCATGCTACCAAGGTCTCCACCACTGAGCTACATTTCCTGTTCTTAAATATTATTTTTTTATTTTGATTTTCCTTCTTTGATATTCTTATCAATGTTTCTCTGAGTGCATACTTTGGATAAAGCATTTTACTTTTTCTGGAGACATAAAGATAAATTTGAAGTAAATTTTGTCCTCAAGGAGCTTAGATGCATAACATAGGCAAATAAGCATATAGATACATAAACCCAATCTGTGATGCAATCATTGAATACAGGTGCTAATATATGAAACTTGAATAATTCTTCATATCTAAGAAGCAGCTAGTGTTAGTTACAGAGATGCAAATGGGAGAGAGATCATAAAGGACCTTGTATCACCATTTAAAAATATTTAGTTTTTATTCACCAAATTATGAAGAGTCATTGAATGACTTATAGATCAGAGTGATGTAATGACTTTCCAAGGGAGTTGAAGAAGCAGTATTGGAAAGTGTTAATAATTGATTGGCTATATATGGAAAGAGAATAATATTTTCAAGGTCTTTGAAATTGCTGGCTTAGACTGTACTACTAAATTATACTAACTATAAAAATGGTAAATAGTAAAAACATAAGAAAGGGGCATTAGCTCTTAGACTATGTGATTTGTATTTGTTACAGACTCTAGCTACTTTTACATCATTGTTTAGGAAAAATATTGGATTCTAAAAGATTGTCTGGTTAGACATATACATACAAAGAAAATCTGTTTACATTAGAACAATGCAGCACTCAAAGCATTCCACCACATGGTAGAAACAAGAAAACCAGTGTCAACATTTCTCAAAACCCACAAGTTCCTTAAGAAGTACTATGGGATAATTATTACCATAATAAAAGAGGATCTGCTTTCAACTCTTAATTTTCTCAACAGTTCAAGTCTGACTTTTTGAGGTAATAGGTAAGATTGAACACCACCATAAAATGTAATATAGAATTACCATTCCATTTCCAGGGGCACACTGAGTGAACTTTTAATAGGCTAGTCTAGGAGTGACTCATAAAGGCTAGGTCTCAGATTTTACAGTTGAAGGAATTCACATAACTTATGTTGCTAAATGCCAAAGTTATCCTGAGCATAAAATTATACAAAGAGATCCTGAGACTATCTTAAGTTGGTGTAATTCCATTTAGCACAGTACAGCATACACAACAAGCTAGTAATAAAAGAGAATTATGACCACCTCTAACCCACGACTACAGAGGTACTAAGTTCTCAGTCTTGTAAGGTCCTTGCTTAGCATCTGGATGGCCATCTTAAGTGACAGTTGCCATCTTAAGAAAAAGTTTCACTTTCCAGTCCAATGGTGTTTCTGAGAAAGGCTCACTACTCTTAATATAAAGCCAACCCTTCACTGCCCAAATTCTTTCCCACCTAAGGGCATATCATCATTCCCTCCTACCAACCCCACCCTTAACTAACACCCCACCCCCATTAGGACCTGCTCTGCTCTAATCCTTGAGCCTGCTCCATAAAAGTCCCAGAATTCAAGCCTGTTTTTCCTCTCTCTTTCTATTGAGAGATGGCCTTTATATGTCAGTTCTGTCAAATAAACTCTATATCTGCCTGGTCTCTGTCTTTCATTTCTCACTTGCCCATCTCCCAGTTTTTCACTTTCCTTTCAAGTATGCTGATTATTTTTTAAGCATCTATCTTGTTCAACTTTTAGCAAGTTTGAAAGTGTTTCAAAATTTAACCATCAGCTTTGGAAAAAATGGAACACGGTTTAATTTTTTGTCTACAATTTAAAAATAGGAAAAGAAAAAACATGGGAGTTAATTTCAAATCTTCTCTACTTTTATATGTGTTTGAAAATTTTATTACATACATTTTTAATGCAGAAACATATTATAGGTTTTTAAAATTCATTTTGAAATGACCCAAGTGATCAAAGTTTTCAACTTAGAATATAGAAAATATCACAATCTAGAATAACTATTTTCTAAACCCATTGGAATTCCTTACATGTATAAATATATTTCCATTAGATTGTTTAAATGAACTCATACTCTCAAACAACATGCTCAATGAAAAGTTCCAAGAATAACACAAAGAAATACCATAGAGCATCTTTTGGAGACTCTCTAAATACCCCCATAAGGTTTTGTTTTATTTTCTAGTAAAAGAATCTAAACAAAGACCACAAACTGCACTCACTGATTTTGACTTCCTGCTTGTCTTTCTAATTCCCTTCCCATCAGCATACTCTGTCACCCTTTCTTGGCTTTCATGACCATGACATTTTTAGTATGAAGCAATAATTTTGTCAAAGTCCTCTTCATGTGTGTTTATGAGATATTAAACTCAGGCTAGCTCAATTACCACAAAAATAGTAATTTTCTTTTCATTGTGTTCTGTCAGATGATACCAAGTGTTTATTTGACTCATTACCTGTGTTAACTTGGAACACCTGATTAAGATGGTGTCTGACAGATATCCCAATCAAAAAGAAACTTGTTTTCCACCCTAGTCTCATTGTAATTAGTAAGAGATTTATGGCAAGACATTTGAAGATTATGCAAAATCTCACTTTTTCATTTCACTTTTTTCCAACAGTGTTAGCATCCATTGCTATTTATTGAATTAATTAATGATTAATAGGACAATTGCCAAGTATGATTCTCCAGGCTACTATTTTTTTTCTGTATTTACTAGATGTTCTATAGTAGAGATTTTACTTTTTTTTCCAATTTGTTTGTTCCTTATTGATCCTAATGTTGACCATAAATTCCCATTTTATTCAGTGACTAATTATCAATTTTTACTAAAAATTTTTATGTTTAGATTGCCCAAGATGTGATTAATGTAAGCCCCTTGAAGCTGGCTTTTGACTTATTTTTGTATGTTGCATGGTTCTATGAGAAATTTCTTACTTTTCTCAATAATCACATTATTCTAGGTTCAAATTATTCTTTCTCTGCCTCACTCCTGAATCAACCATTTTCCAAAGTGTTCAAAACCAATGTCTGTGTTCTAGGCATGGAAATTATTGCCCTGGGTATGCTTAGAGGACAGAAAGATGGAAAGAGCAAGAATAAAGCAGGAGAATGAGAGGAAAGGAGGTTAAACCACATTGTAGACATATGATTTCATCCCTATGATACCAATGATGAGAATCAGGGCCAAGTTCCCTTTCCCTGAAATTTTGAAGATTAAATACCTGAGAAACGTGGAGGAAAGCTAGAAAACAAGTTTTATTTAAAGGATAGAACATAGATAGACTTCTCTACAGAGAAAGGGCCCCAGAGTTGGGTGTCTGAGGAAGTGTGGGTGTCCTGCCCTTTTATAGATTTTTAGATTTCCTTTGTTTCTCATGCCCTCCTTCTCCCCTTAGCTTGCCTATGTGACTAGTGACCAAAAGGTAGGCAAAAAAGTTGGGGAAGGAAGCTTTCCAAGGGTGTCTTTCCAGATCTACCCAATGGGAAGGAAAGGAATCTCCAAGGAGGTGCTTCATTAACAACTTCTTGGGAGAACAATTCTCTGTAGGCAGGTAACCTTGGCAACAGGTGGAGAAGGAGTAGGAAGGGCTCTGAAGGTATTAGTAGTTGATTTCCTTTCATATCAGGCCCCATCTTCCAGATCTGGTCAATCATGTATTATTTACACTGACTGTCCTTTTGGCGCCCAGTTTTACCTACATGTATTTCAAGAGTTTATTGCCAAATAGTATGCACAGATAAATATTTTCATAATAAAAACAACAACTTTGTTTAACCCAGTCCAAACAAAATACCACTGATTCACTTAAAAAATGTTATTTTGAACAAAGCTAAAGCATCACACTACTTGTGATTTCAAAATATGTCACAACACAGTAGTAATCAAAACATTAATTACTGGCAGAAAAGTAGACATAACAACAAATGAATCAAATAAAGCCCAGAAAAGAATCTACCCAGGTCCTTGAGAAAGGCATCCCTGTATTGCAAAACCAGCAAGAGGATGGAAAGACATTTGCATGTCAAAGAAGCACAGAAAGAATGAACAATTTCAATAAGAGAAACTCTCCAGTTTAAAAGTCTTAAGAAATACAAGACCATGTTAAGATTTTTCTTTCCTTTCTAAGTTTGAATTCATGGTTTTCTATAGTCAAACCGCTGTAAATATCCTCAAACAACTAAGCCTTCTTTCCTACCATCATGTTTCACTAGCAACCCAAACTACAGGCAAAAACCAACTATTTTCTTTCTTTGCTGTACATAAGCAGCTGAAATTTTCTAGAGATAAAAACAAATTCACACAATTACTCTTACTTTTTAATGTTAAATAAATGATAAATTGCCTCAAGCAAGTATTCAACATTGCCTGTATATCCTGTAAATCCTACCTGCCCACAGAAAGCTTATTTTCTTCCTGTTTTATCATTTTTCCTTTACCTTCATCATTACTCTGTCCTTACACTCAACTGAGGTCTTTGAATTCTATTTGATTGAGAAAATCAGTGCTCCTAATATTTTGGCTCAGATCATAGAAGCAAATTAGGATTGCCTTGGTAAACCAAGCAAAGCTGTGGATTTTCTTTAAAAAAATAAATCTACTATGGTAGTGATTCTTTTCCTGTAATAAGACTGCATGACAAATAATAAAAATTTTAAAAACCTAATAGATAATATTCTGAATTAGTGAACTTGAATTCTCATCAATGGCTTCAGAGAGAAAAGTGTTTCCAAAATGGAAAAGGCCTTAGTTTCAGAGTTAGGAGTTGGGTGATATATTCAGCTTTACTAGCAGTTCAATACATAAATTTGTGTATATTTTATGATCTAAGATTTGGTGTCTTAATTGAAAAATGAGTACATTGGCCTACCTGACTGTAACAATGACTTAAACTCTTCACTTTTGCCTGCAAATATCTGATAGATGGCTAAAAGCAGGGTTGAAGACCTGGCATCTCTGCCTCCATTTTACATCCATCTTCCTTTTTTTCTAGAGTCCCCTTGGACTTAGGAACAAGGTTTGATTTGATAACTATCTTGTGATGCATTGAAGCTATATGCAGGCAATAGCAACTTTCTTATCTGAGATAAGGCCTGCCTGACTAATCATGGCATAATAATAGGGAGACCACACCTGGTCAAGATCACTTGCTTTGAAAGCTATAAAAAGTCTCCAGCTATGTAAAATCCCCAATGCTTGCCCTCATTCTCCTTTTTATAAAAAGGTGACATTGTCAGCCCCTCCAAGACAGGGCAAAGGACATGGGCCCCGTTGTCTTTCCAGTGCAGCTCCAGTGATTAAAGTTCCCTTCATGGTTTTCACCATTACTGATTCTGTTCGGTTTCTTGTGTGAGTGGTCAGACATGATTTATTGGAACCCCCTGAGTCAGACCTGTGACCTAGGACTTCAGTAACATCATCATTATGGTGTCTTCCAACTGTGACCTTCTCTGATTCTCTGTATGTGTAAAAATCTTATGGACCTCAAACAACTATGAACTGGAGTACTGGCTAATAATGCAGCTATGGTTTTAGAAAACTTTGTCTATCAACCATTTGTGAGAAAATTTTGAATTTATAACAATATGAAAGAGTGTTATATAAAAAGACTTTTAATTATCCTGTATAATGCCATAGAGATAAGTGTTCTCTAATATGTTTAATTACAATAAAACTGTTTTATTATATTTTTAATTATGATACTTTGTAATTAATTTTTATAATCCAAGAGCATGTCATGCATAGATTAAGCAGGCTGGAATTTTTCTTAAAAGTTTCATGCATGTTTCACATTAGAAAAGAAAGGTTCCCTTAGAATATCATAAAATTTAGGAATATAGCCAAATACCCAAATGCTGTAAATCTACACATTTTCTCTGGAGTTCTTGAGTTTTATAAATCAAATCTAATCCCTAAGGCATGATACACACTGTCAGCTACGACTTGCTATTAATATGTGACTTTCCTCTTAAAACAAAAATAGGACAGTATAACATTGGAGCATTACATTTCTAAGTCTTTGAAGCTGAATGGGAATAATGGTGGTAAATGAGTTAATAGAAATTTTTAAAATGCAGAAAATTGTATTTTTATACCAGAAAGTAGACTTATTCCTGAGTTAGTGCTAAGCCAAGGTTATTATCATAGTTATCCTACTAGATGTGAAGTTTCCCTGAGTAGCCGATGTGGTAATTCAAAATCTGTTTCTCCATAGAGGTGAGGTTAGAATTTATCATTTTATCAGAGGTGGTATTATTTTGAATTATCTAATAAAGGTAATTACTATTGTTTCAAATTTGTTCTCTCAGAAAAGATAAAATCAAATATATTCATTAATATTAATTATTTAAAATTGGTCTTTGTAGCTTATACTTAGTCTATAATGTACTTTGAGTATTATTTCCAAAACTTTTATATCTGCACAAACTTTATTTTCACTATATCATTTGTCCAATCTAATCATAATCACTCATATCTTTGACACCATTCTACACACCCACTCATAGGCATAAATACATTTTTACTAATCATAAATCTTTTTATATTTATGTCTATATTAGCTTAGTTATTGTTTGCTTGATTTTCTGTCATTAGAAAAATGTAACACCTGGTTCCCATTGTTGTAACAAATTGTATATGTGGTTTTCTTAATCACACAAGTTTCTATAGCAATTCTGGAGGTCAAACGTCTGTGATTAGTGTGACTGGGCTAAACTATTGAAAAAATTTCACTCCTTCTGAAGGTTTTGGAGGAGAACACGTAACACTGTCTTTACTAGAAATTATCTGGTGCCTAAATTTCTTGGCTTGGGGCTTCATTTAATCCTCAAAGCCAGCAAAGGCTGGGTAAGGCTTTTGTCACCTGTACTACTATGACTTTGCTCCCCTATTTTACCAATTAATTACCCTATTAATTACAGAAAACCCTTCTTGGTAATCCAGGATCATCTCTTTATTTTAATTTTAGCTGATAGGCTGCCTCAATTCTATTCCTTAAACTAAAGGGGCTGATTTGGTCACACAATTAGGAAAACATGGCCTGATTATCTTAGAGTAAATTCCCAGCAGATGGAAAACAGCAGACCAGTACAAACAGAAGAATGAGTAAGATGAATTTCCCCTTTTTCACCTTACCTGCAGACTCTTTTACACAGAAACAGTTCATAACATCTGTGTGAAGACACCGCTGAAGGCCAACCAGTAATCTGTGTTTGATGAAGAGCAGCCAGTAGCCTGACACAGACTTTCCTACTTGGACTTCCCTGGGATTGTTTTCTTTAGTTAAAAAAAAAAAAGAAAAAAAGTATTTGTTTTAGGCTAAGTTTTTATTTTTATTCTTTTTTATTTTTTAGAGAACATTGGGTTAGGCCTCAAAATATAGAGTATTATTCTTTTTTTTTTTTGGGGGGGGGGGTTGTACCCAGGGATGCTTAACTACTGAGCCACATCCCCAGTTCCTTTTTTAAAATATTTTATTTTTTAGTTATAGGTGAACACAATATCTTTATTTTAATTTTATGTGGTGCTGAGGATTAAACCCAGTGCCTCACATATGCGAGGCAAGCGCTCTCCCTCTGAGCCACAATCCCAGCACCCCTAGTTCTTTCTTATATTTTATTTAGAGACAGGGCCACGCTAAGTTGCTGAGGATGGCTTTGAACTTAGGATCCTCCTGCCTTAGCCTCCAGAGCTGCTGGGATTACAGGCATGCACCACTGCAATTTAGAGCTGTTATTCTTTTAAATGTAGGTTGTACCCACATATTATCACTAGCCTTCACAGTTTCTCCCTCTGTGAATTATCCTTAGTGAGGCACCTTTTGGAGCCAAATTAGTTGTTATTATTACCAAATACCAGACAGGTTATTAAAATCACCTACTCAACAAATATTGTTTAAATGGCCAACAATTAATCTGGGTGTTATGCAAGATATCACCACATATCAATACATCAAAAACCACAGCTGGTGTCTCTGAGTAGCTTGTAACTGCCTATAATTAAATGCATGTCACTTACATATTGTTTGGCTTCTAGTAACATTACTTTGGGGACATTTTAAACTTAAGTTCAATTAAAGAGAGAGTTGCAAAGTTTCTTCCACTCCTTTGTTAAAATAAATTTAATTTTGATTTTACACTGTTAATTTGAAAGTTATTCTAGCCCACTTTGATAAAAATTCCTGAATATAGGAAGACACAAAGTGATTGTGGTATGCTGGATAAAATAGAAGACAGAGTAACTGGGTGGGACATATGTAATCAGAAGATGAAATTGTCTTGTTATACCACTGACTGTTTCAGTAAATTTTTACAGTTACTTTTCCTTTTTATTGCTTCAAATAGAGGCTTCCTCTTTTTATATCTCGTGAAACAGTTGACTTCTTTGAGTATGTCAAAATTTCACAGTTACCTATTTCTGTATTTACACATTTTGGAAAGAAATTGGAATTCTTTTTTAAAAAATTCAGTTGCATTCAAAACACTTATTTATTTTTCATCATAAATAAGAAATGAGAATCGAGGCCTGTTAGGAGAGCGCTACACACAGGACAGCAGGTATCAGGGAGGAGGGTCTGCATTAGTTGACATCAGACTACAGTTCATAGAGAGTCCAAGTGAATGCCCAAAACAGCAGTGTACCCAAGGAGAAAACAGACAGTAAACCAGAGTATTTAGCTCATAGATTTGAACCATACCTCTGTGATCTTTTACAAGTTACTCAAACTCTCTATGCTTTGGTTGCCTCAATTGAAAAATATGGATGATAATAATAGCATCCTTATAAAAGTTATGAAATTTTGTAACTAAAGTTGCTTAGAACATTGTACTCACTCAGTAAAACTCAGCAATTATCACAAAAGGATAATGAAGTGAGAGCAAGAATAAAAACATATAAATATATTTTTAAAGGTGGAGGTTGAGTAGATTCTCTTATAATGTGTGCTGGAGACAGAATTAAAAAGGGAAAATATAGTTTAAAAATATTAATGTTTTCTTTGGCCATAAAAGGGAGACTTGGCCCCTTCATTTGAACTGCTCAAATTCTTAGCTTTTTAGTTATTTTTAATATGATATATTTAAAAAAAAACTTAAAAAAGGCAGTAACTCAGGCATTATTTGTAAACTATGCAAGAGAACCAGATGTGAATTGTTTCTTAAATTAGCTTAAGTAATTTGCTCATTAATTTTTGAAATGCAATCTATTCATTTGTTTGTGTTCATGAGATTCACTTCTGTTCCATGATGATGATGGATGCCAAGATTTAAAAAACAAAAATAAAGAAACACATTTTCAAGATTTTAGGAAGACAGAAAAAAAAGATGCAATTCTTCAACCGGTAATAATTAAATTGCCCTCATCTCTTAGAAAAATTTTGTCTTAGAGGAAAAGCTGAAATTGTCTTTGTGTACCCTTTTTAAAGTTAACTAGTGACATTTTCAAAATTAGATTTAAGGGATTGAGACAAAAATAGGATAAATCAGCTTATTTTGCAAGGCTGTTGGTGGTAACACAGAGAGTGAACAATGGGAATGCTTGTTCTGTTGCAAATGTAATACTGAAGAAATTACTAACTTTTGCATATTCTTATAAATATTAAAACCATGTTATAGTCTGAGGGTAAAGACTTTCATCTTCATTCATCTTTTTCTTGGCTCTAAATATAAACTGTGTGTAATTAGTGCAAACACTAAGAACTGTGCTAATTAATCAGTTAAAGAGAGTACATTTGGATCATCAATCACTTTTAAAACAGGACTTCAGTTAAATCAGTTACTGTGCCAGAAAAATTGTGTTCATGTTCAATAAAACCTTTTCTAATACAGTTCACCTTAGGGGGAAAAATGTTTTCTAAAATAATTTTAAGCATTCTTTTCAAGATTCCCATAAATATCAGTTGTTGCTTTTCTAATATATCCAAATATTTATGTAATATTCCATCCACAACTCTTATGTAATACGATTTTTGGTAATATGCTATTTACAAATTGAGAAAGCTATTATAAAGGAAAAAGCAAAAAACAAGGCTAACTTGTACTGACCTTAGCATAGAAAAAGATTAAGTTTTTATTTGCTTTGATTTATCCTTGCTTGAGTTAGGCCATATATCAATCTGGATTTTTGTTTTCTTTGTATTGCAGGTTGAATGCAGGATGCTCTATTACTGAGCTATATCCCCAGCCCTTATTATTAGTTTGTATTTTTGAAGAAGGGTCTCACTAAATTACCCATGTCGCCCTTGAACTTTCCATCCTCATGTCTCAGCTTTCTGAGTTGCTGGGATTATAGGTGCATATCCCCACTACATGCTTCTATGTGGGTTTTGTATAGCAACTAATGCAAAGAAGGAGACTATGGTCAATTATGTAATTACTGTGGACATAAAATAAAAACAAAGTTGTTTTATCAGAGTCCCTCTGTATAACTCATTCTATTCATAATTAATAAAAGCATAAATTCTTTTAACTTGGAGGAAAACAACTCATTCAATAAATAGGCCTCAGAATGAAAATGCAAGTGTTTTGTGTTTGATATTCCATTTGGTTTGCCAAGAGACATAAGGATTGTGGGTTTTTTTTTTTTGTTTGTTTTTTTTTGTCAAAATGTGTTTCCTATGGCAGGAGGTTGTATTATAGCTTGCTCTTTCCTCAAGCACTGATAACATCTAGAGTCACTAGAAGTTGAGGAGATTAAGATAGCAATTAATTCCAAATTTACTGGCCATTACTCTGTAGACTGACAAAATGTCTGCATGGGAGACCAGTATTTTTGTGTCAATATCAAGTAGAACAATTGAGACCCCTACATTTCTAATATGGTTGCTGATTAGTAGATAAAGATTTTACTTTTGGTAAAGATCCAAATATTTTTTTGCTAATTTTGAGTTATTGGATAGTCTTGCTCTGAAACTCATCCTTTATTCCTCTTAATTTTTTTTTTCTATTAAGGTTCTAATTAAATCTAAAGTGAAGATGGGGTTGCTTTCCAAATGACCAATTATCAAAACCTAACAGCCGTTTTTTATAATTGTGCTTTTTAGAAACTAAGATGGTAGTTTGAACTAGTTAAGGACTATATTTTACAAATGAATGTATTTCAGGGTCATTGTAATATTCCCACACTTAGTTTTACAAAGAATGTGAATAACATGACTGTTCAATATATTGTTTTTTTTTCATATTAGAAGATTCATTTTTGATGGTAAGATTACATGTGTTCATAAAATTCTATATCCCTAATACCTAAAAATATCCCTGGATCATTATCATTTTAAATGAAATATGTTAAATCAATGACTAAATTTATCTGGCTGAGCTATTTTAGTGGTCTCATATAAATATTTTTCTAAAGTCTGACAATCAAGCTTTCATATTCTTGGATGAATGTAATGCCACTAATCTTGAATTCTACAAAGGGTTTGCAGTGACAAAATCTAAAGTTATCTAGTACATATTACTCTTTCACTCTCATATCCAACAATATATACATTCTCCCAAACCATCTATAATTTAGGTCTGAATTTTGAAAATAGAAATATGCTTTCCTACTATGTATTTATAAAATATTTCCTCCTCAAAATTATCTCAGATCCATATTTGGTGAAAAACCTGGAATTTTCATCTTACATATGTATATACTCAAATAGTAACTTTTATTTCAAGGTAAATGTGAATAGAAGTAGTTGCATGGAACTTATGACATCAAATTATTTTCATACTTAAGATTTTTTTAAAATTTAAGAAATAACAATATAAATATGAACAAAATCATTTAATTTTCCATTTAAAATGATGTGTATTTTGTGATATTTTAGATTTTTCATATTTTTGTAGTAGTATTATTTTAAGCTTGCTTTCAGTTCCAATTACAAAAATCATTATTTGTCTCAACTCTTTTGAAACATTTTATTTTAGTTCATAAAGGGGTTTTTAATAAAGTAGTGTCTTTAAAAATATTATTAAACAAATACACCTCTATTAATGTTAATAAATAAATAATGTTAATTGATAAATATTTGATGCTGGCTGTGTAGCCTAGTCCAAGACCCTCTAAGAGAGATACAGTTTTTCTTAGCTCTTATGTTTTGAGAAATTTATTTGTTGAATCATTGTTCATATGAAATATATATTAAGACAGAGAAGCTTACTAAGGTAGACTTCAGATGAATTAAAATCTAAATTCCTTAAAACTTACAGGTAGGGGCTAGGTTTATTGCTCAGTAGTAGAGTGTTTGCCTAGCATGCATGAGACACTGGGTTGTATTCTCATCACCCCATAAAAATAGATAAATTAAAGGTATTGTGTACATCTACAACATATATATATATAAAACAAAAACACCTTTGTGGAAGACCAACCTTACACGTGACTGACTCACACTCCCCAGCTGGATGCTGAGGTGCTCAGTCACAGAAATGTGGCAGAGCTTTCCCCACCCTTCTTGGGTTGGAGGGTGGGTATCTCGTGCATGGGTGTGTCTTGCTACAGCCCCATGGGTGAAGCTATGCTCATCTGTTCCTTTGTAATATAAACCCCTTGCCCTGTTTAGGATAGAATCTTCCATGGAAGTACCTTGTGTGTGTCCCCTTCTCTTACTGTGCCCTTGGGTGTGGCCTACCCAGGTGTCAGTCAACCTGCTGACAGTGGACATCATAAAGATAGACTCAGCCCCCTGAAACCTGACCTCTTGCCTCATTTGAATAGCTTCTCCTCAATAAAAGGGGTCAGTGCCTGCTCTCACTCTTTCTCTCTTTATGTGGACCCTTAAGGTCAGAGAAGCCGTCACAGGGACGCCAAAGAAAAAGGTATTTGTGTCTCTTGTGTGGTTATTTTGCGCAGCCCAGTTAGCCCAGTTTACCTGGGCTTTTAGTTGCTAACCAAAACCCGGCACACCTTAAAGATGAGGAAGTCATAATGTAAAACACCTTCCTATACAAAACTGTACTGTAAAAAGTTGGCATGTTTAACACAATAAAGTAATTTGATTCAAAACTAAGAGTAACAAAGATGACCTATTGGAAAGAAATATTCAAAGTACCTAATAATAATAATGGATAGAAACCAAGAGAACACAAGCAATTCTCTAAAGCCAACAGCTTACTGGAAACATAAACCAAAGATAAAATACATGACTTAAGAAGAAACCTACAGGGTACAGTGGTGCACGTCTGTAATCCCAGAATCCAGAGGCTGAGGCAGGAATATTGCAAGTTCAAAGCCAGCCTCAGCAAAAATGAGGTGCTAAGCAACTCAGTGAGATCCTGTCTCTAAATAAAATACAAAATAGGGCTGGAAATGTGCCTCAGTGGTTGATTGCCCCTCAGTTCAATCCCTGGTAATACCCTCAAAAAAAGAAGACCCAAGTATTTTTATAAAGAATTGGTCAGTAATTAGAAATAAGTATTGTAAGGCAACAAGTGTTGTTGTAGAGATGGACCCAAAGCACTACTCATTTGAGTAGATTGCCCTGTCAGGCTTATAGAAGTTGATTATATTTGAACAATAGGAACCAGTAAATTCACTCTTGTATATGGATCACAGAGAAATTTTCACAGGGCTTCATAAAGGTTTATGTTTAGAGGGTACATACTTATCACAGAGGGATGTGAGAGTGTGTGTTTGTGTGTGAGCACACACAGCATGTCCATGATAGCAGATATTTGGAGACATTAATTACATCCAAACTGAGTAATAGGTAAGTCAGATGTGAAGGATGTTAACGCAGGTAATGAAGTGATGAAATCCACACATAGCAACATAGATTTATACTGTGTTTAAATTAAAATTAAAATAAATGATTACTTTTCAGTCAGCTTTTTCACTGCTTTGACCAAAAACCTGAAAATAATAATTTTAGAGAAAAGCTTTTTAGTTTATTTGGGGCTCACAGTTTCAGAGGTCTTAATCTATAGATGGCCGACTCCGTTCTTCAGGGCTAGAGGTGAGGCAGGGCATCAAGGTGGAATTGTGTGATAGAGGAAAGCAGCTGGGAGCATGGCACCAGGAAGAAGAGAGAAAGAGATAGAGAGAGCATGATGTTCAACAAGGACAAACCCCCCAAACACACCCACAGTGACCCACCTCCTCTAGCTACACCCTACTTGCCTACAGTTACCATCCAGGTAATTCCTATAAGTGGATTAGGTTAAGGCTTTCATAACCCAATTGATCACCTTTAAACCCTTTTGCATTGCATTGACACACATCAACTTCTTTTGGGACACACCTCATATCTAAACTATAATACTTAGAAATATTTAAAATGTGTGCACATAAAACTGCATTACACATTTTGCAAAGACATAAAAGAAGACATGCCAAACATTTTAAATGGTTGCTTATGACAGAGGGACAGGGATAGTGAAAAAGTAGACTGAAATGAAACATAACAGGAACCCAGGATATCAGTGTGGCCAGCTATGAACATGAGCATATGATTATTTGCAATATACCACCTAAATCCCCAACCACAAAATATTAGTATGCTTAAGATAAACTCTATGAAAGATAGAAGATGATGATCTCTGGGAATGAGAATCATCATAGGGACTCTTAGCTGGCTTAAATAAACAGTTATGGAAATCATATGCCAAATTCTGTAACTGCTAGTAATTTAAAAGTTATTGGCACATTTTACCAAGAGCATACCATTTTGGTTCTAGGGGTCTTCTAATTAGAAAAATTCAGAATTGCAAAATATAGTTTCTATGTATTTTAAAAGAAATAAGGAAAAATTGAGAGTTAAGTATGGAATTCACAAGCACAAAATTTAGTTATTCTTTCAGTTCTTTGCTCAGAGTGTTATTGCACTTGTGATGAAAATGCTTTCTCCAAGAGACAGTAAAAGCTGTTTGGATCCATTGACATCTCATTGCTAAGCAGTGAAAGCTCTTCTAAAACAGCACATTTAAAAGCTACAACAGGGTGAAGTCTGTTTCTAATTAATGAGCTTTAAGATAGAGGAAAAAATCAGCTACATAAAGATATACTTAAGCTTATAGTCCTCAGAGAGAAAACAATCCTCATTAGTGACTAAATCACTGGGGTTTGGAGTCAAAAGAGCTTAGCAACCTAAGATAATTTAAATATGAAAACATACTGTTTGATTGAAATTATTACCTAGGTCTGGATAATTAATCTCTAAAAAATATGCTTTGTGTACTTGCATATCTGAGAGAGAAAAAATGTAAGGAGAAATGTCAATGTTTTAGGACAAAAAATATTTAAGTTTTAATTCCTAAATAAATGTGAACTTTCTGAGACTCTGGTCTTGTGCCAGGAGGTGGAGCCCTTTAGCTGTCCCTTGGTGTCCCTGGAACCCTAGTCTGGGTAAACTCAAATCTTGGATATTATATTGAAATGGTTTAATATTTGAAATGATGATGTCTTTTTGTATGTAAAGGCAAGATTGGGAGAGGTATGGATTTTACAAGCAATAATGCAAATGACATAATATCTCTGTTTTGTTTATGTCAAATATTAATATGTAAATGTAACATTTTTTATTAGAAGTTTTTGAGGTGATAAAGAACTCTGGGACTATTGGTGTTGATTTCCTACAAAGATGATTCCATTTTTAAAAATATACAAGTAACGAACTGAATTTCAGGAGAGAAATGTACTCTAAGAATGGATTTCCTATAAAAATTTTCAGCCTTCTATAGCTTATCCACTAGTTTTATATAATAGAAATCAGAATACAACTTGATTTTTAGTATGTTCTTGGTGTACTAATGAGAACTTTTAGGAGCCAAGATAGCACCATCATTCAAGAATCTCTCTGCTCTGATTTGTTTTTCAATTCATGCCAAAACCCACCAAAAGTGTAAAACAGTTGCTGCGCTCATTTTGTAAAGATCTAATTCCAGGTTTTAAATTTTTAACCAGAGGTACCAGTCTTCATATATTGTTACCAGAGCCTTCTGTATCTGGGGATCACTTTCTTTACAGGCTTTATTTTTTAAAACAGGTTTTGGTTCATTGCAAGATTATAGAATAGGTAGATTTCCCTCATACTTACTGCCTCCTCACATGCATAGCCTCCTTCACCAGAGTGGCACATTAATTATAATCAATAAGCCAACATTGGTGCATCATTAATATCTAAAATCTACAGTTTATATAAGAATTCACTCTTGGTGTTGTAGCCTTTGGGATTTGACAGCTGTATAATGCCATGTGTCCATCATTACAATATCATACAAAGTGTTTTCACTGACTTAAGAATCTCCAGTGTTCTACACATTTATCCCTCCTTACTTTCCTGACTCCAGGTAACTACTGATCCTCTTACCATTTCCTTAGTTCTGACTTTTCAGGAATGTCATGTAGTCACAATAATATAGTATATAGTTTTTCAGATTGATTTTATTCACTTAATAATATTGCAGTTAAATTTCATCCACATCTTTCCGGGATCAATAGCTTATTTCTTTTTTGCTCTGCGGGTAAAAAAAATGCAGTACCTCTGTTTGAATTTCACAAAGTTCATTTATTTTTCACCTATTAAAAGCCATGTTGGTTACTTTCAAGTTTTGGTACTTATGAATAAATGCTTTAACCTGGTATCTGCATTTCTTTTTTGTAACTAAATTTTATATGAATCAATTAGAGAATAACAAGTAGGTAAAATCTCTAGTCAACAATCTGAAAGCTATAGCATCAAATTAAAGAGAATAAAATTTCTTCCATTCCTTATACCTCACTTACAAAGGGCTTTTTGTAAAAAAAAAAAATGAATTCAATATTAATCAATATGTCCTGGGCACCAGTTTTTAAACTTGAACTTCATACTTCATTCCTGAAAAGAATTATATGTGTGTGTGTGTGTGTGTGTGTGTGTGTGTATACACAAAATTGATACCAGGGATTGAACTAAGGGGCCCTCAACCACTGAGCCACATCCCTAGCTCTATGTTGTATTTTATTTAGAGACAGGGTCTCACTGAGTTGCATACCGCCTCACTTTTGCTTAGGCTGGCTTTGAACTCGCAATTCTCTTGTCTCAGCCTCCCAAGCTGCTGGGATTACCATGCCTGGCTGAAAAAGATAATTTTTACTTTGGGATTTTCATGAATTTGATTGAATTAAAATTAATTTCCAACCAATGCCTTGTACAAGGTTGATTTCAAAACATTGGCCAAATTAGTAGAATTCATAAGATACTTGAACAAGTTTGATCCAAAGTATAATATTAAAGCAAAGGAGTTGATCACATGTAATTCCTCCAAATTATATTTTAAGTATTTTCATATTTCTTCCTGACATTTTGTTTCCACTAAACATTCTCTAGTAATTTTTAAATTTTTAAACAGAGATTGTGTCATCTGAAATTCAATTATTTCAATAAAACAAAATACCTACTCAAGAAATGTTAATAGGTATCATAAGTTCTGGGTTTTTGTATTACCTTTCTTTCAGAAACCTACATTTATTTGAATTTGAAAATTTAGTATATATACTCTTGATATAAATACTATAGTGTGAATTTATTACATGAGGGAAAATATTCCAATTTATATTGGAAAAATACTGTTCATGCAAATGTGACTGAACAAACCAAAACACCTATTTGGTTCTGATTATATTCAAATCACACAGACTTAAAAGCCTAAACATAGGTTTTAAACATGAACATTCAGAAAATGTAAAGTAAGTTTTATTTTATTACCTGATATACTTTTGCTCTAATATGATTTCTTAGAGTGTTGAAAATATAAGACTTTGTTTATGCCTTTCAAATTCCTACTACATTGATATACATATAATTCAGTCTCTCAAATTTGCTGTTTAAGCAAGTTAATAAACTAGTGGATCCATGAAAAATTTCCAAAGGAAAAGTTGTCATATCTGACAGTTTATTGGGTCTTTCATAGTGCACAGAATCCCCAGGTTCTTTTTTTTTTTTTTAAGTACACTGATTATACCAAGAAAAATTGGCTTATGAAGTGGAAGAGAGAATTTTGTCAAATATTGAAGAAATCATTGACATAAAATATTTTAAGTCACTAGTAGGATTCATGAATAATAGTATGTACCACCAATACCATGAAAATATGTTGAAATTACTTCCATTTCCAGGCTGTCACTTCATATTAGGAGTAGATACACTGAGAAATCATGACAAATTTGAAAAAGCAGTGAAAGTCCAGCAGATAGCTTCTGTTTTGACCTTTTTAATAGGTTATTCTGGCAAAGAAATGAATATGTTAGATCCAAATTTTCAATCTCTGGATTGGGAAAACTGTATGCTCAAATTTTGACAAACTCCATTTTGAAGTACCTGTTTGGGTTTTTAAGCTATTATTTTTAAATAAATTCATATTTTTAGATACTCTATCAAAAGTATGAACTATATTTCAAATTTTGATTAGAAATATGTTATGAATATATGTCTTTCACTTTCCACTATTAAAATCAATTTTTCATATGAAGTACATTCATGTAATTTGATGAATTGTGAACATCATAGAGAGTTAAAACAAAGATTTTTCAGGGAACACCTGATTGTTTCTGAGAGGTTAAAAACAAAACAAAAGTTAATATTTAGAATGCTACTCATTTACCATATTATTGAAAGTAACTTAAATTCAACATGAGCTGATTTATGTCAGAAAAGAGTTAATTTGAAAGTGGTTGGAAAGTCTTTGCAATGATTTTAAACTCAATGTAGATTCCAGTCATGTCAGTAGGACTCCATATCCCTTTATATTTTGGTTCTGCCTTCTTCCATGTCATCTACACACTCAGGTTTTACTTGACAGAAAGATGCTGAGAGAGTAATTCTGCACTGTGAATCACTGAATATACCTGGAATGCTTCTTGGGCCCATGAAGTTTTTTTTTTTTCTTTGTAAATTTTTAAAAAATATTTATAGTATCCTATGATGTAAGTACAGAATGGCTGCAATTCTAAACTATGGGAATAAACAAGGTCAGACATTGTTTAGATGTCAGATATTACTGTAATTCAGACCATCAAAAAATCACTAGAACTTCTCATGTCAGTTCAATTTGATTTAAAGAATTCCTGCACTATCAGCAGCAGGGACCATTTACATGACTGTCCTTTCAGGATGGTGTGGGAAGACAGAGCAGAATCAGTAGACTTAAATAAACTTATGAGACATGGTGTTATAAGCAGCCTGTTTTTTTTTCCCCCAGTTCTTAAATTTTAAAGCGTTTTCTTCTGTTCTAAAGCTTACTTTGAGTAGCTCCAGAATGGCTGTCAGCCATATGCTTAAAGGCCTAGAATTAAATAGCTGGCTAAAGTCATTCATTTGGTAAGCAAACTCTGTAGGACCCACATACTGTTTGGTTTTAACCTTTCTCAATTTTTCACTGTCTGAATGACAACTCCTTTTTCTTCTTAATTATGTTCTTGTCTTCTTTCTAAAATGGTAATTTTTATTTTCCTTAGTAACTTATTTCTAAACTTTCAAAGCTGAGGCCAAAATTTAAAGAGGACCCCCTAACTTTTCGTCTCTGACTCAATAATTACCCATGCTCTTAACTCCTTCCCGTGTTGCTAACTTCTAACTCCCAACTCCTTCATGTGTTGAACAATCTACTGGGTTGCTTTACTGGAATATCTATTAGTAAAGTTGGTGGAATACTGGAACTAATAAAGCAGTTGACAAAAGTTGTGACCTCCTTATGGATGCAGATTCATCATAGCAAAAATAGCCCAAGTACTTATATTTTTGTACTTCTTGTCCCCAAAGCACCCCATTTTCCAATAAAACTTCTGTTAGATCCACAAACTATTGACATTGTCTTGCAGTGACTGGATTTAATAATGCTTTACAAAAACAACAATTTCAAAAGATGAAGATATTCACTTACTCTCCGCAGGCCAATTTGCCTTTTATGCTCTGTAATACAAGCTCTTCTGCTATGTCTTTCATCTATAGCTTTCTTTTGACAGGCTGCAAACTGTTCACTTGCAGGAGACAATGGTAACCACACATTTTCTAGCCTATTCAGAACATGATTCTGAATTTCAATTAGAACAGGTGCATTAAGTTGCTTATGAAGAAATCTTTCCAGCTAACAGTTAAACACAGTATTTGGTTCTGTTGATAAACAGATGCTGAATTGTTGGGTCCAAAGAAATATTTTTTATGCATGTAGGTTTTGCCTCACTTTGATTTAGATATCCGTTAACCTTTTTTTTTTTTTTCCACTGCTTGGTATTTATCCAACACAAAAAGGCCATGCTTGAAGAAGGACCCTAAAAGATGCTGATGGAAGCTAAACTCCAAATAGTTGGTAAGCAGACCATTGAAACTAAAAAAAAAAACGTATGTTCTGCAGGAATGTTATTCTTAAGTCTGTTGGTTTTTAGACATTAGGGGCAAAATACCAGTTTCAATTTCACCAATGATGTCCTCAATTTTTTTGAAAATTTCTCTTTATGTAAAGCCTATAGGTTTCAGATGTGAGCCAGAGTATAGGGCAGGTGGAAACCTGCCCTACCTTTCTATAAAACACTTTGTCTGATTCTTACCAGTTTTTGTCCAGTGCTCAAAAGGAAAAGAAGGACTTATTCTTCTGCTGTGTCAAAAGGTCTTCTATAATCAATCCTTACTTAAACCTAACTCTTCAAAATTCTATCTAAATGAGTCTAGGGGTGGGAAAGAGAATGAGGGTCCATAAAATTTTCTGAAATCTTTGTAACAAAAAGAGTTCTTTTCTTTCTGGGTGCAGTCTGGTGACAGGTCTCATGAATGACCATTGGATAAGTACCCATCCTGAAACTAATTCCTTTGGGTCACTCTCAGTGACTGGTTAGTTAGTAATTAGTGTGACTCCATTCAAACCATTCACAGAGAAGCACCTGAGGAGAAGGGTACTTAAGAAATATTAGACTAATATTTTGCCAGAAAGATAAAGAATTTCTGAAAATAAAAACAGGAGATATTTACTGTAGGTCAAAGATCAAGTGTTATTTCTGTTAGTTATTTTCTAATTCTTGGTTAGTCATAACAAGGAATTAAAGCACAAAAATACTGTAAAAACAACATTTTAAGTTATAATAGGCTATTTTCCTTGTGTTATTAAAAAATTCCCCAAATTTATGCACTACAAATACATTAACACATTTAAATACATAAACTATACAATAATAAAAGGTTTTTTTCCATATAAATTTTAAGCTATAACTATTTCCACTATTGCAGTAAACAATGGAAATATTATTTTGCTACTAAAATTATTTACTTATTATAGATATTTTTTCTTTTAATGGGATAGAAATTCTATCAAAATCATATTCTTCTGAATTTAAACAGTTAAGATAAAGATTAACTTTTGTGTACATTAAGATCTTACTGCTACACACAGTGGCACGTGCCTATAATCCCAGTGATTTAATAGTTTGAGGCAGTTAAAAGGCGCCTCAGCATCTTAGTGTAACCCTGCCTCAAAAAATAAAAAGGGTTGGGGATGTGGCTCACTGGTTAAGCATCCCTGGGGGTTCAATTCCCCAGTACCAAAAAAATAAAAATAAAAAAATATTACATTTACAAGTAAGTTATTTTCTTACAAAGAGATTTATGATATGTTCTTTTCATAATTACTGTCTGATGTTCATTTAAACCTCAAGCACTCAAACACCATATAAACACTATTAAGTAAGATAAACTCAAGATATGAAGAACAAATCATAAAGAAAAGGAAAGAAATTGGCATAAGTTAATTGAACACACCATCAAGTATTAAAATTACTGGTTGACAACAGAGCAGGTACTTTCAGAAGGAAGGGTTGTGAATTCTTTGTTAATTCCTTCTTTGCTCCATGACCTAATAGGTAGGGGGAAATCAAATGCAGCTCCTTGTGGACATCTCTTATCCTACTGCATGCACAGCAGGCATTAATTTTGGGGTTGTTGGCATTGGTTACAATCACAATATCCTAATTTTTTGGTTGACTTGATTTAAAAACGAGTTTACTGAAGACAGGGAAATCTCAAGAAATTAGAAGAGGAAATACAGAAAGGCAGGGAAGAAACCTGAACAAGAGTCTAAACACAGAATTTCACTGACCTTTCCATTCATATATCCCTTGCTCTTAAAAATATGCAAGAGCAAAATGCAGCACCAGCATCAGTTAAGAACTTAAAAGAAAGTAAAAATGGCTCTCTGTACCTAGAATATGATCTGCATCTTGGCAAGTTCCTTGGTTATCCACATACACATCAAAATTTGAGAAGCACTTCAATTAATGTGACAGAAAGACATTAATTAATCTCTCTCTGTTCCAAATTTTGAAGGTGTAGGAGAAAAAAATCTGATCAACCCAATTGCAGTTGACTATGCAGCTGAAGTTATGTCAGTCATTAAATGGGAACAAACAGAAAAACTCTGATTCAGAGTTTGCAACCAAACCCAATCCTTTTATACCCCCATGGTTGGACTCAACTGGGATATCATTTCATTCTCACTTACTTATTCTAGCAGGGGAGAGTATGGTATAAACATGGAATTTTTTAAAAAGTAGAAATTAAAAGACTTAAAAAATTAAAATAAGTAATGTTGAAGAAGTGTTAGAATCCAAGACATTTCAAATGTATATATAAAACATATAGTACATATTTAAATATATATAAAGAAAGAAAGAGTAATGTTTTGCCATATATATTTCCATTTTATATTTAAATATATAATATATATAAATAAATATAATATATATTTAAATATATAATATATATAAATAAATATAATATATATTTAAATATATAATATATATAAATAAATATAATATATATTTAAATATATAATATATATAAATAAATATAATATATATTTAAATATATAATATATATAAATAAATATAATATATATTTAAATATATAATATATATAAATAAATATAATATATATTTAAATATATAATATATATAAATAAATATAATATATATATTATATATTTGTATAATGATAGGAAATCCTAAAAAAAGTGTTAATGAAAAATTTGGAGTTATGATGACTAAAAGACAACAGAAACTATTTGTAGATATTTGGGAATAGTTGTGGATATTATCAATGAATAGATAAAAGGGAAGTTGTTATTAAAATTCCCAAAAGATAGGAAGATATATTATCAAATATATATTATATTAGAAACAACTTCTTACTTTGATTCATAATATTTTAATAATTAATACCATTTCTGAGTGTTATAGTAAATATATGAAGAAATTTACTAATGAAGAAGGATCATTAATGTATTGGTTATAAAGCAAGAATCAGTACAGTTTTTTTAGGATAAAATATTTATTTGCATGTACTACAAATGCAAGCATACATAAGTAAATTAATGCATTAGAAGTAAACACATAATTATTTACACATGAGACTGTATAGTATATCTATGTAAACATGTATTTTAGTCAGATTTTTCACTGCTGTGACTAAAAGATCTGACCAGAAAAATTTTAAAGGAGGAAAAGTTTATTTGAGGGCTACAGTCAGAGGTCTTTGTCCATAGAAGGCCAGCTCCATTCCTCAGGGCTGAAAGTGATGCTGAACATCATGGTGGGAGAGTGTGGTAAAGGGAAACAGCTCACATTGTGGTCAGAAGTCAGAGAAAGAGGTCTCCACTTGCCAAATACAGATATATAACCCAAAATCATGTCCCAATTCCCACTTCCTCCAGCCACACCCTACCACTTTAGTTACCACTCAGTTAATACTTATCAGGGGATGAATTCACTGATTGGGTTAAGGCTTTTTTAACCAATCATTTCTTCTCTGAACCTTCTTGCATTGCCTCATACATGAGCTTTTGGGGGACACTGTATCTAACTCATAACAACATGTATCTGTGTACATTAATATATTCGCATGCAACAATTTTTTTATGTTCAAAGTAATCATGGTATACCATCAGTTAAACCTAAAATAAGGAAGTCTGCAATATGACTGATTAATAGTGATGGGGATAAAGTAAACAGCTTTGCACAGACTGAGGAGACATGGCAAATAAAAGCAATGTAGAATTCTTGACTGGATCATGGATCACAAAAAAGTATGAAGGTTTGAAACCTGGTAAAATTTGTGTAAGGTCCATGGATGGCTTAGTTAAAAGTATTACAGCAGTGTCAATCTTCTGATTTGATAATTTTAATATGTTTTTTATGTAAGATGTTGACATTGCCAAATTTTCATACTACTTTAGTAACTTTTTTGTTGTCTCAATATATTTCCAAATAAAACTTTTAGAAAATAAACTTGTTTTTTCTTCCTTCATATACCTTTTTTCCTTCACATAAGGAGTAATTACCTGCACATTTATGAAACTTTCTAATAGAGTGGAGAATAAAAATCAAATCCAATAAAGAGTGGAGTATACATATGGATTAGAAAGATTCTTTTAAATTTAGTACACATTTTGCATATTGTATTTTTGGTTGTCATTGTCTTTGTCAGTAATATTTAAGAGATGTTACTAAATCACTCTTTTCAGTGCTATCAAAATAATAAACAAATTTATTCTGTCCCATAAAAAGAAAGAAAACATTACTTATGATTAAAAACTATATTTTTTTTCTTCTATAACTAGGGTACTTTCGAATCAAAACTACAATAATTAATTTCTAAACACTGCATTTAAATGAACTGTATATGCCTTATGTTTTATCATTTTGTCAGCCCACTATTCAAGTTCAGCAATAAATAATTCCTTTTAGTAAAGGTCTCATTTCTGTAGATTTTCCAGATTTTATATATTTTTTCTTAAACCCACATTCTATAGCATTAGACTAGGTTCTAAGATGTGTAAAATGTATGTATACCATAGAACTACTTTTAAAATAGCTTTCTTATTTATAACGAGTTTATACTTCATTCAGCCTAAGAGGGAAAAGGCTTCATAGCAAAAAGCATGAAACTGAATCAAATTCATTTGCTGAATTCTATGATACTCAAAACAAGGGCTATGGTTATTAAAAATAACAGAAATCAATTTGAGAGAGTGTTGTTCCAGAAAGTGAAACTTAAACCACAGAGACATAGATTGGCCTAAAAGGTACAGAATTAAGATACTATAGAAAATTTATTTAATAAAATCTGTGCTCTAGTATTTTTTAGTAAGCAGGAACTGGGCTGTCAGTAAATAATATTCAATAATTTGTCTTGAATTTTTTTTCTACCCTTGGATATCACCTGCCATTTTGCAGTCTGCTTCCTTTTTTCCAAAATGTAAGGAGTGGCTTACAAACATTTTAAGCTCCAATACATTCTGCTCTTTTGAAAAAAATGGACTATATTTTTAGAACATTTTAGATTTATAGCAAGATTGGGTGGAAAGTATTGAGGGTTCCTATATCTCTCCTATATGTGCATACACAGCCTCCCCCATCACCAATGTCCTCCCCCAGATTGGTATATTTGTTACAGTTGATGAACCTGTTTTGACATATCATTGTCACCCAAAGTACATACTTCACATAAAATTTCATTCTTGGTGTTGTGTATTTTGTGGATTGTGCATTTTGTGTGTATAATAAAGCTGCCCACATTTTCGTATCCTACAGAGTATTTTCAATCTCCTGAAGATCCTATTCATTCCTCCTTTCCATTTAACCACCAGCAACCTCTTATCTTTTCACTATTTCTATAGCTTTATCTTTTCCAGAAAGTCACACATTTGGAATCATACAATGAGTAAACTTTTTAGATTGACCTTTTCCATTTAGTAATATGTTAAAGGTTCAGTCTTATCTTTTTACGACTGAATAACTTATTTTTAAAATATTTGAATAATGTTCCTTTCTGTGGATATACCATGGATAATTTATACACTCACAGAGTGTATCTTGGTTGCTTTCAAGTTTTGGCAGTCATAAATCAGGCTGCTATGAAACAGCCATGTATTGCTTTTTGTGTGTACATAAACTTTTATTTCATTTGGCAAACGCCAAAGAGTGTGATTGATGGATCACAAGGTAGTAATATGTGTTTTAGTCAGGTTTGGGTTACTTATCATACTACCTAACAAGAACAACTTACAGGAGAGAAAGCTTATTTGGGTTTCAGAGATTTCTGTCTACAACTGGCTAAGTCCATTACTCTGGGCCCAAGGTGAACACAACATCATGGGCTAAGGGCGGGATGGAGGAAAGCAACTCACTTCATGGTGGCCAAGAAGCAGATAGATGGAAGGGAAGAACCTGCAGTGGATGTACCCTTTCAGGGCTTGCCTCTAGTGACCCACTTCCTCTAGCCACACTTCACCAACAGTTACTCCCCAGTTTACTTAAATTAGGGGAGATTGATTAGGTTACAGCTGTCACAATTCAATTGAATCACCTCTGAATATTCCAAAAAGAATGGACACAGAAGCTTTTGGGGGACACTTTATATATATAAACAAATATATATATATTTGTTTGAATATATATATTCAAACAATAATAATATGTTTAGTTTTGTAAGAAACTGCCAAATTATCTTCCAAAGTTCATTGAATATGTCGTATCTTACAAGCAATACCAGTTTTTGTTGTTCTGTATCTTGGTTGGAATTTAGTGTTTTCAGCACTTTTTACTTTGGCTATTCAAATAGGTGCTTAGTGGTATTACCTTATTGTTTCATATTGCAATTCTGTAGTGAAATATGATGCTGAGCATCTCTTCAAATATTTCTTTTTCTATCTGGGTATGTTCTTTGGTGAAATGTCTATACAGATATTTTGCCCATTTTTTAAATTGTGTTTTTATCATAGAGTGTTAAAAGTTATTTGTGTACTTAACATAGTAGCCCCAAACAGAATGCCTTTTACAAATATGTTCTTCTAGTCTGTGGCTTGTCTTTGCATTTTCTTGACAGTGCCTTTGACAGAACAGATGTTTTCAATTTTAATAAAGTCAGTTTTTCACTAAATTCTTTCATGGATAATAGCTTTTGTGTTTACAAAAAGTTGTGAATGAAACCAAGTTTATCTAGATTTTCTTCTATGCTATCTGGTAGGACATTTAGGCATATGATCCATTTTAAGTTAGTTTTGGGGAATGGTGTAAGGTCTGTATATGTAGTTATTTTATTTTATTGTTTTGCATGTAAGATATCCAGTTATTCCAGCAGCAATTGTTGAAAGCAGTATCGTTTCTCCATTCTGTTGTCTGTGCTCCTTTATCAAAGCTATCAGTTAACTATATTTTTCCCTTATTTTTCTTTTCTTCTTTTGCCTGCTTATGTTTTTTCATCTTTTATCTATTTCTTTTTAAGTTAGTATTTGTCTATTTTTATGTTAACTGTGATAATTTCTTAAAAAAACTAGCTCTTCTATTGAAAATGAAAAGTGATTTTCTTCTAAAAATTGGGGAGAGATGTAACAATGAAGAAATAGAGAACTTGAGTGTTCCTGATGCTAAATCTAACCTACTTAAATTTTCTGAAAAACTTAGTTAAACATATCTGTAAGTCCTTCCGGATTAGATAATGGTTAAGAATGTAAGGGAATAACAGAATTCTAATTGTGCAAGAAAAAGAAAGTGAATCAATCAGTTTATCTTGCACAATAGTATTAAAGAAGAAAAGCTTTTAATCAGTTCCCTGATATTCTTATACCTGCTTAATCACTTTACTATTTTATCGAACTGTAAGCATGTATTATCATAGATTAAGAGCAATACAGCAAAATCAAACTTTCACAATTTATCAAACATTTTGCAAAGAAAGTAAAAAGCAAGATGCTCACTTACTTCTTTAGAAATGCTAATTAATCATGCATTGGACTACAGAAGGAGTTATCTGAGAGCTAGCCTACTCATAGCAACAGCTTTACAAGTTAGGAAAAATGGCATCATTCCAATAAACCTTTTATATGAGTATTAAAAAAAAAACATAGCAAACTTCTATCTTAACTGGAAATATCAAAAAGAAGGAGGAAGGAAACAAAGCAAGGGACTAGAAATGATTAAAAAGAAACATTTAAAAATAAATTCCCTTAGGAAAAGGGTTGAAATTACAGTGTTGCTTCATAAAGAAATCTCAATGGATAGTTCCTAATTTACATCTGAAAATAATATTTTCTGATTAGAGATGCCTAAAAAGAATCAAACAATCATTTTAAAGTTTACATGGCAATAAAAGCAAAAAAAAACTGTGGCTGGTGAGAAAACACAGTGCTTCTGATTCCTTTTCAGATTTACAAAATAAATTGTGGCACAGGAATTTTGAATTTTTTTGGAATGGAAGAATTACATGACTAAATTTAATTATTGAATGATAAAGCTATGCATATGTGTTATTTACATATACACCCTCAGATATGTAACTGTTCAGAGCCTTATTGCTCTTTGTTCATTATTTGTTTTTAGTATTTAGGAGATATACAACTTTAAAACAGCCGCTTCTGTATCTTTCAAATAGTAATAAAATTGTTCTTACATAAAAGAATGCTATTTGCTATCATTGAAGTACAGATAAACAAGTTGCTATTATTTTCTGAGAAGGAAATAATGATAGATGGATTTGAAAATCATGGAAATTGCTTATTTCAAAGTACTTTGGAGTTCATCCAGTTTACTTCATTTATAAGAAAACAGAAAATAAGAAAGATGAATTGACTGGCCCATGTTTGTATTAGAAAGCTAGTGATGAAGTCAAAGCATGGCCTCAGATATATTATTAGTCCTATTTTTATAATTTAATTTTTGTTCAAAATATTACCCTGGGGTATTTGTTGAAAGCATTAACAAGTACGTGTCCCTTGAAGCACTGTTGGCTGTGACAGACTCTGTGTGACCAGCATACTCAATGCCATCATATGCTGGTGCAGTGCTTCCTGGTTCTTACAAAAGTCCCTTTTACAGAGAAAGGAAGAAAAACATACTCTCCCTTTTTTTTCCCTTTTTCAGAATTTGTATTACCTATTTGGATCATGAATTGGGCTACATAAGGAGCCCAATGGAACTCCATCATTTAGCGTACATCTCCTTAGGCCAATCTTAGAGCAGGATGTTTTCCTTTCAAACCCCCTTTCATATTTTTATATTCCTGACTCTCACTGCCAAGAACTTTATGCTCTTTCTTAAGTCATTGCTTATAATTATTTTTCTTTATCTCAATTGCAATGTGAATGATGTTTTAAAGACAATCAATTGAGTTCACACAAAATGAACTAATTATCTATTCTCTTATTATCCCTACATCTTGTTTAAATATATAAATTGAATATAAATATAATTCCAAAAGAGCTTTGTCCAGACACTGCAGTAAAAAATGGGTTATAAATAGAAAGAATCTGACTTTAAAATGCAGAATTATTTTCAAAGGTCAGGTTTATCATAAATCTCCAATCATGAAATATTGCTTCTTTCTTTACTTCCACATTGTCTGGCCCTTAGCCATCCTAACCTCAGGTCTGAGTTAACATGAATACCACTTCAGGTGGATTGAAGCCTCTCATATTATGCTTTGGTAGTGGTTTCTTCACAGTGGAGCTGGAATGCCCCAGTAAGACTCTTTAAAGTAGTAAATGAACTGGTCTGTTTGCTTGAAGCCAAAGACTGTTTCCAGCTGATAAATTTGATTGTTCTCTTTTAGTCAATGCAAAAGCGCTAAAGGGGAATTGCTTTAGTCTCTTTCTTAAATCCTAAGCCTGTTCTGCAAAGCTCAAGAATACTAAACAAATTAGAAGACTTGTGGAATAATTTTAAAGTGAAAATAAAATGATTTAGGGTAACCTAAATAATACACTATGTCAGCAGGGGAAAAAAAAAAGATGGATTCAGTCAAGCTCTACAAAAGAAAACAAATCCCTCAGATACACTCATCTTCAAAGATATGAAATACAGATGACAACTGTTACAGCATATTTATATTGATTTATGATTATATTTCTAAGATTTTGTAATGGCATCTTTATTTTTCATAAATAAAATTGAAAAAAATCCTATTTTTAATAAATTTTGCTTTATTAAAATTAGTATTCCTTTTAAACTTGTAATGTAGTATTTGATCATTCTTTACTAGAAATGAAGTTACTGCAACATGACATTCCAAACTGTCTGTAATTATGTGAATTATCCTGGTGGCATTTAAGATAGGAACAGCTAATTATAAGTCTGATGAATAATAAGTAAATAGTTGTTTCCTTATTAGCTTAAATTATAAGAGTTTTCAAATATTCAGAGCTGTGTTTATCAAAGAATAAAGGAGAGAAATTGAGGTTATACCATTATGTTTTCTTGTAATATAGAATAAAACATTTTACATCTATAAGAGTTCTATTCAGGCTACAGCAAAGATGTACGTAAAATATGAAATACAAAAGGATAATCCACATATTTTCTGGCATGGAGAATTATTGGAAAGACAGCAAAGCAATCAAGTCTTTTTTTTTTCTCACTGGGCTTTGATCCATTGATGATGAGATGTCTTAGTAAGTGAGGTTACCACTGGAAGCAGACTGGGGCTTTGACACTTGCATTAGATACTCTGGGAAGAGGCAGTTTTTGTAAGCTGTTCCTTACTAAATTGATGTTGGGTCATATCCAAGTACATCTGGTGACAGTTCAAGCTCAGTCAGACAGTGGTCCCTGAGACTTTATTTCTGTCTTTGCTTCTCATATACTGAGAAGGCAAGGATCCAGATATCGCTGAGAATTGGCCTGAGGAGTTGCCTGAGGAAAGCTAGTTCTGTAATGTATCTACATAGCAGACTACCAGAGCTGTGCCAAAATGGTGGCCACATCCCACAGAGGCACATGGTATTGACAGGAGCAAGAGGTAGCCATTCCCGCAGGGAATTAAATGCACCATATGCTTACGTTTCAGACAAGAGTGATTAGGAGAACAAATAGCTTTTAGGGGGCCAAAGAGAGTCTCAGAAGACAGATGTCACTGTGCTCAAAATCTTCTGCATCCCTTCTTCCAAACACAAAGGAACACTATTGAATGAAGAAATAGGGGTCATGGAAGATTGAGAGATTGAACAATTTTATCTAAAAACAAGAGGAATTAATGTTTAAATTTTTGAATTAGACTAATATTAAACTAGATCATGTACATATGTTAGAATTTGTATTGTTCTTTAAAAAGCTTAAGGAACCTCAAAGGCAATTACAATTTTCTAGATATACAAGCGGTGGGGTTAGTATGTCCATATGGTTTTCAAGATACATATGAGACAACAATAGTTGGATGAGTATATAGATATTCCCAGATCTAACACAGACTAAATAAATAAGTTCTAATGGATAGATAATGCCAATATTTATAGGATATATTGTGAGGTTTTTATACATGTATACATTGTGTAATGATCATATAATAGTGTTAATATATACATCATTTCTTTGTACAGAAACCGTTCAAATATACTTCATTTCTTTGTACAGAAACCGTTCAGAATACTTTGTTCTGGTTCTTTTGAAATATATACTACAGTATATATAATTATTGTATGTTAATTAAAATAAGAATAAAACTTTTAAAAAAGAAATAAGTTCTAGAACTTTTGATTACTAATGGGAAAAATGGACTTTGCAGTCAAGAAGAAAATGAGAAATGGTAATTGATACATATCATTCTAATACCATAAATTCTCTTGTGCTGCTTAACATAATTTACATATCTTTAATCATTTTTCCAGATTTTATTTTACATTATTTTCAAATATACTCTTCTTCTTTTTGATTGTAAATTTTATACATACAATCTGAGATTTGATTATCTATAGCTAGAGTATTTAATGCTTATTTTACAACATATCCCATAGTCTGAGGTGTTGTCCTACATGACTTTTCAGACACTAGCTATATTTCCTAAATGCTATTAAAGTTACTTGATACAATAAATTCCTTGGTGAGACCCAGTTGTAAAGATTTAAACTCAATAATGGAAGTGACCAGATATCTGTTTTCTTATTTTTGTACTAATTATTATTGTTTAAAATAAGTGCCACTTAACCATTCTTATCATTAGATAAATTTGGGCAATTTGTTACTAAAAAATCATCCAAGAGACATACATCTTTAGTTACTCCTTAAATGTCCCTCATAGGTTGATTAATGTAAGCAATTTTTATCACAAAGGCTTTTAAAACAGTTATTAGTTCCTCTGAATAAAGAGAGAAGTGAAATTATTTTCTTAGATTCCTCACGTTCCTCATGGGGTACAATACCTCCTGTGTTCACAACAGTTTTTAATTTTGTTGAGAATCTAAGTTCATGAAGAAATGTATTTGGTGTTAAGTAGCTGAGAAAGACTCTCAAAAACAAAACAAACCAAAACAAAAACAATGTTTTTGCAAATCCAAGTTAATCAAGTTAATCTTCCTGCCTTATTATTTCATGAGGAATCAGTATGTGGGTCTATAAACACATATCCATTCTGCCTTTTCTGAGTCACGTGTTAATCTTATGAACATCACAAACAAGCATAGGTAGTTGAAGGTTTATTTTAGATTTATACTATATAATACATAAATCTACCCTGGGCTTGGTTATATAATGTCTTTTGGAGACTTGGAGAGGAGGACCTCCAAGGACCTCATCGCATCTGTAATTAACCTGCTTCAGATGAGATCCAGTGATTTATATCTTATTCTGAAATTTACATTAAGGAAAATTATTCATTACCAGGTGTCTAGTAAATCTCTCAACAATTTTTAAATTTATTAATTTTTTTTTTTGCATTTTAGTATGTGTTCTAAGCATTCACTATTACATTTAGTTAATAATAGCAGAATAAAAAATTAACATTTTGACATTAGCAATGCAGAATAATTTTCCACTCTGATTAAGCTTGCTTCTAGGATGGAGAAGCAACATTAAGAACAAGAGTAGAATGTGAAGCACCACGCTGTTTATAGACCACTATCTGTGGGAAATTATAAATTATTTTCTTATATACAAGCCTTTTTAAAGATGTAAAAAAATATGTTCCTGCTCCTTAAGATTTCAGCTTGTAGGAAAAAAATTAGAAGCTATGGTGTCCTATTATATAATTTTATTAAATTAGAAGTTTAGGGGTTGAAAGGGAAGGGAGGGGACGTGGGGTAATTAATGATGGTGGAATGTGATGATCATTACTATCCAAAGTACATGTGTGAAGACATGAATTGGTATAAATATACTATGTATACAACCAGAGATATGAAAAATTGTGCTCTATATATGTAATAAGAATTGTAATGCATTTTGCTGTCATATATAAATTAAAAAATTACATTTAAAAAAAGAAAAAAAAAGAAGTTTAGGGAGAAATATCTTTCCAAATCATAGTATGGGATTCCTTTGCATATTTTCTGATTATATGGTTTACTATTTATGTCATATAATATTGTAAGTATTACTGTCAATCATCAAATACTATAACACTTGTAGATTCACTGTGTCCATGAAGCATTTTATCTGTATTCCTTAACAGTATAGTCTCACAGAAAGGTGTCATTGTCTCAAAAACCTACCTAATGCCTATGCCATCACTAAAATCATTCATATGACACTGATTACCACAGGTATTTTTCTTTTTTAAATTTTTTTTTTTTTGAGAGAGAGAGAGAGAGAGAGAATTTTAATATTTATTTATTTATTTATTTTTGTTTTCGGCGTACACAACATCTTTGTTTGTACATGGTGCTGAGGATCTAACCGGGCCACAAGCATGCCAGGTGAGCGCGCTACCACTTGAGCCACATCCCCAGACCCCACAGGTATTTTTCACTCTACCAATTAAAAATGCTTTGAGTCTGACATCTAAAATGAAAAACACTTGACAGATTGCCCTCTGAACTCAGAAACTGAGTTTATAGTCTGTTCCATTCACTAGTCTTTTTAAAAAAATCATATGTATTTTAACAGGCTTAAGAAATGATGCTGTTAGACAAACAATTCAACTTAAACATTTATTAGGAAATAAATACAAATGATGAAACTATGACTGAATTTATTGTAAAAATATATATAGCCCATGATTCCAAAAATCTTCTGATGCATTGAGTACTTAGAAATAGCATTAAGATATGTGGGAAAATATGAAGGAAGTTTCAGTCTTTTACACAATTGTCATTGGGAATCAAGAAATGGTAGTTCGTTCTGTTTATGCATTTTCACTTCCTTGTAGATTAAAAAATGCATTTTAAAAATGCTTACAAAAGGGTTAATCTAAAATTGTAGCTCCTACATATTTCATTGGTCTTATCAATTACAAGATACTTATATATGTGATAACAAATCATAAAACATCTTTTTTGGAGGAAGAGGTGGGGAACTGATGATTGAACCCAGGGTTCCATGTATGCCACGCAGGCACTCAACAACTAAGCCACTTGTCTCTTTTATTAAAAAAAATGGAGTATTACTCTGCATTAAAAAATGACAAAATCATAGAATTTGCAGGGAAATGGATGGCATTAGAGCAGATTATGCTAAGTGAAGCTAGCCAATCCCTAAAAAACAAATGCCAAATGTCTTCTTTGATATAAGGAGAGTAACTAAGATCAGAGTAGGGACGAAGAGCAGGAGAAGAAGATTAACATTTAACAGGGATGAGAGGTGGGAGGGAAAGGGAGAGAGAAGGGAAATTGCATGGAAATGGAAGGAGACCCTCAGGGTTATACAGTGGAGGGGGTAGAGAGAGAGGAGGGGAGGGGAGGGGAGAGGTGGGGAGGGGGGAGGGGGGAGGATGGGAAAGGCAGAGGAGCACAACAGACACTAGTATGGCAATATGTAAATCAATGGATGTGTAACTGATGTGATTCTGCAATCTGTGTATGGGGTGAAGGTGGGAGTTCATAACCCACTTGAATCAAAGTGTGGAATATGATATGTCAAGAAATTTGTAATGTTTTGAACAACCAACAATAAAAAATTGAAAAAAAAAATATACACACACACACACACACACACACATTTTCATAGAAATCTGCCTCAATAAATGCTGAATTCTGGCATTATCCTTCAACTATCCTCTGCTGTCATGGTTTCAACTATACCTTAAAAAACTGAAACCTGCTTGGAAAAAAAAAAAAGACTGTATATATAAGCTTTCCTAAGTTGTACAATGATTAAACTGTTTTTTCCTGAACAAAACGGAGAATTAAACAAGATGGCAATTTATCTTTATCAGGTCTGAAGTCTGAAATTTAAAATCTCCATTGGTTATTGGATCTCACACACACAATGATCTTAGTGTTAGTACATGGGAGCATTAATATCTATGAGACCCTGATTTTAATTCTTTTTGATAATACCTAGAAATGAGACTGCTGAATTAAATGGTAGTTCTCTTTTTAATTTTTCTGAGAAAACTTCATACCATTTTCCATAAGGGCTGTCCTAATTTGCATTTCCTCCAATGGTGTACAAGTGTTCACTATTCTCTACACCCTCCCAAATCTTTGGCTTCTTAAACAGTACTCAACCTAATCATTGTGAGGTTGTTGGGGGCCGTGAATGAATTATGGGTTTGTTTGAACCATCTCAAGAAAGAGAGTTTGCTTTTCTGAGAACTCTTGATGAAATTCCACCCATTCAGGACTGTTCAAATTATGCTGATACCCTGTCCTTTGGCTTACACAGGCCTGGGTTCAAACTTAGCAGCCGCAGCAGACAGGAAGTAGAGGAGGTGGTCATAAACTGCTGAGCCCCATCCCAGTTGTCTCCACCATCTTCTTCCTGTTATTCTCAGGAAGTCCTTCACTTTGAATCCAACTGGTGTTCCTACATATTTTAAAAAAGCCCGCAGGCTTCATTTTGTTGTTAGATCCAGTCTCCATCAGAGCTGGATCATTCCACTGTGCCCCTGCTTTACACTTATTTCCATATCTTGTCTTTATTTCATAAATGTCTCATAACTTTAATATGTTTAGTGTGACTCTCCATCCTAGTTTGGGGAAACTGATATGAGATGGTATATCACTGAGGAAGATTATTTAGCTAAAACATGGGTGAACCTTGAGGACATTGTGCTAAGTGCAAGAAATAATTCTCCTAAGGATCAATACTATTTGATTCCATTTACTTGAGGTATCTAAAATAGAGAAACTCATATAAGCAAAGAATAACGTAATGATTTCTGGAGACTGAAGCAATGAGAACATGAAGATTTAACTACTTAGTGAACATAAAATTTCAGATATAGAGGATGAAAAAATTCTTAGAGATCTATTGTATAGCATTGTACAAATGGCTAATAATATTGTATTACACATAAAATTTAAGAGGGTAGATATTATGCTCTTACCACAAATTTAAAAATAAAGTAAATCTAACTTTTGAAATCTTATTGGATAAATAAATATGTTTATTATTATTCTATAATAATTATATATTAATCATACATCTATATTTCCCTTGATATATATTTCAAATCCAGATTATTGTACAATTATTATGTCTGATCTTAAAAGGAAAGAAAAACTTTCATATTTTACGTTGATTATCTGAGAAATTGATTGATCATGCAAAATAATTATTATATACGAATATTTCGGGGGAGATATGACTAAATTTGCCTCTTTAAAGCAATTATGTACCTTCATGTGGCTTAATCAGTAGTGAAGTATTGTTTTTCTAACTAACGATGTTCAAAACCTAAGAAGCCCCAGAGTGTCCTCTAGGATACTATATACACACTTTGAGCTCTCAGTTGTTTTTCTTTTCCCTGATATTTTCTCATGTGATTGTCTTAATCCACACTCTTGGTCTTTATGGCAAATAAATTTAATTTTTTTTTTTTTTTTTTTTTTTTTGTCTCCATAGTGTAGCCTGTTTATTGCATGGTCTCAAAGTATCGTATACCTCCTGAACAGTCACCTGGACCTGTTGTCATTAGAAGCTTGTGGTCTGGGGAAATATTTTCGTTCATCTCACAAGAGTTTCAACTCAACACAGACAATGTTTGTGTTCTATGAATGTGATGAACTGATGTAATAGCAGTGATTATGTCAGAACACCTGAGTCCTAATCAAATTCTGCCTGATCAAGTCACTCAGCCTCTATCATCTAACAACACAAGTGACACTGTATAGGATTATATTTGCAATTATAAGAAATAATGTTAGGCCATTTCAATCTGGTAACTTAGGATATATGTGATGATGTTTAGCAGTCATTTTTATGCTGATATTTAATAATTGTTTAGGTCCTTGGATAGTAAATCTTTCCATAAAAGAGTGAGAAGCGATGAAGGCAGCAGGTGTGAGCCTCTTTCAATTTGGATTTGATTGCTGCTGAAACTACTTTAGAATCAAGAAACTACATTTTATATCTGTGTACCTTCCATATATAATGAAGCTAATTATTCTAAAAATAATTGAGCTGACATTTCTGTGCTAATACCATCAAATCTGAGTGTCACAATCTTTGAAAAGAGAAGGTTGGAGTTTAAATGATTATTTTTTATTTATAGTACAATAATTTAGCATAGTCTGGAAATTACTTTGTAGGATTAGAATAGATATTCATCAAATCCAAACAAGATGTGAGAAAACTAATTGGAGTTTAGGGTTTAGGTTTAATTAAGGGGTGCTTAAGAAACTCCATAATACACTTATTTATGTAGAATATACACATAGTAACCTTTAAAAACTTTGATAGCAAATGTATGACATTAATAAAGCCCTGTGGGTATTCCAGATATACTGAAAAGTCACCTAATAAAAACAAATGCATTATATTTATTTCCTTAAAAAGTTGGTGCCTCCTAGGAGAATATGTATCCTTGATGTTAATCACTCAAGGTAAATACACAGAAGCATAGGTTGGAAAGTGTTATATCTCAAAGTATGATCAGTAGACAATCTGATAATGAATAATAGAAGGTACAAGTTCAAAAGGTAGATTTCTAAGCCTCATCACAATATTTGAGTAAAATCTGAATTTTATTTTTCAAGAACCCAAAAGGGTTCCTATATGCACTAATATCTGAGAATCACAGATTAAAAAGGTAACAAAATTATACTTATCCTGTTAGGAGGCCCCAAAGAGTTAATTGTTTAAAATATAGATATGAGTATACTTGTGGGGATTATATATACAGAGAAATGTGGATTAAAGTAAAAATTAAATGATTATTGTCATTCTGTTGGCATAGGAGACATATCAGCCCTTCCCTACAAAAAGTATCGTTGTTGTTATACAAAGTTACCTTACATCACTGATGAAATCATTACACTCACATTAGTAGTGGAAAAATAAGAAAAGTGGCAATCAATGACAATAACATTGTTACTAAGGGCTAGAAAATAATATATTATTTTAAAAAGAGGTTTATATGCAATGGATTAATACCTAATGGTTCTTACCCAATTTTTAAAATTGAAATAACAAATCAGTTTATACTGTTGATCAGTAATTTGGATGTTCTGTGTAGGTAAATAATTTAATGAGAACTAGATGAGATAACATTTTTTAAAAGAATTGAAAAGTGACTAGAAAGATGAATTTATTAAATGAGTAAACACACAAATGCGTTTGTACTTCTATCATAACCAGAGGTATAAAAGCATGAGAGGAACAGACATGAGATAATTTTCATTAGAATTATTCATGCCTTTATTATTGCTTCAAGGGTGCTGTTATTAGTTAAATCTTTGCTTTTGTTAAATATATAATGCAAACTTTGAATTGTCTTAAATTTATTATTCTTTAATACTTTCTACCAATTAGTGACTAAAATATGTTTACCTGTAATTTATTTGCTGTATAAAATTTCCTTCCATTTTTTTTCTGAATTGTTCCATAAAATTCTGTTTTCATACAATAAATAATGCTTCATTTATATATACTTATTTGCACTTGCTTTTCTTTTATCGATTGTATCTATGTATTGAGAAATTTATACATAGTCTTTGTAAAAATCTATTCTAGAGAATATATAAATTCTTACCCTAAGAATTAAGATCTTCTGATTTAGTATTTAGATATTAAGAAAAAAAAGCAAATAACATGGTCAGTAAAAGTTATTTTGGAAAGGTGTGTATGAGATAATTATTAATAATTTATAGTCTCACCATTTATTAATTAGTCAAATTATTGTTTTTGGAATGTTGATGTGAAAGACTTAGAAATGTTAAGAAATACCAACAAAAACAATGAAGATTTTAGTAGCAAGATTCTTATATGCTAGACTATTAAGGAATTTATACATAGTACAAATATTTTCAGTAAATTACTTTTCATGATACTCCATTTCCAGTCTTAAAAATAAATTAAAACAACAAATAGTATTGCTTGTCAATTAGCAATTTGAAATACATTTTATCTTCCTTCTTCAGAGATCCCTGTTAGATAAATAACAATCTACATTGTTAGGTTCCCCATTTTATTTATGAATAAAAAATTGACCAGTTTGTACACCCAGTAAGTAAGATGGTATGTAACATGACAAATTAAAGCCTAGAGATATTAACCTATATCTCAAAACTTATACTTGTTCAGTGACAAGACTGTACATCTAAGAATTGTTGACTTTAAATCTTATTTCATCCATTATAGAATATTTTAATTTTTAATATACTGAAGGAAAAAAAAGAATTTTGTAATCATTACAATAGGAAATGAAGCAAAAAGTGATTAAGATCAAATATTCAGAAATTAAGAAACATGTTTCAAAACAAAGCATGCATCAAAGAACTAAAATCAAGGGAACTTACAACAATTTTAAAGTAAATTCCCAAGAAAATACAATGGTGGGGGAAATAATAAAAAACAAAATCTCCTCCCAATCCAAAGAACCCTTACACAAGGACAAAAGAGAAAGAAAACAGTTTTATTATTGAGTAAGCATTAATCCAGAATGATATGTATAACAGGCAGTCTACTAAAAAGATTGCAAAGACAGAGAGGATCTCATACTTTTCCACAGCCAAGCAGACAGAACCCATTGCATGTATGTTCTCAAGCAAAAAACAGCAAAAAACAAAAAAAAAAAAAAAAAAAAAGGAAGAGGGTTTGACAGCATGATTTACATATTCATCTTAAATTCACCTGGTGATAGTGGCACTCATCTGTGAATTTACTTTATCCAATGGAAAATAAAATCAGATGAAAAAAGACAGCTTTGTAACTTAAAGCCAGGTATTCATTGAAGTTAGAAGATTGGGGATAGTTGTACCATCTTCCTTAATGTTACATTTGATAAAATGTTTCCCAAAGTTTTGAGAAAGGCACCCCTGGGAAATAAGCTGGCAAGGGGCTTATTCAGATTTTTTAAAGTTTTATGCACATTTCAAAGGGACAGAGGGAGAATATACTAAAGGGACAATCTCTGTCTCTTACTTTCAAATTAATGGATTATGATCTTTTTTGAATTTTTTTCTTCTCTCTCTCTCTCTCTCTCTCTCACACACACACACACACACACACACACACACACACAAATCAAATTTATGGAAAGCAACTAAAACAAAAGCTTAGAAAAAATTGTAATTTTAAATTATTATGTTTGATACAAAAGTGTGATCTAAAACTTGCACTCTGGATCCTCCATCCTCTAGTAAGATCTTGTCCACTGCTGTATTTTCTGTGGCCACATCTGAACTGGAGCTGCGCAGCTTTCATGGCCTACTTCCTAGAAAATGTGTTTTAAGGTCAAACAGTCCGCTATATTTTCTCAGTGTTATTTCCTGAGTATCTTTAAATTTGAAAAATGCTACCAAAAAGGTCACTGTTCAGGGAGGGAACTGAATTTATACTGTAAGCAGTATGAGGACAAAGATCTCTTACAGGTGCTTATTTCTCTATAAATCAACTTTTTCTTTTTTTGCTGGGCTGGTGTGCCAGGGAATGAACTCAGGGCACTCTACCACCACTGAGCCACAACCCCAGCCCCATTTCATATTTTATTTAGAAGCAGGGTCCCACTGAGTTGCTTAGCGCCTCACCTTTGCTGAAGCTGGCTTTGAACTCATGATCCTCCTGCCTCAGCCTCCCAAGCCTCTGGGATTACAGGCATGTGCCACCATACCTGGCTAGAAATCATCTTTGTATATAAAGGTTTCTTCTGTCAAGGCATTTGAATAAGACACTTATCCACTCTCACAAAACGTTTAATTTCTCTTTAATAGATCACAGGTTCCTCCATATGTGTATTTTAAATGTAAAATTTAAAAATATGAGATTTTTAACTATATTGGTCAATTCTATGTTTCTCCTTATATAAATAAATCTTTCCACATAATATATATATATATTATGTATATATATATATATATATATATATATATATCCACAAATATCTAGAAAATGAAATATATTTGTAATATTAAACTATCTAATGGAAGAAAACTTCAGATTTGTGATAATGAGTTTTTTGTCACTGTGACAAGATACCTGAGGAAATCAACTTAGAGGAGGAGAAATTTTGGATAAATGTTTCCAAGGTTTTGCTCTAAGGTCAATCTGTTTTATTGTTTTGGGTTTAATGTGAGCGAAACATCTTGGCAGGAAGAGGGTAGTAGACTAAATCTGCTTAACTTTTGGTGGCCAAGAAGCAGAGTGAAAGAGAGGGAGAGAATGAGAACCAGGACAGGATAGAGTCCCCAAGAGTGTGCTGACAAGGACTCATTCCCTTCAACTAGATCTTATATTCCACAATGTCTAACACCTCCCAGTGTGAGACAATACAAGAAAGCTTAGCTGTAAATTGATTGGTTTATGAGAGGCTTGTCCTATTCATTGCATTAATCCCCTGATAGGGATTAACTACACAGTAACTATAGGCACGTAGGGTGTGGCTGGAGGAGATGGTCCCTAGGGCTTGTTTTTGGAGCATATATTTTGTCTTTGTTGAGCAGAGCTCTCTCTTTGCTACCTGATGTGCTGTCTTGAGCCACTTCCCTCTGCCACACTCTTCCTTCATGATGTTCAGTCTCATCTGGAGCCCTGAGGAATGGAGTCGGCTATCTATGGACTGAGACTTCTGAAACTTCAAGTTCCCAAATAAAGTTTTCCTCCTCTAAAATTGTTCTTGGCAGGTCTTTTATTTACAGCAGCAACAAAGCTGACTAAAACAGGGATGAAGCCTTAAGCACATGAACCTTTGCAGGACACTCTATATCTAAACCATAACATGATTCATATAAGCACTCATCTCTGAGCAACTGAATGCACAAATGGGTAGTAGCAGTGGTGAGACCATATATAAAAACAAGGGTCTGACCCACATAACTTTCTCCCACAATCTGTAGCCAAGAATCCAAATCACAACCTTGCAGCATTGTAGTACTTGGTGTCAAATGAGCACAACTTAATAACTGGCAGTTCTAACTTTTGATCCTATTCTCATGCCCACTTCCAATTTAGAACCAGAGAAAATAATATTTGCACTCCTGACCAATCATATAGGTCATACTGCCTAGAGCTTCCCCAAGCTAACAACCTCCAGTCAGAACATACCTAAAGATTTTATATATATATATATATATATATATATATATATATATATATATATATATGGAGAGAGAGAGAACTTACTTGCCTTCTTTTGACTCTCTTCCAAACACAATAGTATTTTGTCTCCCATGGTAAGTTCTACATGCTAGCCATTGATTATTTTCATTTAGGTGGTTTTCATTTACCTCTACATCTCTAAACTGGAAGAAAATATCTTACCCATTCTAACCTGGCAAATGTATTTTTCAATGAATCATTTAAATTTATTTCTCATAAAAATCAAACACATTAGAAATGATGAAAATAAATTGATATCATTCAGAAATGTTTATGAGATTAGTGCAGGATAAGTAAAGTTATTTATAATGTGTAGATTTATACAAATTGACAGAAAATTTATGTCAACATTAATTATTCACTTACTTAACCATTATTTTATTTATATGGAAAGGAGTTTCATTTTAATATGTATTTCACTCATATTGCTTAAATATATAATTCTAAAATTTGTTTTCTAGAAATAAGTTTTTAAGTAGCATAATGAGTTTTTAAATTTGTATTTTATTTAAAATGAAGAAACATTTTACTTCTTTATATTAAAAAGTTCTCCCTCACTGGGTCCCAAAGTACTTTTAATTTAGATACTTGTCTCATTATTTTCTATCTTAATATTCATATCAGTCTCTTTGACATTGGAAAGTGTTCTGAGGCTTAGAATATGAATGGAAATATCACTTGAGGAAGTTGATGGACCACAAATCAGAAACCCCATGATGGAGAAACTGTCATCTGTACAGGGAAACTAAGGGAAGGAGCACACTGGAGGAGAAATTCAGATTCAGGTCATGGCAAGAGGGCATGACTTACAGAACAAACCTGAGCTATTTTGGTACTATGTCAGGCTTATGGCAAAATGTAATAGTGAAGCTAGAAATCATTCCTTAGATATGTTGCTTGAGATTCAAGATGTTTAGGCTTCCAGTTGTCTGTGAAATTGGTCCCATCACCAGTTTCCAAAATGATCCTAAGTTCTGCTACTTCATCATATTTTTTTTAATCTGAATTTGTTTATGCTCTCCTTACAACTGTCTTGTAACAGCAATTCAGGGAGGTTACCTTTGCTAATAAAGGTAACTTTATTGCTGACTCTTCTCTTGGGCTTGCATATGCACAATGCATAAAATCAGGATAGAGCTCGGCATCTACCTTCATTCCATCTGCCTATTTTGTTACCTTTTACTTGGGTCAGATTCCTGCTCAGCTCTGCACATAAGCATTCTGATACAAGTCTTAATAGCATTAGTTTAATTAATCCAAGACACAAAGATAAGAGTAACTAAGGGATTTTCAAGATTTGCAGGGACAATCAACTGCCAGCTTTTACAACCTCCTACTGTAGACTCCCTGGAGTAATATTTAAAAATCATTGCTTGAATCCACAGTCACCTTGGATTCTGGGAACACCAAATTCCTGTAGAAAGATGACTCCATGATGAGATCACCCACCATTTGGGAGCAGTTACCCTGTGAATTGAACTGAGGCTTCCCCCACCCTAAACAGGAGCAATCATTTCATGGGAAACAGATTGTTCCCTCAGATAATGAGGACTTTTCCAGAGACACTTTGCAGAAACAAAACTGAAATAATGATCAATTAGACAAGTTTGGCCAAGACTTCTTAATTATGCATACCTCTAGCCTCCCTACCCAATTCTTCCTCAAAAGTACTGCAGAAGACAGAGATGAGATTCTTGATCTCATTTGCCTTCCAAATATGGCCATATTGATAAAAGCACATACCCTACCTTTCACCATTTCTTTTTCTGTTTCTTCCTTTCTTTTTTTTTTTGGATGAGTGACCATACCTGATTTGTTGGGTCACACCTCTGGACTGGGAATCTGGTAACAGTGTGAGTTGATTTGAGATGCCTGATTTTGGAATTATGTCCTTATTCCAGTTTGCTAAACCATTCTTTTAAACATTTAAACTGTTCATAATTTTTAAATGTTAAAAAATAATATTTCTCAAAATTCACATTTAGGAAATGGTATTCTTTATATTCATTACAGAATAATACAGCACCTTTACATTAACATGAATTTGCACTTCTAGAAAATAACTCTTGCTTCTTATATAGGAAAGGAAATAAAACCTTTTTTTTCCCTAAAGACTTCAGAGTGTTAATTTGATTTTAAATAAACAGCTGCTTTTCCAAAATTAACAAGCTTTTCTGAAGTATAGTCAAAATAAGATGATTAAGAAACTTTGGGGGATTCAGACTTCATGACTGAGTTCATTAAACAGCCAAAGGCCTTGTCAGAAAACATTGATAGTAGGCAAAAAATGTGTCTTCTAATGTGAATCTTCTTTATTCTGAGATGTGCAGATTTTCTCAAGGGCTCATTTAAGAGTACAGTCAGCTGACTAAATGAAAGTGAAGTTCAGGAACAAAGAAATAGAGTTTTTATAATAAATAATAACTCATTAGTTTTTCCCAAATTATTGTCATTTTCCATATGATTTGATTGATACCTATTTATATATAAAAATATTTTGTTATCACACAGGGTGATCATAAAAGAGGATCACCAAAACAATCACAGAGGATATACATAGGATTCCACCTATGGTGTCATGTCCTCCTATTTCTTTGGAAAACTGTGTTGCAATAAAATTCCTGCCTTATTGCTTTTGGAGTGTTTGGGAACTTTTCTGGACCTTTCCTCTTGGTAGTGCATAACTGCAAAATAGCTATTTTTTTTAATTGTTCAGGGTTGCTTGGGTAAATTATTGTGTTATTGTCAATGGAAAGAGGATAATGGGGGGGTTGAGAATCAAGCAAATGGTCTTTATATAGGCTGCTGGTATCAGTACCACTGATGTTGGTGATCAAGCCTCATTCAGTTTGTATGGCTTTAAAAAAAATGACCATTTTGGACATTCCCATGTCCTTTCTTTCTGGAGAACTTGCTTAATCCTAAATTGGGTTGTTTAATACTTTATTATTGATTTATAGTAATTCAGGCTACATTATGGATATAAACACCTCATCAGTTATATGTGTAGTAAATAGCTTCACTCCTCTTTATTTTGCTTTGTCATGCTCATGTTTCTGTCTTTAATTTAAAATAAGTTGTTGAGGCTGGCTTTGAACTTGTGATCTTCCTGCCTCAGTCTTCTGAGTTTCTGGGATTACAGGCGTGCACCACTGCATCCAACAAACTGCTCCCTTTGATACAGTCTAACTATCAATGTTCTGTGAGTGTTTACAACTTTCTATATATTATTTAAGAATTTTTTCCACTCTAAATTTATGAAGATAATGAATGATCTGGAATATCTAATGGCTTATCTTCCACATTTAGAAGTACAAGAAGATAAAGAGTTTATATGAATGGTGTGAAGTAGATGTAAATTTTTATATTTTGTTATATGCCTTCTTCATTGACCCAACACCATTTACAGTGAGGTGATCTTTCCTCAGCACTATGCAATATTACCTTTGTATTTAAAAAAGTGTGTCTCTATCAGAACTCGAAATTCTGATTGATTGTCTCCTTGCCCCTCATTAAAAAGCTATAATACTTTACTAGTGTTATTTTATAATGATCATGTCTAGAAAGTTTGTATTCTTCTTTGTTCACTTTTAAGTCTCTTTATTCTTATTGGTCATTTGAATTTTCATATACCTTTTAGAATTAATTTGTCAATTTACTCAGATTAGAAAAAAAATACTTTTGTGATATTTTGATTGGGTTTTTAGATTAATGTATAAAATTGTATATTTTAATCATTCAATGTTCTCCAGTTGAAGAAAAATTTTAAGCCTCAATTATTTAAAATTTTCTTCATTCAACAATATAGGTTCTTATGTATGTTTTCATATTCATACATATTTAACATCTTTAATTTTATTCTAAATATTTTATTTCTTTTTTGATTGCTTAACTCCATTTTTTATCAATAAAGTGGATTTTCACATTGCAAATTGTTTTGATTTTTACATATTGATATTAAATCCACACACATTGCTCAATTTACTTATTAATTCTGACAAGTTATTTACTGACTCTTGATATTGGTACATGAAAAATGATATCATCTGTGAATAATAAAAGCTGTTTAATTTTTGTATTGAATGTGAATAGTGATAATTGATTATCTCTTCTCATTTCTGATCTTAGAAAGAATTTAACATTTCAGGTTAAGCATAAGATTATAGATTTTCCATTCTAAATATGTATTTTCTAAAAATTTCAAAGAATTTGTATCCCAAATGAATGTTGAGTACACTATGCCCCTCCTCTTTGGAGGATACTTCCCCAGACTCCCAGTGCATTCCTGATTCTGCAGATAGTACTGAATAATATATACACTATTATTCCCCATCTACATACAAAATTGTAGTACTTTATCCATTTCAGTTAAGCATTTATTGTGCACTGTGACTATGACTTTAAGGTACAACAGAAAACTATCACAAATTTCTTTATCCCTCTTCACAATTTCATGGATAGAAGATTTGTTTTTACTGTAGATATTAGCAACCTCAGCATACAAATTTTTCTTTCCCATTAAGTTGAGAACTTTGATCTATTCACTTAAAAAAACAAACTTCCAGCTTCTCTTTGATATATTCAAATTGCCAGTGTCACTGCTCTTCTCATTTGTGGCTATTATAAAGTTAAAAAAAATGTTGAGAACACACACCGAGCCCGGATCGGCTGAATTCAAGCTCCCGTTCGCCTGCTTCTCGCAGACAAACTGCTGTGACTCAGCACTAAACGATCCCGCTGAAACAACTGGTCGGCCCTTCTGAATCTACGGAGGTTAATGCCAACTGAGCCTTCATAGGCAGTGGCCACAGGATTGAAACGGGGCTTGGGAGAGCCAGTCAGGACCCACCCGTTGCATTGGTCACCCGGCAAAGGGAACGAACTGTCGCCATTTGCATGGGATACCACCATGGCAGAGAACTGACGTCACCAGAATGCAGTGGAGGAGATAACTCCATTGAAACCGGCAGCAACAGTGACTTCTTCCCTTCCCTTCTAATACCTTTCCTCCCAAGCATCAAATAAATTTATAGGAGTAAACAGTAACTCAGCAGTCAAACAGAACAAGAAGTAACATGAGCAGCAAGAAAAAGCAAGGAAGAAAAGGAGTACAAACAATGCAGGACAGCCTAAATATTCAGGAGGACCTAGAGGCATCAGAAAAAATGGTCAAATAAAGAACTCAAGGATTACCTTAGACAGATGGAATGGAACCTTAAAGAGGATATGAGACAGCAAATTCAAACAGTGAAAGAACACATTAAAAATGAATTACATAAACAGATAAAAGAAGAAATTAAGCATCTTTACCAGGAGATAGAGATTATAAAAAAAAAATCAAACAATAGTACTAGAAATGAAGGAAACTATAAACCAAATTAAAAACTCAAATGAGAGTATCACTAACAGAGTGGAGCAAGTAGAAGCCAGAACGTCAGATAATGAAAACAAAATATATCATCTTGAAAAGAGTCTAGCCAACTCAGAAAGGCTGGTAAAAAATCACAAGAAAAACATCCAAGAGATATAGGATAACATAAAAAAACAAACTTAAGAGTCATCGGGATAGAGGAAGGTATAGAGGTTCAAACCAAGGGAATGAGCAACCTGCTGAATGAGATAATTATAGAAAACTTTCCAGAAATAAAAAAGGAAACAGATATACAAATTGTAGATGCATACAGGACACCGAGCATATAGAATCACAGTAGACCAACGCCAAGACACATTGTTATGAAGATATCCAATATACAGAACAAAGAGAAAATATTAAAAGCTACAAGAGAAAGGAGGCAGACTACATTCAGGGGTAAACCAATAAGGTTAACAACGGATTTTTCATCACAGACGCTGAAAGCGAGAAGATCCTGGAACAACGTATTTCAAACACTGAAAGACAATGGATGCCAACCAAGAATTTTGTATCCAGCAAAATTAAGCTTCAGGTATGACAACGAAATAAAAATCTTTGATGATAAACAAAAGTTAAAAGAATTTGCAGCCAGAAAACCAGCATTGCAAAGCATCTTGAGCAAAACACTACACGAGGAAGAAATGAAAAACAATAACCAAAACCATCAGTGGGAAGTGCCTCAGTAAAGACAGAGGGCGGGGGGGAAAGCTAATCATGGAGAAACAAACTAAATTAAAAAAAAAGATAAATAAGCAAACATGGCTAGAAGTACAAACCATCTATCAATAGTAACTCTAAATGTTAATGGCCTAAACTCTCCAATAAAGCGACATAGGCTGGTAACATGGATTAAAAAAACAAATCCAACAATATGCTGCCTCCAGGAGACACATCTGAATGGAAAAGACATACACAGGATGAAGGTGAAAGGTTGGGAAAAAAATATACCACGCACACGGTCCTCATAAGCAAGCAGGGGTGGCCATTCTCATATCGAATAAAACCGACTTCAAGACTAAGTTAATCAAAAGGGATAAGGAAGGACATTATATACTGTTAAAAGGAACCATTCACCAACAAGACATAACAATTATCAATATTAATGCACCAAATAATGGTGCTGCAACGTTCATAAAACAAATTCTCCTCAAGTTCCAGAATCAAATAAACCACAACACAATAATTATGGGTGACTTCAATACATCTCTCTCACCATTGGACAGATCCTCCAAACAAAAGTTGAATAAAGAAACTATAGAACACAATATCACAATCAATAACCTAGACTTAACTGACATATATAGAATATATCAACCATCACCAAGTGGATATACCTTTTTCTCAGCAGCACATGGATCCTTCTCAAAAATAGACCATATATTATGCCATTAGGGCAACCCTCAGTAAATATAAAGGGGTGGAGATAAAACCATGCATTTTATCTGATCATAATGGAATGAAACTGGAAATCAATGATAAAAGAAGGAAGGAAAAATCCTACATCACATGGAAAATGAACAATATGTTACTGAATGGTCAATGGGTTACAGAAGACATAAAGGAGGAAATCAAAAAATTCTTAGAGATAAATGAAAATACAGACACAACATATCGGAATCTATGGGACACAATGAAAGCAGTTTTAAGAGGGAAATTCATCGCCTGGAGGTCATTCCTCAAAAAAAGAAAAAACCAACAAATAAATGAGCTCACACTTCATCTAAAAGCCCTAGAAAAGGAAGAGCAAAACAACAGCAAATGTAGCAGAAGGCAAGAAATAATTAAAATCAGAGCGGAAATCAACAAAATTGAAACAAAAGAAACTATTGAAAAAATTGACAAAACTAAAAGTTGGTTCTTTGAAAAATTAAATAAGATCGACAGACCCTTAGCCAAGCTAACGAAGAGAAGAAGAGAGAGAACTCAAATTACTAACATATGGGATGAAAAAGGCAACATCAAAACAGATACTACAGAAATACAGAAGATAATTAGGAATTATTTTAAAAACATATAATCCAATAAAATAGAAGAGAGTGAAGACATCGATAAATTTCTTAAGTCATATGATTTGCCCAGACTGAGTGAGGAGGATACACACAATTTGAACAGACCAATATCAATGGATGAAATAGAAGAAGCAATCAAAAGACTACCAACCAAGAAAAGCCCAGGACCGGATGGGTATACAGGAGAGTTTTACAAAACCTTTAAAGAAAAATTAATACCAATACTTTTCAAGTTATTTCAGGAAATAGAAAAAGAGGGAGCTCTTCCAAATTCATTCTATGAGGCCAACATCACCCTGATTCCGAAACGAGACAAAGACACCTCAAAGAAAGAAAACTACAGACCAATATCTCTAATGAACCTAGATGCAAAAATCCTCAATATAATTCTGGCGAATCAGATACAAAAACATATCAAAAAAATTGTGCACCATGATCAAGTAGGATTCATCCCTGGGATGCAAGGATGGTTCAATATACGGAAATCAATAAATGTTATTCACCACATCAACAGACTTAAAGATAAGAACCATATGATCATCTCGATAGGTGCATAAAAAGCATTCGACAAAGTACAGCATCCCTTTATGTTCAAAACATTAGAAAAGCTAGAGATAACAGGAACTTACCTCAACATTGTAAAAGCTATCTATGCTAAGCCTCAGGCCAGCATAGAGAAAAATTGAAGGCATTCCCTCTAAAATCTGGAACAAGACAGGGATGCCCTCTATCACCACTTCTATTCAATATAGTTCTCGAAACACTGGCCAGAGAAATTAGACAGACAAAAGAAATTAAAGGCATAAAAATAGGAAAAGAAGAACTTAAATTATCACTATTTGTGGATGACATGATTCTATACCTAGAAGACCCAAAAGGGTCTACAAAAAAACTACTAGAACTAATAAATGAATTCAGCAAAGTGGCAGGATATAAAATCAAAACACATAAATCAAAGGCATTTCTGTATATCAGCGACAAAACTTCTGAAACGGAAATGAGGAAAAACACCCCATTCACAATATCCTCAAAAAAAATAAAATACTTGGGAATCAACCTAACAAAAGAGGTGAAAGATTTATACAATGAAAACTACAGAACCCTAAAGAGAAAAATAGAAGAAGATTTTAGAAGATGGAAAAATATACCCTGTTCATGGATAGGCAGACCTAACATAATCAAAATGGCAATATTACCAAAAGTTCTCTATAGGTTTAATGCAATGCCAATCAAAATCCCAATGGCATTTCTAGTAGAAATAGATAAAGCGATCATGAAATTCATATGGAAAAATAAAAGACCCAGAATAGCAAAAGCAATTCTAAGCAGGAAGTGTGAATCAGGCGGTATAGCGATACCAGATTTCAAACTATATTACAGAGCAATAGTAACAAAAACAGCATGGTACTGGTACTAAAACAGGCAGGTGGACCAATGGTACAGAATAGAGGACACAGAGACTAATCCACAAAGTTACAACTATCTTATATTTGATAAAGGGGCTAAAAGCATGCAATGGAGGAAGGATAGCATCTTCAACAAATGGTTCTGGGAAAACTGGAAATCCATATGCAACAAAATGAAACTGAATCTCCTCCTTTCGCCATGCACAAAAGTTAAATCAAAATGGATCAAAGAGCTTGATATCAAATCAGAGACTCTGCATCTGATAGAAGAAAAAGTTGGCTCCGATCTACATATTGTGGGGTCGGGCTCCAAATTCCTTAATAGGACACCCATAGCACAAGAGTTATTAACAAGAATCAAAAAATGGGACTTACTTAAACTAAAAAGTTTTTTCTCAGCAAGAGAAACAATAAGAGAGGTAAATAGGGAGCCTACATCATGGGAACAAATTTTTACTCCTCACACTTCAGATAGAGCCTTAATATCCAGAGTATACAAAGAACTCAAAAAATTAAACAATAAGGTAACAAATAACCCAATCAACAAATGGGCCAAGGACCTGAACAGACACTTCTCAGAGGAGGACATACAATCAATCAACAAGTACATGAAAAAATGCTCACCATCTCTAGCTGTCAGAGAAATGCAAATCAAAACCACCCTAAGATACCATCTCACTCCAGTAAGATTGGCTGCCATTATGAAGTCAAACAACAACAAGTGCTGGCGAGGATGTGGGGAAAAGGGTACTCTTGTACATTGCTGGTGGGACTGCAAATTGGTGCAGCCAATTTGGAAAGCTGTATGGAGATTCCTGGGAAAGCTGGGAATGGAGCCACCATTTGACTCAGCTATTGCCCTTCTGGGACTATTCCCTGAAGACCTTAAAAGAGCGTACTACAGGGATACTGCCACATCGATGTTCATAGCAGCACAATTCACAATAGCTAGACTGTGGAACCAACCCAGATGTCCTTCAATAGATGACTGGATAAAAAAATGTGGCATTTATACACAATGGAGTATTACGCAGCACTAAAATATGACAAAATCATGGAATTTGCAGGGAAATGGATGGTACTAGAGCAGATTATGCTAAGTGAAGCTAGCCAATCCCTAAAAAACAAATGCCAAATGTCTTCTTTGATATAATGAGAGCAACTAAGAACAGAGCAGGGAGGAAGAGCAGGAGGAAAAGATTAACATTAAACAGAGACATGAGGTGGGAGGGAAAGGTAGAGAAAAGGGAAATTGCATGGAAATGGAAGGAGACCCTCATTGTTATACAAAATTACATATAAGAGGTTATGAGGGGAATGGGAAAAAAAACAAGGAGAGAAATTAATTACAGTAGATGGGGTAGAGAGAGAAGATGGGAGGGGAGGGGAGGGGGATAGTAGAGGATAGGAAAGTTAGCAGAATACAACAGTTACTAATATGGCATTATGTAAAAATGTGGATGTGTAACTGATGTGATTCTGCAAACTGTATTTGGGGTAAAAATGGGAGTTCATAACCCACTTGAATGTAATGTATGAAATATGATATGTCAAGAGTTTTGTAATGTTTTGAACAACCAATAAAAAAAAATAAACACACACCAAAAAAAAATGTTGAGTTGAACATAACCATTGTAATACTATCACTGTTGATCTGGTAAGTGACATAGTTGTTGAGTAACAAATGGGTGCATAGCATGCATAGTGTGTACATGCTAGAGAAGTAATGACTCACATCTCAGATTTCATCATACTATTTAGAATGGTGTTGCAATTTAAAACTAATTTCAAACCACATGTAACTGAAATGAATAAATTTCATGTGGAATGCTAGGCAGCAGATAATTGAGAGCTAATGCATTACCAGAGGCCACATCTGCATTTCTTAAGGTATTACTATGATTTTTTCTTCTGTTTTCATTTGGTTAATAAAGTCAAATATTGTGTATTTTTGGACCTTTTGTTGAAATGCAGAAATCTTGAGCATATAAAGCAATGAAATATTTACACACTGAACAATTGTGTACTTTACTATTGTGCAGATTTAAAATAACTACACTGAACCCTTATATCACCACATTTCCTCCCAGTTACTGACCAACTATGCTAACTTGGATCTCAACCTGTTAATTCTGTCTTTGGACTTCATGAATATATATTGAATCATATAGAATATACTCTTTTATTTGCCTTTTTTGGGAGGGGCGCATTGCTGGGGATTGCTCTACCAATTGAGCTAAATCCATTCATAGCCCATAAAATATACTCTTTCGTATCTGCCTTTTTCACTTGAAATTATTTTATAAGGTTCATCACTATTGGTACACACAGTTGAAATTCGTGCAACTAATCACAGTAGTATTCTGTGTATAAATCACATCACAACTTATTACTGTTGTTGATCATTTGAGCAACTTACAGTTTATAGGTTATTATAAATAGTGCTTTTACTATAAATAATACCAGATAGCTGGGCAAGATAGCACATGTCTATAATCCCAGCAACTTGGGAGGCTGAGACAAGAGGATCACAAGTTCAAGGCCAGCCATAACAACTTAGTGAGGCCCTAAGTAATTTAGTGGGATTCTGTCTCAAAATAAAAACTAAATTTAAAAAAGGGCTGGAGATGTATCTCAGTGGTAAAATGTATTTGAATTAAATCCCCAGTACCCCCCAAATAAATAGTACTAGGTGATATAGCTGATTGTCTTTATCCTGATGCTTACAATCTTATTGATGGTAGACTCATTGAATAGCAGTCTTGTCTTTCATATTAATGAGAGTGAATAATGGAGTGAAGTTTCATGGGAACATTTTCCAGAAGACATGATGTAGAAATGAAGGTTATGCATTGTTATTGGGTAATTCTCCATTGTGTTTTTACATATTTTAGTGTAGATTTTATTCCAAGCTGTATTTTATTACAGACTATATTTACCTAGGCTTATAGGCAAATAGTCTTGGAAGATAGAGATACTGTCTCCCACTGATGCAGAGGTAAGTTTTGTTTCTTGACCAAGAAAATAAATATGATAATATATTCCTGTAGATCAAAGGTTGGGCATATTTGCTTTTCTCATGCGGATTTCTAAATCTGGCATTCCTTAGCTGTGAAGCAAATCCATTGCAAATGCAACATCTACTTGGACCCACATCCGCATCACCCTAAGCAATTCATGGAGGATGAATTAGGTATAAACATGAAACTCACTCACGCTGCCTGCTATCTTATCTAATGAAATCCTTTGCCTCTGACTTAGGAATTGTGTTTCTTGGCAGCATCTATGGAATTGTAGAGTACTATTTTTTTTTTTAACTTGAAAGCAGTGTATAATCTTAGACCTTTCACAATTTTTGACATGTGTATCTGTGTTTCATTATGGACATTTATTTTTCAGGCTTAGCTTTAAGCTTCATAATCTTCTTTTCACTAGTATCTAATATGTTCTTAAAGGCATTCACTAAGTTCCTACTTTAAATTTCATACATTTAGTTCTAATTGCTATATTTATTCCAATATTATAAATTCTAGTTCTCTGCCAACACTGTCATTTATTTTTTTTCATCATGTTAGTCATTGGTTATTTAAAGTCTGTGACTAATAACTTCGTTATCTGTATTCACTATGGTACAGTACCTTTTTTCCAGTTGCTTCTCTTGGTTTTTATTCACATTTGGCTTTCATATGCCTAGTTAATTTTGATTGAGATCTAGTCATATCACATTGCAATGTGTTAAGACAATGTGAAGCTCTGTTTGATGCATTCCTCATCCAGAGAGAGAATTTATCTTTACTTTTGGCATTATAATGAAATTGAGAAGATCTGAAGCATCTTAAGTTTTCATAAGGTCTGTCTCTTTCCAGGTCACTTTTCTTTCACTACAGGTGTTTGAAGCTATGTTCTAAATGCTACAGATTTTTTTCAAATGGCCTCAAACTCCAACTTTGTATCGTTAGGCCTGTTAGAGTCTGTAAACAAGTCAGGATGGCGCCTGGCATTTTGCCAGAGGGAGTGGTTTGTGAAGTAACGCCAGCGAGCCATTAAGTGTGGAGATTCCTTATTGGTTGACTGCTGTATCTAGTTTATGTTAATTATATAAGCTGTGTGGAATGTATAAATACCTCTGTTGTCCTACAATAAACGGCTCCCACTCCTGCTGTATCAATGTACACAAGTTGTTCGTCGCCCCCCGGTTAGTTTGCTGCAACCAGACTGCGGCATAGGCCCATGACTATATAAAAAGCTTTTATTCAGCTATTCTAACTCTCAGGTACTGCATCCAAAATCATTAGTCTTCTACAGGAGAAATAGGTCCCTATAGTCCATTTTACCTGTTTAGTTTTTTTCTTCCCCAAACTCTGATTTCACAAGTTTTCACTACTTACTTTTCTCTGATGCACTTTTACTCTGCTTAATAAGTAGTTGTTTTCATGAAAAAACCCTTTTCAAACTATATAGTTATTACTAGAAGCAGAAATCCTTTACTTTAAAAAACCAACTAATTTAATTTACCTTTCCCTAAAGATAAAATATTCCTAATAGGCTATCAGTCCATTAATTACATTCATTTATTTTTATTATATCTCATATCTTATACTTCAAGCAGAAAATATCGGCATATAAATTATTAAATATTATATATGTGTACATATGACACTTACAAATATCATATATAGAGAGAACTCTAAAATGACCACAGGACCACTATGTTATGCAGCTTTACCCAAGGTTATTACAAAGTTTTCTTTGGATATATTACCAAAAAAAAAAAAAAATAACCACAAAACAAGAACATGAAAAAGGAAACATGTTAAAAACCAATCTCAGAGATCACAGTATTTCCTAGGGATGCAGAATATCACAGTGGTCAGTTGTTGAAAATATAGTAAGAAATATGTATACATGAAATTTGAGGTAAAGCTAACACCCATTAGACACAATATATTCCCGAATGCATGTAATTTTAATATTTCAACATTTTTCATCTAAGATGATAAAATATATCATCACCAATTGTCATAATGACCTATATAGGCCACATTGATTCTCTATTGTTAGGCATGAAGTACAAGTCTCAAGATTTCCTTCTGACTATGAAAAAGTTTCATCAAAAGAAATCATATATTCTTGTTTGAAATCATCAAAATTTAGATATTTTTAGTGTCTGAGGATAGTGATTGGTATTACAAGCCAAAATAAATCCATTTGATTTGAAATAAATGCCGAGAAGTATTGGAGAGTAATAGTGACTTAACCAATGACTATAGCTACTGTTCTAGATAAGGTCAATTTACCATTGTTGACATGATAATGCTTTTTTCCTAATCTACACCAACCATCACCATCAGTTTTCTTCAACCTTCTAGGAATGGCAATATACCGTTATCAACTTTCTTCAGGGCCAGTTCACTTTGCTAACCTGTATCACTTCTTCATCTCTGGAGATCTTTAATGTCTTCCTATTCCAAGAACATCAACACATGGGTCCACTACCTTTATCCTGGTGGAACTGTAGAGTAAAAATTTTAAAATAATCTAAATGATGTGATAGCACATTTGCAAGTATAGAAAATGTATCCCATAAAATATGTCAGATTTCCATTCAGGGAAGGTTATAGGACTCCTTTACATTATAGAAAAATGGCTGCCCTTTTTATTTTCTAGCACTAAGTAGGAAATACAAGTGGTTGGATTTAATCTGTTTACTGATCTGAAAGATAGCCAAGATTAAATGAGAGTCTCAGCAAGAGAAAATGTTCCTTAACCCTTTATAAATCAAGTTTGTCATTTTGTTCTTTGACATAGAATATCTCATATCACTCAAATTTTAGTAACATCTCCTAATATTTAATGAATTTAATGAATGCTGTTCTTCACCTCCTTTATCAAATAATCAAAGAAAATTCTTAAGAGAATAGTGGGAGTTGAGGAGAGTACATCTCCTGATATTCCATAAAGCCTATAACTAAACACATTTGAAAACCTGTTCTGGAGAGATTTAATTTTGAATGGTCACTACATTATAATATGATCTTAAAAGTTATTTATGTATTTTTTTTGGATTGACATAATTCTGGGTGTGTGTCATTATTCAGGCCAATAACACTTTAATGATTACTCATACCAAGTAACTGTACTCTCCTCAACTCCCACTATTCTCTTAAGAATTTTCTTTGATTACTTGATAAAGGAGGTGAAGAACAGCATTCATTAAATGCCTGTGGCTTATTTAACCATAAAATAACAGTATATATATATATATATATATATATATATATATATATATATATATTGTGATAGCAGTGTAATCTCTTCAGAAGAAAAGGCCATGGGGAAAGGAAAAATTATGACTTTCCAGGATATATTTCTTAGACTTATACATCCATGGTTTACTTTATTTGAGGAAGATACAGTATGATAAACACTATTCCGTAATTCACAGAAAGATGATTAATTTTGTTGAATGGTAAAGGGAATGCAAGATGCAAGTTTGAACCATTAGAAATAACAAGAATTCTTTCAGAAAGATCATGTGTACATATTTGTGCTATATATGAATGTTTATTAAAGGCCATTATGGCAGAGGAGATTTTAATCCTGAACTGGACAAAATTGCCTAAATTAAATATGTGAGACCCCTTCATCTGCCACTGCATGATTTCCATAAAGACTTCATAAAGAGGTTATGATGTAAATAGGAGGCTGTGCACAAAACCAATGACATAAGCTTCCCATTACTAAAGAGATTTAGCTATCACTACTGAGTGCTCAACTTGCTAGTGAAAGGAAGCAGCCTCAGTCTCCCTAATATTCTGTTATATCCTGAGAGTAGATTTGTAACAAGACAATTTTACTTAGTCCTTTCCCCTCAGAGAGAGCAAGAGTTTGTTATAACTCAGATCCTCATTCAGGTTTTGAAAACACATTCTCTGCCTTCATGCCTCTACCATTACCACTATCCATGTGCTTACTAAGTGGTGACAAACCACTTTAGTGTTTTTATAAAACATTGCTTCTGACAAAGGAATACATTATGCAGCAAAACAAGGAAGGCAGTGGGCCAGTGTCAATGGGGATCACTAATTTCAACAGGCATCATATGTGAAGAGCATTATGCAAGGAATAGAATATATTTTACATAGGTCTGGAAGTCAATAAGTGAAACTAGAAGGTGGTACTTCCCATAGCTACGCAGAAATATCCACACACAAAATATTTGCTTTCTATTTCTATGAGTGTTATATTGTGCAGTTCAGAGATTTCAAATATGCTCAAAGATAGACACTTGTGAGTGAACCAGTCATCCATTGAATCACAAGATGAGACAGCAACTTGACTTCTTTTTTGTGGCTTCTGGCTTCTTCTCTTGGGGAGAAACAGGTATTTTGATGTTGGTTTGAGTAATTTTCAAGAATTGGAAAGCAGGAGAGAGTACAAATGAAGCTTACATTTTCTCTGGGTATACTACATTGCTTTTTATATCTAATGGTAAATGTTAAAGAAAGACTACTGCGACGGTATAAAAGCAGGGACAGCACAGGCTCAGATATTTCAGAAATGAAAGTTTATGTTACAAAAGAAGAGTTAGAACAAGACAATTGAGTTTTAGATTGAAATTGCAGAAAACATAGTAGTTAATAGAGGAGATATAGTATGAATTCCATCTGTGATTCAGTGATCAGTTGTAGATGAAGAATTATTCTTGTCTAAAATTATTGCTTTACTTTTATGAAAAACATACATGTACACACATGTATATGTGTATAAAATATATATTATTTTCTATGTTTTCTTCTCTATTACTTCCTTTCATCAGATTACACATGGTGTATTGATAATAGATAACTATGCAATTTGATCTTTAAGTGAGATACTATTTGGATAGCATTAAATCAGAACTGGAAGAGAAATGGACAGAGCCAAATTCTGGGCCTCAATTTTAGATGTGACAGTATTGTTGCTTACTTCCTTTTGGGCCACATGTTCACATATGCATAAATATTGCACATGGAAAGCATTGAAAAGGGGATAATAGGTTTAGGTTTGGGGGAAGCAACATTTTTGGGGGTTTGAAAGTTCAAATATGGGAAGAAGTGTTTATATGGATGTCAATGAAATAATCTGTTTATTATTAGAGTCAATAATTTCACTACTTAGTATATGCACATGCTACATATTTTGAGGCACTCTCTCATTATGTGATTCTGAATTCTCCCTACACTATAGGAGAGGAAAGGAACACACATTTTGAGTTTTCACATCTGGGAGATTTAACAAGAAGTGCATGATCTACAATCATCCATTTAGATGATCTTGCAGCTTTGATTATTGTAAGAAAAGCTGAAAAATAAATGGTCAATCAAGAAAATTTGTTTACTAGCAGGGCTGGTATGGAGATTAGAGAGGTGATATTAGGAGGCAATGGCTTTGGAACATGGGAGGTTTCTAAAAAGATGTGTTTCTGTGATATTATAGTTGTTGAATTTCACATTTCCTATTTCATTTTTTTCCTGACAATTTTCTTAATCTTGTTCTTTAGCCTTTCTGATAATTCTTTAGGCAGATTCTTTCAATAAATTCATTTTCTGTTAAATTTAGCTATAGTTAATCTCTCCTCTTTCCAAACCAGATCCTAAACTGATGTAGAGGGAAAAGCACGTGTGTTGCTGAGAAACTAAAGGTAAATGACAATATGTGAGGAACAAAAACCAAATTTACTAGATTTGATTTCCTATTATGCATCATATGTGAGAAACATTAATTTTACAAGGAAATTCGGTATTATATATCAAAAACAACAAAGGTATGCAGTTCTATTATGGACTAAAAGTTTTTGTCCTTTTAAGTTCCTATATTGAAACCCTAATACTCAATGTGATGGTATTTGGAAATAGGATAAATGGGAGGAAACTTCTTCATGGAGATGAAGCTATAATAGTATTAGTGAACCTGTAAGAATAGACAGGACAGACTTCCTCTCTTTCTTTTTCAACATGTGAGGACTTAGCAAGAAGATAGTCATTTCCAAACCATGAAGAGTGCCCTCAACAGAGATTAGATCCACTGGCCACTTCATCTGGGACTTTCTAGCTCCCAGAATTGTAGAAAATAAAAATTTCAGCCACCTAGTATATGGTATTTTGTTACATCATTCTGAACCAAGACAGTCAGGACAATTATAGAAACAAAGGATTTATGTAAAGGATGCAAGTAGGTATGGACATTGGAGTAGATTGAGGAAAACATTACTCAAAATACACAGGTAATTTGATTACTAATTAGATGTAGGTGATAAAGTGGGAACCGGAGAGATTTGGTCATGACCAAATCAGCATTTCACATACTTTCCTGAGGATAAGAATTGCTTTGAGACCTGATAAAAATCATGAATAGAAGATCCTCCATTTTAGATTCTGATGAATTAAAGCTGGGACACGTCCCAAGGATACCCATACTTTCATCAAAATCCCTAGATAATCTCACAATTATAAATGAAACAATTCTGGGCTAAAAATAATTTTGTGTGAAAAAGAGTACTAATTATCAACAGCTGTTTGAAATTCGGATAATTATGATATAAAGCATACTTTTGCTTATAATACAATATGCTTTTGAAAAAGTTTCAAAAAGGAGATTTGAAAAAAAAATCACCAAGTTTCAGAATCTTGTTTCTGGCTCAGCAAACTAGAGAGATGCAAGCTATTTTATCATGTTGCTTGTAAGTAGATTGGACCTAGAGGTGCAGAAAGGGAGAGCTGCTTGTAGCTCCCTGGAACAGTCAGACATTGCTTTCAAATTCCTGGCAGAGATTCAGTCAGAAACATCTGCAAGAATTTAGCACAGAGCCATGTATTCACTGATCTCTCTACCTGTTACTCTAATTACTACACTATAAAAATTTTATCTTTCTTCTAGCTCCCTCTGATGCTACTGGAAAACCACAGAGCAAACAGAAGAGGGGATGGGAGTCTAATAAAGCAAAGAAAGAGAATCAGGCAGGAAAATTTAGAAAATGAAGTTGAAATCTAAGGGCTATCATAGATGAAATAATCCAGCCTACACATCCTAATGCAGCTGCAACCCACATACCATCAAAACTTGTGGAAATTACAAGGAAGTTGGCAAGTATATTTGATAGGACATTGTGAGTGTCCAGTATCTATATCTACAATTTCCAACTATATGTTTGCATATAAAGAGGAAGATGCAATTTTACCATAAAGATACATTTCCTTTACTTCTTGCTCATCTGTTTCTTAAGGCATCCTCTAATCATGACTGCAAGAATACCCAGTGTTAAGCTGTTTTATTTATTTTTTTAATCTAAATGTGTTTGGATAAGTGTGGGTCATACATTCTTTTCTGCTATAACTAGTTTGATTAAGGAGACTGGGTATTTATACTCACAATTTTGGGGGTCTTGCCATTTAATCCTTGGGAATCAAGGATTGACAAGAGAAAAAAAAATAAAAGGAAGAGGGATGGTTGCAGGAGATGCCAATTCTCAAAATATTCTTAAATACTCATATTTCTATACATTTACCTCTTAGAATCCATGTTGTTTTTTGAATCTAAAGTTTCCTGTTAATTTTATTTTAAAATTTCAAGTAAAGGAAAACCCAATACAAATTGTTTTGCTCAATTCACAATAGTTAAGTTATGAAACCAAACTAGATGTCCTTCAACAGATGGATGGATTAAGAAAATTAGACAATAAGAGAACAAACAACCCAATCAACAAGTGGGCCAAGGACCTGAACAGACACTTCTCAGAGGAGGACATACAATCAATCAACAAGTACATGAAAAAATGCTCACCATCTCTAGCAGTCAGAGAAATGCAAATCAAAACCACCCTAAGATACCATCTCACTCCAGTAAGATTCGCAGCCATTATGAAGTCAAACAACAACAAGTGCTGGCGAGGATGTGGGGAAAAGGGTACACTTGTACATTGCTGGTGGGACTGCAAATTGGTGCAGCCAATTTGGAAAGCAGTATGGAGATTTCTTGGAAAGCTGGGAATGGAGCCACCATTTGACCCAGCTATTCCCCTTCTCGGTCTATTCCCTAAAGACCTAAAAAGAGCATGCTACAGGGACACTGCTACATCGATGTTCATAGCAGCACAATTCACAATAGCAAGACTGTGGAACCAACCTAGATGCCCTTCAATAGATGAATGGATTAAAAAAATGTGGCATTTATACACAATGGAGTATTACTCTGCATTAAAAAATGACAAAATCATAGAATTTACAGGGAAATGGATGGCATTAGAGCAGATTATGCTAAGTGAAGCTAGCCAATCCCTAAAAAACAAATGCCAAATGTCTTCTTTGATATAAGGAGAGTAACTAAGAACAGAGTAGGGTCGAAGAGCATGAGAAGAAGATTAACATTAAACAGGGATGAGAGGTGGGAGGGAAAGGGAGAGAGAAGGGAAATTGCATGGAAATGGAAGGAGACCCTCAGAGTTATACAAAAGTACATACAAGAGGAAGTGAGGGGAAAGGGAAAAATAATACAAGGGGGACAAATGAATGCCAGTAGAGGGGGCAGATAGAGAAGAGGGGAGGGGAGGGGAGGGGAGGGGAGGGGGGATAGTAGAGGATAGGAAAGGCAGCAGAACACAACAGACACTAGTATTGCAATATGTAAATCAATGGATGTGTAACTGATGTAATTCTGCAATCTGTATATGGGGTAAAAATGGGAGCTCATAACCCACTTGAATCAAAATGTGAAATATGATATATCAAGAACTATGTAATGTTTTGAACAACCAACAATAAAAAATTTTAAAAAAAAAGAAAATGTTGTACATATACACAATGAAATATTACTTAGCCATAAACTAAAATGAGATTATGGCATTTGTCAGTAAATGTATGGAACTAGAGACTATTATGCTAAGTTAAATAAGCCAATCTCATAAAAGCAAAGGCCAAATATTTTGATATGCGGCTGCTGACACACAATAAGGAGAGTGGGGAGGGAAGAATAGAAGTGCATTGAATTAGAAAAGTGGAATAAAGGGAAGGGGGAGGGATGGGAATAGAAAATAGAATGAATCAGACATAACTTTCCTATGTTCATATATCTATGTACCACTAAAAGAATGGGATAGTAATTACAATAAGTTATACTCCATGTATGTATAATATTTCAAAATACACTCTACTGTCATGTATATTTAAAAAAAATAAAATATATAAAATAATTTATGCTGCTTGAAATTCAGAGTTTAGTGAAGCTGGACCTACGGTCTATGTATTCTTACTGTCCTCTCTTAGGTTCTAACGCTGTTGGCATTCTTTTCATATAATGTGTCACCATGAATTGTCAGCATGCAGTGACACTATAATGTCTTTCAGACTCCTTGCTCATGTAGAAAGAATAATTAGCCTCTCTGTATATTTGGATCAAGGAAAGTCCAGAGATGAGGTCGCATAGACTCTGATTGTGTTACATGACACAACCCAGCTATGCTGGGTTGCTAACACCAGGCCATATCACATCCCTAGAGTTACTAGTGAGACTGTACCTGAGAAAACAGAGAATTTGGGAGCAGTAGTGATTTAAAGTATAGTTGGTATTTCATTATCAGAAGAAACAATAAGGAAAAATTATTGGGCTTATAAGAAAATGCACAAAGTACATTAATTTGTTTACAAATTTATTCCAGTAACTAGATGGGTGAGTAATAATTTCAGTCCCTAAGTTTAGCATCATAGCAATTAGAACATTCTTACATATCCTAAAATACACAAGAATGTTAATTACATATTTTGAGAGGACCCATGCCACACTGTGTTTATTGATAATAATAATTACTTCTCTATTCTCATTAAAATTCTTCCATACTTGAATATTCCATTTTATTTCCATATGCTTAATGAGTAAATATTTATTTTCAAACATTGCCAAAACTTTGTGATTTTGTTTATCCTAAGGCTGACTCACTCATGTTTTCACCCATCCCCAGTAATAAAATGCTGTTATCACAAGTTTTACATGAAACCTTTGGGCAGAATTTTTTTTAAAAAAAGTAGAAAAAGAAAGTAAAAATTTTTATTGCTATTGTCTTCTTTCTGTTGCCTAGTAGGAACTCTTGTTGACTATTGTTTTATTTTGTCAATTTGATTTCTAGATATGTTTGCTTTGTTAGAATTATTAATATTTTAAATGTTTATATAAAGGGAATTATTTATGCTTTCAGTACACATTTGCTAGTTTGATAATAAGAAATGCATCTAAAACTAAACTCCAGGTTGTGATTGTGGCTTAGTGGTAGAGTACTTGCCTTGCATTCATGGGACACTGGGTTCTGTCCTCAGCAACACATAAACAAACAAACAAACAAATAAATAAATAAAGGTATTGTGTCCGTCTACAACTAAAAAATAAAATTAAAAAAACTAAATACCACTTCTTATTTAAACAAAGGAAAAGGAAAATCCTTTTTAATATTAAGCAAATATTTCAGCATTTTTAGTTGTAAATGTTAAAAAGTATTCTTCAAGTAGTTTAAGATTCAGGAATATGGGCTGGGTGTGTAGCACAGTGGTGGAGCATATGCCTTCCATGTAAGGGTCCCTGGGTTGGATCCATAGGGACATGTGTTAAACTCAGACGCTAAGGAATAATTTAAGAACTGAGCTGTAGGGAAAGGTGGGGAAGCATCTGAGAAACTATGACTTATATGTTCCCACAGCTCTTTCCTAAAGGTTTTCTTTAGTTTGTTTCTTTTTTTTTCTTATTTATATTATAATTTATTTTAACTATGCCAGGGTCTGCTTTATTCTGATGTTAAGAAAAGTACCAGTAATTTCGAGTGGGATTTTTACCTTCTTTTTCCATGGGAAAAGTGTTACTTTCAATATTAATCTGCTTCCAAGTTCTGAATCCAGTTGAGTTGGACGCTACACTTAGTCCATCAATTTTATTTAAGAGGACCTTTTTCTTATTAACCTTGAAGAAATGAGAACAGTTTAAGGAGAGGTTTCAGGTTTTACATTAATCACTCAAGGTAACATACAATTCCTTTTACCATGGCTATGTTACTCTTACTTATAGCATACATGAAAGGTGAACAGATACCTTCAGGCATTCATGTTTCTACCCATCTGTTTTCTGAAACCTGCTTGATTAACTGAAATATATATCATTCCAATCAATCAATTAAATTTTAATAAAACTAAATAATATGAAATGCTACACTAAATAGAATTTTAATTAATCTGAAATTCTCATATTACCATCTTAATTTTTTATTATGCTTGTCTACTTTGAATAAGCAAATTAAAAGTACATCTTTTTGATAAAAGAAAAAATATAAACCTAGGCAAAAATTTCAGACTGGTAAAAGAAAATATTTAAAGTATTCAACACCTAATTGGGCATACTTGGTAGTTTTCCCTTGCAAAGTTATGAAGTAAATGCTTTCTGTTTAGAACTGAAAATCACATCTCCCATTGTTCACATTTATGTTTCATCTAAGAACAGGTGGAAGAAATCTGCATGCCAAGAAGCTTCCCACAGTTTGAGAGCTTAAACTCAAAGGGGATCGCTTGACTTGTAAACAGCTTTACTTTACATATTATTGATGTGAAGTTGGCTCTGCATCATACTGGTGTGTCATAGCATATTACCCTCACACAGTTCCACATTGTAAAATATACTACAAAGCTATTCTTTTATTCTTTAACCAAGAGTTTCTAAAAATAAATAGTACATCATTAATGGTCAAGCATAAAATAAGCATTTTTATGAATCAATAAATACATAGGATCTCACCATAGTCATAGAACAAATTAATGATACTCATAGTTTTTTTTTTAAACTTTCATAATGCTTTTGAGAACTAAATATACATATGTTTATTGTGAGAAATGTTTAGGGAAAAAATATCATTTGGAGAAGCTAGTCATAAGCCAATTATAAGCATTCCCATACATAGTTGCAGAAGTTGTTCCTTTCTAGACTAGAATTAGAAACATTTTATGGTCCTTTCTAGAACCTGTCACTGGGCTCCTTATGCAAGGCAGAGACATTAATATAGCTGGAACTATAGTAAAGGAAAATAAAATGATAGTTATATGCTGTTTAAAAATTTAATTCATTTATGTTCCCACCACGAGCTTAAACAAGCTATTTAGAACCCAGGATTGGCAAATGTATCAGATGTTTACTTACTTATGTTAATAATCTCACTATTGTTATTTTTTTGATGTGCCCTTATTTATTTCCATTTTAAATACTGTTTTATCACTGTAGTTCCTTAGGACAATTGTTTTTGGCTTAAGATATGTGAATAGGCTTATATTATCCATTTTTCAGTATCATTTAATATTCTGCACCATATATATATGTATATATGTGTGTGTGTATATACACACACACATATATTCACACGTTTATGGTTTTTCATACTAGCCATAAATTAATACATCACAGGGAAATTTATAACAAAATAGTAAATGAACAATACATGGCAAGAAATTTGTGTTTGGTACAATATTAATATACAAAAATCCATAGATTACTTAATACTCCAATAATGAAACTTTTAAGAAAGAAATCAGAAAAGCAGTTCCATTCATAATAGCCTTAACAACAGAACAAAACTTGGTAATAAATCTAACTAAGAGGGTTGAAACAACTTTACAGTGAAAATTATAGAATACTAAAGAAAGAAATTGAAGATCTTAGAAGATGGAAAGACCTACCATGTTGTTGTATAGGAAGAATTAATATCATCCAAATAGATATATTACCAAAGGTGTAAAGAGATTCAATATGATCCCTGTTGGGAGTCTCCCTGAGAACTCCCTGGGCCTTTCAAACATGGCGGTGGGCAAATTGCCATTGGGCAGCTAGAACTCCCCGGGCCTTTCAGATAAGGAGCCCCTAATGCAACATGGAGACGGGCAAGTTGCCAGTGGGCGGATAACAAGTTTTTTTGAAAACTTTCTAATTGGTCCTCCCGTCTTCTGTACTCGTGGACTGCTCATGCCCCCCATGAATCTTATGCAGGGCAGACGTGTGTGCACTGTAGGTGATGACCCGACCTTTACTATGATTGGCCCCGGGAGCTTCCTGGTTTAAGATAACTGACTCTCACTTTCTATATAAGCTAACACCAGCTTGCAATAAGGTGCTTCATCTTTGTCACTGCTGTCTGTGTGTGTGCATTTTAATCTCTGATGACGGACCTTGGCCTTTCAATCCCTATCAAAATATCAATAGAATTAAAAAAAATACAACCCTAAAATTCAGATGGAGAAATAGCCAAACCAATAAAAGTGATGCTAATTGCATTACAATATCAGATGTCAAATTATACACTATAGAACTATAGTAACAAAAGCAGCATTGTTCACTTGGCATAAAAGCAAACATGAAAATATAGAGTATGCAGAGACAAATCCATATAGATACTTTGCATCTGGTCCTTGATAAAGGTGGCAAAACCTATACTGGAGAAAAGATATCCTTTTCAATAAGTGATGCTGGGATAATTGGATACCCATATGTAGAAAAATGAAATTTTATTACTGTCTCTCATCCTGCCCCCAAATCAAGTCAAAATAAATCCAATAACTGGGATTTAGAATAGAAACACTGCTACTGCTAGAAGAAAACATTAGGTCAACACTCCAATATATTAGTGCACTGACTGACTTCCTTTTTAAGATTCCTAAAGTTCAAGAAATAAAACCAAGGATCAATAAGTGGCATGGCTTCAAATTAAACATCTTCTGCATTGCAAAGGAAATAAGAGTGCGAAGAAAGAACCTACAGAATGAGAGAAAACCTTTGCCAGTTATTCTTCTAACAGGAAATTAATATTTAGAATACATATAAAATTTTTAAAAATACCAAAAACAAAACCAAAAAAACACCCCAAAAACAAAACAAACAAACAAAAAAAACAACCCACCAAACAACCCAATCAATAAGTGGACAAATGAACTAAGCATGTATGTCTCAAAAGAAGAAATGCAAATTGTTAAAAATATCTAAAAAATGTCCTAATATCCTTATCAAGCAGAGAAATGCAAACTAAAGCTTCATTAAGATTTAATTTCAATCCAATTAGAATGGCAACCATCTAGAATACAAATAACAGTAAATGCTGGCAAGGATGTGGGGAAAAGGTACACTTACTTGTTCATTGTTGATGGAATTGCAAATTAGATAAACCCCTTTGAAAAGCAGTATGGAGATTCCTCAAAAGACCAGGAGTGCAACCACCAAACAACCCAGCTATCCCACTCTTTAGTGTTTATCCAAAAGACCTAAAATTGGCAAATTATATTGATACATGCATACCAATTTTTACAGCAGCCAAGTTATAGAACCAATGTTGGTGTCCCTCAAGAGATGAGTGGATAAAGAAAATGTAGCATCTATTCACAATCAGTTTTATCAGCCATAATGAAGAATGAAATTATGTCATTTACTGGTAAAGTGGATGGAACCAGAGAACATCAGGCTAAATGAAATGGGCCAGACTGAAAAAGTCAAGGATTGAATCTTCTCTCATATGCACAAGTTAGAGAGAAATAAGGAATTTTTCAAAGGTGGGAGGTGTCATGAAAATAGAGACAAGAACAGTGTGTAGAGGATGAGGGATGTGAAAGGGGAGGAACAGAGAGATGACATTGACCAAACCATGTTATGTGCATGTATGAATGCATACTAATGAATTCCACTTTTATGTATAACTATAATGTGCCAATTTTAAAAATAAAATAAGAAAAAAAAAATGAATGAGAAAAAATAATTTGTGTTTGGGCCAAGGTGCTTATATATTTCTTTTTTCTGAAAGGGTATTTTTATTCTAATTTGTTATCCATGACAGCAGAATGCATTACAATTCATATTACACATGTAGAACACAATTTTTCATATCTCTGGTTGTACACAAAGTATAATCACACCATTCATGTCTTCATACATGTACTTAAGGTAATGTTGTCCATCTCATTCCACCATCTTTTCTACCCACATGCCCCTCCTTTCCCCTCCCACCCCTTTGCCCTATCTAGAGTTCATAAGGTGCTCATACTAATCTCAAATGTTGAAAAAATATTTGAGAAATTCTGAGCTGTTATATATTTACATTTTGTCTCTAATATAATATTTTAATGGGTATAAAATGTTTTAACTGAAACATAGCTTTTCACCAAGACACTGCTACATTATCTCTCAGGTACAGAATCAGTGGGCTGTGTTAGCAACTGAGACTTTCTACTTAACCACATTTTAGTTAGCATCCTCTTAGTTGAGTCTTCTTTTGGACTAGACCTTGTTTTTGTGCTTTGTTCTCAAGCCATTCCAGCCTGACTATAGTAAGGATCCTGTCAGTTTAGTAAGAATTCCCCTGATGTTGTCTTTAATAATTTTCTATTCACTGCATTTTTCTTACTTTGCTACAGATTTCCACTTGTATTTGGAACTGAGCGGTGTTTTATGTCAAAGTCTCTGTCCGAAGTTGCAATAGTTCTTCAGTAAAATCTGTCTTTACTACTTTGTCTCATACACAGAAAATTAGACCAAAATAAGGAACAAAACAAGAGAAGTAGTGGGAATCCCATAAAAATCGAAGAGAGGTCAGTGCAGTAGGAGAAGGAGATTGAGGGGGTGGGGGACAGAAAAAAGAAGGGATAGTGAAATGAAGCTGACCAAACTTTACTGTGTACAAATGTAAAATATGCCAAGTGAATTTCACTTCTAGGTATATCTATAATGCACTAATTAAAAAAATACATAAAGTGAAGAAAAATCAGTAGAATAGAGGAAGCTAATGGGGGAAGGAAGATTGGGAGGAAAAGAGAAATTATTAGGGACTGAATTAGAACAAATTAAATTCCATGCTTGTATAATGAAAATATAATGAACTCCAATATTATGTATAGCTATAATTTCCTGATAAAGTTTTTTTTTTTTTTTTTTTTTTTTTTTAAAAAGGACTTTGGAATTGTTTTAGTCAGCCTTTTCCATTGTTGTGACCAAAAGACCTGACAAGAACAACATAGAGGAAGAACAATATATTTGGCTCATGGTTTCAGAGGTCTCTGGGACCAAGGTGGAGCAAAACACCATGGCAGAAGGGTGTGAAACAGGAAAGCAGTTGTTACATTTCCTTCTCTAACTCTGGCATGCTTACTTTTTTCTAATGGTCAGCTGGAGGGTAACATCTTAAGATATTTGTTTGGGTTGTCACATTTCCTTCTCTGACTCTGGCATTCTACAGTTACTGCTCAGTAAACAGAAAATGATCTGCTCACCAGGGAAAAATAAAAAAGCCAAAGACATGCACCCAGTGACTTACTTCCTCCAGCCACACCCTACCATCCTATAGTTACTGCTCAGTTAATTCATATCAGTGGATTAATTCACTGATTGGGATGAGACTCTCAAAATTGAACTATTTCACCTCTGAACATTATTGCATTGTCTCACACATTATCATTTGGGAGACATGTCATAGCTAAATCATGACAAGAATTGATGAGATATATTAAGGTTCTTAAAATGGGGAAATGATATTGGTTCATCTGGGTTGAACCGGTGTAAATACAGGAGTCCTTATTAGAAAAAATTAGGCATGCCAGCGTCAGAGAAGGAAATGTGACATCAGAAACAAATATTTTAAGATGCTACACTCCAGCTGGCCATAAATCAAGGAATGTAGGCAGCTTTCAAGATGAAAGAATGAAGAAAGTTGTCCTTTCCTTGTGCCTCTAAGAGGATCATAACTTTCCCAACACTTTTGATATTAAACTTTACTTTTGGACTCAAAATAGTATGATAGTAAATGTTATTCTAAGGCAGCAAGTTTGTGATAATTTTTAATGAAAAAAATAGAGACAAACTAGAAAACACAGTCACCTCAGAAAGACCCACAGTATCAAATAAAAAATTAGGTGATCCATATGACATAGGTATGCACTGGCAATGCCAGATTGAGAAAACCAAAGATCATCAGTCACACATATTGGTAGATTCCAACCTTGGGTAGTAAGTAGAATACCCATCCCCATCCCCACCCCATCATAGTGAGAAACAATGAGGGCCCATGCTGCTGCAAAGACTCTCTCTTGTTGATATAAGATCTTGCAAGCTATTTTTATATAGTTTTATATTCACCCACTATCTGAGCTGAGAGAGAGGGAGGAAGAGAATTGGTAAAAGTAGGAGAAGGATAGACTCCACTCAGTATGGAACTTAGCCATTAACATATTTAAAATACATATTTAAAGTAGCTGATTTTAAAGTGGCACTTATGTTTTAAGTTCTATAGTTTTAACTCCCTTGATAACCTATTCCTAAGAATCTAATAAGAGTTTCTGAGGATTAAATAAATTACAGAAAATAGAGTTGGTATGTTTGCTCATTAGAAAATCTTTTAAAAAAAGGCATAGAAAAGCCATATGTAGTGGCACATGCTATAATCTCAGCAACTCAGGAGGCTATGGCAGGAAGATTGCAAGTTTAAGGCTGGCAAGGGCAATTGAATCTCTGTTTTAAAATAACAAATAAAATGGACTAGTGATTTAACTAGTGGTAAAGTGCCCCTGGGTTCACTTTCTTTCAATCCCCAGCAGACCCTCCTCTCAAAAAAGAAAAGAAAAATAATTTCTATAGAAGAGTTAAATTATGTCAAGGAAATAGAACATAAAGGGAAAAAGATGAATTTTTATCAAAATATTGAATCTTTAATTTGTGACAAAAGGAATATATGATAAAAACTTTACTATAAGTTTAATATCTTGATAAAAATATGTTCTAAAAAGATAAAAAGAAGAAAACCAAAATTGGAAATATTCCATAAAATAATTTTTGAAAATTCAAATTCTTAAAAAGGTAGTTTATAAGTTAGAATATTTATGAAGTGTCAGACAGGATAGAATGCACTATATCTATAAAATGCACTATAACTATAAAAGTCATTGTGAACTACCAGAAGAATAAATAGAATCTTTGTATACTTACCTAGAAAAATATCGGCAACTACAAAGTTGCATAAATTTAATGATGTTAAATTTCTTATCAATAATGTTAACTCTTAGAGGACAATGGAGATTGATTTTAAAAAATGGTAATAGATATATTTTTAACATGAAATTGTTTCTCCTACTAAATTGTAAATCAAGTATTGAGAATGGGATGAATAGAGATGTAATGGGATGAATAGATGTATATTTTTAGAATTGAAAGGATTTGGGAACAACTTTAGTAAATCTATTATAAAAGAATTAGAGTTAGTGTAGACAGACAACTAAGAAATAAAGAAAAAAACATGAGTTTTCTGCACAATTAGACTAATAAAATTAAGAACTTCAGAAGAAAAGAGTTTTCACTGTAATTCTTTTGCTTTTAAAGAAAAAATAGAATAGTAAGAATGCCACAGGTGTGATAGGATAAGAGACAGCTTGATAATATATATATATATATATATATATATATATATATATAATATTTAATATCAAATAATATATATGCATAAATAATAAAGATGCAATATGAGATAATAAATAATACATTCATGCATGCATAAAAACATATGGCAATTGGAAATACTGGGGTCAAATGTATGGTCTAAACAGGAAGCGAATATTCCATACTGGACAAGGAAAAGAGTAGACTTCAAAGGAACAGAATCTATTTTAGGCAATTGAAAAAATAAAGAAAAAGTAGATGATATTAGGAATTAGGCAAACATGTCTATTTCTTCTCTGAATAATGAAACAACAGACAGTAAGAAAAAAATCAGGTATAATCACAAACTAAGTAAGAAAGAATTACTGTAAATATAAGACAAAACAATGTATATTATGATTTAGAAACATTAATAGAGAGTAAGGAAAGCAATCATTTAGAACATAATTCTAAGAATACTCTTATTTGATAGGAATAATACTACTGGAGCTATTGGGAACAAATATGATTGAAGAAATTTACTTAACTGTAAGAAATCATATTTATTTAAGTATAATAAAGTTGATTAATTTCCTTTTAGAAATCACAGATAAAAAATAAAATCATAGTGTTGACATTACAGAACAAATATTATTTTTGAGGATATTTTCACAGGTTGCAATTTCTGGAAATAAAGCTAAGATGACGTTTGGGAGCAATGAATTTATTGTTATGAAAACCTATAAAATTAACGGGAGGAAAAAAAATCTGCACTTGGAACTTTGCTATCTTTTATAAATGGCAAAAGCTGAACATTAAATCTGAGAATTTAATAAAATGCAGTACTATAAACAGAAATAGGTCTGCAGAGATTATGAGTCATACTTCCTATATATTGACTATTCTTCACAGTTTCCTATTTTGAATGAGACCATGCACAATAAATATTGCTGGATTGGATTTATAATACAGCTACTCTGCAAGGGAATGAGTACTGTGACACTTGTTCCTAGAGTGACTGATATCTCTCAAAGCTGCTCTCTTCTGTGAAAAACTCAGGGTATATTTTAATTTCAATATTATTGGAGATCATAAATAAAAACTGCAGCTATCCACATTTCCCTCTTGGTCTTCACTTTTTCTCTTTCTATGTTCTCTCTGAAAAACAAAAGAGAAAAAAAATGAGTCAAAGAAAATATTTAAAATGTTATGTATGAACTTTGTCTACATGTTTCTTCTATCATTTCTGGACGCCAGATCCATCTTTCTATTAAAGCTATTTTGTCGAGTTTAATGATTGTGCAATCCAACAGCAATTTCACTTTATATTTAGTATTATCACCAACATTTGACTCTGTATTCTCGCCTTCTTTACTTCTTGTTTTTACTTCAAGTACTCATTTTTATATTACTGGCTATTAAGTACAACTCTCTCCTGTAACTACAACCATGAATTGCTCTTGGCTTGGTCCTGAGCCTCATTTATTCCTTATTTTTTCTGACTTATCCTAGATTAATTCATGCAGTTTTTATTCTTTATTAATATTATTTTAAACTTACAGATCATAATTCTATATATTTATGGGGTACAATATGGCATTTTGATATTTTTATGTCCATCTATATATTAATAACTCCCATGTTTAAATATCTAGGTCTGACCTCACCTTTGAAAGGAAGAAAAAATTTTCTAATACTAGCTCCACTTTCAATTCTATTAACATTCTTAAAATTGTTGTGTTTTAAACAGAATCCCCTCTATAATGCAAATTTGCTTCCACCTAAATATTTTCCATCTCAGTCAATGATATTCTCATTAAGACAATGCTTAAAGGCAAAACTAGAATTCAACATGGAAATCTCCAAACTGACTCTCTCACATAAAACTATTAGTTATTTTTATAACTTTACTTTAAAAACAAAAGAACACATTTCCATTCACTTTTCTTTATATCCCTTGCTAACTTTTTAGCTAGATCACTGGTATTACCGTTTATGTAACCTTCTTGCCTTCATTCTTGCTCTTTAGACACATTGAATTTTACTCAGACAAAAATCATATTGTCGTATTCTCTAGTATAGAACTATTAAATTTCATTGCCTTTAAATAAATACCAAATCCTTATTCTTTACCTACTAGGTCCACTGTAATCTCCCATGCTGTCTCCACTGCCTCACCCTGTACACTTTCCTGAACCTCCACCATATGAACATGGTAATTTCTTTGAATACACACACAAAATAAAAACCTATTTCTTTCAGAGGATTCATCACTGAGGTATAGAAATGAATTTGATTTATGGGTGTTGATTTTATACCCTGTTACTTTGATGAATTCATTTATTAGCTCTAGGAGTTTTCTGGTAGAATTTGTTGGAAATTTTAACTGTAGACTCATGTCATGGGAAAATGGTGATAGTTTGCGTTCTTTTCCTATTTGTCTACCTTTAATTCTCTCTTCTGTCTAATTGCTTTGGCTAAAGTTTCCAGGACTATATTGAATAGAAGTGGTGAAAGAGAAGATCCCTGTCTTGTTCAAGTTTTTAGAGAGAATGCCTTCAATTTTTCTTCATTTAGAATGATGTTGGCCTTGGGCTTAATGTAGATAGATTTTAAAATGTTGAGGTATGTTTCTACTCTCCTTAGTTTTTACAGAATTTTGAACATGAAAGGTTGCTGTATTTTGTCAAATGCTTTTTCTGCATCTATTGAGAAGATTATATAATTCTTATCTTTAAGTCTACTGATGTGATGAATTACGTTTATTGATTTCCTTCCATCCCTGAGATGAACCCCACATGGTGCACTATCTTTTTAATAATTTTTTTGTATGCAATTTGCCAGAATTTTATTGAGAATTTTTGCATCTATGTTCATCAGGGATATCAGTCTAAAGTTGTCTTTTCTGGAAGTGTCTTTGTCTGGTTTTGCCATCAGGGTCACAACAGTCTCCTAGAATGAGTTTGGAAGGATTCCCTCTTTTTCTATTTCATGGAATAATTGAGGAGTATTGGTGTTAGTTCTTCTTTGAAGGTCTTGTAGAATTTGGCTGAGAATATGTCTGGTCCTAGGCTTTTCTTGCATGGTAGGCTTTTGGTGTTGACTTGTATTTATTTGCTTGAAATTGATTTGTATAAATTGTGTATGTCCTCCTGATTCAGTTTGGGTAGATCATATGTCTCTAGAAATTTGTTGATGTCTTCAAGATTTTCTATTTTACTGGAGTATAAATTTTCAAAATAGTTTCTAATTTTCTTTTATATTTCAGTAATGACCATCATGATTCTTTTTTCATCACAAATTTTAGTAATTTGAGTTTTCTCTCTCTTTCCCTTTGTTACTGTGGCAAAGGATTTATCAATTTCATTTATTTTTTTCAAAGAACCAACTTTTTGATTTGTCAATTTCATTGTTTTGGGGTTTTTTTGTTTCAATTTTATTGATTTCAGCTTTGATTTTTATTTCCCACGTTCTACTACATTTGGTATTGATTTGTTCTTCTTTTCCTAGAACTTTGATATATAATGTTAGGTCATTTATTTGTTGATTTTTTATTCTTTTAATAAATAAGCTCAATATAATGAGCTTTCCTCTTAGTACTGCTTTCATAGTGTCCAAGAGATTTTGATATGATATACTGGTGTTCTCATTTACCTGTAAGAATTATTAATTTTCTCCCTGATTTCTTCTGCTTCCCATTCATCATTCAATAGTGTATTATTTCATCCCCACATATTGGAGTAATTTTTATTTTTTATTTTATCGTTGATTTCTAATTTCATTCTTTTATGATCTGATAGAATTCAGGGTAGTATATCTTTTTTTTGTATTTTCTAAGAGTTGCTTTGTGGCATAACGAATGGTTTATTTTAAAGATGGATCCATGTGCTGCTAAGAAGAAAGTGTATTCACTTGTTGATAGATTAAATATTCTATATGTCTCTGTTAAGTCTAAATTATTGATTGTATTTTTTATTTCTATAGTTTCTTTGTTTAGTTTTTGCTTAGAAGATATATCAGTGGTGAGAGAGTTGTGTTAAAGTCACCCAGTGGTAATGTGTTATTGTCTATTTGATACTTGAAATTGAGTAGAGTTTGAAGTACTTAGATGCTCCATTGTTTGGGGCATAAATATTTACTATTGTAAATTTTATTATTTACAATTGCTATGGTGTGAAGTTATTGTATTTATGGGGGTGAAGCTGGGACAAGGGAGAAGGGCCACATTAGAGAAGACAAAGCATCACAAGGACCTGGGCTTGTGGCCATCAATGGTCAGAGAGATCATGCCCCAAGAGAACTATATAAAGAGTGAAGTGAGAGAGCTCCCAAGGCATAGTTTGTCAAATCCAAAACATTGAAATACAAATTTAATTAAAAACTCTTTTGAAATAATTCCTGCATTAGCTCTGAAGAAGAACAGCTTTTCTTTATCATTCTTCCCTTTTCTTCTCTGCCTGGTTAGTTCTGGTCTCAGGACATAGATCTTAAGCCACATTTCAACTATATTAATAATTGGGTCAATTTTGTGCAATTCAGAAACATAATTACTATGTATAAATAGCAGTCAGTTTTACTAATTGTCTTTGGGATTTTTGGAATAAAGGGCATTTTTAAGCTGAGGATTCCCTACTAATATTTTAGAGTTGGTTTCTTGTTGTTCTCTGAAGACAGTGGAAGGGGGTTTCTCCCAGGTGAAACTTGCCTGCCATCTGTTCAAGAGGACAGAGGTGCATTAAAGGTCTTAGCAAAAGTAGCCTCGAACTTCTTCTTGTTCTCTAAACCCGATATGATGGCAGTCTTGGTTCATGAAAACGTGATTCAGCTCTTCCAGATCATTGACACCATCAACTATATGTACATTATCATGTAGCATGCAGGTGGAGGATGGCTATGGGATTTTATCCCATCTGATGGCATGGCAGGAGGAGGAGGTCTGCAGACTTGTCAGGCAGGTCATGCATGCCATGCAGTATTGCCACCAGTGGGGTATCTTACACATGGACCTGAAGCCAGAGAACATCATGGTGGATGACAGTGTCAATCTCAAACTCATCGACTTTGGCCTGAGCACCAGATTCACAGCTGAGGAGAAGCTGAAGAGGATCTGGGGCACTTGCCTATACTTTGCCCTTGAACTCACACAGGGAAATGAAATAGAGCCCCCCAGCAGATGTATGGAGCCTGGGCATCATTCTCTATTTTATGCTCACAGGGAGATGCCCATTTAGGGCAGCCAGCACAGAGCAGCTGAAGAAGCTCATCACACAGGGAACCTATGACATTCCCCCGCATATGTCTGAGGGAGCACAGAATGTCATCAATGAGATCCTGATGGTGGACCCCATGCAGAGGCCCACCATAGAGCAGGTAATGGGGCACCCATGGCTGAGCCAGGGCAAGGGAGCTGCTTCACCCAGTCCTTCCAGTGACACACTCCCCAAACTCCTGGATCCCACAATTATGAAAACCATTATCAACATGGGTCAGCACCCCTATAATACCTGGGTGTCCTTGGCCAGTCAAAGATTTGACGACGCGATGGCCACCTACCTCATCCTCAAGCACCAGAGAACTCAGGGTGAGCCCTGTGGGTCCTCCCAGGGTCCCCCCCAAGAAATGTTCCAGTGAGTGTGCCCTCTCTTTTCCTGTGGCAGCAACCCCCTGAGGAGGCCAAGCAGTCCCAGCAGAAGAGTGCTGCAAGTGCCAGTGTGCCTACCCTCCCTCTCCACTTCCTCCATGTGGACACTTCCCCTCCTGGCCTAGCCTCCCAGCATGACCCTGTACCCAGCAGCTCATCTTCCCAAGGTACCTCCACAGGGCAATCCCACCACAGCAGCAGAGGTTGGAAGAGGCTGAGGAGGAGGATCATCAAATGCATGTGACAACTGTGCTGCATACCCTGCTCCCATATGGCAGTGCCCTAAAAGAGAGTGGCTGCAATAGAAATATCCAGCCCTGACAGACAGAACTGATGGACAGCCCAAAGACCCTGAGCCTGTGGAGGCCGGCATCATGGTGTGGGAGTGAGGTGTGCTGACTGTCTCAGGCTTCTCTGCAGGAATTCCAGGCAGTAGCACATCTGTATCCACCAGGAGCCTCTTCTGCCCCCACCTGCGAAGCACATCATACAGGTCTCCCTGCCCTGCTCTTTGTTCTTTCTCCCATGCTCTGGGAGAAATTCATTCTTAATTTTATAATAAACTTGATGTTGCAAAGATTTTGAAAAGGCAGTTTTGTTTTTTGTTTTTTTTTTAGAGAGGCCTCAGGGTGAGGGCCAGAGCCAGAAGCCATCCTCTTCAAGGCCTGAACCACTGTGCCCCCTCTCTTGCTCACTGTGTATATTTGCTTACCTTGAGCCAGTGTAGATGGAGACTCACTTGTCTTAAGCCAATGTAGACGGGGATTTGCTCCCCTTGCTGTAGTATAGTCAGAGGAGATGCTCCCTTTAAGCCAGTGTAGACTTGATTCACTTTGAACTAGTTGCTTTGGCCAGAAGGAATCCTTTTTCCAGTCTTGAAGGCCCCTCCTTGAAGTGTGTGGGAGGGAGGATGGCAGCTGTTGGAACAGATTCCTCTGCCAAGGCATTGGAGTTTCCTATGGCTTTATCTCCATAATCCCACGTGCAGAGGAGAAAGATCTGAGCCAGTGAGCAAGGGCAAGCCTGCCTGCAGCAGGGGCTGGGTGCTTCATCACATGCCATGCAGCCTCCCCACCCAATAGCTCCTCCTGGTCACAGCTAAGGGTAGCGGACAATGAACACATCGAATTTGGGGAGCAGCAATGTGAAATCATAAAAGCATAGTACACTCATGTAGGATTGCTCTTATCTTTGGGTTCTGTTGATACGGAATTTTGTAAAGTGAAGTGCACACAAAAAGTAAAAAACACTCAGATTAAGACAGCAGGTTATGTGTACCCTCCAGCCCTTGCATGTGAAGAAAATGGAAGAAAATTCTAATTAACATATAGCAAAAATGACTCCAAGGATCTCCTGAAAAGTTCCTGGTAAGAAGGCAGCCCAATAATGGGCCATGTGCTATTTCAGTTGAAAATTCTGTGTGGTTATTGAGTCCATGGACTTAGAAGAGAGAATTAAACTCTAAAAATAGTAAAAGGGTTTGTTTGTTGAGAACTCCTAGTTAACACACGATAGACTCTTGGAGATTCCTCAGAAAACTTGGAATGGAACCACCATTTGACCCAGCTATGTCATTCTTAGGTTTATATTCAAACGACTTAATATCAGCATACTATAGTGATGCAGCCAGATCAAGCATTATAGCAGCTCAATCATAATAGCGAAATTATGTAACCTATCTGGATGCCTTTCAACAGATGAATGGATAAAGAAAATGTGGTATATCTACACAATGGAATATTATTCAGCCTTAAACAAGAATAAAATTATGGCATTTGCACCTAAATGGATAGAGCTGGAGAATATCATGCTAAGTGCAATAAGCCAGTTCCAAAAAACCAAAGTCCAAATGCAGATGCCAATCCATAATTGGGGGAGGGGCTAAGGAAGAGGGAAGGAACTATGGATTGGGCAGAGAGGAGTGAGGGAAGGGAAGGGGTGTAGGGGTGAGAAGAATAGTAGAATGCAAGGACATTATTACTCTATGTACATGTATGATTGAATAAATGATGTGACTCTGCATTGTGTGCAGCCAGAGAAACGAGAAAATTTTCTCCATTTATGTACAATGAGTTGAAATGTATTCTTCTGTCATGTATAACTAATTAGAATAAATAAACATTTTAAAAAGAAAAAAACAACAACAACAAACCTAATTCTTATTGACTCTTTGGAATGTTCTTTCAATCTTAACCCAGTTGTTGTGTTCTGAGAACACATACCTTTAAAGAGTCTCCTTCTTTTTGTGGTTTCCAGTGCTTCCTTCTAGAATGCGGAGTCCGCAGGTCCTCGTCTTTACTAATATATACAAGTTTGAATCTCCATCCTTAAGAATAGTTTGAGGCTGAAGGTTACCATTCAGTAAGTAATTGTTGAATATTAAATATCTTTACCTGGTTGTAAACAGTAAATGCTGTTTCTTCTTCATTACTATTAATTTGAAGAAAATATTTTATGTTGCATTAAAGCTTCATTTATAAAGTAAATATATAACTTAAATCTTATTAAAGAGAAAAAAATGGCTTCTTTTTGAGAGAGATTTCTTTAAAATACAGTCAAAAAATGCATACAAAGTAGCAGAGGTGGATGCTGACCATAATGACATTTCTTTTGTAACAGAAAAGAATTGCAAATTTGTTTCAACAGTATGATTTGGGAAGTAACCAATAGATACTGCATGACTCTCTTCTGTGATCATGGTACCAGTGGATGTTAAAGCCTCTCTGGCAAAATTGGTTCTTTTTTTCCTAATTCTGAGATGGAAAACACTGTTTTGAAGCACTTTCCTGTTCAGGTTGGCTAGCTTGGTTGTTAAAAAGGAGGTCTGTTTCCAGCCTACTGGATTATCTAGGGAACTTATTTCCCAGCATTCCACAAGAGGCTAAAGGCACTAGAAATGTTACAACACTGAAATGTAACTCAGCCCTTCATGACAGAAATAACTCAGACTCAAAAGTACTCTTTTCTAGAATAGGTCTTACACTTTTCTATAGGTTTATGCCATTTGACATTGAATCTTTAAAATTCTACCAGGGAGAGATCTCAGACCTGCTGATTTAATTACCAGGCTTTGCCTGTCCTTTCTCTTTTATCTTTTTCTTGAAATTGTGCCTAAAAATATTCAATAGTATTGAAAGAAAAAAAAAATGATGATGCTGACAATTTCAGTAATAATAAAAATAGCAGAAAAAGGGAACTGTAAAGCTAAGAAAATAGATCATATTGGGGAGACTGTTTTTTCTTAATTCCCAGATGCTAGCCTGGTCATCCAACTCAAATGAAGAGAATTGTTGGTAATTAAAAACTAATTCACTGAAGAGAATGCAGCTGGAACTATGGGCTTTACTGTCAGACTCAGATGATGTATAGAAGAAAATTCTGATTGTTTCAAGTAAAATAAAAATGTTGATTCCTACATATTAGTCTGAAATGTGGATTTCATTTACAAAATCTTTAGTGAATTATAGCAATTAAAAGTGTACAAAGAAAAATTTTGTCAGCATAACAAATATTAGCCTTCTAATAAGTGTACCTGAATCATTTTATGGACATATAAATACACTTTTATACACACACATATGTATATGTACTACTTTAAAATAAGAATGTGACTGTTTGAAAGGTGATATTATTCCCTTATTTATAATTTTTTGAGTTTAAATAACTTGAAAATAAAGAATGTGAAAAATAAAGAAAAAAGAACATTTAAATGATTTATTTGTTCTATTAATACATACTTTAAAACTCTGTATTCATTTATTAATTATTTTAAAAAATTTATATTTTAGTTGTAGCTGGACACAATACAATTATTTTATTTATTTATTTTAATGGGGTGCTGAGGATCAAACCCAGGGCCTCTCACATGCTAGGAAAGTGTTCTACCGCTGAGCCACAACCCCAGTCCCCAAACTCTGTATTTAAATATCATTGAAGCTATGAGTATTTCAGTTGCATACTTTTTGCCATTTTGTTTTCCAGGAATTGTTTCAATTCTTACATGGAAATTGTCTACATGATGAATACCTTGCACATTAATTGAGAATAAATGTCACTGTTAAGTGGCACCTCAAGATTTATTTGGGCTGTTGATTGCTATGTCCTTTCAGCACTTTGAACTTTTTTTTTTTTTGGTCTATTTTGGTACTTACTATAATTTTGAAACTATTTGCTTCCATTTCTGTCTCTTATAAGGTACTTCTGTTTTTTGAAGGACAGAGCAGGAAACATATTCAACTTTAGTATATAGCTCCAACTTCATACATAACATGCAGTACATAGCAGGGTCCTGACACCCAGTGGAACAGTAGGAAAAGTTAACTGAATGAAGAAACAGTACAATAATGAGGACAAATCTCAGTACATATATATATAATTTATTTTTATTTCTATTATCAGAGATTTTACTTAAGTATATAAATACTGCTTTTAATTCATAAGAAAAATTATTACATGGATTATATTTAGTCATGAAATAAATTAACAATACAGGTGCTTTGTTACTATAACAAGTTTATTAAATAGATAAAGAGACTTTTCCATCAGAATTAGTTCAAATTATATAATAGGATGTGCTGGGAAAACTTAACCACAATTTAAAGAAAAATTTATTATAATTCAAATATTCCAGGAACTGAAAGATAGATAAATTCTATTATATAAGCACATAAGGAAAATTTATGAATCTTGATTAAAAAAGAACTGAATTGTTCATAAGTTTCATGTTGGATCCATAAGTTATAAAATTATGTTTTTAAATTATTAAAAATAAGCCTTCGACTTTAAAATATTAAATACTTAGAGTAGAATTTAAGACAGTTGAAAGGTTTTAAAATCTATTATAGTTTTAAAAGTTATTAAAACGGAGAAATATAAAACTGCACATGGAAATATTAATAGGCTGCTTAGCTATAAAGGGATTACAAAGACACACATGGATAATCCTCAATTAAAAATAAAACACACTTTTCTACTCTGTAAATTTATTTTGGGAGATTTTATGTGCTAATTACTGAGAATGCAGACTCCAATTAAACATATGTAGTCTTTATATTCACAGTTTATTGTCTAGTGTAGGTGGGAGCATATCCTATAAACATGAGTGAATGAATACAAGAAAGTGATGAGAGAAGGAAGAGAAGAAAATAAAGTTTGAGAAAATGACCGCTGGAAGAGAGCTGATAAGCAGTGTTGGAGTGTATTCTTAGAAGAGTAGAGGGCAAAGTATTTCAGGGAGAGGAAACAGTTCGAGAAATTCCTTCTGAAACTACTTTCCTGGGTTGTTTCAGAAACACAAGGAGTTGAGTGCCAGAAATAAAAAGAGTGAAGGACAAAGTGATATAATTTCATATACACCATGGCTTAGCATAAGACCAGACAGAGTCATGTGGCTTAAGGAAAGTCATTTGAGTAAATTATGAATCCACTGGATGATTTGGAGTCAAGGAATATGTTTGACTATTTTTAAAGTAATATTATCATTAAGAAATAGCATTCTTATTAAGAATAAATCATAAGAAGAACAAAAATAAAAGCAGTTAGAAAGGTTAGGGAGCTTTTGTGAGCAGGATTGATATTTGGCTGGAATGCCCTTGTGGGTTTGTGACAATTGTCCATTCCAATAAGTCATTATTTAGATTAGTCAATCAATGTTTTACATATTTCACCATTTAAAAAACAAAACAAAACAAAAAAAAACAGTCTTGGATTTAGGGAATAGTGGTGGGGATGGTGATCAGTGTGAAGATTTTGCATTTGTTTTGAATGAATTGTCGATGATGTTTTTCATTAAATTGACAGTAGGACATGAAAAATAGAGTAATGGATGTCTCCAAGTATTTTGACCTGAACATCTAAAAGAACAGAAAACTTCTAAAAATAAGGATAAATGTAAAATGAGTAGAGAAGAAGGAGTCTAGATTTCAGTTTCAGAATATAATTTTCTATATTAGTCTTTCATAAATAATTGCTTCTGTGAAGAAAATCTTAATTTCAGGAGAAAGATTGGGAGAAAAGACATACATGTTGGAATTTTCAAGAAATATATGATTCAATTTAGTTGTGGTGGCAGATGAAAAATTCATCCTGAGTCTAGATATCAACTTTAGGATTCTGGAAGATTCAGTAAGGAAGTGTTGAGATAGAATAGTCAGAGACAGGATTAGAAATGGAAGCAAATGAAACAAAAGTTTTAAAAAATATTTAAAGAAGTAGTGAAACATTAACTATCATTTCCGATAGATCCAGTAACATGATAACTAAGAATTGGCCTTTTTTTTCAATATGGAGGTCACTAATAATTCTGGTTTGGAATGGTATGAGGATCATTAGGTGGGAGACTCAAAGGTGAAAATACTTAAAGCTATGTTAAATAATTTTGCCATAAAGAAGAGCACAGAAATGGAAATATGCCCTGAGTGAATAAAATGAAGCCCTCTGCTATATGAGCTGTATAAAAGAGACAATGGTGTGAGTGAAGTGAGGATTATGAAAGAAAGTGACAATATAATAGTCAGATACTTACATTCTTTAAGGATAAAATGGAGACATAGTTTTGTTGATGGACAGTGAAAAAATGATATGTCTAAGGACTGAAATTCTGATTGAGACAAATGAATGTAAGACTTGTGGTTCTAATGGGAGCAAGAAGAAAAAAAATGAAATGAGGATTTCTGCCATGTGAGGACACAGCAAGTCGACAGGCAATATGAACCAGAAAGTGGACCCTCACCAGACAATGATTATGTTGATGACTATCTTGGACTTCCCAGGCTTCAGAAGTAAAGAAATATATTTTTGCAATTTATAAGCCACCAAAATCTATAGTATTTTTTATAGCAGCCCAAGTGGACTAAGATATCACTGAACAAGAATATCATCACTATCAAATAAGCAATGTTTTCTATGTATTTTGCATGAAATCACTTTTACTTTTTCCTTCAATTTTTGATACTCTTTCTGAACCACCATCTTTTCATCCAATCTACATGATGATTCATACAAATACACGTAGTTTTCAATTAATACTCCTACACTCAATGTCAGGTGCTTTAAATAGACCAAAATATTCTGCAGGAGTTATTACCCCCAACATAATGATGAAAATTGAAGCACAAGGCTTTAATAAATTGAACTAACTTTGTATCAGATGCTAGATGTGATGTTCAGAGCCATGTCTGTCTGCTCTTACTGCCCTTTTTCCTCTGATCTAGATAGGTTTCTAGCTACTGGGATGTATTAACTATAGCAGGAACAAAACAAAAGATTTGTAGTAATTTGAAAGATAAAAAACATTTCCAAAACAGAAAGATTTGAGAACTCAAAAGTTACACCTTTGACTCAAAATATATTTGATGAGAATCCAGATCTATTATTTTCTGGCAAAATGATATCTATAAAACAAATGGAAATTTGAGAAAATATAGTATACCCCACAAATTTTATATCAGTAAAGTTGATAAAGTATTTAATAAAACTACTGATTTTTACATGTCAACTCGGTGGCATATTTCATGTACAAATTTCTCTAAAATAAAGTGTTACTTATTTTTCTTTCTCAATTAGACATTTATAAAAGACTGTGCACAGGAAAAAAACTTTTCCAAGACAGTACAATGTGTCAACCTTTTTATTATACAAAAGGAATCGTGATTGTTGCTACTCAAAATCACTTTTGAGATAGTGCAGTCTTTCTTTTATAAGACCAATAAATATATCCAGTTTCTGACATTTATTGGAATAGAAATTTAAGACTAACAAAGTATTTGCATAAACACTTTATTTCTGTAAAGAATAGGTAGAGTGTGAAACCTTGTAAATTCACAAAAATAAAGAAATACTGGTAATTTATCCAGTTATTTTTATATTCTTGATACACTTCAGAGGACTGATACATTTGAATGAACAAAAGATATATCCTTTTAAATTTATTTTTGTAAAATGTCGCTGGATTTCTAACTGAAACATCCACTGTTTTTCAAGGATTTTATAAATGAGAAATAAAGAATGATGCAATTGAATAAAAATACTTAATTTTCTCTAAGGAAAAATAAAACTTTTTAATATTAACAGAGCAGGCTGGAATTAATATACACATAAAATACTTCAAAAAATAAGAGGTCTCTTCAGGGAAGCTCAATTCATATGATTTTGTAACTACTGTTGATATTTACCTTGAAATTTTACTTTAGCTTTTTATTTTATTTGACACTTAAAAAAAAACACTTTTATACTCTGTGACTGCTTATAATGTATTTATAAATTCTGAGAATTATTAAGGAATTCTCCTGTATAGACTATAATTCTGAGGACTTAATCAAAATATGTGCTCAAGAGTATCTTTCCAAGGGAACAACAAATTCATGGTAAGATACTTAAAACATTCACTTTGTCTTAGAAAAGGAAATAAACGTTTAATGAATTACTGCAACTGACACCATTCCTAAATAAAGCCTTCCCAAATTGTAACCTGAGCTTGATAGATAAAATACTCATTAACTTGTCAAATCTGTAAACTTTCAAGTGTTTTAGTGTATCCATGGGGATATATAGAACAAAAGTATTCCAGACAGGGAAAGGAAGTGAATATTTTGACAGGACTTCCATTGCATAAAAGCCTAGTATATTTCCATCCCATTAAGAAAGAGACAGACTGGTGGTAGATGAGGTCAGAGAGGATAGAAAATATACAAGGCATTGCAGTATCTTGTATTATATACACAGGTACTGCGGTCTCTTCTGATGGAGATGGGAAGCACTGAACAGTTTGAGCAGACCTGTGATATAATATTAATTGTATTTAAATAAAAGTGCTCTGTTGGTCACTGGGGTGAAATAAAGAATGTAAAATGTTCTAAATTAGTAAGAAACTTGTCCCTTTAAAAAGTGGAGTTGAAAAGATAAAACATTATTCAGACATTTCTAGAGATAAATCTGATCTTTATAACATTTTTCAACATCTGACCTACAAAGCATAAATCAACCATGCCAACAAATCCTTTCCCATTGCCTCCAACTCAAACCTCTCTCAGCTCTATCTTTATTGTGACAAATCAGATGAAAATAAGAAATTAACAAAAACATTCCAATAAATGTGTTCATTGGTTTTTCTTACTGAAAATTGCCAAAAGAAATTCATTTGAAATTAAAAACAACATGCTAAACTGATTCATTGACTTTTTTATTTCATTGCTTTATAAACCAGAGAAACTTGATGAATGTGAGGACCTCAGTCAATTCATAATTTAATATATAAGATGACTGATGATTGGAAAATAGGCAGGTTTTGTCTTCTAGCTGCTTTAGACATTGTATCTTCTTCTGGGTTGGTAATAATGGATTATGAATGGAATATTGAGTTATTCACACTTAGAACTTTATTGAATACAATATGTAAATCATTTACAGTAGTAAACCTTTAATCCAAGTTCCCTTTATGTATGTATTACTGTCTTTATTCTTAGTTAACTACTATTCTAGGTACTTTTTATACAGAATATCTATCTCTAGTTTATTTATTTCAAAGTCATGTATTCATTGCTTGCAAGTGGTAAGCATATCTAGTTATTCTCTAAAGAGAGACAATTTATTTCTAAAAGATATCAGTTGACAATTTATAAAATAGATATTGGATATAGCATATTTATTATATCCCAATTTATTTCTGTAGCAAGGAAAATGTGATATTATTGAATTGGGTAGTTTAAAGAGAATTCAGCAACATCTTTATGCTTTCGAAGTGTCCATTCTTGAAGAAAAGTTTTGTGTGCATTGAAAATTTTATGTTTGTAGTTTTCCAAGATTGCTAACATAGTTATTATGTTTGTTTTACATAAACATAATGTAAGATAGAGAAAGAATTCATTATATTTGGCATACTACTAAGCAATGGATTTCATTAAAACTATAAAGTTACAAGTCCAATACCTAATTAAATCCTAAATAAATTCCCTGACTTTGCCATCTTCCATATTTCCTCATTATAACACCCAGTTGCCAAAGAAACATGAAAATCTCACTTCTTTTATAAAATTATTGAATTTCATTTTGTTTCTATTATAGATTTAATTACTACTTATTTTTAACATGCATTTTGAGTTCATGTTTTAATATTTTCCTTATTTCAGTCCTAAGTAAAATCAATATTGCTTAAGAAAATAGTGTGGTTAATATTGCAAGATGCAATGCCAGTGAAAACAGAAGGCCTGTTTATATTTAGGTTTGTGGACAGACTTTAGTAATTTCTGCTTTCCAAAGTGCACAAAATAAAAAGGCTTTTATATCTCTGAGTTATCTGACTTTCCTAATCCCAGAGAAGAGGAGATGTATGTTTTTTAATATAGAATGGAAGGCAAATCAAGAAGATTTCCATGTCATTAATTCATTTATTCATTCATTTAATAAATATTTATTAAGACTTGGAATATAGTAAGTAGTAATATTAAGGTGTTTTGGTTATATTAGTGAATGATGCATTCATGTGCTCTTGATGTTTATGGCCTACTGAATAGAACTTGTTGCATATTTATTCCAATGTGGAAGACTGGTAAGAGAGTGGCTATGTAAAAGGACTAATAGACATTGAACACTTCTAAATAGGAGAAGAGAGGTTATGGATAGAGATAATTTTGAAAGCAATCAGCATAATGGAGGTAATTGAATTTACAGGTATGATAAGACCACTGGAGTAATTAAATAAATTTTAAGTGGTTATGCAAATGTTAGGTAGTGTTTTTTCTTAATCTCTGTGTGTGTAATTTTCCATATGAGAAAGGATAATTTTATAAAATAGGATTAAATTTAGATTATGTTTAATTAGTAATAGCTCCTGTGATTTATATATATATAATATAATATATAATATATATATATATATATATATATATATATTTAAATAATACGTTTTCAAAGTGTTAGAATAGGATTGACAAAGAGGCATGATGATGACTGTTATCCAGAGAGATGTTGATAATTCAGTTATCACTAGATTTTTCTAAGTTTGGGGAGAAAATAAATCAGTTACTATCCTACTTTAAGTTTTCTAAATACCTAGTAATCTTGAATAATCTCAGGAATCTTAGAAGGTGGGTTTCTCAACTTCATTACTGTGAACATTTTGGACTGGATAGTTCACTGCTTTATGGGAATCTGTCCTGTGCATTGTTGATGCATTAGTAACATCTCTTGCCTTCAACACTAAATTCATATATCTTCCCATACAACTTTGCCCAATTTCTAGAAAGCAAAAATAGAGCTAGGAAATTACCTTTGGTTGATAACCAATGGTATAGAAAAACTGTTACAGCATAGTATGGTTTGGATAAAAGTTATTTTTTCCTAAATATTTTATTGTTGCATTGTAGTTATATCATAATGATAGGATTTGTTGTTACATATTTATACAACCGTACAATTTTCCTAATTTTCTTTTGCTTTCATGCTCTAAATAAAATTTGCATTAATATTTTCACAAGTTTAATTACTGTGTATGTTATATGCATAAATAAGTTGAAAACAGCATATTATTATGACTCTGTTATCTTAATTAATATTAAATATAATTAACTATTTAACATTAACTAATATATAATATAAATTAAAAGCTCTATTTTTAACTTTGCTAAGTAGGTAAAATTGAGTGAATTTACATGAAAAGCATGATGTCTTAGATAAATTTGAAGAAGACACATTAAGAGGAAAATAGAAAAAAGTCAGTCAAGACTAAGATGTACAGAAGTATACTCACCATGAAGTTATGATTTTCTTGTAAATATAGTAATGACATTTTGCTTCTTTTATGTTGGGGGGTGGGGAGAAAGCCCTATGGAAATCCTGGAAACAGAATGAGATCATGAAAATGGTTAGTAAAAAGTTTGCAGAATATCATCAAAACAGGTAGATAGCTCTTAAAGAGTTATAATATATGACAATTTTCAAACATACCAAAGTGTGGTAGCATAAAAAGCTATGATCTCCATATACGAATAATCATCACTATGTCTCTAATTCTTTCTTGCTTATAAAAGAACTTAGACAAATGTTTTCACAACTTCTGATTCTGTGATTGGTATGAGAATATATTTTGCTCCTGTAGTAGTCCTGGCTTAATATATGTCATGTTAAAAAATGAGAAAAAACAGGATCTGCATAGCAAAGAAAATGCTGATCTCTGTATGTTTTAATTATTTCATTTGCTATATAAATATGTTTCTTTAAAAAAAATTCATGGGAATGTGTTTTATAGTTTACATTGTTTTAAAAACTAAAAAATATATTGTAAGTATCAAAACTTCATTGATATACATTATTAACCTTTGTTCATAACTTGAGTATCATCTCACCCTGGTGTTTTTATGTTAGTGAAACGTAGTACTACAGACTTCTACATAGCTGTAAAATGTCCAAAAAATGCTTTGTTTTCATATATGTATATCCATCTATGGTTTCTTATATTTTTGATGCTTCACATATGTCACATGGAAGAATATTTGTATTAATGGAGCTACTTTAATTGAGAAAAATACTAGGTGTCTGGTTAGTATTAATTGTAGTTGCTTACTGCATTGTAGCTAATGATTGGCCATTTGGCTCCTATCTGAGGAAGTATCTAGAAAACAATAGTTTTCCATGCAAAATTTATGGAAATAGTCTGTATCTAAGCATTATTTAAAAGGACAAAAATGTGTTCTTGAAGATCTTTTTATAATATATACAGGTTATAAGTCAGCTTCCCATTGCTGTGACCCAAATACCTGATGTTAAGGTTTGAATGTGAGTGAGGTGTCCTCCCAAAAAATTCATGTGTGAGACAATGCAAGAAGGTTTAGAGGGTAATGATTGTGTTATGAGATCCTTAACCCAATCTTGGATTAATCACCTGATTGGATTAGCTGAGTAGTAACTGAATTTGGGTAGGATGTGCCTGGAGGAGGTAGCTCATAGGGGGCATACCTTTGGGATATATATTTTGTATCTGGTGAGTGGAGCTCTCTGTTTTGTGACCATCATGTGAGCTGCTACCTTCCACCGTAGTTTTCTGCCTTGATATTCTGCCTCATCTCAAGTCCCAAGCAATGAAATTGGCCATCTATGAACTTACTCTCAAACCATGAGCCCCAAATAAATTTTCCTCCTCTAAAATTGTTCTTGTTAGGTCTTTTAGTCACAACAGCAGAAGAGCTGACTAAAATAACTGACAAGGACAACTTAGAGCACTACTAGTTTATTTGGGCTCACAGTTTCAGAGATCAGTCCATGGATGCTCTGAGTAGAAGAGGAGGCAAAACATCATGATGGAAAGGCATGGCAGAGGAAAGCTCTTCAGCTCATTTATCCAGGAAACAGAAAGAGAAAAAAATGGAGCTCCTGTGATTATATGTAATCCCCAAGGGCACACCCTCAGTGACCCGCTTCTCCAGCCATGCCCTACCTGCCTATACTTACCATTCAGTAATCCATTCAAATTATCAGTCCATCAAAAGAATCAATCCATGGTTTAGTCTGAAGTCTATAATCTAATCATTGCACCTCTGAACAATCCTGCATTGACTAGCATGAACTTTTCAGGAAAATTTTACATCCAAACCACATCACAAACATTTTTGTCATGAATCCCTCAGTGTTCTATTATTTTCATTTTGTTTACCTTACTTCTCTCATTTCACCAACACTGTCTCTTGGTTATTCAGATTACAAATAAGTCACTTCAAAACTGAAGCATAGTTTTGTTCTTCTTTTGAAAAGTGACTAGTCAAATTTTATATTTGTGATATATCTATTTCCTTTTAACAAGGTATCATCATCCATAGTCTTTTAAAATTGTTTTTGGTTTTCTTACATTTAACAGATTGTTAAAATTTCAAGGTAAGCACAATATTCTGTGCATAGCTCACTAGTCCTTCTGAATTTATGTATCTATTTATTGTTGCTAGAAACCTTATATTATGGTAGTAGCTATTTTATGTACCATGTTATCATGTTTTATGTTCTTCTCTTAACTAATAACACTCAATAAACCTTGTGTAGTCCACTCATATATCAAGGTAGATAGGTTACCAGATAGGTTATCATTATATGTACTTTTATCTGAAGCATTCCTAAATTCACTTAAGCTACAAATACTTAATACTAGTCTCTGGTTGTCAATGGTTATGTGAAAGTAGGAAAACTGAAGAGGTTAACACATTTGGAAATATTATTTTTAGCTTTATTCTTTAAGGCATTTAGCAACAAATTTTATTAATATGTTGCAAATCCTTTTTTAGGCTAGAAATTATTTCCATAGTAAATGCTTGTTTTCCCAAGTTTTACATCATTTTTATAATTATCTCCACATTACATTTTGAATAGGATAATACATAAACAGGACTAAAGGTTTTGTCTTTTCTTTTGTTTTTGTTTGGTATTTTTCCAAATGACAGCTGTAGGTACCAGGGTATTGAAAGAAAATGATTACAGTATGTGGAAATAGAGGTGACATACTTGGAAGGGTGCCATTTATGGGGCAGAGGAGTTGAAAACAAAGAGACATTCCTTAGAATCTCCATGGTGAAAAGATGAAGGAAACATGTATAATTCAAGCATCATGAAAAAGTAATGGATTTTGAGGTAGGAAAAAACAGCATCCTCTTGCCAACATACACAAAGATACCTTCTAGGAAAGACACTGCAATCTAGAAGAAACAAACCTATTAAATCAATAAAATCCTGTAAAAAAATACGTATGACTGGAGGTCCAGAGCTTCCATTTCTTACCCGTCAATTAGCAAACAGATATAAAGAGGTCAAATCACTAAGGGAATGTATCTGCAAGGATACATTCCTCAACCTCATAGTTAGCATGAGATATACATATGTTAGTTGAATGAATCTTAAATATTTATTGAGAACCTCTTGACCTGGTTTGTCAGAAAGAAAGCTGGAATATAATATCAAGCAAAATATATCTCATCTCTTCTTTTATGGAATTAAATATTTAGCTGACATCAGAAAGGTTAGAGAGGGTGGGCACAGTATTCTCTATGTGGTAGGTATGTATTTATTTAGAAGAAAAGAAAGTAAATCAGAAATTTAAGGTTATAAGAAAATGGTTCATCATGATTATGGCCAAATAGCTTTAAACAATGAATCCCAGATAATTGTTTAGAACTCTGGGCAAAAATGAAAAGGAAAAAAAAAATGCTTTATTGTCTTCTTGTTCTTTGAACCCAAAAGCTTGTTTGTACATCACCCCTTAGGATAAATGTACCTTAAAATGAAGAGAATGCTAGTAAATCCTCTTGAACACAGGATTGTGCTGGAAATGTGCCAATATTACAATTTGTTCAAGTTGAGACATTCATTCATGTGGAGCACAAGGAAAAACTGAAATGTGAAGGAACCAAAGTATGATAATTTTTTGTAGTCTTATCTCATGACTAGGTCTTGGTCCCTTTATACTGTGTCTTTCCCATCATCTGAATCATATGTGCTCCCAGTTACCTTCACAGGTCAACAAAGCTGCTAATTATAATTCATAAAACTGCTTTGCAATGCTTCCACAATTAAAGTTTATTAACCTTAAGAATTAAAATACTATAGAGAGTAAGACTTTCATAACCTGAAATAGATAACTATTTTTTTCAGATTTATTAAATTACCTTTTTCATATAAATGTCAGGATTTTTACACCCTTTAAAATATAGTGAAATAATTACCAAAATATTTAGAAATATTTTTAGAAAATCAAATCCAAACTAAAAATAAAAGTATAATTGTAAGTATCAAATACAATGCTTCTTTCTATTGAAGGTCTATATTTTATTTAGGGCCTACTAGCCCCGAATTGATCAATTGGAATTTCTGCCACTTTCAGTTATTCTAATCTACAAATATCATTTGTAGAATAAAAAATGTGTACTAATTAATTTTCTGTCATGTGACAAATTATCTGAGATGAACAACTTAAAAGAAAAAAAAAAGGTTTGTTTTGGATCAAGGTTTCAAATGTTTTGGTCTATGGTCTCATGGCTTTGCTGCTTTCAATCTGTGGTGAGGCAGTATGTAATGATAGAAACACCAAGAAGAGCAAATTTATTCACCTTATGGAAGCTAATAAGCAAAAAGAAATAGGAAGTGACCAGCTTCCAAATATCCCCTTCAGAGACATGGCTCAAATGACCTAATTTTCTCAAACTAAGCTACACCTCTTAGAAGACCCACTACCTCTCAATAGTGCTATTGTCAGTGGACTAAGCCTTTGACACTTTAACCTTTGGGTGACATTTCAGATCTGAACTATAGTTAGACATAATCATAGAACTAGATGTGGAAGAAATGCCACTTTGATCTATAGAACTTAATGAATATTAGACTAACTCCATAGTAAACTGGTTTTATGGGGAAAATTTACCTGGCTTATGGGGAAAATTTATTTCAGTGTTCCATTTTACTTTTTTTTTTTTTTTTAGAGGCCCCAGGTTTCTTAAAATCTGCCAAAGCTCCAGAGAATCTCTTCTATTTCTTGGTCCATATGAGATGCTGATTTCTCCCTTGAAAGCCAATATAGATTTTTATGCTCTTGAGATAATGGAAAACTGTCCAGTGTCCACTCTTGCTAGGCAACCAGAGAATACATTTTCTTCTAGGATATACTGCCTACCAGGGGAAATTGCTAAGATTGGCCAAAAAGCTAGTGAAAATCTATAATAAAATCTAACTGACTGAATGACATTTTACCAAATAGCATGATCATTTAAATTTAAATTTTCCCATTTACAAACTATATATTTTAAATAGTTGTAAATTTATAAGTTATAGAGAACAGAGTTAAAATAGACACTTCTGAGTCTTTCTCCTGAATTGTAGTTGATTAGTTAAAAGCTTCAGTTTAATTTTGTTATCACTTTTATAGTTGCCTACAGTAATTTTACAACACCAGTTTCAGTATGAGCAAAGTAAAAGTACAGTAGGCCCTGTTTTTTTTATTTTTATTTTATTTTATTTTTTAGACTTATGACATACGGGAATGCATTTCCTGTCTGTTTTGATTTGCAGGTATATAAAAGGTTGAATACGGATGTTATTATAGATTATGAAATCAACTGAAACACAGTTTTAGTCCTAATCAGAAATGAAGGTCACTTGATCAGGTGTATGTTTTGTATATGTTGTAAATATATCAAGATGCTTAGTGTCTGAAATGTTAATATATACATACATTTCAGCATTCAAATAATTTAAGCTACAAAACCACAGAGATTATCCTGAATCAAAGGCTTGAGATATTTTTTTAAATTTTTTTTATTGATTGTTCAAAATATTACAAAACTCTTGACATATCATATTTCATACATTAGATTCAAGTGGGTTATGAACTCCCATTTTTACCCCAAATACAGATTGCAGAATCACATCGGTTACACATCCACATTTTTACATAATGCCCTATTAGTAACTGTTGTATTCTACTACCTTTCCTATCCTCTACTATCCACCCTCCCCTCCCCTCCCCTCCCATCTTCTCTCTCTACCCCATCTACTGTAATTCATTTCTCTCCTTGTTTTTTTCCCATTCCCCTCATAACCTCTTATATGTAATTTTGTATAACAACGAGGGTCTCCTTCCATTTCCATGCAATTTCCCTTTTCTCTACCTTTCCCTCCCACCTCATGTCTCTGTTTAATGTTAATCTCTTCCTCCTGCTTTTCCTCCCTGCTCTGTTCTTAGTTGCTCTCATTATATCAAAGAAGACATTTGGCATTTGTTTTTTAGGGATTGGCTAGCTTCACTTAGCATAATCTGCTCTAGTGCCATCCATTTCCCTGAAAATTCCATGATTTTGTCATTTTTTAGTGCTGCGTAATACTCCATTGTGTATAAATGCCACATTTTTTTATCTGTTCATCTATTGAAAGGCATCTGGGTTGGTTCCACAGTCTAGCTATTGTGAATTGTGCTGCTATGAACGTCGATGTGGCAGTATCCCTGTAGTAAGCTCTTTTAAGGTCTTCAGGGAATAGTCTGAGAAGGCTTGAGATATTTTTAAAATCACATCAAAATTCAAACTGAAATGAACTAAACCTTCAAAAATATGTAAAGACTGTTAAAACTATCCCATACAATATAATTGCTAAAAATTTGGTAAATATTTAAGAGCATGTTTTTGTTAATATGTAAATTAACAAGCATAATGAATTGTTTTATGTGAGTTAATTCATGGTGAAATATTTTTAGAAGTATATGGCACTTCCCTAATGGGAGCCCTGACAGTATTTCATAACTCAGCTTGGAATTTTACACTCACATAAAAATGAGGTTAGTTTTCAGTAGCTTCCCTTACTAGTTGTACAAAAAAATTATAGGCAAGGACATATAAAAAGTTTGATTCATTTAAAAGTTTTTAAAGTTTGATTCTTAGTTTAGAATAGATGATAAAAAGAAGCTAGTTATTAAATATAAAAATAAAAATACAACTTAAAACTTCATTCTTTTTACTATTTCAGAATATGATGAAATTTCTGATAATGCATTTGCATCAAGTTATAGATAACATGATAATTGGTTTCCCATTAAATGACTGATTTTGTGTCTTTACACCTTTACTGTAAAATTATTTTAGATACTTTGAAGATACAATTGGGGTGTGAAAGATTGTATTAACTACAATATTAAATATGCATAAGAGTTGAAACATACTTATATCTTCTCAGGAATTAATTGTTCTCAAAGTATATCTTCCCCATAGTTTTAGTGAAATGTTTATATACATATATATATATATATATATATATATATATATATATATATATATATTTTTTTTTTTTTTTTTTTTCCTTAAAGGCAAAAAGGTAAGAAAATGACATTTGAAAGTAGGATGAAAGACATAATCAAACATGCCATTTACATTAAACTTGTGGCTTTCTTCCTCTACTATTTGAAGTATTTAAATAAGAAATCAACTCTTTTGAAATTTTGAGGTTATTTTATTAGTATCGTTAAAACAGTATTTTTCCTGATCTCAGATTACGATATACTTTTAACACAAATCCAATAAACCAGTCATATTTTCGACTTCATTTGTAATTTTTATTTAAGTACAGTTTAAACACCATCAACAAGGTTGCTATGTAAGCTTACATCATGCTTAGCAAGAATGTAAATCTGCTGTTCAATAGCATACTAAAGATTTTTCTATTTTTGCCTGTTCTTACTCTCATGCTTTTATTATGCATTTTTAAAAACAACTAGAGCTAAAACTGTCATGGAAGTATTCTCAGTATTCTCTGATTTCACCAAGGTGATTTCGGTTTAACTCATACCTAATTTGCCTGCTGCCTGACACCTCAGGCTTCATTGTGCATTCTGAGTCAGTGTCTGGCTCATGTAGTTCTAGTTGCTGACACCATCACTGATGTGCAGAAAACATTACTGCATTCTCAATGCTTTTGTTATTTGTCTTCTCAGTAGATTTCAGGAAATGTTCATATGAGTTAAGCGTAACTCTAAAGTTGATTTATGGTTTTGCCTGAGAATTTTCTTTAATCTTTCTTGGATACCAAAGAAAGGAATCCATGCATTGGATAGAAGGTTGACTAAAGTGGCCATAAAAATCTATTCCAACTGAAAACTTTTCTAATTCTGATTAATCACTTTCTCTCAGAGGTTATTTTCTAGCTTTATCTTACAGGAGAATGGGCAGGGAGGATTGACTAGTTGTCTTTTGTTAAAATTACATCTGTTAATATGTTATATGTGGTGGGTGATTTATTTTCAAATACATTTAATTCAGCCTGCAGGTTTCTTATATCATTTATATGTAGTCTCAAACCAATTATATTATGTTTTACAACATATTCACAATTCAAGATATAAATATTCACTGACATAAATACAGAAGGGATATCTTCTCAGTCCTAATAGAAGCACAAGAATAAATATGCATGGCATTTTTTAAAAATTGAATGAATATAAAATAACTCGCTTGCAGCATCAGTTTCTCTACCAGTGATGTGATCCTTCTGAAATTACATATAATATTTGTTAAATTGATGAATGTCAAATCAGCTTTTTTGAGAAAAGGTAATTGATTTTTTTTATTTGGATAATGATAATACCAGTGATAGAGGGAGCATAGTGACACATAATGAAGGAATGGAAGCATTATTGAAGATCATGTATATTACATAAACTATTATAGAAAAATCTGGGACAAAAACTCTGCAATAATTTAGGATCAAAGAAAACAAAAGTATTCCAAAGAGACAAAGAAATTAAAATACATGTCAGTCTTCTGAAACTCATGTTTAGATGATATTTAAAGGCTTCAGTATGCTCTGTTTCATGCACATACACACATACAAATTCATACACACACACACACACACACACACAAGGCTGGGCACCTTCTATTTACAAGGCAGAGATAAACCAGCAGGACAATATAATACTGGGAAATATCTCCGATTTTCAGTCCTAAGTGACAATGGACAAAACCAAAAACACCCATTTAATGCATATTATCATAATTCTATAATTTGAATGAAGACTTTAATTTAAACATATGATTCATATCTCATGCAAAATAACAAACTAAAGAAGGTAATTCAATCCTTTTAGTTAACTTGATAGCCACATCCCCACCACTTTAGTCTTCAAACATCCCACACACCAGAGGCATTCAATTGAATGTGTTTAACAGATGTGTTTCTCTGAAACTATGTGATTGTGTTGAATGTACTATTTTAGTTACACAAGTAATAATTTTCGAATTGCATTTTAATATTTTTGCTTAGTAATTTATATCTAAAGCTATGCATATATGCATAGCATGCTGTTATGTAAACCTATTCCATTTTGTTCAGATCATTTACTCCTGATTGTCAACAGTCTTCAGATAACTACTTAAAAACACCAACTGATGCTGAATTTCATCATCCACTCTTCTTGCTAGGTATTTGAAAAGTAATAGTATCAAATGATGGAACATATGAATAGAGATGTAGCCCCTAGGCATTATTAAGATAATATTTGAATTCTGCAGAAAGTAAAACTGACTCAAAGAAGTTCTAAATATCATTGAATGAAAAATATAGGCCTGAGTAAGACTTCATTAAAGGATACCACATTTTGCATCTATCTTTCTTCCTTTCTTCCTTCCTTCCTTCCTTTCTTCCTTCCTTTCCCTTTTTCCTTGTGAAATCTAGCTACTGTGTTGTAATTTTAGGAAAAGGATGGCACTTCATGAGTCAAGCTTTTAAAGCTAACATAATTTAGGACCTCTCTTAGCGATTGCTTATAGTCTCCCTTGTTAACATATATATTTTTAGTTATACTTTTATATAAAGCTTTTCCATTTAAGTGATAAATGGTCAGAATTGTTACTTTTTTTATTCTTGGAAGACATCAAATGGATTTGAATCCATGCATATTTGTACAGAATTATTTTAAGTTCAGCTGCCATTCAAAGGAAGATCCAAAATAATATTGGCTTAAATACAAAGATGCTTATTTCTTACAAAGGTCTTTTTATCTTGCCTTTCTGTCTTTCTGGTATTATATATGAATCTCAAGCAGGAAGAAGAGGGAGAGAAGCAGGCAAATGGAACCCTGAACTCATATTTTGAAGTTTCCAGGTAGATGGTTTATATATTATTTTTCAGCACTACCTCACATGACCATATAATGTGACTCAAATATGGCTAGCTTTTATTTTAAGCAGCAGTGTGCTCAGATACTATTTGAGAGAATATTTGCTGCCCTAGAGACAGGCTGTTTCCTGAAAGTATGGCTTTCTTTGTAATTCTCTGTAATTCTGTTATTCTCTGTAGTTCTTTGTTTGATTGTACGTCCCTTGCCTTTTTGCATCAGAAGAGTTGCTTTGTCCATTATGGTTTTTGGCTTCTGATGGGCACTTCAACTGTTGATATTTTTCATCTGAAGTTTTTTTTTTTTTTTAGCTATGTTGAAGATAATTCTCTCATTATTCAACATGCTTCTTGTCTTCATTTCTTTACAGATAACTTCTGCACAGCATCAGCTGCTGTTGGCATTTCAAATGTTTGAGTATGGAATTATATTTATCTCCTAGGTTCTCTAAAAATGTAATTTCTGAATCATTTTAAAATTTTAAATGCTTTTACTTTTCTATGATTTCCAAGAAAATAAGTAGGAAACACTGAAATACAGTGTTATTCAAAGCAGATGTTCTTGTAAGTATTGCAATTCTGTTCCAGTACAGGAAAACAAAGATAATAGAGGCAGATTAAATTCAACTTGGAAATATCGAGTAATTAACAAGTTTCAGTAGTTCTCTTTAGAAGAAACATGTAGACATCCAGGGAAGAAATATATTAAAGGGAAAAAAGAAAGTATTTTGTATACCAATATTACTGAGTTCTATATCTATTTCAACAATCAGTAACTGTGTGACTTTCAGAAAATTATTAATCTTTTTGTTTCCTGAATTTTTTAAATAAACAATTTGCTGCTTTCTAACAGAATCCATAATGCTTGATTCATGGCATCTATGAGTCTTATAAAAGTAAAACTATCTTTCAAACCAATTGCAATTGATGTTGATATCCTTGAAAAGACCAGGGCATTGGATGAACATGGTATTTTGCTATATTAATTTGTTCTAAAATAAGTTTCTTGGTCAGAAGCAATACTGTATGGAATTTTGCAATAGTAAATAAGGCATTCTGCAAGTTTGTGGATGGTATTTTTTTGGCAGAAACTATGGATATTAAAGACACATACATATGAAGTATGAGGATCTATTTCAGTTAGAGTAAAGTAATGTCCATGCCACGATGGAGGCAGCTCATTCAATAAGTCTGCCACTAGGTAAATGATTGGTAAGCCCAGTATATGGTCCAATTTGGAGAGCTTACACTTTTGGCAGGTGGACATTAGCCACAGCTGTTTCCGAATCAGTTTTAGTGAGTCTAAGTCCAGGATGTTGACCCTATTCATTCTCATCAGTGCTTCCATGAGCCTTAGTTCTTCAGCTAATGGGCAAGAATAAAGAATAGGTCCATCTATGGAAAGGGGTTTTCCGGTGTTGTTAAAATGAGTCAATATGTTCATCTAATTGTTGTGATTCTCCTTTTCTAGGTTACATTTTGGTGAGCATTCACATGGGGAACATACATCTTCACACTGGATGCTTTCACAAAGGCTTTCCCATGTACCATTTACCCAAACTTCCTTTAATGATTTTTCCCCTTTGTTCTTTCTAAATTTATTACCATTCAGCCAGATCATTAATCACTGCCCATGAATAAATGGAGTTCCCTGCCACTGGCCATTTCTCCTTCCCCCAAAATTAACACTTGGTACACTTTTTGAAGTGTTGAGTTCTCATTCATTAGAATAAGAACATGCCGCACACCTTCCTTTGCAATGATCTCAACAGTGATTCCAGTGCAATTCTGCATCTGCATACTTTTAAGTGGTGCCACTGTATTGCACAAAAACATCTTCAAATAAACCTTTTTTTTTTCATTAGTCACTGCTCATGAAGAATTCCCCCAAAGTCCATACATGTAGGCAGAAAGAGAGGAGCTAATGTAACACCATTCTTTCTTAGATTTTATACGTGCCACTTAACCTAGTAGGTTATATGAACAATGTATGATAGCCTGGACATGTTGAAAAGCATATTTTGTTCTGGGACCCACTCAAAGGTGACCTCTTTTTTGAATTATTCATCAAACAAGTTGAAGGTGATATATGTATTGCAAATTTCAAAGAAGTCCACTTGTCATTGCGCTTTTTTTAGTGCTTGGAAAAACTCAAGCCAATAAACTGTTTTTTATCTTGGAAATGTGCTTTGAACAATTTCCAGACCTATAGACTTTTTTTCATATTTTATCATGTATTTTGTTTATATGTCTATAATACTTGTTACATCCTAATCACCATACCTGTCATCATGGTTTTTTCTATGTAATTGATCAAGAAAATATACAATTCTGGTTGAATAGAAAGGTGATCCATCAGGTTTGCTCTAGATGAGACTTATTATGTAATCTTAGAGAGTTTTATACCTATGAATTTGGGTAGTGATAACATTACTAATATGGTCATTGCAAGTAGAGGATTTTTGTATCTTTTACTGATATGTATGAATGTGTATGTATATATGTATGTATAGATATGTGTGTGAGTATATGTATGTGTGTTTATGTATGTGTGTGTGTGTACTTTTATAAAAAAAATGAATACATTAGTGATCTCTTTATCAGGGAATAAGTAGACTTAGGTGATTAAATAGGCTCCCTTCAGAGAGCTCCATTTATGTGATTGTAATATTGTTATAAAGACTTTAAGGGATTATTTTTCCCCTCAAAAATCTTTCTTTCTATTGATGAATGTATCTATGCAAATAAACTCTTTCATGCAAAGGTGAAAAAAAATCAAGATCAGTGGATGCATGCAGGGTTCTGAATGAGGGATGTATTCAATTATTCCAGCTATAAAATTTCTTGGTAAATTAGAGTCGACATGTAATTGAGATTATAATAATCCACCTTTACTCCTTAAAATCCATATGGTTGTGTATGACCCAGAGAGGCAATTTGAATGAGAATTTAGCATGAATCGCCATCCTTGCACTTTTTAAAACTTGTAGAGTGGCACTAATCTCAGTAATTCTCTGATGATTGATTTCAAATTACTGTTGTTAGATATAGCTTGTTTTAGTGGTTTTCACTTGGTCTTTTTTATTACAAGAGCCCAGGTAGTCAACATGAGAATTCTTCCAATGGCTAAGTGTGACTATTCTAATTATACAAAATAAGAACAGAGTATGTTTAGGGATCCACTGGGTCCTTTATGAGATGGATTCCTAAACCCACCAATTGCTTACTAGATTCTATAAATGATTAATCCATTTTGTGGGCAAAAAAATGGAATTTCAATTCTCTAGGATTAATTTAAGGTCATTTCAGAGATAGAATTCAGTAATTTCTCAAATATCTAATTAGTTACTGTTTTGCAATTCACACTCACCCTGAAAAACAGCTAGTTATTTGCAGGAGGGTAGAAAAAAAATTGAGTATTCATTTTTGGTGACATAGAATGATCTTCTCTTGAAGGAATCTAGTCTCCTCTTTAAACAAGAGACTATGGGTATTTGATTAGGCTAAACTGTGAGAATTTATATGAGTTGTGATTGTGATTCTCTATTATGCTAAACAGTTTTATCCATTTAATCCAGACTTGAGTTACTCATAGAGTTTAGTAGGTCATTTATGTATTTTATTTAGAGATGAAATAATTAACTAGAAAATGTCAAAAATCTGTGCAGTTGAGACAATCCTGAATTATTTTATTGGTTCTATCATTTATTGTGGTAAGCATGCATATCCTTTCATCAGCAATTAATTTTTAGTTTTCTCAGAACAATTATTAAGAGTTGTACATTATATACTTAGTGAAGATGCAACTATATGAACATATAGAGAGCTCAATTCATTGGGAGTAGTTCCCACTATCATTTCTGAATTATAAAGAACAGCTACATTATTAAAACATGGAAGACTTCCATTTATAAATGTATAATGTATTTCTTGTTATGGTCCAGGCTATATGGGCAATGATCAAACAGACTCCATTTTGCCCTGAGACTCCATGTCATGTAAGAAATGCTTCTCCCATGGGAACACCCTGCTTCTGTGCCCATTAACAGTTGATTAACATAGCATGTTTGGCAACACAAAATGGCAGTTCTTATACAATGTAAAATTGCTCTCTTTTTGGTTCCCATTTTTCTGGAACAATTTATCCTGTCAGAGAATGATTGTCTAGATGTTAGTAGCCATTCTTTAACTTGTACTCAAATAGGGTCATTTTGACCCACTTCTACTTTTGCTTATAATCTTAGATCTCATGATATTTGTTTATGGTATTGAATTATAGCAATTGCCACTTATGATTAATGTACTGACGTGTTTTAAAATGTGTGTTCTAACCCTTGGAGTGGTTTGAAGGGTGTAGACTTGCAGCTTGCCCCTTGGCCCACCATCTGGTGAATTCAGACAACCATCTGGTTAATAAAGATTCTGTCTCTTGCTTTAAGATTGGCTCAGTGATTTATTGCAATCTCGCCATAACACTCAGAACTTATGACAAGCTGATTTTTGTAACTTTTATGGGATACAATTAGAGGATGAGTGAGCAATTCAAGCATTCCAGTATCCCTCAGCATTTGGATGCCTTTGTCTATAGCATAATAAAGAAGTTTTATTATTTTTCCCTTCACTTAGTACAATGTACATTTGGGTCCAAACCAAACAAAAATATGTTGACTCTCAGTTGAGCTCAGATATTGAATGCTTCTGTCTATCTGCTATAGATATTGGTAGAATATTGAATGTGAAATATATATATAAATTCAATTTGACATTATATTTCTTAACTTGGATCTAATATCTTCAGGATGAAATCCAGTACATGTTCCTTAGTTTTTCTCAATATAAACATGCAAAATCTTACTCATCCTTTTGGGTCCATCACAACTTCTCATGAGTCACACTTTGGACCTTATACTCTAATCCTTCTTGGGATTTACATCTAATTACATACCTAGAAATAATGCATTGTGGGGAGGTAGGTCTTGCGAGGAGCTGCAATTCCATAGTGTAGTAATACTACCAAGGAGGCCACTAATGCTCCTTTAGGCAAAAGGTAGACCAGCTCCTCAGGTAGGGAGGATAAACTGCTTCTGTAGGCAAAAGTGACTTAGCCAAATTTTAGGACTTAAAAGGTTTGAATCTATATGATAGCTATAACATTTAGTGTTCTTTTCCTTCCAAAAATATTGGGTTTTTTGTCCTTACATATAAGGATTCTTCATTCTCTAGTTTATAATTATATATTTTCCCTTGTTTCTGAGCCCCTCACAGGCAGCATTCTGAAGGCTAAGTTTTCTACCAGCATCTGTTCAATCATATTTAGAATTTTTAGTTTATTCTCTTAAAAAATCTTCAAGCATCTGTCCATACCCCATTTTCAAGGTCACTCCTGCATCTATAGGTATGTATTCCAGCAACACTGACACTCCTAGGTAGCTCAATATCCATTAATTTTCTATTTTTTCTCAACAAATTACCATGGAATTTGTGCAATGTTTTAGTACAACTTATTATCTTAGTGTTTTCATGTGTCAATTAGTCTGAGCATAGAGTAGCTGAGCTCTTTGCTTCGAGTTTTCTTGGCTAAAATCTCATTTGGATCCATATTCTCATCAGAGGTCTGGTTTAATTTTCTAAGCTTATTTGGTTTATTGGAAAAAAATCCCTTTACTGTAGTTGTAGTGATGGTCTTCCTGTCTTCTTGTTGTCTATCTACCAGGAGTTGCTATCTTTTCCTAGAAATATCTGACATTTGCTGCCCCATGGTTACCATCTACAATGCTGTGGTGTGCTCTTTCAAGGCCATCAGGCAAATTGTATGATATTTCCTCTTCTTGTAGGACTAATCAAATTAGGCAATCCCACCTACAAAATCTTTTTTTCAATTATTAAATATTACCAGATTGATAAATTTATCAGGGAATTATACATTATTATGGCCACAACTTCTGCACACAGACAAGGGAAGGGGATTATACAATATATGGAGGCAAGGGGACAGCAATTTGGGAGGCCATTGTAGAATTTGTCTATAATGCCCAAGAAATTTAGGAAACATTGAGAAAAGAAGAATCAGATGTGGATGAGAGTAAGGACAAACTAAAGGCTGAAAATACAAACAGAAAACCTAAGGAGAAAAGTGGAACCTGTATCTTTCACTATCTCCAACTATGGCTGCAGTTGATCTTCAGGAGAAGTCAACATCCCTTGCTATGCAGCTCCTATAGTTCTATTGGTAGTCAGTTCCATTTAGATTCTAGAATAGCGGAGATGAAGGAATAGTTGTAGTGGGAGTTGGACTAGCTGTAGTTCCAGGTGATGCCCATTCAACAAGATGAGCAAGCATATTAGTGATCATTTGGGTAAGCTGTTGCACTGAATACCATCTTCCTTCACATCACGAAACAAGACTGTTGCTTCATTCCTGACTAAATGCTCAAAGAAATTTGGCTTGTAGTCATTATGGTAAAATATTTCTGAACAATATAGTTACAGCTTAGCTAAATTGGTATGGTAATTAATAACCACAATTTACAAAGTGGGAAGAGAATAAAAGGGAGCATATTTTGGGTAAGGACATTTAGGACCAAAGTACAAATAATCTTCCAACAACACCAGATATCTAATAATTCATGAACTCTCTGACAAAGCAACAGGGTTCAAAACAGTCTTTAAAGCAACAAGAAAGATGCTATTTTTAAAAAATCGTAACTTTAGAAAAAGGGTAGTATATTTGTGAACATTTATATTTTTTCCAAATTTAAGATCTAGTATATTTTAGCAACAATTTGATGGCTTCCTATATTCATGTTTATTGGAAGAAAACTCAAAAAACTATCTTCTGAAGTTATCATTTTATATCTATTAGTGATATGATACACTTTGCTCTTTGAAAAAAATATTCAGTTTGACACATATTTCCTTTACAGTCATGTGTCGCTTAACTATGGGAATATTGTCCTGTAGGGACTCAGACCAATTAAGAAAGTCATAATTATGGCAGGTTGAAGAAAATGTGAAACACATGATAGTTGACATGCTTCATTCAGAGGTTGGAAATAGCCTTTAGCCAGCTCCAAGTTCCAACTTCAGTCCCCAGCTAGTTCCATTTAGTCCCCAAGTCTTTCCCATAAGCCTTTTTTTATATGCAGGCCAAACAAAGAAGGCACACTGCCAACAGGTTACATTAGTGGGCACATATACACAAGCAGATTTTTGTGATCTTGACTGTATAAGCTGAATCAGAGTGTTTATAATCTTGAGTACATGTTGAAAGCATAGCCTGCTGAAAGCTTGGACAATGGAGCCTAGCTATAGCCATTTGGAGTCTTCCCCAACAATCCACTCCTTTAGGATTCCTTGCCCTACAACCTACAGGTCTGAAGTACTCTGTAATGACCCCTTTACCTGGGCAGAGCCCTGCCTCCATATACCACAACAATAGTACTAGCTGCAACAACGTACAACCATAAACAAGTCCCATCACCTAGGATTACTTAAAAAAAATTGTCAGTTTCATCCCATATTGAAGTGGCAATAAATGTCTTTCCTAGCCATGTCCAACTGTCAGGGAACATAGTCTGACCCATAGAATTCACAGGAACTTCAGTGCATATCCATTAGGCAGAGGTGTTTGTTACTCTGGCATAGGTGTGTGCCCAGTTAGTTCACAGTGGTGTTGGTGATGACACACCTATGCACAAAAGGACAAAAGAGTTATAGGCACTAGTATGAGTAAACCACATCCAGAAAGGAGAATGCATGCCAGCTTTGCATCCCAGGAAAGCACGATGGCTGCCTGTGGCAGCTTCCCTGTGAAGTGACAATATACTGTACAGTTTGGTCCTGAACAGTAGGCTCTCTCTGCACCAGCACTGGGGAACTCATAATTGACCAAAGGGAAATAATAAACATGCCCATTAAAATCTATGTGCCATCTGTGGGACCTGGCCAACTCACATGTTCTGTAGGGGAGGGGGTAAGTATTCAGTAGTTACTCATAGCGTCACAAGGAGATTACACACAAGCTTACACTTGTTCTCTATGGGCTAACAGGACTACCCAGTGATGGTAGGGGATCTTCATTGTCCAGGGCCATGTCCAGTTCACAGTTTGATCCCTATTAAATCCAGTGGGAGTGGGCAGAAGAACATTCCCTTGCTGCCTAAACCTAGGTTTAAGTACAATATTCTCTGTTGTTACCTGGACCTGTATTGGCGCTACTGTGTGATGGAGGAAAGCCTCTACAGGAGCTGGTCTCCCTCATCATGGACATTTTTAGGAGCTCTCACAACTGCTCATAGATGCTGTGCTCAACCTTCATAGAAGGTACATTGACTACAGTCCTATTCCTTTGCTTAAGCAGGTTGTTGGAGCTCTCTATAATATCTGCAAGCTGATATGAGATGTGTAGCTTCCATTGAATCTGTAACTGAGCTGCCCATCTCTGCATAGCCTGACCTGTGAAATTAGTACTTTTGTCACTTTATTGTAATGGACTGGCCATACAAAACCATCAACCCTGTCAGAGTACAAATTGTAGTGTGATGATTCACTTGACCACTGGCCAGGTAAACATAAAGTCTGTAGCTGTATCAATGGCTTTCAGAGCAAACATGACCTTGGTTAGTCAACCCGCCATCATGTCAAAGGGACACATCTATGCATTACCTAGACACCGGTGGCTCCAAGCTTTCAAGGGCATTAACATTACTGATCCTCAACCACATGTGCCTGGCAAGCCTCTACCAGGGCATTCCACATAGTTTGTACATCTGCATTCTGTAGGTAGGGATGCACCGAGCTGCCAGATGACTAGGAGGTGTCTGCTCTAACCAATACATCCTAGCCAAAGCATCTGTTTCATCATTCCCCAAACATGCCCTATAGTTACCTTTTCCTGATGGCCTAGCTGCCAAAGCACTTGACACAGAACTTGCTCCTGATACACAGCACAACTGTCAGTACATATCACTGTGGGGGATGCTATATTTTCTACTGTCATCCAGCTTAGCTCACTTGCTACATTGTATTGTACTGATATCAAATTAGACAGTGTCTCTGGGACTCCACAGCCACTGCCATCTGCACAGGCAGTTGCTCATGACTGGAGTCATCAGTGTGCCAAACGTTGGACAGCATAGGTGCCTTATCTTCAATGTATGGGCATGTTTCTGATTCACTTCCATAAATAATGGTCCTAGCACCTCCTAAATTCCCTTGTTCCTGCTGATTCCTAGCACACTTGGACTCTCTTTTGACCCCTGCCAGCTCCTAACACATTTGGGCTCTCTCTTGGTATCTGCTGGCTCCTAGAACATTTGGGCTCTCTCTTGGCCCCTGCCAGCTCCTAGCACATTTGGGCTCTCACTCGGCCCCTGATGGCTCCTAACACACTTATGTCACAGGTTGTGCAGGATTCAATAACAGGTAGCACATGGGGTGTCTTGGCTCTTCTTGGCTCCTGATACCCTTAAATCTCACAGACTTAACAACAAAGTGGCAAGGGGCTTTCTTGGCCTCCATCCAAATTATTTCCCCAAGTCTACCAACTGCTTGACGGGAGGAACATGGTGAGCTTAGTTACCTGAGCCAGCCCTGATGGTGGCTATCCATCAGAACCATCGGCTTCTATTTCATTTTCAGCATTACCACTGGCCAATCTTGCAGGTTTTAACCCTCCTCATCTCTTCTTCTTTGGATTCCACCAGCACTACAGGATGAAGGCGAAGGGTATTTTCAAGGTAGGGAGATACTCCTCCAATGATCATACTCTGGCTTCTAGGGCCTCTTCCCTGTCTTGTAATTTCCTCATCTTGGCAGTCTCTAGTAAAGCAGCATCCTTTTTTTTTTCTCTCAAAGCTGTACAAAACATATATCTCAGGACCCTAATAGTCATTTGTATGGCTTCTGCAGCCGTTTCTTTCTCTTTTGCACTTCCAGTGCCATCTTTTATTTTATTTTTTTTGGCCTTGGGCTTGTGCCTGGTTCCACTGCTTAGTTCCTAGTCCACTTCACTAGGTCAATGTCTACTGCAGGGCAATCAGAAGTCTTCTCTAGGCTCACAGAGAATCCATCCTTTGTATTCCAACTCTGCACAGGAGTCCATGTTAATAAGACCTTGGCAACAGAGTGTTACCTGCTGCTCAGTGGTCATAGGTCCCTCATGTCCATGTTAGTTGAGGTATCTCTCACCTGTGGAACATCCTGCCACTTAAGTCAATTGTCATAGTGGGAGATCAGGCCCAGAAAACAGATTCAAGATCCAAGAAGGTGGAGGAAGATGAAAGACATGGTTAGGACAGTGGACATGCTTTAATCAGAGGCAGCAATGGTTTCTAGCCAGCCCCCAGGTCCAACTTCAGCCCCCAGTCAACTCCATTTAGCCCCCCTGAGTCATTTCCATAGGATTTTTGGGTTTGGTACTAGAGATTGATCCCAGGATTGCTTAACCACTGAGCCACATTCCTAGCCCTTTCTTATATTTCATTTTGAGATAGGGTCTCGCTAAGTTACTTAGGACCTTGCTAAGGTATTGAGGCTGGCTTTGAACTCATTATCATCTTGCCTCAGCCTCCTGAGCCACTAGGATTAGAGGCATGAACCACTGTGCACAGCCAATAGGCCTTTTATCTATGCAGGCCAGACAAAGAAGGCATACTGCTAATAGGTTACATCAGTTGGTGCATGCTTACATGTGAATGTTTATGACCTTAACTACACACTGAAAACATAGTCCACTGGAAGTCTGGGTGAAGGAGCCTCACTATAGCCATTTGGGGTCTCCCCCAACAGAAACATTCTCAGAAGTGGTTCATAGGCAATTTCATCATTGTGTGCACATCATCCATGTAGTACACAAATCTAGATGGCATAATGTACCTCCAGGCAATATGGTACATGCAGTCTGTAATTTGACAGAAATATCATTAAACAGTATGCAATTGTTCATTGTATGTAGTATGTGGTGTAACTATGCTAAGTTTAGGGGATATCATAACCCAGAAGTCAGTCTATGATTTCAAGAAGATATCATCTAATAAATTATTGCCTGAGAAAGTACAAAATTGTAATTACCTGATTCAAATTATAGTGCTGATCTTCCTTAAAACATCACATTATGTTAGATAAAAAGATACATAAATATTTATAGACTCTGTCTTTCAAAGTATTTTCATGACATCAGAAATGTGAAATATAGGTATTTGGGGACTTCTTTAGCTATCTCATATTTTCAAGGAAGAAACAGATTATCTATTAAAAAAGAAAAAGAATTATAATTCATTTTACTTATAGACAATTTTCATGGTGCAATGTGATTTTATTTTACTATATTTTTAGTATTCGTTTTTAAAGTTAAACATTATGTAATGAAAATATGTATTGAAACATCACAAATTATCATACTATGTATAAATTTTGTTTTTATGTACTCATTAAAATCAATTTAATTTAAAAATAGCAAAGAATATATCCTAAAATGACTTCAGTTAGGAGGAATAAGTTCAAGAAATCTCTTATACAATATGATTACAAAATGCCAAGACGTGGATGTTAAGCATTCTTACCACACAAATTATAACTGTGTAAAGTAATATATGCTAATGAGCTTTATTTTGTCATTAAAAATATACACATACTTCAGGACATCATATTGTATATAATAAATGTATATAATTTTGTATGTCGATTTAAGTAAATAAATGCATATAATTGGCAGCAAGAGAGGAAAAAAGAGTGAAAAGGGAGATAGATGATTGTTGAAATTTGAAGTATTTCTTAGACATTGAATTTAATAGAAAACACAAGAGATAGTGAAACCTTTAAAAATATTCCTGACATACAATCCTAAGTTATAGGTCATGTGAGAGGTAGCTGATGCCTGTTATAAGAAATCCAAGTAGCACTATTCCATCCTGGGATTTAATCATATGACTGTGGAACAGAAGACTCCCACTGTCAAATGTAAGTGTGCTTTCATGTTTTAAGGAAATTTCAATATTTAAATGGTGTCTTGATAACAGCTATGGTCAATTTCTACAAATATTATAGATAAAATAAGTAGAAATAAATTAAATAGTTATAATTGTTGGAGTGGAATTTTCTTCTACTAATACTAAATATATTATATGGGGTTAATCATGAAAAAATTAAGCATAATCAGTGAGTTTGATTAGACAACTTAAATGGCTATTAATGCTGATAAAACAACAGAAGAAAAAGAACAGAGGGCTAAATTCTCAGAGCACCTGATACTCAGCTCTGCTTTTTTAAGACAGATTCATACATGGAACTCCTAAGTTACTATGCAGAAAAGCTGTGATACATGTATTTAACTCTAACAGGAAATAATTTACCTATTCTGTAACAAGTGTTTGCAGGATTCTCAGGATAATAGTATCCCAAAATAATGAGTGCTTTTAACCCTTTATGAATACAGTCTCACCTTTACAAATTTCATGTTTGGGTTTACTTTTTTAGAGATTTTTCTTTTTTAGTTGAGCTTCTGCTGGTGTTTTTTTACTTATTTATTTTTATCAACTTGGTTTTTATTTATCTTCTGTAGAAAACACGTTGACTCTTTTTTTGACTTTTTCCTATACGCTTTTTCTCCCTTTTTTCACCTTGACTTAAAGCAGCTATTGGAGTAGACCAAGAACTTAATAAACATTTCCTTGAATTGAACATTCCTTTTTTATTATTATTTTTTAGTTTTTAGTTTTCGGTGGACACATCTTTATTTTATTTGTATGTGGTGCTGAGGATCGAACCCAGCACCGCACGCATGCCAGGCGAGCGGGCCACCGCTTGAGCCACATCCCCAGCCCAAATTGAACATTCTTAGTAATATTTTTCTATTTGTAGCAAACTATGTAGCTTCCAGTCTGAGTTTGTATACACATGAGAACAAATTATTGACTTTAAAATAACATCACCCTCCACAAATCATTTAAATAATGATAGCTCTCAAAGACTACTAATCAAACTGCATGGAGAAGAGCCATGCATATTCATGAATTGTTTAATATTGTTGTTAATAACTGCACTGCTCATTTTATATAAAAATTCAATCTTTTTTCCTACATTTAATTTAGTAAAGTTCTTCACTGAACAGAATGTGAATGATTACCAATTCTTTTCTTGCTTTGATGTACACTCTGTGCCTGGAGGAGGATAAACCAAAACATACATACATCCTCAAAGTTGTGATTTCCTTTAAAAAATGATGTGAAGTTGAAAGATTATGCAGATAGCATCATTCAAATAACTTGGGCTCTTCTTATTTCCTGAACTTTCATTCTCATTTGTAAGTCTTTGCAAATTCTACAAACTCTGTAATTGTCCACAATTATTCACCATCTATGCATGAATACCCATGTATCCAGGCTGAATACTGTAATTATCAAGACTGATTTTTATTGTGAAGTTATAACCACTTCATTTATTCCTAATGTGAATCAGACCTATAACGGATGCTATGTGCTTTGTAAATGGTAATTAGATAAATATGAAAAAAAAGAATGACTTTTAAGGGTAGGCTGTAATGTTTTTCTGGTTTAGCAAATTAGAATGGTTGCTGGTTACAACGGAGTGTTCATTGAAGATGTCTTTTTAAAAACATCAAATATTTGAACAGTATTTTTTGCTTTCTGAATCAAAATTGGGTTTCCAAGCTTTTGAAGGTCAGGATTGTAAACTCTTCCTGCCTGCATTAAAATTTACATATACCGTGTGTGAGGGATTGGGGAGAAAGAGAAAGAGGAAGAGAGAGTTAGCTATATAAACCATACTCAAGAGTAAAGAATGCAAATGAATACAGGGTTGCTTAAATATCACAGAGAAGAACCTTTATGAAATGATGTGAAAAGTACACATAGAAAATAAGGAAAAAGTTTTTGGAACAAAATGATAACTCTAGTATGTAAATTCTATTTTTTCTCCTTCTTGAACATTTTGTACCTGGTCTTTCTTCTTTATCAATGATATCTCATTCTTATATGTTATATTTCTGATCTAATAACACTGCTTTGAAATGTGAATATTTTTACTACTGGAATAACTGAAGTTATGTTATAATAAAGATTAAATGTTTTTTGGAATATCATACTAGAGTTAAGAAAATAAATATCTAAAATTCAGTCAGTGCAGGAAAATCAAGCAAAAAATAACAATTTATTCATTATATAGATTTTTACTTCAGAGGAATCATAATTAAAGTCACTTTCCCTGGTGTATACACCTGGATTGTAGAAACCATACCTTCAGTGAGTATACCTGTTTGGGATTAGGTTACATTCAAATTGTCAAAAAGCAAAACAAAACAACAATAAATTTAGCTATAATCATAAAGGGAACATAATAACTATTTTAAGCATAGTGTCTGACTCATGGACATTTTCAAAAAGGAGTTCTCCTTTACATTTTTCTCTATGTGACATTTTCCTAATTCTTTTCAGTAAATTTTAACTTATCAGATAGAATGACCTTGTGTGGATAACCCAAATTAATGCACATTCTAAAGAAGGGCAATTTATTTGCTAAAGAGGAGATCTTCACCCAATTCTATTAAACAGCTTGCATTTTCATGTTTTGTTTTTATTAAAAATAGAAATATGTAGACAATATACTTCACTTTATTTAAAATGGAATTATTAACTTCACCCCACTTCCAATTCTATAGAATCTGACCACTGTTAAGAGTCATATAGATGGATCTTTGAGGATAAAAGAAGACATATTTTTACTAAAGTTATAAATAGGGTTTATTGTTTAAGACAGATTTTACAAGGAAATATAGCATTTCAAAAAACCATGGTTTTGGTGATGGCTGTTTTAGTTTAGTTAAGTAAAATAACAAAATATCATTCTGTATAAAGTAAAACATCAACTATATTTTAAATATCTTAGTATTATTAGTTTATAGGGCAAATGCTATAATTTAAAATTATATGTTAAAGGTCTGATACACAGCTTGGTGCTACTAGGGAATGAGGGAAACTCTAAGAGGTAGGGCCCAGTGGAGGTGCAAATACTGCTGAGAATGTTAAGTATAATAATTTAGTATATTTTTTAGGTCAAAGTCATCAGATTTTTAAAATTCAGTGAAAAATGCTGTTATATATCTTTTAATACTGGGCTTTAATGTAGCAAAAGTTATTTCCTCCTTAAAATTATGACTTTGTCAGAATTTTTATGCCTCTTTTAAGTTTAAAATATTGTCAGTATTAGGAATTCTCTTGTTGTTGTCATTGCTGTTGATGGGGTACCACTCTCTCTTTCAACATGAACAACATGGTTTTATTGTTTTACATTACTGGAGATCAGAAATTCGAGATGGTTCTCATTACTCTAAAATACTGTGAATTATGCCCCTTCTGGAGGCTATGAAGGAGAATCACTTCCCTGACCTTTTCTAATTCCTATTGTTTTTCCACATCCTTTGGCTTCTTGACTCCTTCTACTTTAAAACCAGTGCAGGAAGATTAAACTTCACATAACATCCATCAAATATAGCTCCATAGTCACATGTTCCATGCATTTAACACATAGATTTAGAACATTAAAACACACATAAAAACACATTTTGTATATAATCACTGTATGTATCCGGTCTAGTATATGTGTATATAACCACATACAAACACAAAAACGCCAAATATATTCAACACCCACATAAACACAATTAAATTCTCTAGACTCAGTGAATTACATTCTGTTCTCAAATATGATCTTGAAATTGTATGTGCAGGTTAAGTTTTAACAAAATAGAAATATATGTGTTCATTAATTACAGGTTATTTATTGGGTAAGAAATTAATTCTGTATACTATCCTTTTTCTGAGTATTAAAGTAGAGAAATGCCTTACTAAAAATGCAAGAAATTTCCAGGAACTTTCCGGGCTCTAGAGATAAATTATTTATGTTAACAAACTGGAAAGAGTTCATTTAGTTTAATATTTATAAGGGAGATCAATGAGACATACAATACAGTATTACTTAGCTCTGAAACTGTAACAAAACATAAATTCAATTAATGAAATGTTAACCAAATAATAGTCAGCAATTTATAAATAAATAATTTTTATAAATGTCCAGATTTTCAAGGTTCTTTGGAGTTTCCATCTGAAGTGAGTTGTTAAGCCATGTACCATGTATTCTGCTTCCTCAATCCATTAAAAAACATAACTATAAAAAAAGTTAGAAGCAGTGTCTATAGGCCTCTTGTATTTGATTTTTCAGTTCATTCTTCATCGTTGGGTATTGGGCACATACTAACCACTTGATAAATAATGGCTATTGTTATGATTCATTAAAACAACCAGCATCAGGCTGTTTCATAGTGGGTTAGGGAGGGGCAGCATGGGAGGAATACATGAACTCTAGATAGGGCAAAGGTATAGGAGGGGGTTATAAATAATGGTGGAATGAGATGAACATCATTATTCAAAGTACATGCATGAAGGCAGGAATGGTGTGAATATACTTTGTATACAACCAGAGATATGAAAAATTGTGCTCTATATGTGTAATATGAATTTAATGCATTATGTTATCATATACAACAAATCAAAATTTAAAAAGGTTAGATGTAGTCTATTCAAAGAAGACTACATATTTTAAAAATATATTGGTTTTTAAGAATTTGGAAATAATAAGGAGACACATTATGCTATTACCTTTGAGTTCTGTGAAATATTGAATAACCTCAGAATGATTTAGTTGAAAGAAGCTGGACCATGCCTTTTAAATAAAATATTTTGTAAGCTGCTCATAAGAATGCTAATTACCAAAGCATGGTTACAATATTTAAATAAAATTAAAAACTTCTATTGGCATATAATTAGAGAATAAAATTTATTCTTTATGAGATATAAATCAAATAAAATTAAGGTTAAGACTTGTGGAAATCTGAGGAACACAATATAATTATTTCATATAAAACCTCAATATTATATTTTGGTTAAATTTTTAAAATTTACATATGACAGCGAAATGCATTACAATTCATATATATATATATATATATATATATATATGTATATATATATATATATATATATATATATGTATATATATATGGCACAATTTTTCATATCTTTAATTGTAAACATAGAATATTCACACCAATTCTTGTCTTCATACGTGTACTTTGTATAGTAATGATCATCACATTCCACCATTATTAATTACCCCATGGATGGAGTTAGAGAAGATAATGCTAAGTGAAGTTAGCCAATCCCAAAAAAAACAAATGCCAAATGTTTTCTTTGATATAGGGAGGCTGATTCATAGTGGGATAAGAAGCTGGAACATGGGAGGAATAGACAAATTCTAGATAGGGCAGAGGGGTTGGAGGGGAAGGGAGGGGGCATGGGTAATTAATGATGGTAAAACCTCAATATTATTGACCAGAAAAAATACAAGTTTTTTTTCTTTCAACACAAGGTGTGAATTAACATTTATCAGTAATCAATTAGAATTTTATAAAAGGCAATTGAAGAAAAAAAGCAAGTCTTATTAAGATATTTATATTTAATTTACATAGAAATAAAACTATAATCAATATCTCTATAGTTTGTATGAAGCCACTTTGTATATTAAGAAGACAGCAGCTTAGTTTTTCATTCCAAATGAGATGCAGCTGTCTAACCAAGGACAATTATTAGTTTTCACATAACTGCCATTGAGCAATCATTTAGCAATTGACACAGTTTAAATTTATTTATTAAAACATCATATTAGGAAATTGCAAATGAATTAGCTCATATATTGAAGTTTATGTACCAGTGAACTGAAAAGAATTTTCAAGACTTATAAAATACTTTGATCTTGATCACGCTGAGAATCCTTCCAGCAATTTATAAAATGTTCATTAATTCTTTCATGAAGTCTAAAAAGAGGTTTCTAAGTTTATTTATAATGGGGAATTTTTTGTACAGCTGGTATCTATCACATAGGCCTTGGGAAGAATTATATTCTTTTTTCAAATATTGCTGAAATGTTGTGTATTTTTCATGTCAAACTCTTCGAATTTTTAAAATTCTTTGAAAAATACTGCATATGTCTTTCAGCACTGGACTCTAAAAAGGTTATTTCTCTCTTTAAAACTATGATTTTTAAGATAAAGTTTTTTATGTCTCTCTAATTTCAAAATAGTGTTAATTTTAGGAATTCTTTTTTGTTGTTGTTCTTGTTACTGTTGATAATCTTTACTGAACCTCAGTTATTCCATGAGGCAAAATTATTTTTAGTGACTTACTAACTTAGAAAATCTCATTTTACAGTTCAAATCATGGAGCAAATGGCTTTGATTTTATAGATGTTAAATATTTCAACATAATTCTTAGTAAAATGGACACTGATAGATAATAAAGTAAGCCTCAGTGCTCTACAGAGAGGTTCCCCCATTGAAGACATCCATGAAAGGATTGAGGAGATGGCCCATCTCTGTTCCAATTAGGGCACATGAAATTAATATACACTCTTAACATATGAATATTCACTGATGCTGGTGATGCTTGAAAAAATGGAAAACTCAGGATACTTAATATTTTTTTCAATAATCCAATGAGGAAGATTTGTTTTTATTTTAATTCAGTTGCTCTTTATGATCCATTCTTACACAGCAGCAGGCTGTATTCTGAATACATCTGTTATCTCCTAATATCTGACACCAGGGGGACTTGGTGTATTGAAAGCTTTCATGTTGCAACATAAAGCATAGAATGTTTGGTGTATATTTATTGTTGTTCTTTTGGATCTTTATCAAGGATCCACAACCCAATACCCAGCAACATTTTGATTGGGATGTGGAAAATGCACTCCAGGTCTTAATAAGAAAAAAATATTATAAGAAAAAAAATAAAAGTCAGGAGAGACCCATTTTTAGCAGGAGGTAACATATATTTGTTAAAATGAACTAATTCAATGAAAACTGTTTTATTTATTGGTTATTTATTTATTTTTTTCTAAAGTCGACTTGAAGACTCCTGCTATTAGATCTTGTATTTCCCTCTGGATTTTGAGATTTTTTTTTCAAGTTGAAAGGAAAAAAAAGTATTGAATCTAAAATCAGCAATGTTGAGGGACCAGTCCACAAAAGTTAGAAAAGAAAAAAAAAACAATAACAATAAACCCAGAGAATAAGAGAAGACACCATTAAGAATATTGGAGCACATGAATCCTCCATTTATGTACATTGTGCATGATGCTTAAGAGAATTCCCAAACTTTACAAATAAGAGTTACAAATTTTTTTTAGTTGACACACCTTTTCTAAGTGATTAAATATCTAAATATATTTTTCAGGTTGGTGTTCTTATATAAAATTACATATACTTAAAGTTAGAGGGATACTAACAAATAACTCAGTACTTAGATTAATTACTTCAGACATTACATAGTTTTTTTTTAAATATTAAAAAGTTTGAGTTATTCACACATACACAACCATATGTAAATAAGCAGCCAAAATAATATTCTTCCATGACTACAAAAATTAAAATTACCAACTGACAGTTAACATAAAATTTCTATTAAAATATTTCCCATGAAATGTGGTATAGAATTCTGGGAGTAGGTGTATAAATGGTTTATTTTAGATATCTGTATAAGTAAGCATAAAGCTGTATGATATAGTGAAATTTGTTCCCACTCTAAGCTATCTGTATAAACAAACTTTATCATATGATTGACTATTGAATGTGAAATATTATCAATTTCTTTAATTCCAAAAATAGAATGAAAGCTTTTCCATCTTCATATTTGGACTAGAAATCATGGGTGTCTCATTTGCCAGGGGGCATGATATTGAAGTAAATGCTATTGAGCACCTGCCAAAAGTTCCATATTCCAAATTATATTAGGTAGTCAAAGGAGCATGCTAAAAATTCATCATCGTAGGTTTTTAAGCTTTCTTTATATTTTCAGTTTGAAGAACCAAGGACATTCACTTTTACTACAGGAAAATTTTAAAAACTCATTTACAAAACTGAATCAAACCAATGATGTTCTGGTAAAGGGAGGATTCTTTTTAAAGCACCAGTATGTATTAAAAAATAGCTTCAATTTCATGGATGGAGATATTGTTCATTATCAGATGCAATGACCCTGAGAAAAGGGTACATATGATGTATTCCCTTTAGGACTTGATATAAAACCTTTTTTTGTTTATGAAAAGTCTTACAGTACTAACTTTGAGAAAGCAGTACAAATTTTTTTTTGTTTATCATATTTTCAGTTATGTATTACTAGTTAATATCTAGATTATATTCAATTGCCTTAACAATTATCTTTGGTCACCAAACATAGGATTTTCTCTGACTCTTGGTTTGGTGTCTGTTATCTTTCCAAAAATTTAGATAAAGAAACAATAATATAAAGTGGAACGTTATCTCTACAAGCATATAGGAAGGTAGAATATTTTGTAATCAAGTCCCTGTATAATATAATAAATTTTATGTTTTTTGATCTTTCAAAAAATTAAATTTATAAAAATTTCCCCAGAGAAGTCAACACATAATGCTTCTATATCTTAATAATTAATAAAAAGACATAAAAGAGTCATATTTTAGTGCATTCTAACAATGCTTTGACCATAGCATGGTGTTTTGTTTTTGTTTTTGTTTTTTGTTCTAATAGTAGCCTAACTTTGGTAACATTTAGGATGAAAGGAGAATGAAGATAATTTAAAGTGTGGAAGAGTCAAATAAATAATCATAGAGGTGACATTATTTGAACAGTCTTATGTGCCATATTACAAAATTTGAATTGTATTCTATACCTCAGCATTTAGAAATATTACTTTTACTGACCATGAAATAACACACACTTCTAGAAATTCAAGCACTGCAGAAGCTTTACATAAATGGAAATTTTGAACTCTCCTTCCTATAGAATGACAGGTGAGAAAATCTCAAAAATTTCATCAAGATAAGTTTTTTGTTTGTGAGAAAGAATATGCTAAACTCAAAAATATTTAATCTGAGTACCGAATGAGAAAAATCCTCATGTTAAAAAGGATGAAGATTGGGGCTGGGGATGTGGCTAAAGTGGTAGCGCGCTCACCTGGCATGCGTGCGGCCCGGGTTCGATCCTCAGCACCACATACAAACAAAGATGTCGTGTCTGCCGAAAACTAAAAAATAAATATTAAAAAAATTCTCTCTCTCTTTCTCTTTAAAAAAAAAAGGATGAAGATGGATTCCACAGGTATGTGAAGACAAGACCACACAGCTGAATGCATGAAAGTCCTGTCAGGATTCTGGATGCAAGGCTTTAAACATGGTCAACTCACATCTTTGGAAATATGTCCCTTAGCCAAAGTTGTGACTTCATGAAAGCATGGGTCACAATAAAAATAAAAAGGCCTATAAGAAAGCAAAAAAGAAGCAAACAAATATCTTGATAATGAAAGAAATTAAAATAGACAAAGGAAGGAAAGGAAGAAAGAGAGAAGGAGAGATTGGAAAGAAGAAAGGAATAACAGGAAAACAAGATCTTTTGTGATTGTATGGGAACAAACAACTCAATACAAAAAGTAACTCGGAGTTGAAATATTTTGCTGCTGCAAATGCTAGGATTTTCTTCTTTAAAAAAAAAATATATATGGAGTGTGTGTGTGTGTGTGTGTGTGTACAGATTATTCCCTAGATACAGTGAACTTATATCCTGAACACATCATAAATTGAAAAGAATCTACATTGGAAGTCCATTTATTACATGTATCCTATAACAGGTGAGGTTAGCAAGATAACTCACAGCTGGGGGAAATCCTTTGTTTACCTTCAGAGTCTCCTGACTGACTGGGAGCTGCAGCTCTCTACTGCTACCCTAAATTGGGCGAGTGTGATACTGCATACAGATAGCCCAGAAAAATATCAAAATTCAAAGTATGGTATCAACTGATATGTACCACTTTCACCTCACTTCAGTCAAAAAAAAAAAAAAAATCATTACTCAATCCATCCTAAGTAAGATATCTGTGTATGTGTGTGTGTGTGTGTGTGTGTCGCTCACACAATTTTTGTTTCTGTGCAGCTGGGCCTGATGCCTGGGCTAACAGGGACCAGCCTGCAGCTGAAGTCCATCATGAAGCCTAGTTCTCATGTCACCCTCCTTCCTTCAGTAGGAGGGCATCCCTCTCTGCCCTTTGCTGCATGAGCTTGGGGGAGTGTGATGCAGATACAATGAAACTTTTCTTCCCATCCTCTTCAAACATATTGTCTTTTTCCTGTGTTTTATCTAGGTACTGTAAGCTATCTTCTGAGTTGAGCTTTCATGAAGGCATTATTATGCTGATATTTACTCAAACTGGTGTTTCTGTATGATAATGAAAGAAATTCCTACTCTGCCATCCTGCTGATGCCATTGCCATTTTAATTTTTCTTAATCAGTCAAAGGTAAATTTCTTGGGATGAGAGTTATAATGAATATATACTTTAAATTAATTTTTATTCTAATATATTGTATAATTATGCTCATTGCTTAGAAAACATTTTTAAATAATAACTTTCATCAAACTAATGTAATCTTGTTGGAGAGATCACTCAATATAGCCAAACATTGGTAAAATGCCAAACCAGTGACTGCATTTTGTTTTATATTTCTTTGTTTTTTTTTTTTTCCTGCTAAATTGTGCATCCTGTCACATTCTCATCATCACTCCCCACCAATACATTCCTTTTCCCCAGTTCAGTGGTTTTCACTCAATCAATGTTAAATATATTCTGCTAAACAAAAGTACAAACAAATATCTTCTGCCAAGACTGTTCAAATTCCATTGTTATAAAACATAAGCATCTGTGAAATTTGACAAAAGTAAATTGCAGACTATTTTTTGAAACGTAAGAAAGAAGAACTTCAATTAATAATTTCATGGCTTTTCTCAATTAACTGATTTTAGTCTAGCGTAGACAGAGAGAAGCTAATATAGACTGTGATGAATCCTTAAGTATCAAACTCCTGAAGAGCAATTTTTCCTGAGTTCATGTTCCATGTAAGCTCCCTGAAGTGTGAGTTAAGCACATGGTCAGTAATTAAGAGCAGCCCTCTATTGAGGCCAAATCATTTTTTCTATTTCCCAAATAATCTACTTTTGTGTTCTGAACTGAAGCAACGCGAATGTGATACTAACAAAAAAGAATTTGGCAATGGGAAGAACAGACAGAAAAACATAAAAGATATCATTAAAGTATCTCTTAGATGCATAATATAAAATTTATTACATTCTAGGTCAAGAGTCAAGTGTATAATAAAAGTAAAAACCTACTAACTTCCAAATAACTAAATTTTTGGATTACTGTCATTGAAAAATCAATAAATGATTACTTATGCTATATTTATTTAATTTTTTAATGTCTCAAGCAAAAGATATTTCCTTATAGTATTGAATAAATAAATTTTAAAGAATACAAGTAACTGGGCTGGGGTTGTGGCTCAGCGGTAGAGCGCTCGCCTAGCACATATGAGGCCCTGGGTTCGATCCTCAGCACCACATAAAAATAAATAAACAAAATAAAGGTATTGTGTACAACTAAAAAGTAAATATTAAAAAAAGAATACAAGTAACAATAAATGTTAGCAAGGATGTGGGGAGAATGGTACTCTCATACATTGTTGGTGGGACTGAAAATTGGTGTAACCACTATGGAAAGCAGTGCAGAGATTTCTTAGAAGGCTTAGAATGGAACCACCATTTGACCCAGTTATCTCACTCCTTGGCCTATAGCAAAAGAACTTAAAACCAGGCTACAGTGACACAGCCTCATCAATGTTTATTGCAGCCCAACTCACAATAGCCTCAGGTGCCCCGCTACTTTGGAGTTCTCACGTTTTCCGGGAAAATTGGCGTGAGTGTGTTCCCGGAAAGTGTGTGAAGAGTGCTGGTGAGATTTGGGGAATAAAGAGTTGCTGTTTGAACGTACAAGGCTTTCTGGCGGCTCAGTTATTTGTGCCCAGCCAGACTGCGGCAAGAAATTTTAGAAAAGAATTGATAAATTCATCTATTGTATGTAGTTATTGGTTGAACATTAAATCAAAGCTTCTCATTTGAACATCAAAATGATACTAATTGATCATATGTTAAAAATCATGATTATACATAGATACATAACAAAGTAATAAGTAAAGAAAAGGGCTGGGTTTTTGGCTCAATGGTAGTGCACTTACCTGGCATGTGTGAGGCGTTGGGTTTGAGCCTCAGCATCACATAAAAATAAATAAATAAGATAAGATTTTAAAAAAGTAAATAAGGGAATGGTAAGAAACCATCTACTTTTTAAAACAGTATAGTCTTATACATGAGATGCAATCCTAGAAATTTTAGAAAATATTTTGCAATCCCAAATACATTAAATTCATAGGAAAATAATAATTTAATGAAAGCACTTTAGGAATCATAAAAGTTGTATATTGTCAAATCGTCACCCCACAGACTACTTTACTAATAGTGAGAAAAATGGACATTACATTCTCTTAATGAGATGTGACATAAATGATATGGGAGGTGTAACCCATGAAATATTCTTGTCAACCATGTTTAAATTAAACAAATACAATTTTTGGACATAAATCCCCAAAGATATGCATAGGATCATGCAACCATAACAAAACAAAAACAAATATAGAATTAAGACACTTAGTTATGATAATGTAATTAAAGTCACATATAATAGCTTTTATTCATAGAGACTAAAGTACTTCTGGAAATAGTTATGGTGGTAATAGCTTACAGATGGTTCAAAGAAAGCACATACACACATATCCCCCCACTTGACATGTACATAGAATAAATACAAAATTGTAATAAGGCATAGATTGGTAGAGACAAATATGGATTTGGAAATTTGAGAAGTGATAACAAATATGATGTTTATTTATACTACATTGTTTTTTAAATAAATGTTGGTATAAACTTTTTGAGATGTATCTGCTGTTTTTCAGATACATGTTAAAATCAAATATCACTCTATTTCTTTGGCAATCTAAGAAATTGTAGTTAAAATAAATATATTTTATAGTATTTGTGATATCACATACTCTAAGTATAATATGTAAAATAAAATATGAAGCACTAATAATTACTTTGCTATCTTATCCCAAGGAGATGATAAGGATTAAATATAAAGATGTCAAGAAACACATTATTCATAAATTGTAATTAGATAAAATCAACTCTCATATTAAATTATTTTAATCATTAATTTAATTAAAAAGAATTTGATTACAATATGAAATCAACACTTTTTAAAATCACAAAGGTAATTTTTTAATTTAAAAATCCTCACAAGAATATACACTCAATTAAAATATTTTCAAGTTACATTTTATGTTCAACAGTGTGATGTAGATAGCCATACTACAGTTTTTTCAGAAGATAATTTTTGTCACTAAATTATGAATTAAAATATCTAAAAAATTAATTACTCCTACTCATTAGCCCCTTAAAAGTGTTATTTTGATTAATCAATGGTAATATAGAATCATAAATATAAATCTATTGGACATGACCTTTGATCTTAGGGAAATGCTGCCATTGAGCTATTTTCAGCTAGAAATGCTTTCATACATTCTCTAGTCTGCTAACATTCTCTCTGAACTGCCAACCCCCCAAAAAAGATAGTTGTTGATGTAATCTATAAGGTCTAACTTCTCAGCCAGATCATAAGGGTGAAGTTTGAAGTGAATTGAGCCCCCAAAATATCCTATACCCCCACCATATACCATATCACTTATCTTCACAACATGGCTCTTTTAGTCAGTTTTTTTTCATTGCTGTGAGTAAAAGACTTGACAGAACAATTTTAGAAGAGGAAATGCTTATTGTGGGGCTCAGTGTTTCATAAGTCTCAGTCCATAGATAGCTGATTCCATTCCTCAGGGCTCAAGGAAAGACAGAACACCGTGGAGGAATAGTGTGGTGGCAGGAAGCAGCTCAATTATCAAAAAGAAAAGAGAGAGACTCCACTTACCAGATACCAAATATATACCCCAAAGCCATGCTTCCAATGACCAACCCCCTCTAGCCACAACCCCACCTGCTTTCAGTTACAACTCAGTTAATGCCAGCAGGGAATTAATTCACTGGTTGGGTTAAGGCTCTCATAACCCAGTCATTTCTCCTTGAGACAATCTTGCATTGTCTCACATATGCACTTTTGGGGGACACCTCATATCCAAACCCTAACAATGGTTTGCAGCCTCCCCTCAAGAACTGGAACCATTACTTCAAACCTTGACTCTGGGTTGCTTCTGTGATTTGTTTTGACCAATACATATGAGAAAAATTATGTTTTTGCAGTTTTGAGGACAGGCAATACAATGCCTTGCATTTTCTGTTTATAATTTTATTCATTCTTCAAACTATACCAATGCCACAATTACAAGATCAAACTAGCCTGATGAGGAATTAGAGTCCACAGAGATGAGAATTGAGTAATCCCAGAAAAAGCCATCCCAGACCAGCCACACTCAGCTCATTCTAGATGAGTCAACACTCAGCTAATCTGTCAGCTCACCCTAGTTACATCAGTAAGTCTAGGAAGGAATAACCTTGTCTGACAGAGGTAAACAGGATTATGCTTGGTACCATATTATTAGGAGTAATAACAAATGGAAGGTGCCTTAAGTCTCTAAATTCACACTGATTATTATGCAATAGTTGACTAATTAAAATTTTAGGGTATTTCTGAGGACCATTTGAATAATACTCAGCATAATCTACCTTCTCCCACATTCTTTTGTTATTTGTATGGGTAAGTAAAAAGCATACCCTTAATATTAGGCGACCCAGAAAGTTCCACAACCACCTTCATAATTGCAGTCAACTTGCCCTCTTCAAGTTTGTGTTCACCCATTCCCAGAATCTCAAGTCTATGAATGATTTTCTGGAGCCACTTCCAGCACCAATTACTAGACAAACTAGCTCTACACAAGAAAGGGAAGTTTAATGAAGATCTGATTAAAACATGTAAATACAATAAAGGAAAATCCACACAAATCAGTGAAATACTTTATCACTGCTAGGCTAAAGATGCCGTAGTTTGTAGAGTAACCAGAATCTAAAGGTAGCCGTAACTGTAGTAAAGGGCCATTATTAACCTACAGCTGTGACTATTGATAACAGAATGCGGCCACTGTCAGTCTTGGATCTGAAGAAAGGGACAGTGGGGGAAAAATATTTGAACTTATTATAGTCCAGTGCTCCATCTCCTGCTGGTGTCTACCATTGAGGAACCTAACAGGGAAGTGGAAGGAAAAGCTACTCCTCAAATCACTCTACAAAAAATTTGCTTCCCTGAGCTATAGACAGAGTGATAATAGATTTGGAGGTACAAACAAAGAATAACAGCAAGATCCTTTCATAAAAAATCACATCTTTAAAATGACTTGTGTTGCTCCCTCCATTCTGAATAGTGCTGCTTAATTTTCCATGAGATTTTCAGTTTTTATATGAAGCATAAGGTACTGTGATGACTGACATATATAGCAAAGGGTAAAGAAATAAAAAATCATGTTCAATGGAGGTGATTCCATTTTGAAATTGGGAACACTGATTGCATGTGTGAAATAATGTAATCTGAGCACATAGAATTTAATGCAAGGTATCAAATAAAGACTACTGAGTGAAAAGGACACATTACCCCAGGACACTAGAAGAAACAAGCTCAGGCATTAGAGTTTTGACTTATGACTTTTAGCTGTTGATACATCATCTAAATGAAATTTTATTATATGCAATTCAAAACATATGGTTAGATCTTGCAACAGGGATGATGAGAAGTATAATAGAAGAGGAAATAATTGAATAAAATGTGTCTAATTACTGGAATGAAAAGAAATACAGTCTACTAGGCTTAGCAACTGAAATTTCTCTAGTACCAGACACTTTTGATATAAAATGCTACATATCAGATACTAACGTTCAGTGCCAGGCAGAGAAACAGTCATTTAGAATTCTTCTGAGCTGACATTAACTTTACTTATAGAATTAAGAGGTGGTATTATTATTTTGGTCACCTATTTTTTACATTTTTAGATTATTAAAAGTCGGCAATCTGTGTACATATAAATGCATTTAGGTATGCATCTCCTCCCTTCCTTTCTTTCTTCCTTTTTCTTTCTTTACTTCTTTCTTGAAAATAAACAAGAAACATTTTATTCTCTGGTTATTTGCCAGATTGAAGTTTCTTGATAGCAGTTGTTCTAGTGGGTAAGTGGAGGATGATGAGCAATAAGGAAAGCAGGTATTGGAAACAGATTTTATATCAGATCCATGTGTGATTCCTTACTTTCCAATCTATGAAGTGGAATTCCTTGAGGAATTCATGCAGCCATGAAATCTGAATGTCTTCCCTTATAAATTTACCATAGTACTACAGATTTGTTATGAGGACTAAATTGAACAATATAATATTAGTAAGTTTTATTCAAGTGTAAGAGCAAAGCTCAACTAAAAGTTTATTTTAAAAAGCCATAATTTGGGGCTGGGGTTGCAGCTTAGTGACGAAGCACTTGCCTAGCGCATGTGAGGCACTGGGTTGGATCCTCAGCATCACATATAGATAGATAGATAGATAGATAGATAGATAGATAGATAGAGACATTCTGTCCATCTACAACTAAACAAAATATATTTTTTAAAAGCCATAATTTTATTGGCATAGACACCTTTGTTTATTTGCTTCGAAATGACCTTCAGGAACAGGTGGTACAAGAGGCTCAATGTTAAGATTGGTCTCTGCTCTGATTTCCTTTCTCCAAGCTTCATTCACAAGCAGGATTTCTCCTTATAATATCAAGGTGGCTGCCTCAAAATCCAAGGTTTAATTTAACCTTTCATCAACTCTAGCCAGGATAGAGAAGGGTAGGGAAGGGTAAGAAAAATAAGTGAATAAAGGAGCAAGAGAGATTCTCTTTTTCAATAATTTTAACAAACATTTTAATATTCACAGTGTGAATACACATTCCTCAAAAGCTGCATAGATTTTGTTCTACTTAATTCTGATGCTTCATAATATAATAACCAAAGCCCCATATCTAGTTGATTCTTACAAATAAACACAGACTTCAAAAATGGTGATTTTCCTCACCTAGCAATAGGCTTTAGAGATATGCCCACATCCAGGGTGTAAAGCATTATTTCTGATAAATTCACTTTTCTGGAGCAATTGAAAGTAATGTTGGAAGAGAGAAACACAGATAATGTACCCCTTAGTTGAAGGTTACCCTTAATTTGGGGCTAATTTTTATTGTCCTTTGGCATTTCTTGTGCTCCATAAAGTTTAGTAGCTGAATTATGATTTCAACTAGTCTTAAAGGAACATTGGAGTAGGCAAATAAAATCACCAAGCAGAGAAAGTGAAGAAATGCATTCCAAGTAGATATTCCAGGATGAACAGATATGCAAATTAAAAGTGACATTAGGATTTTTGGATAAATGTATAGCTAAAGTTTATGATAATATATACAGATCAGGAAAAAAGGATGACAGACAGTGGAGTTGAAGAAATTTTGATAAATTAAATCTGAGAAAGGCCTTGAAAAATCATGGTTTGAGAATTGTTACAAGATGCTCTGAATACTTAGAAATCAGGTTCCATAGAAAAGTGTGTAGATAGTGATAATATAGGCACTAGTATGTGATTTTCTACATTATGCATGAAATATTATGAGGCTAGTAGTGATATTATGATTAGAGACCTTTAAATTGGCAGAATCTATTTATCTGGGTTAATGTTGGAAGTAACACTTTTACTTACTGGAAAATAGAATAGGAAAATAAAGGATGAAAATAGCAAGTAAGAAATTGAAAAAATAGGACACACATTCAGGAGAGAGATCAGAACTGGAGATAGGAAAGTCGTAAAAATAATGGTTACTATTTATAGTTTGTTTCTTGTGGGTCAGAGAGTTGTCAGGCATTATCTCATGTAATCCTCAAAAATCTTCAAAGTACAAAGATTGCCCTTTTAAAAATGAGGAGATTAGTATGAATAGGATTAAGAAACTTGCCCAAAGTCACACAATTAGTAAGCTGCAAAATTAGTAAGCAGCTTAACCAAGATTGTGTATTTGGAATGTTTGAACCTAGAACTTAATGCTATTTTATATGCACCATTTTTCTATCTAGTTGAGAGTGATAACTGAGGCAATGGAAACAGATAACCACATTTCACCATGGACATGGTTTGAATCATATTTAAGTGTACACAAAAACATTTTTTCTTTATCCATGATAAGTAAATACCAAGACATTGCATATGATCACATATAAACAGACACACAAACTTCTGATTTATTTGTATGAATTTGGGTTTTGCTTTTATAAAATTTCTTTTAGCATCTCTTCATTGTCACTTAGAACATCTCAGTATTTATGCTGTGAGTAAAATTTAAACTGTCTACCACTTTAGTTTGCCTCTCTAAATTAAGCTTTCTGCAAAGAATTAAATTAGTAGAGTTTTAAACTGGTTGAAGCTGACTTCAGCAGAGACTGCCATCAGTTCATCAAAAATGCATTTTCTTATCTTCAGCACACAGCTATTTTATGTTTTCCAGCCTACCTTGCACTTAGATACAGCCATTTGGTTTCTAGACAGTAGTAAATGAGAAGTGATGGGTGCTATCTCAAGATTAATCTTGACAAGTGTTCTCCAACTCACACTGCAACTTTCTCTACCAGATAGCTTCCTGAGTTACCGGCCCTAGGCCTAGGTGATCAGAGGGCTAAATGACTGAAAGGTGTTGGACTTCTGACTTACTACATGAAAGACAGCTGCCTATGGATCAGGACTCTAAATTAGACTGTTCTAAGTGAGGAATAGGCTTCCATTGTGTTTGAAACATATGTCATTTTTGGCATATTTATTGTTATAGCCTAGCAATCCTGACACATTGACCTATACATACACATCAGTATTTTGCACAGTGCAGATTTTCAGACTCTGAATTTGAAGTGAGATTAGATAATTTTAAACAATTTACAATCAATAATTTTGACTTTGGTCTTTTCTGATTGCCAGTTTACACATAAAATAAAGATGTGGCTGCTGATTTAGTTAATATTGAGTACTATAAAAGTATTTGAGGAGGATTTGGGCTGATAGAGTAAAACTGACAAAAATATTTTGCCTCTAATATTCCTATAAGCATAAGCAGATTCTGCAGCTTTTGTTGATTATTACATGATTTTACTTCTGTTTTATCATCTACATGATGGAACATAATTCAAAACAATTTTGCTCCATCATGAATGAGTTTCTCAGAAAACTAGAAGTGGTATTCTAGTTACTCAGTTATAAAACTGCCTCAAAAAGCAAAACTTATTGTGAAGAAATGATGAAAAGACAAGAGATATTGTAATAACTGTATCTTGGCTTACTGAAGTTCTGAAATTGTTCAGACTTGAAAGGACCTACTACAATTTTCTCAGGAGTGTTTTGGTCCCAATTAAGCTAGTCTCTTTTGACTAAATTTTAATTAATAAGGATGTTTGTACTTTGGTATTTCAGAGCTTGAACTGGACTTTAAAAATTCCTGAGATTAAAAAATACAAACAAAAACAACAACAAAAAATCAAATAACAACAACAAAAGAATTCTGTGAGCATAAAATTGTTAATAACAGCACTAGAAAATTTGGCAATTTTTATTTTGTAGCTTCTATGGTCTCTCAAATTACTTCTATTTAACTAAATTTGAAAATCCAAACTATACTAACCAGTCTACTGAGTCAAATGTTTAAAATAGTTCTAACAACAAATGTACTGTTTGAGAAATTAATAATTTAGCTGAAGTACTTTGTTTTCAGATTTAAAACGTGATCAAGTAACTGTGAAGAAGCAGACTTGAAGTATGTTTCAAGGTGGAATTTTGATGTCTGAACTATTTTCATTGGAAGATTTCGCTAAGAAATTAATATCTACTGCATTTTGGTTACTGAATGTATTTAAAAGGTGGAAATGTGGGACTCTTTCAATGGTAATTATTTTGGCTTGATCATTGGTTTGTTAGATTTTAATCTACTTTTCTGTTGTCTGCTTTTTTAAGCATTGCTATGGAAATAGTATTGCAACAAGATTACTTTCACTAACCATGACAACTTTCAGCACGTAACTCTGATTGGAAGTAATGGAAATGCTTAAACCCTCAGACTTTATACTTAAGTGTTTATCATATTGAGTTAAAAAGTTTCATAAAACACAACTTGCTGGGTCCCAACACCTGAATTTCTTATTCAGTATTTCTAGGAGGAGTACTGAGAAGTTGCATTTCTAATAAGTCCCTTGGTGATGTGTTAATGCTGGTCCAGAGTTCACTCTGAAAACTATTGTCTTTAGCATACCACTGATTTTCCTGCAGCCTATTCAACTTCTGAAATCTATTTATGTAATATTGTTTTAAAGAAAAATCCATTTTTACAGAATAAACTATGTAATTATATGAAAAATTAATAAACAATTTTTGATTCCAGTGTGATAGGTGGAAGAAAAACTTTTCTGCACATTGTATTATAGCTACCACTTAACAGGCTATTCAATATGGTTCTGCATGGTTCTGATAGAATTTTTAACTAGAAAATTAATTACTTTGATGCATACTCAACTGTTTTTATTCACACATTGTAATAATTGTCTCTGATAAATGTTTTCATATTTCATATTAGCTATAGAATTTAATAGTAAAGTTTTGAGTAATGTTCCTTTGTCAGCTTTTAAGTTTCTGCAAAAATATTAATTATATCAATTCATTCATGAGTTTTTTCTCTTGATCCATCTTGCTGGTACTCATCGAATTTCACTTACATTTTAATTTTATGAATATATTTCCTTTATAATTTCCGAATTTTAAAATTTATTTTCATGAATTTGCTTTTATTAAAATGATTTTACACTATATCTATAAGTATTTGAAATAAAAAAATAGAGGGAGAAAAAAAGAAGGTAGATTATGGGAATAACACCATCCATCAATTTGTCATATTTGCACATATAGAAGGCTACATCTTAAAATTGCTGTAGTCACTCTTTTATCAGTGAACAAAGAATATTTACGAAGATAATTCGTATCATGGTCATAAAATAAATCTCAATAGAGTTGTGAATATCAAAATCTTATGGAGCACTTTCTTTTATCATAGCAATGTTAAATTATAAGCCAGTAGTATTATGTCTAGAATATTGTGTAATGTTCACATATCAATCAAAACAATGCTAAAGTAACAATGGGTCAAAGTAAACTGAAAAATACATTGAACTAAATAATAATGAGCATACAACATTTTCTTCTTTTTTAGTACTTTGGATTTATTTCTTTAGCCAGCTTCTTAAAGTAGATAATAAAATGAATGATTTTTTTTTTCAACCAACCTCATTTTCCCCCACAAAATAAGCATTTTCAACTATATGTATTTTCACTTAGTACTACTTTAAGCTACCTCACCATTTTAATATGTTATGTTTAGGAAGCTATGTTTTGATTTTACTCAGATTTCAAATGTTTCAGTTGCATTGAGTTACATTTTATGGCTCAGATTATAAATTATGTGAGGTGCATTCCAAGTTCAACTAGAAAGCTGTAAGGGTGAATGCGCTGGGTACAGTGTTCTGTACTTGCAAATTAAGTGAAAGTGATGGATTGTCTTGTTCAGGTAATCAATATTGTTCCTGCCTTTTGACTATTTGTTTTATTTTTATTTCGTGAAGATGAATGATAAAATCCTTAACAATGATTGTGAACTTCTCTTTCTTTCTTGAGTTCTGTTTGATTTTGCTTTATGTGTAATGAAGTGCTCTTACTGGGCAAATATGCATTTATCATTGTTATATCTTACTGTTCAGCACATCCATTAATCATTATGAAATGTTACCCTCATAATGAAATCTAACTTTTTTATTGAAAAAGATTCATATAATCCTTATTTTGATTATGATTTCATTGTTCTATTTTTTTACCCTTTTAATTTCAACCATGAGTTTTATACATATATACAAGTTCATAACCCACTTGAATCTAATGTATGAATTATGATATGTCAAGAGCTTTGTAATGTTTTGAACAACCAATAATAAATAAATAAATAAAATATATACATACATATATACACATGCTTATTGTAGAATCCTTTTTGAAAATCCATGGTAATTAGTTCCATTGATTGGAGCATGTAGTCATTTGATATGTAATGGAATTATTGGTATATTTCTATTTGTATTCACTGCTTTTCGATTTACTGTTAATTTGTTTTTTTGCTTTTTTAATAATTCTGATTTTTCTTATATGGAGTTTTCTATGCTTTTTAAGAATTCTGATTTCATTTTCAATTGGTTTCCTCCATTTTTTTGCCTTTCTGTAAATTCTCCTCATGAATTTTGGTGCTTAAAATTGAATTATGTCTTCTTATATTGTAATAGTCTATTCAAAATTATGTTGTATTATTTTATACTTTATAATCCACATTTTCAAATATAAGAAGCATCCAACAGCATATTTTTTCATTAACCAATTATCCCTGTGCTACTTTTATCATTTATTTTATTTCCACACATAGTATAAATAATATCTTACAATAAAATTTATTATCTTTTAATGGCTTTTTTTGGAAGTTAGTAGAAAAGAATATTCATTTATTCACTTATTCACAATTTATCATTAACTTTGCTAATCATCCTAATTACATATATGAATTTTCATCTTGTATGATTTATTTTTATACTGAAGAGTTTTCTATAGTATTTCTTTTACTGTGTATATGATGATGAACCATTTGCTCAGTTTTCATGAAATGCTCTTTATATCACATACATCTATTGAAGACTATTTTTATCAAATATAAATTGTTAGCTGACAGTTTATTTTTCTCTGAATATTTAAAATATATCATTTTTGCTTATCTTTATGCTTTCTAATTATACTGTAGCTACTGTTTGTATCATTGCTTTATGTATGCATTATATTATTTTTCTCACGCTACTTTAAAGATATTTTTCTTCTTTGATTTTCAGCAATTTGAGTATAATTTGCAATGTGTGAGTGTTTTTTATTTATCGTATTTAACATTCACTGAACTTCATGAAACTTGATTTTGATCATTTTCAACACTTTGGGAATACTATTTCAGTTTTTCAGAGGCCCATTCTCTCTTCTTCCTGAGATCTTAAATACATCACTAGTAACTTTCTTGTAGTTTACTGATATTTTCCTATAATTTATTGAATTTTACTATTTTTATGTTTCAGTATTTTTTAATTTTCTTTCTGTGTTTCATTTTGGATAACTCTTTATACTAAGTTTCTTATGTTCACTGATCTATATTTCATTGAGGCTCAATCTCTTAATAAACTCATTCTATAATTTTTTTCATTTCAAATATTGGACTTTTCAGAGTTCTGTTCTTGCCTTTCTTTTAATCATTTCTATGTTTCTTCTGTGATTTCTCTTCACTTCTTCAGACCAGCTATTCTATTAAGTCATGAAATATAATAGATTATTTTTTCTGCAATTTCTAAACTTGTGTTTGAGTTATATTGTTTTCCCATAAAGGATGTTTAGATTTATTCTAAAAATATTTCCTTGACTGTTTTGAGTTTCCCTTCTAGCTTTGTTTTGGAGGGTTTAAAGGGAAGTTCTCTCATGATGTAGTTCTTATCCTAAGGTATGGCCTCCTTTTGTTTTAACAGAATTTCAAAAATTATTGAAGTCTCTACTCAGATTGGTCAGGACATCAACTCTGTCAGACTAAGTGACATTTCAGTCATGTCACATAGAAACATGAAAGTAAGCAGCTGCTTACTTTCTGGCTTGTGAGGTTTCCACCTGAGCTTAATGAGGGCAACCCTCCGTCAAGGATTCTTGTAGAACCCAACCCTACATTCTTCCCTTTTTCTGGCTCACTGTTCTGCAATCTCCACCCATCTGTAATAGTATCTTTAATATCAGGTTTTCACATTCTCAGTGAATTACTTGGTTTCCTAGGCTTCACCAAATTTAAGAGGAGATAACTAGGCAGAAAGATAGGTTGAGTGGGGGGACTGCTTTCATGTGTTTTCCCTCTTTCCTAGTTTTGTACTTACTGAATATAATTTCATTGTAACATATTAATGGCTATCTTCTCAAAATAGAGATGAAAATTCAAATTCATCTCATTTCTTATGGAATATTTACACACAAGTAAAATTCCTTCATACTAATTTCTAGTTATTTTCACTGGGAATTTTCTATTTATTTGATTTAGGGAATTATATTTTCATTATTATTAACAATAATTCTTCAATTAAAAATGTAGCTTCAGTGTTCATGATGTACTTTTTGAACTTTATTATTTAAACATCATTTACTTTTATTTTCTCATTTGGTTTTAAATTTCACATTTTTAAATTCATATTTTTTACTTTTCTTCTTGCATAATATTTATTTTTTAAAATTGAACAATGGAGCAAATCCACAAAGCAATATCATATTGAGAAATAATTGTAACAGGTACTATTATTAATTGTATAATATACATCATATACATTGACAATATAATTTTTGAAGATTAGGGCTTAATAAAATAATAAATATAAAGGTTTCTCTAATGTGCTTAATTATATGCAAAAGTAAATTATCTTAATTTTAATTATTTATTGAATTAGTACTTTTATTAAAGCTGAAAACCTTTTAAATCCACTGAATGGGAAATAAAACGATCATATGTAGTTTGGAAGGGGACATACTGTTATGGTTTAGATCTGGAATGTCCCACAAAGTTTCATGAATTGAAGGATTGGTTCCAGTGCATTAATGTCCAAGGTGGGACTACTGGAAAGTGATTATTGGATCATGAGGACTCTGACTTCATCACTGGATTAATCCATTGATATCTGAATGAACTACTGGGAGGTCATAGAAACTGTAGGTGATGGGGTATAGTTACAAAAAGTAGGTCACTGGGAGTGTGTGATGGAAGGGTGCTTCTTATCTCTGGCCCCTTTCTCTTTCTCTGTTTCTTGACTGCCATGAACTGAGAAATTTTCCTCTAGCATTTCCTTCTGCTACAATGTTATGCCTCATCTTGGGCCCAAAACCAATCATAGATTGAAATCTTTGATATTGTGAGCCAAAATAAATCTTTACTCCTTTAAATCGTTTATTGTGGATATTTTTGTCACAGCAATGGAAAGCTGACTAATACACATACCGCACAAGAAAATTAAGATAAATAAGGAAATCAGAGATTCTGAAATTTAGAATAGGAAATGAAAGCTGAAACATGCTTCACTGATTTCTTTTTAACTTTATATTTGAAATCTTTTTCTAAAGTTAATGTGATCTCTGTAGTCATTTGTGGCTTCAAAGTGAGAAGAAAATTGAAAGTTCACTTTGAAAAGATATTGCATAGATGTTTATTTCAGAAGTTATTATGTGTATATAGAAATATATTCACTGGTTTGTCATACCTTTAATTTGAAAATTCTTCCCAATTCATAGCACAAGCCACTACCTTTGCCAAAAATCAGTCAAATAAAATAAGTGTTGAATGATTGTTCTATTTACCTTAGATCAGGATGACTTTTTGATGCACAAGTTGTTCAGTAGTTATTTCTTCCTGCAATGTGTTATGTATTTTGGATCTTTCTTTTCCAAAATAGAAAGGTCATTAGTTATTATTCTCAGAAACTCAGTTTATACTCATATGTGTAGAAATATTCACTATCTAGAAAAAAAACATTGTGGATACTGAGACAATTTTATTGCACTATTCTCTTTATTGAAGGAAAAAGGAACTAAGATAAATGACTCTGTTAGATTCTATTCAAATGGTTCTTTTTTTAAGTTGTGTTATATTTCTTTGTTAAATCACTATATAAGTTGTCATGGAGTAAGTATTCAAATATAAAAAAATATTGGCCATTTTTTATTATTCAGGAAATCTATATATTAAGGATCTGTTGCCTTTTATGCAGTACCATGAAACATTAAAGGCATCTTTTTTTCAATAACTTATGTACTTGGGTGAAAATAGGAGACAGCAACATCACCATTGTTGTAGCTGCACTTGCTCATGGTGTAGAAGGTGAACAATAGGACACCATCATACTGTGTCTAGAACTCAGGCTCTAAATAATTATGTTTATATAAATAAAACCTCTTTTAACTCTGGTGAGAATAAGTCATCAAAGGAAGGACATGTTTTTATGGAGTGATATTAAATCAAAAGCCTAAAAATATTTTGCATGCTAATAATGAGATGATTATTTCTGATACATTTTTACTTTTCCATTCTGTTTAAAAATTGTTATGTTGAGGTTTCCAAAATATAATTTCAATTACACATTAAATAAACATCGACAAGACATTTGAGAGTAAGCTATTTATGGGACAACATCAGAAAACCTAGATATTCTCCAGTATATTTAAGTGTTGTTAAGTAATGCAATGCGGGAAATTATGAGAACTATCTGTTATTTAATGCATAGACATTATTAAATAAAAATGTTTTAAAGATTCAACTGAAATATTTTTGGAAGTAAAATATTTTAATATATCTTGGCCCCTCACTGCTCTTTCATTTAAATATAGTTCCAGATTCCAGGCAATATTCTGTTTTATGTACATTTAGATCTTTGCAAATATTATCAAGGAATCCTTGGCGTCTCTCTGCCCAGTACTCTGTAGATCTCTGCAGAAGTGTGTACATTCTCCAGGGATCATCTCAGATAAATCACATCTTAATACAAGAATATGCACAGTCATTCTTTCTGTGTACTTCCATACAAAGAAAGGGTATGAGAAGGATACTTCTGTTATAGGATTTTAGCATAATCGATTATAATTTTCTTTTCCCAACTAAAATATAATCTTTCTTTATATCCTAATGTTTTTTTGTACTATTCCAATATCTCTAGCACATATTAGGAACCCCATAAACATAGATAAAACTGGAAATTATAGGTTATTTCTCTTCTTTGGCTGTGTTTCAAATCTACATATCAGTAACAGATTATGTATTAGAAACACATCAGCATTGTATCCATTTTGTATTCCATAGCCATATTTAATAATAATTGCTCACATATATCAACTGTGTGCTTCTTGACAGGATCCATGATTAGCAGAGTGGTTCACATGAATTAACCCATTTGATTACCATAAAACAATTGGCAAAGTAAAAGATCATATTTTATTTCTATTTTAAATCAGAGTTTTAAAGGATTAAGTAATTAGACAAATATCAAAAAGCCAAACAATTGCTTGGTAAAACTTCTAAGCTAATTGTTTCTGACTTACTTCTTAAAACTATAGTCCAGTATAACTACAACTCTTCTCTCATGCTCTCTCTCTCTCTTTCTCTCCTCCCTAACTTCATATCTTTCTCTTTCCCTCCCTCTTTCCTTTGCTTTCTTCCTTTCCTATTATTTCTTTATCTATTTGCTTTGTCTCTCATGCCTGGCTTCTACTAAACATTGAATGTCTTGAACTATTGATCAATAGATCTTAAGAATGAGCATTTGACTATTTCCCTTTAAGAATATGTAAAACTTTAAAGAAAAAAACAGCACACAAGTTTAACAACAGCCCTTTGGAAACAAGGGAAAAAAACAAAACTGTGGTTTTAGTCTTATGTGAATTAAAGAAATGTACAAATTTCAGTAGTCCAGAAACCACTTACTTGGCAACTCAAAAGAGCTAGAACACAACAAATGATTTGGAAGTAATCTACATTTTAAAATTATTTCTATATATCTATAATGGATGCCATAATATTTATGAACTAAAATTATTGTGTTTCACTGATAAGGTATTTCTTCAAGCTGAAAAGAAGGAAGCAGACATAGAGCATGTTTAATCATGACAAAGCACACTTAGCAATTTGTCTGATGATATATAAACTGCATACATACCTTACTTCCACACTCCTTTCTTTGTTGTTGACAAGATTTATTTCATATGTTATGTTAGGTTATGATGTTTTGTCAGATTTTGGGTAAATGAATTAAGTCAATAATATTATTTATGGGATCTTTACTAATGAAACATGCTTTCAAATATAATTACATTATGGTAGGTTTAATAAAACATCTGGATACAAATTTACATGGTTCAAATATTCATCAGAATACGCTGATACATAGTTGTAGGAGATATTTATTTAGGTGATAACCTGTATTTAGTAAGTCAATATTTGCACCTGTTTTCAATAAAATTAAGAATGTTTGTATATTAATAGTTTACATTGCATATGCTACAGTAACACAATTAGGTCAAACATTAATATTTTATTATTAAATATAATGATCACATATAATTTGGTAAAATGTAAATGGCCCATTTGTGTTGATAAATAGAAGAATATTTAGGATGATAATTTTGTGTGCCTTCTTAACAAGCAAGCTAATGTCCATGAATCTCAGAGTTCGCCAAATCATAGATAAACAGGTAACTAGAGGGATCATTGGATTCTTAAAACTCACAGTACTAATATAAATATAGAAACACAGCAATTAGCATCTATGAGGGCTTACACATGCCATAGATTGGATTTTTATTGATATCAATGGCTCAATTTAACTGCATCTATGGGGAAATACTTTTAGACTGAAAAAAAAAATGGTCTTTTAACTAGAGGTTAACTGTACCTGGAGTTACTGTCAATCTGTTTCAATGAAGGCAGGAAAATGAGAGAAATGTAATTTGGGGAGCAGGTTGTTGGAATAAAGGGCAGCAGAAGGACAGCAAATATAATTTTCTTTAACATAATTCTGTGAAAGTAATACTTCTAGTGTTTGTTTCCTCAACAGATACGAAAAGGAATTTAAAGAATGTAAGTAATTCCATTAATCAAAGCCCATATTTTACCATAGTTGGAATAACATAACTTGAATTATTTTATAGAAATGTGAACTAATCATTTTTTTCTCTTTCTCTTATTTCTGCCATCTCTTCTGAACTACTGTATAAAATGAATACACAGTTTTCAAACTGTCTTTAAATATTCCTTTTCAAAGACTCATCACCTAGAAGATTATAAACTCCCTAATAATAAGGAATATATCACATTGCTTCCTTTATTAAATTCAAGATATATTAAACATATCCAACTCATATATTTTAAAATGAGGACATTCCATAAAAATTTGATAATAATTATAGTAATACTAATGGAGTAATAAGATTGTTTTTACTAATATCTTTTGATATAGTTTTAATGGATATATGGAAACTTTCTTTAGATGTGTAAATGTCTATTTTTCTCAGAGTAATAATGAAACAAAATTATATGGGACATACACACACATACACACAGCACACAATCTGTATGCAAATTGTGGTGCTGGAATGAGAAAAATATTGCAGTGAGTTATATAATTAGTCCATTACAAAACTTTTCCTGTGAGCAAATAGCAATCCATCTCAGCACAATGTGCCAAGTGAGACCATTCCAGCAATAACCATTAAGACTCAGAACAGAGGAGTTAAAACACACCAAACAGAAAGAGAGATTGACTCATTAAAACCGAATTCTCCTTCCCCCACAGGATACCCTTCCACATTCTCCTTAATATGGAGAATTCTGGCTGACATTTGCAAAAGCCATTTATAACTCAAATTCTGGATGAACTGCAGAAAAGGAAGGGTGCTACATGCACAACTGAAATTTTAAGTTTTTATTTCTAGTTTGGCAGAAAAATTCTCAAATAAACATCTTTAAAAGAATTTGCTAGTACATTAAATAGAAATTCCCTTAGAATTTTGAAAACCATAATCATTTATTTGTAAATTTGCCCTGATTAGCATTTTCACTTGAAATAATTCATAATTTTTAGCATTGAAAATTCATATTAATAACTTTTTTCAAAATGGATACTTTGTACATAAAAATATTGTGTGCAAACAACTTTTCAATCTATTATCCAATAGATATTACCTTTTGATATTCTGCAGCCCATGTCTTACATGTTGAATCACTTCACTTATTAAAAATTCTAATTTACAAGTGTTTTATTATATACTTTTCCTGTCACCTAATGACTAAAGAAATTGCTGGATCCTAATCATAACTCATATGAAAATAATCTGAGTGTTTCTAATAATTCAAGATTTACTGAACAATATATTAATAATTATGTCAAATAATGATATAAGTGATTCAATTTGTGAGAAAAAACCTACAAAGTTTTTAAAATATGTTTTAAAATATCTCAAAGGAAGAATATGGATGAATATTTTTATATAAGTAGAAAATATCTATTTTTATATAAGCAGAAAATAGGTAATTGAGGCATGTGATGCTGTTTATTGCATGTCATATTTGAGGTTTTCATTATTGTGTTAAGAATAAACATGAAACAAGTTTAGTGACTGTTTTAGTCAGCTTTTCCACTGCCGTGAGTAAAAGACCCAACCAGAACAACTTTAGAGAAGAAAAGGTTTATTTTAGGGCTTATGGTTTCAGAGGTCTCCATTCATCCACAGCCAGCTCTATTCCTGAGGCTTGAGGTGAGGCTGAACATCATGGAAGAATGTGTGGCAGAGGAAAGCAGCTCACAATGAGATCAAGAAGGAGAGAGAGTGAGAGAGAGAAGGAGCAAGGGAGGGAGTGTTTGAAATAGAGACAAAATATATACTGCAAAGCCACGCCCCCAATTCCCACTTCTTCCAGTCACACCTTACCTCTTCAGTTACCACTCACTTAATCCCTGTCATGGAATTAATTCCGGATGGGTTAAGACTCTTATAACCCAATCATTTTTCCTCTGAACATTTCTTGCATTTTTTTCACACATGAGCTTTGGGGGACACCTCACATCCAAACCATAACAGTTGCAGTAACTTCATGATGAAAGAGGCATAGCTGTGTCTTATTCATGCTGTCCTCAAGTTCATTCTTTGCAGCAAAATTAGGAAAGTATTCTATTTTGTTTATTTATCTGTATTTTGTGATATAGATATTCTGGCCTAAATTATTTTCAGGCATCATATGTTCATTAGGTGAAATCCAGCACACTTAACATGAGTTTCCCTTGCCAAAGATAACCTGGCTTGATCATATCCTCAGACTCATTTCCTCATGAGTTGCATTGAATCATATTGATTTTTTAAAATTTTATTTTAATGTATTATTTTGTGTTCTGTGCCATTGGGAATTTAGACATGCTCTTCCTTCTTCCTGGAAATACCTTTATTTCAGTAGATACTTTACTTCCTTTCACCAGAGTATGAAAAATAATTTATTCCCAAAGATTTACTAATTTTTTTTGTCTCTACGGGAATCTTTCTTGGGTACTGGTTTGAGTTTTCTCCTCTTTTCTGCATGAAATATGGGTTTTTCTTTATCAGTATATTTAGTGAGCCCCATATCCTAACCCATTTTTAAATGGAATTGCACTTGGGGTAATTCATTTTCATCTATTGAAGGTTACTATATATATATATATGGCTGCAGCTTCACATATCAACCAATTATCCACAATGTGTACTTCATATATATCACCCTTGAATTCAAAATCGACACTATCTCCAAACTGTGAATGTAGTACTTTTCTAGTAGGCCTTATTTTTCTGTAATATTAGAGTGGAACTTGTGCCATTTGACACCTGACACTTCTTCCTGATCTTCCTGATGTCAGGAAATGGTAGCAAAAACTTCCCAGTATCTGAAGCCAAAAAACCCAGGAGTTACTCTTCATTCTTTATTATTCTCATTCCACATATGCTCTTTGCCAGCAATTTCTGTCAACATATCATAAATCTTTTACTCTTTTCCATCTCCAGTATTATTAATGGAATAAAAAGCATTTGTAGTGTAAACCACTGATGATTGCAGCCTATGCTAATGCCCTGTCTGCCTCACTCTCATCCACCTTCATCCTACCACTCTTCCCACTAGCCATTCTCCAGAATGCCATTCTAGGAATACACATTTCCTTTCTGTTCCCATTATAATATTTATACATAAATGTAAGCACATGGTGCTCAAATGATGGAAGTGGGGAGCAGATCTCAGATCAGCAAGCTATTCTTTATTCAGCCACAGGGTCAATCCGACAAACAACTGATGTGGCTTATTTTCAAGAATAAAATGGCTGCTGGCTACAAGGTTCTGGGCTATATATACAACTTTAGCAGAGGCAGGCCATGAGAGTAGAGTTAGTTACTTTTGTTGGCCTCTTTTGGTGGGCAGTAGTAAGGGCCAGGTCACAGGAGGAATTTTGGTGTCAGTATCATTTAGGTCGGGATGGAAGGACAGGTAGGAAACCATATTTTTCAATAAATATATTTATAATTCTTGGTTAGTTGCAATAAAATGTGAACTCTTTAACAGGAGTCTTTTGAAGGACACCTACCTACCTATTTAGTATCACTGTTATTGTTTGCATGTGAGGTGTCCTCCAAAAGCTCATGTGTGAGACAATGCAAGGTTCAGAGAAAAAATGATTGGTTTTGAGAATTTTAACACCATCCATGAATTAATCCCCTAATAGGGATTAACTGAGTGGTAACTGCAGGCAGGTAGGGTGTGGCTGCAGGAGGTGGGTCACTGGGGGCCTGCCTTTGGTGTATGTATTTTGTATCTGTTGAGCAATTTCACTCTCTGCTTCCTGATCATCATGTGAGCTGCTTCCCTCCTCCATACTCTTCCGCCATAATGTTCAGCCTCACTTTGAGCCCTAAGGAAAGGAGTTGGCTGACTATGGACTGAGACTTCTGACACTGTGAGCCCTCAAACTTTTCCTTCCCTAAAATTGTTCTGGTCAGGTCCTTTAGTCACAACAGTGAAAAAGCTGACTAAAGCAATCACTTTCCACAACTGCCTGTCCACCTCATTATCTTCACAACACAGTTACAGACACCTTTCTTTTTCATGTGCCTAACAGCTCTTTCCCGCCTTCAGCCTTCGCAGTATAATCAAAACAATCTTCCCCTAGTCTTCATAGAATTGACTCCTGTCATAAATTAGATCTCAACTTAGATAACATCTGTATTATGTATTAGTTTCCTAGAGCTGCCATAACAAAGCACCAAAAACTTCGTGTCTTAGAAGAACAAGACTATATTCTCTCAAAGTTCTGGAGAATAGAAGTCCAAATTCAAGATTATCTGCAGTGTTATGTTCTTTTGAGTGCTCTAAGAGAAAATCTATTTCATGCCTTTTTCCTAGTTTCTGATGATATTTAGCAATCCTTGGTTTATACCGCTATATAATTTCTGTTTCTGTATTCACATGGATTAGATCCTACCCTAATGACCATATGTTAATTTTCTTATATCAACAAGGAGTATTTTTCAATAAAATCATATTTATATGTATAGATGTTTGGACTTCAATGTTATCATTTTGGAGGAAATAATTCAACTTCAACCTTTATCATTTTTCTGTGAAATATATATATATATATATATATATATATATATATATATATATATATATATATATATTTCACAGAAAAATATTCCACACATTCTCTTAATGTGATATCTAGTTTTGGTATTTGTCACTATCTGCTATTTTTGATTAATGGTTTATTGTAGGCATTCCCCAAATTCAGTTTCTATGAAGAAATGATCTCATCTGTTGCACTTGCTGATTTTCTATTTCTAGTGCCTAGAAGAGTGAACAGGGTACAGAAATAATATAATATAAATTTTGTGCATATGAATGATTTTGAATTAATTATGCTTTTTACCACTATTATTGCTATCACTGTATCTGCTTACTTTAATGAACATTATAATAATTGAAATATACATACAATTTTAACTTTGCTTAACTTTATAATCAGGGTTTTCTGCTTAATGTCTCTAGTCCAGGGTATGGTGAGTTCTTTTTTTTTTTTAAATCCAATAGAACATAAGTGCAATTCAAGAGTCAGTCTTTCTCCATTACATTAATGTAGCACAAAATCCAATTTTTGGCAATGTGCCCAGGCAATTTGGGTTACAAAGTCATCTTGCCCTCTACATTTGCGTATAATGCAGAAACTTGAATCATTGTGATATATTGCAATCTTACTGAGAAGGTTGACCTGATTCTGAGAGACACTTGATTATTTTCACTGCAAGGTGTCATCTATATGGTGCATAATCCTTATATTAATTTTATAAAAAGATAAATCATGGAATAAAAATTAGAACCATTAAAAATCTGTCAAGTAAAGAATAAAAATAATAATCAAGATGAATACCATTTATCAAGAACTCAATTTAATATTTTCTGTATAATATTAATGACCTGACTTATGGAACTACATAATTTTTAAAAATTATTTTATTTTGATAATCTATATTTCTATATATAAATGTAAAACATAAATTTATTATAAACTGACCTATGCATGGTACTTTAGAATTTCAGTTTTCAGATATGTACATATTCTAATATTAGCAAGTTATTCTGGATAATTATAAGATTTATTGGTCTTCTGGCCACTGCTATGTAAAATGTTGAAGTATGATTTATGAAAGCTATCTATTCCACTCTATGTAATTTAGAAAAATAAATATTCTTCTAAGTGAATTTCAGTGAGAAGAAAAAGGAGAACATCAATCAAAGTTGGAGGAAATTCACTAAGAAAGGAAAAAAAAATCTTAGTTGTCTTTTTTTAGAAAGTAGGGATTATGATTTTCCCTTATATAGCAGTATAATCTCTACAACAAAACATTAGGTTTGTTGATGAAGAAACAGAAAAAACAAAAATAATAAGAATGATATTTTGCCTTTGACTATTTGGTAAAATAAGAATGCAGGTTTTAACTGAAGTAAAAATTAATTGTATTAATATGATCAACCTTGGCACTACCAAGATTTTGGCTGGATACTGTTTCTTGTAGGACTATCCTTCATTCGGAAGGATGATGAGTGGCATTCCTAATCTCTACCCACTGTTTCCCAGACTACCTATAACCCCTCCCTTTCTTGGTTACAAAAATAATAATAATAACAATATCTCCAGACATTGTCCAACATTTCTGGGAGTAACTGAGGAGAGAAATTTTTGTTGGTTGAGAATTACTATCACAGAACAAACAGATAAAAAAAATCAATATTTCTGCCTTACTAAGTCAGTGGTAAACAGGCTTATATCTGCCCTGGCATTTGTGAAAAAAAAAAAACCCACAAAATAATCAAAATACAAACTTATGTTACTCATAGGATAACGTACATGTATTATCTTAGCCAAAATGGAAAAGAATCCCAAGTAGTTGATCAATTATAATAAAGCTTATGGTTTGTGGTCAATGAACTCTAGGGAACTGTTAAAACACACATGCAACTCTACTCTTAGAATATATCCACAATTCAGAATATACAAAAAACAAAAAAACAAGTTTCTGCTGATTTGTTTATAACAAAAAAAAAAAAAAACAAAATTAAAAAAAATGATTCATTATGAAGAAGAGTCTTTGACAAAACAAATGTAATTATTATTTTTAGGCCATGAGATAAAAATAAAAGGAAAACAAAAATGAATACTACTTAAATCAAATTAAATTGTTGAAATAATAGAAGGAAGTCTGAAGACTAGAGCAATGTAAAGGAAGCATGAATAGATTGAAAAAGGACCAAATAATCATACTAGAAATATTCTACTATAATTACAATTTTAATGGTTTGATTAAACATTGAATTAAATAGAGCTCATATAGAATCAATATAGTAACAAAAACAGACAACATTTTCTGGAGTACATCACAGACTTATAAAATAATGTTAATGTCAGAGATGTTAAATAAAACAAAAAATGGTATAATATACATGTTCAATCTTCACATAATAGAATGGGTAGGTTAAAAAGGTTAAAAAATGGAAATTTAACAATCATAATTCTGTAGTGGTATTCTCCAAAAATAAAATATACAATGTTGGAAGACCAGCAAGAATCTTTTCATTACAATTATATCATTATAATCTCATGACTTTTACATACATGCAAACATATATGCTCTGTTGAAAGGATCTGCTGTGAATGAACTACTGCTGAGCATTTGGTTCCTGCAATTATGCATGGAAACTCTGATTCTTAAAATTGACAATTTCTTTATTGGAGGGAGATGGGGAAAGCTCCAGACTTCTTTGTTCTTGCACAGCACATTTTTATTAAATTATTTATTTATTCTAATTTGTTACCCATGATGGCAGAATGCACATTTTTTATAGGGTAGTGTAAGGATACATCTAAACTATGGCATAACATATTTGAAAATAACTAACTTGTTTGCTAGTATTAGGAAAACATTTTTCCCATTCACAAATCAGGATATATTCAGACAAAAGGCCAGAAAACTCACACCTAAAGTATGTAGCAGGTAGTACAGTTAGGACCTTATTTTTCTTCTTAAACAGGGTCATCATGCCCCACAAGAATGAGCCTAGTGTGGGGAGTTATTGCTGTCTGTCAGGTGCAGCATTCCAGCTTCCTTTGCTTGGGTTAATAAACAAGAACTCTGCGTTCATATTCTTCAGGGTGCACTTTCTAAGACCTCAGGAGATCAGGCCCCAACAAAGATCTAGGGGAAAACAATGATACTTCAATAGTAACATTCATCTCAGAAATAAGGAGTTTAAAAGTCAACTCCACTATGAGTGCTTAGGCTGCTTGTAGAAGTGACAGCAAGGGCAGGAAGAGAAGGTACAAGATGAGTCTAAAACTTTTAATTGTACAGAAGAACTGCTCATAAAAGTAACAAGAGCATGACGAAAGAATCAAACCAAAGGGGCTCTCATTGGATAAATCTGGGATAACTTAATAATTTAAATTTCTGACCTTTTCTTGTTTATGTGGTCCACTTCACATGGTCTCATCAGTGTGCCCAACTAAAGTAATTTTCTGAAAAAAAATTATTTAACTAACCAATCTGACTCCTGGGGGAAGTGTTCTGATTCTTTAAGATTCTATTATTAAAAAATCATGGAGTATTTTCTCTCCTGGGACAATAATGTAAATATGTAGAGAAATGTGTCCTGAGTGAACTGAATATAGACCACATCTCATCCTCAGTATATACAGCAGTGAAGCAAAAGGTAGCCATGAAATCATCTGTCCTGTATGTATGCATGTATGTATGTATGTATGTATGTATCTGTCATTGATCCATGTATATAATATTCAGGACTATATAATCTGTCTTTTTAAAAGATATTAATGACACAGCAGCTGCAATCAGGGCTGCCATCTTGTTCATTTTGTGGGAGTTTATTGTCATCTTTCAGGATCTGCCTGGTTTAAATAGGGAATAAGCTAGTTAATGAAATTAAGATATTATGGAGGCCACAAAATTTGTACTATTTTCTGTACCTTTGAGATTTTCAAGGTGACACTAATTTCTGTCATATATCCCCATAAACAATATTGCTTTTTATTAACAGGTTTTTTTTTTTTTTTTTTTTTTTTTTTGGCAGGGGGTATACCAGGGATTGAACACAGGGGCACTCAACTACTGAGCCACAACCTCAGCCCTATGTTGTATTTTATTGAGACAGGATCTCAATGAGTTTCTTAGCGTCTTGCTGTTGCTGAGGCTGGCTTTGAACTCACCATCTTCCTGCTTCAGCCTCTTGAGCTGTTGGGATTATAGGCATGCACCACTGGACCTGGTTTGTATTAACAATTTTGACCAAGGATGGACATACTTTCATTTACTTCTTTTTTTTCCCCCCAATGTGATAGTTCATATCCTATAGGGCAAAATGTCACTGGTGGGGGGTTCTGTTAATTTCATTAGGTTAATTCCGAGTGTAAAAGTTGTGTGTTTGTGTGTGTGTTTGGAGGAAGAGAGAGAAAGAGAGAGAGAGAGAGAGAGAGAGAGAGAGAGAGAGAGAGAGAGAGAGAGAGAGAGAGACTGAGGGAGACGACTGAGGAAGAAAATTCTTAGTATCTTTCTACCAATGGATATACTCTGTCACATATATGTTGGGACATAATTTGTAAAATGACCCCATGTAGCTCCAAATAACAAGAAGACCATGATGGTTCTTTGGATCATCAGACAGTATCTTTTATCCAATAGTCTTGAGCACATGAACATTTTTCCTCAGTGTATGCTTTCCCTAGTTAATGGTCATAGACTAGGGACACATTACCATAAAGGGTTGTAATGGAATTGCATGCTCCTTCATTTCAAGTGCCATATTGTCACTAAGTAACTAGGTTTTAGGTCTGAAAACTGGTTCTGGGGCTGAAAAGAAGTCAGTGAGTGTGACTGTTTTTATTGTCTTCAACCTCTGGTTGTTCATCCTTGATTTCTTTTTATTGGTAGTTTAAGCAAGCACAGAATTAGTTATCTCTAAAGATGCTGGATCCTGTTTATCATCTTCATTTTCTATGCATCAGAAACTCCTAGCTGCCTTTCTGATTTTGCTGCTTGTCATGATAAAGAAACTCATCTCTGCTTTTAATGGGGACAACTATTATTCTACCTCTCTTTCTCCATGATCTGGTCATCTCCCCTGCTATCAGAGAACCTGGTTCCATAACAATAACCTCTACCCTTTACCTTGGCCCCAAGATAACAACTACTGCTGAGTTTTTCAGAGATGCTGGTGCCTTTTCCATCATTACTTTATTGCTTTATGTCCTTCAGAACTTCTAGCTGAAAATATTTAACTGGTAGGCTTCCTGCATTATATGCTATTTATATTCTAGTACATTCATTTCTCCAAGCCTTTTGATACTTTCTTCCACCATTTACAATGGTGGTCCTCACATTTCTAATTCAATTTAGTATGGCCCATAGCTTTCTCCAGGGTTCTAAGAATCATCCTTACAATATATTATTAACCCACTCTCCTGAGTGTTTCCCATTGTCTTAATTTCTATGTCATGAAAGAGTTCTGCCAGATAGAAATTAAAACACTGGAAAACACTCAGGAAAGTGGGTAAATAATTAATAATTTTATCCACTTTGATCTAGTACACCCAAAGTATTTTACTTTATTATCTCTTCCTTCTAGCTCTTCCCTGGTCAGTATTATTTAATGTTTATCTTATCCCTGGTTATTAGGTTTCTGTTTTGTTCTAGATACTCCTTGGCATATATTATTTAAAAAGACTGCTTTTGTCTTTTTTAATGTTCAGTTCCTTGAGTTTTGATAATTTTATTCAATGTCAGACCAAATGTCGAATGAGAAATATACTGTTTTTCAAACAGTGTTTCCTCATGCCAGGGATGCTACTTCCAGAGGCATTTACTGATTTATGTCCACATAGATAACTTTTGCCGGTTCATAAATATCTTACAACTAGAAAAACTTCAGGTGATTTTTTTCAACTTATTTTATTTTTGTGATTTAGACAAATATATATATATATATATATATATATATATATATATATATATATATAGTGATTTAGACAAATATACATATATATATATATATTTGCCTGTCATTATCTATAAATATCCATTCTTGTGAATGACAAAATTATTAATTATTCTGTTTATATATTTCACTATTTTTATAAAATTTATTGTTATAAAATTTCTCATGCAAATCATGTTTTTAGTATTGCTTAGATATTTCTTGGTTAAGTACATAGTGGAATTTGTTTATATGCACACACACATAATGCATATATGTATGGCAAATAGTTCTTCAATTTTTTTTAAGTTCAACCAATAGATTTCCAGTTTCAGTGTAAGGAAGTAGAAAGAATATTGGCCATCCCATAACAACAACAAAAAGTCAGATTTGCTGCAAATTAATTGTTTTTGTGAACCCATTAGGTAAGGTGCAGAGCTACTGAGCAACCTAGTCTCTACCCATGCATAGAGAGAAAAAAATGTAAGACCTTACATTTCAATAATTTTTAGGACTCAACATTGATTAAATAATAATATTTGAGTATATCTCATTATGGATAGTTTTTCTTAGTGATTTCTATCAGTGTCGTAATAGGCATATGTGTTCTATGTGTTTAAAATTGGTGCCAGTCAATATTTTACCATGAAGAGCAGTATGGAAATCTGGCTTCCTTCCATGTAGTCCCTTTACATTTCCAATTTTAAAACACCATTATCTTGAGTTTTAGATTATGTTATGATTTCTCTTTCCATCATCAAATGGAATTTTAAAAACTGACAATATGAAAGGGATAAGCTACTCTGTTTAACCATAGTTCCATTCCTTCTGTTGCTTTTCCTTCTTTCCTGATGTTCTAAGATTCCTTCCTTTATCATTTCTTTCTTTTTGAGGAACTTCCTTTAATTAATTTTTAAGGATTGTTTTTCTAGCACTTTTTTTTTAACTTTGTGTTTAATTTTGCTGGTTGTAAACCTGTCATTGACAGTTTTATTCCTTCTGCACGTATCCCTGACTGCCATTGTTTCAGATGAGAAATTACTGCCATTACTGTTGTATTCCCCTTCAGGTAGTACTTTATCTTTCTCTGGATGCTTTCACTATATTTTTCTTTGTGTTTAGTTTTCAAGAGTTTAATTATTATGCTACTCGATGTGGAAATTTTTGTGTTTGTCCTATATGAACCTTACTTAACTTTTTTTAATCTCAATGTTTATGTTTTCTCCTTATTTAATAAAATATTAGTTATTATTTCTTTGAATACTCTCTCTCCTTTCCTTCTAGGAATTAGTGACATGAACTATATGTTTTGGGAATGATGTATCCTACAAAGGCTCATGAACTACAGCTTATTCTCCAGTATAACTACTCAAAGGTCTTGGGAATTTAAGAGTTAGGGCCTAGTAGGAGATGATTGTGTCAGGACTGAGATTAAAGCTGATTTTGAGGACTGGGTGAGTTTCCACGAATACAGGTTATATAAAAGAGCAAGTTTTACTCCTCCACAGTATCTTACTTTCTGCCCATCTGATCTCTTCCTTATTAGAAGCAGAATAGATGGGGTTGCCTTATCTTGGACTTTCAGCTTCCTAAACGGGGAGTTTAATAGATTGTTTTCTTTATGAAGTACCCAGTCTCAGATATTTTGAATTAACAATACAAAAATGAACTAAGACATGAACCTTGGAACTTTTATTATTGTCTTTTAAGGCCCTGGAGCTTGGTTTGTGGTTTCTAATTAGTTTTTTTTTTTTTTTAATTTTATTTTTTGAGATTATATAAATAATATTGAACTGGTTTCTAGCTCAATGTTTCTATTGTCTGTCATCCATACTACATTGAGTTCAGCAATGTATGAGTGTAGCTTTTTTTCATGCATCCTTACCAACACTGCTTATTCTTGTATTCTTGATAATTGCCATTCTGACTGGAGTGAGATGAAACCTTAGAGTAGTTTTGATTTGCATTTCTCTAATTACTAGATGTTGAACATTTTTGAGTGTTTTTATATATCCTCATGATTAGTGCTCTATTTGATGTGAGTGTAGTAAAGATGTTCCCCCACTCTCTGGGCTTTCTCTTCACATTATTGATCATTTCCTTTGTTGAGAAAAATCTTTTTAGTTTGAATCCATCTCATTTATTGATTCATGATTTTATTTTTTGAGCTTTAGGAGTCTGATTAAGAAAGTGAGGACCTCATCTGACATGATGAAGATTTGGGCCTACTTTTTCTTCTATCAGGCAAGGGTCTCTGGTCTAATTCCTAGGTCCTTGATCCAATTTGAGTTCAGTTTTGTGGACGGTGAGACATAGGGGTTTAATTTCCTTTTGCTGCATGTGGACTTCCAGTTTTCCCAGCACCATTTGTCCACTCAAGAAATTTTTTACTTGGCTTAATATAGTTTTTGGTTCTATCATTTATGTTTAATTATAAAAACTACTTTGTCAAATTGGGTAATTTTTTACTTGTTTCCAGAGAGTTTGATTGGATTGCTTTCAAAAATATTCATGATACTTGCTTTAAATCCTTATCAGATTGTTCTAATATCAAATTTATTTGTTTTTTGTAGTTAACTAATAATCTTTTCTTGTTAGAATTGTGACTTTTTATGGTTCTTACTGTTACTGCTTGGTAGTTTAATGTCTTTGGTTAGATAAGAGAACTTTTAGGCATGTGAGGACAAAGAAGCTTCCCATGTTTGATAAGTATAGCAAAATTCTTTCATGCTTGTGTCTTCCAGCTGCCTGACATGTCTCTGTGAGAGAAGAGGAGTTTCAAGATTATAGATCTAAAGGGGATTTCTTGGCAGGCTAATTGTTATGGCAAGATCCCTCTTGCTGCATTTTCTTATTGTACCCATGGGTCTCAGTAGGGGAAGGAAGTCCCAGGCCTGGTAGGAAAGAGCAACCTGGTAGATTATTGTAAGTGAAGATCCCCATTTGTGGCTTCAGGTTTGCCTGGTTTTATTGGATGACATTCTGTTAAATATGGGGGAGAAATGAACAAAGCTAGCCTTCCTCATGTTGCTAGGTCAGAGTATGTAGCATTAGGTGTAGGTTACTATTCTGATGGCTGATGGGAAGTTATAAGATGTTCTGCTGCTTTACTGTTACTCCAATCCTAGGGTCGAAAGCTGGGTTGCCTTCCTCTTACTATCTTTCTACATTTTCCTTTCATTGTCTTATATTATTTAGAGCTTTTAGTTGTAAAATAATGAAAAGGGATGGGAAGAAATAAGACTACATAATTTTTTCCAGACCAAACTTACCTTTTGCATTCTGTATTTTCCTCCATTTTTAAAAGACAGGACCATGGCTATTGTTATATGGTAATTATCTGTCACTACAGTTATACTGTATTTGCAAAAGTGTTATCAATCTGTACTTTTGTACTTAAACTGGGCATTATTTGTGTGGTCATGTAAATAATTTGATAATATTGATTTTCATAAATCATTTGCTTAACTATTCAACTGCTTGGCAAGTATAAAAGAAACAAAGATGGTTAAAAAGTCATAAAGTTGTTAGGCTATTGCATTCCTTTCCACATCTTTTGCAACCATACTGCAGGGAGTAATCATTTCCTGTAGTAGTAGTGTTTTATGATAAGAACACTGAACATAATACCAACACACTTCACAAATTTTTAAGTGAGCAATATAGTATTGTTATATAAAGGCATAAATGCTATACAGTAGACCTTTAGCATTTATTGAGCTTATATAATTAGAACTTTGCATCCTTTAACAAATACTGCCCTGTGAGTCCTCTCCCCATTGAAATTACATTCCATTCATTGCTTTTATGTCTTTGATTTTTCAGATTCATCACATGAGTGGCATCATGTAGTATTTATCAGTAGTATTTCTGTGTGTAGCTTATTTCACTTAGCACAATTTCTTCCAGGTTCATGTCTGTTGTTGCAAATGGCAGCTTCTTTTAAAAGATTGAATAATGTATTCTTTAAACAGGCTGGTTGTCCTACCAGCAGTAGAATAGAGCACGAAGCCCTGACATTTACCAACTTTAAGTATATTTTCAGCCACAGAGTAAGTCTTTTTTTTTTTTTTTGTTTAAGGGGGGGGGGGAGAGAAAGAGAGAGAGAATTTTAATATTTATTTATTTTTTCAGTTTTTCGGCAGACACAAACTCTTTGTTTGTATGTGGTGCTGAGGATCAAACCTGGGCCTCATGCATGCCAGGCGAGTGTGCTACCACTTGGGCCACATCCCCAGCAGAGTAAGTCTTAAAGTACAAAGCTTACTAACATTCTATTGTTTCCTCTCCTACCTCACTTTTGTGTAAAAAGGCAAGTTAATCAGAGTGCACTGTTATACTACTGCATCCTCAACTTCCCCACAGTTCTCCTAACTTAGGGAGAACTTGAATTTAAATATAGATTTTTCTCTCCCAAGTCTGCCAGCTTTTAATACTCCAAATTAGCATTTGTCAAACCTCCTTCTCTTTTAATCTACTTCTATAAGTTTCTCTAATTTAGAGAATATATATTTAAGTCATATTTTTCTACCTGAGTTTAACTTAAAGTATCTTGTATTAGTGTAAATGAGATATTGACCCTAAACTCTTTTAGTATAGATGATTTGATATTAAAGAAATAAAGTTTATGATTTTTCTAGAAGATCACCAAAACTTTTAAGTAACTGAAGAAGATGCATATATTGAGATTGCTTTGTTAGCTTATTTAAAAACAAATGCATAGTAATAAAAATTAATATGTAACTTCGTCAAAGTTAAACTGATATGTTGACTTTTTAAATACATAAAATAAAAATGGTTTTTAAACTTTATTTTATGATATTAATTTTGAGAAAATATTTCAAAAATAAATTTTGGAGAAAGTAGAGAGATGATACATTAATTGTACAGAACTATCTTAAGATATATTCTTGTTTTATAAAAGTAAAATTGTGGGAAATGAAAAGGAGTGATTTTTTATTTTTGTAGTGTTGGCTATTAAACCTAGGGCTTAGCTCATAATGCTTAAGCACTCTACCATTGAGCTATATCCCCAAACCGGGAGTGACATGTATTTAAGGTTTTGTAACAGTCACAGTTTCTATTTTAAACAATTTACATTATTCAGTTAACTAATTTACAAGACCACATTGGATATCTACCTTTGTATTAGTATTCTGATTCCATCTTCTGGTTGGAAATAGATGAAACAGTGGTTCTTTGGAGTGAGGACCCTTACATTGGGTGAAGTATGTATTTTATTTTGGTTCATTTTATTATACTTTATCTTTTACTATTTTATTTTACTTCAGGTGCTAAGGATCGAAATGGGGTCTCATTTATTTGAGGAAAGTGTTCTACAATAAGCTGCAGTTCTAAACCCCTTCAAGTGTGTTTTTCAGATATATGGCTTTATAAAAAAACACAATAACCATATATTTGGGTACAAAATAACAAATGATTAAAGTTACCTCATAAAATTTATAGCAGATTATTTTAGTAAAAATATATTTTATAAAATAAAATTATCCAAAAAATTAATGCTTAATTATACATGAAAAATAAATTGTGAATATATACAATATATTGTTAAGTAGTAGTATAAGTATACAGAGTATTCTTATATGCAAATTCAATTTCTAATCCATAGCTTAGTATACTAGATCTGACATTTATATAATCAGTGCAATATCTGTGAAATGAGCAATTAATGTAACATTTATAATGACAGATTTATTTCATATTATAAAAGTGAAAAGTGAGAATCAACATGAAAACATATATGCATTATTAATGGTATTTAACACATTGCTTATGTTGTTTACAGAACATAGGCTTGTTGAAAGATCCCATGTATTAAAAAGTAATACCAGACAGACAAGAAGCAATGGGTTACTATGGAAATATGAAGGAGTTTTCTTAAATTTAAGAAATTATTTTTTTATCAAATAATTGCTATTGTATGACACTATGAAATCATTATTTTTAAAATTAACACAATGATGTTTGCTAGTAGACGTTTTAAATTAAAATGATAAACTTAAAAACAGCAATCTTGGGCTATCCTATAAGCCTAAATTGATAACATTTATAAATCATTGGGATTTTTAGCTTAATAATTCAATGGCCCCATCCAGAAAAAAGAATCTGACTACATCTAATTAGAACATGTAGCTGTCAGGAAACGGCTTGTAAAAGTTGGAATGTCACTGATAAGAACAGCAGTGAAGTGAGCAATGCCTTGGCATCGCAGGAACAGATTATGATTAGTAGCTCCATGGTTACCCACTTTGTCACTCTCAGAAAGTCAATTGATTTCACATCCCCATTATTTGCCTCTGTGAAATCTGCAATGCTGATTTACAAATGTGCTGAGAGTATAAAAAGTAATTAATAAATTGCAAAATCAAACAGTTGTGGTTGATATGGTACAACCCAAATTTATCACAGGTTAATATAGATGAATTCTAAGTCCACTGTTATTTGAGCATAATAATGTGAGTCTTTTCCATGGATATCTTAAGAATATCAGAACACAATGACACAATTATATTACCTGGACTATGGTAATCACTCGATGGATCTTAAACATTTTCTTAAGTAGAGTACTGTATGCTGCTACTCTGCTCTTGCCACATTCTACAGAAGAAATCTTCCTATAATCTACTACACAGTTTATTGCTATTATTAATATATTTGTGGTACAAGATATTGTGCAATGTCTATGGTCTTTGGAAGTCTGTAAATATTGGTTTCACCACTTCCTAGATAAGAGTTTATGTAAGCATATGATTTCTCAACAACTTATGTGTTGGATGAAAATCTGCTGATGGAAATAACTGCTTGAGATATAGGTGAAGGCACTGGGAGAATGGCTTGGTAGGATATAATAAATAAACAGTTAAAAATGTTATGCATTATACATCTCCATGAATGTGTGACTGGACAGAGCAGAAGACGGATGAAATTCAAGAAGAAATAAGAATTCACATTGCCATAAATAGGTTAATTTTACTTAAGTGTATTTTAAATTATTTCATTTGTATTGTTATTGTCTTTTGTCTTGTTTTTTTTTTTTTTTTTTTTTCGCTCTTTTCATTTTGGTGAGAATTTTCCATTATTTCTTCTCTTGTGAAAATTAAAGAAAAGGGTTGACAAGCATATTTGGGTTATTTGAGCTCATGGTTATCCAGATTCTGCAGAGAAATCAAAGGTTGGTAGTGTAAGCTGTTCTCTGACTAATGCAGCAGAAGAAAACTCATAGCCAGATGTGCATTTGAAAAGCCTGCACCTGCCTCTCTCTTATTGAACATGACATGAGATTGCAGAGATTTTTATTTGAAGCTTGAAAGGAAGTATACCTCTGCTGACATCTGGGTTACAGAAATGTCCAAATCAATTCTAAAGTACAGTTTCCTGAAGGGTAAAATGGGAGTAATGAGAGTTATCTTACTGCTTTTTTTATACAAAACGATTGCCAAGAGAGCAGGAATTTGTAGCAGTTTGTTCTTCATTAGATGTCCAGGAGTTAACCCAGAAGGGCAAACAAATGTTGTGTCCTCCTGGGAATTATATCCAATAGCACCAAAAAGAACCAAATGGATTTGGTATGCAAAAATAAGTACTTTCAAAGGACAAGATTACAATAATGTATCTTGTTGGCTTTAACTAATTAAGCCAATGATCTTAATTGGCTTTAATTTTTATTCTCACAATGGGAAACACTTCATTCCATAAAATAAAATAAGTGTCAGGATGGGCCAGGTTTTGCAGACTGAGAAAGTTTGAAGAAAGCAGAAATAAAAGAATACAAAGAGGATAGTCATTTCAAAGTTATTCTCCTTGTAGGGTAGGAATTAGGGAGGCAGAACAATGGAACAAAAATATTATGGATCAGATAATATTAAGTTACTTTTGTGTTAGGATTGAGGAAGAGGGAATTCATTACCATAGCAGTGGTAAAAATTGACTCCCTTTCTTTAGGCTCTCTGTTCACATTATTCATTGTTTCTTTTGCTGAAAAGAAGCTTTTCATTTTGAATCCATTCTATTTATTGATTCTTGATTTTATTTCTTATGCATTAGGAGACTTATTAAGGAAGTCAAGTCCTAAGCTGACATGAGGAAGATTTGGGCCTGCTTTCTCTTGTATTAGGTGCAGAATCTCCGGTCTAATTCCTAGATCCTTGATCAACTTTGAGTTGATTTTTGCACAGAGTGAGAGATAATGGTTTAACAGCAAAAGAAAGAAGTGATGAGGTGGACAGAGAGCCTACAGAATGGGAGCGAAGTTTTACCACATGTACATCAGATACAGCACTAATCTCCAGGATATATAAAGAACTCAAAAAACTTAACACCCAAAACAAATAACCCAATCAATAAATGGGCCAAGGAACTGAGCGGACACTTCTCAGAAGATATACAATTGAGCAACAAATTTATGAAAAAAATATCAAACATCTCTAGCAATTAGAGAAATGGAAATCAAAACCACTCTAAGATTTCATCTCACTCTAGTCAGAATGGCAATTACCATTACCATAGCAACGAAACTAGCTTCTTTTGGACATTTTTGTTATCTGAATTCTCTTTTGGTTGTATCCTTCAAAGTGACTATTTCTCTTCCCTTCATTCACCAGTTTGTAACTTCTCACAAAATGTTGATGTGCTCTTGTCACATTTTGTATTCTCTTTGTTGTTATGAATAAACTCATTCAAAATATTACTTTAAGTTTATCCCATTAGAGGTTTGTGGACTAAAATTGTTGTATTTATACTAAAGTTCTCATTATTAAAGTTTTCCTTCCTCACTTTTAAATGATTTTCCCACAAACTTTTGTTTATTAATAAGCCTTTCTCTCACTGTCACATTTAAGTACATTAAAAGACAGACTATAATTGGGCTATAAATTATTCTCACTCAAAATATGATAGGCATTTGAAGCATGAATAGTTGAACACATTTTTGAGTGGAGATAACAGATGTTTATTTGAACTCTGTAAACTAAATTTATCATGATGTCAATATGGTAATTACATTTGGGCTCTGCAGTGCATTTTAGGAACTGAATGACTTTTATTTTACCTATATTATGCATTTAATATTTTCTTTTTAAAATATATATTTAAAAAATTTATAACTTACTAATGAATATACATATAGCTTGAGATTTCAGGTAGTAAAAAATTATGATTTGCACATACATCAATTTTACAAAATTTGAAGAAGTACAAATAGACTTTTTTTCACTATACATACTAAGTCAAATTGAAAATAAATTAGCTTAGTTTTTTTTTTTCTCAAAATAAAATCAGATGGAGTTGTGCTTTTAGAAGAATTATCTGTTCAATATGTACATTCTAGATATTTTTGCCTCTTATTTCAACATTAACTAATATGTAGATGATGCTTAGTAACATTTATATATGTGAATTCATATATTGATCCCTCAGTATTCTGTGATATTTTTATTTAAATAAGAAATCTAAACTTCAGAGCATATAAACATCATACAAAAGCTTTATTATTTGTAAGTAGTTAAAAATGCAAGTTTTACAAATCTTTACAAAAACAAAAGTTTACAAAAATTGATTTTGTAGGTGACATTATTTCCCTCATCTCAGGTTACATTTTATCATTCTGGAAAATTGACAATCTAATTTTAAATAAAATAAGAACCAATAATTTTTAATTACTCCCATATGTTATATGTGATTTTGATAGTCTCATAGTTTAAAGCCTCTATATGTTAATTAGAAAATCATCATGAATCTTCTGTGAAGTGTAAATTATTCCTATTAAGAATGGATAAGTAGAAAATTTGGAAATTATTTTTGAAATTGTAAGACATTTCCCCCAAGGTCTATATGTGAATCTTTCTAAAGTAATTTTTATGTATTATAATTTCTTACACATCTATTAATTTATTTTTTACTTATTCTTTTAATAAAATTGATTTTAGTGAATATATTAGTACATACTCAGGAAACACATTGGAGTTTTAAATTTCCAGATTATTAACTTTCTTTTTTTTCCTTTCTCATGGTGGCAGGAGTGCTTTTATTTAGCTCTACTTAAGACAAACTCAGAAAAGTCATGAAGGGTATAAAATCATAGAACATCTTTTTGTTTGTTTGCTTATTTGTTTTTTGTTTTTTTACACTGGACTATTCACACTGCTTCCTTGCTCTTTTTCTTTCCTGAAACTTGGATAAGGTTCCCTGAGATATAGCATCACTTTTTCAATTATAAAGTTTAAAGTTCAGAATTTTGAACATAAATAGATGCAGTGTTGGTTTGTTTGTTTGAGGTGCTGGGGATTGGACTCAGAGCTTCTTTATCACTGAACTCCATCCCAATCCTTTCTATTTTTTATTTTGAGATGGGGACTTGCTAAATTGGCAAGATTGTTCTCAAACTTGAAATTCTTTTGTCTCAATTTCCCAAATTGCTAGGATTACAGGCATGGGCCCCTATGTCTAGCTTCACTGTCCTTAATCAGTTTCCACGGGATTGACTTTTATTTAGCTTAATGTTTAAGAAATTTTTTTCCTCTTTTGTTTAAATCATTATTCTCCATCTTCATCCTCCTTCTCCTTCTCCTTTTCCTTCTCCTCTTTGTCCTCCTTCTCCTTCTCTTTCTGTATTGGGGATGAAACTCAGGGCTTCGTATATATTAGGCAAATATTCTACCACTAAGCTATACATTCTGGTCCTTTCTAATTTTTTCTTCTTTTCTTTTTCTTTCTTTCTTTCTTTCTTTCTTTCTTTCTTTCTTTCTTTCTTTCTTTTCTTTTCTTTTCTTTTCTTTTTTTGAAACAGGGTGTAAATTGCACAGGCCAGTATCAAACTTGTTATCCTCCTGCTTCACCATCCTAAATTGCTAGGATTACTGCTGTGTACCACTGCTCCTGGCTTAAATGATTCTTAATTAAACATTTCATGACTTTAAAAAAAATGTCAATTGATAAAGATTAGACTTACTAATTCTTACTGAATTCAAGACATCACGTAAAAAAAAAAAAAAAAAAGCTACAAGAAAACATCTTATTTTCTCCAAGAGGACACAAATTATACCATAGTAATAATATATGAAAATTATAAGCACCAGTCAAATTTACAAGTGAATAAAAATGTAGCTTTTATAAAAACAGAATTAAAATTAAGGAATTTAGTCAATGATGATCACTAAAATAGACTTAATAAAATAATTCTATGTATAATTTTCAGAAAATTGTAGAATAAACCTAAATAAAAGTGCTAAAGTAATTATTTGTCAATATTTCCTTGGGTACATTTATCTATTCCTTCTTTCATGGGAACTTTATAGATAGCTATTTATATTAGAATTGACCTAAAACTCTATCTAATTTACTAAATAATTGTACAAAAATGTTTGCATCAATACTGAAAACCAGTAGTATACAGTGAATTTTATCGTAAGTTGTGTCAACTTGTGTTAAATTGTGAAATTAGTGTTAATTATAAAATAAGATAGTGAGGATTGATCCATAAATGGAAAAAAATACAATATATAGAGTCTGTATGTTTCTCTCTCCATAAATGCCCTAATTTTAGAGGTTAAGACACACAGTGATGGGAACAAAAATAAATAAATAAAAATTCCCCAAATAATATGAATGCATAAGATTACGAAAAACAACATAAATATATAAAGTATTACTATTGGAGTGAAAGAATTAACTGTGCCCATTTAATGGTAAACAAGCACATGTTGAGTAGAACTGGATTAAAGGGCTGACATATTATCTGTCAAAATAAAGGATAAAGGCTACCATTAATGAATACTCATAGATTCGGTTCTGTGAGATGATAATATTGAAATTACTCTCTTTTTCTTAAGATTGAAATATAAACTAGTTATAACCACCACCTCATTTTTATTGCTGTGTGATGTCTAATATCCAAGGGATGAAAAGGGAAACTACACATAGTAGCTCTACTGCAATCTAAAGTCAGCACTGGGTCCTAACAAAAAGCCTTCCCTTTTATCAGGAGAGAATTACCCTTCCCTTCAGAAGTTTTCTAGCCTTTTTGAGAGCCAAGTAGAACTTTCATTTTTAAGATGAATAAAAGCATACCTATTATTAAAACAAACAAAAAAACTAAAATGCTCAGGTCATCCTTGAGTTAGATTTAAGAAAATATTACACTATTCATGTTCTCCTTTTTGTAAAAGAAAAAAAAATGTAATATAAAGAAGTCTTTCTTGAACTGGGGATGAGAAACAATGTTAAAAGAGCTTTGCCTAGGCTAGGTGAGCCTCTGGGTTCTATCACTTGTACTATCAACACCTGTCCCCCAAGAACAACAAACAAATAAACAAACTCTCCCCCACACACAAATAAATAAATTAAAAAAAGAAATGTATTTCATATTTTTGTTACTCTAAACACATTCTTCGAGTGCTCACACTTGGTCTTTTTCAGATGTTTATAGAAATATGTATAAAGTACAGATATATTGAAATCATGTACACTATTTCTAATAGTATACATTCATAAAACTATAAGATTTTCTGACAAGATGATGGAATCCTTTGTTTAATGAGACATGCTTCTTTTCACTCACCTCCAAACTTAACTCCAGAGCTCCTTTTTCCTTTCTCCACCAGGCACAAGTCATTGAGCCTTTTATTTTACAGATTATTTTCAAACTTTATTTCAAATTAAGGATATTTCTTTAGCTTGCATTTCCTGACAATGTTTAGGAAGATTAAAAATGTTGTCATTTGAAAGTCTATGTAAACACATTTTTAACACTATACTTCTAAATGCCTAAAACATCTTGTTTTCTAGTTCCAAACTACTGAAATACCCAAAGAATTAAATTCTGGTTTTTTTGCATCCCTTACTTTCACCTTTATTTTTGAGATTCTTTTCCATGAGTGTCACATAAATTACTACATGATGAAAGTAAAATGAAATATGCCTATACAAGTTAAGAAAAAATGAAACAAATATTCACCAGTTTTTATTTCTTTATTGTCGAGGTAATAGCTGGTTGATTCACTATCTATATGGTGTATATAAACCTCAAGAGACCACAGTTAATAGAAACTCTGCCTTAGAACTGACCTGCATGTCCAGAGATGTTAGATTATCCCTCCAGAATGCAAATTTTAGTAAAAAAAATGTTTAGTTGACTTCTTTCTGGCTCTATTTCTTCACAGAGATGAAGTTCAGTTTTCAAATATGTCACTATTAATATATTAATAATTTAGAAAACAAAATGTTTTGCTTCAAATTTCAACCAAGTACCTAAAATTTAAATAAAACATAGAAATAGTATGGCAAAAATATATTATTGAACTGCGTAAACTTATCATAGCTAATGTTTAGATTTCTGTAAATGTTTGTATTCTGAAAAACAGAAAGAGCTATTTTTCCTAACATTTAAAAAGCGTATACTGGTTTAATCTTGAAGAAATGAGGGCTGTATAACAGGCTATAATAATTACAAAAGGCTTCATATCACATTTTACAGATCAGCATTACTGACAAGTTAAAATAATAAAATAATAGAAATTGCTAATTATAAAACACAAGTAATGAAGATAATATGTAAATGTAGATAAAATAAGGAAATGTGACTTAATGTTAAAAAAAACAGTATCACCAAATCCAAATTCGTGGCCTGTGTATCTACTTCTGACATCATTGTTATGAGGGAAGATGAGTACTACATCATTAAAACTTCCAAAGAATTACATTTCCACCCCTAACATTGAGGATAAATTCAACGCTTCTTCTACATCTAAAATTCAAAAATATAACTTCAATTAAATTAAAAAATTTACTTTTTTCTATTTTATGAAAAAAGAAACTAGTAGATTCATATGATGCTGAAAAAACATATTTTACAAAACTTTGAGACTTCAGTCTTGAAACCAATTTATTAAATATCAAAATGACATTAATTTCATTTATTTCTTCCTAACCTACAAAGTACCCAAGAAGACTGTTATGAAATACAATTTTATATTTTCAATGTTCATAGTACTGCATTTACAATGTACCAAATTTTAAGGATTTAACCTCATCCATGGCAACTAAAATTCCATGCCAATTTAATGAAAACTCATTGGTGTGTTTTTTCTCTATTTTACAGAAAGAGATACGTAAACAGTATTTTACCATAAAATGCTGACTAATTCATCATTTGTCCAGATTTCAATGGGTTACCCATTACAGGTTGTTTTTGTTTTGTTTTGTTTTGCTTTTGTTTGTTTGTTTTTCTGGTGCTGGGGATTGAACCCAGGGCCTTGTGCATGCAAGGCAAGCACTCCACCAATTGAGCTATATCTCCAGCCCACCCATTATAGTTTTGACTTACAGACATTTTCAATATAAACCCTAATGTAATTTATAGGTAAAAAAAAAAAATGTTAGAAAATGACCAAAACTAAAGTCATAGGTTTAGAGATATAACCCTGTAATGTTTTACTGAAATTTAGCACCAAAGAAAAAAATTGTATAAAGTCTTGATTAATTATATTTCTTTATTTTTCTAGTTAGAGTGCACATGAAGAAAGATCTCATCACATAAATGCTAACTCTTAATTATTGTGTATTGTATTTTTGTTAACTTTGTACACATGGAAAACGCACATCACCCAAATAGGTTTTACTTTTTTTAGTGTGCATGTAGATAACTAGATAGAACAATAAAATCTTGTTTTACAAAAGGTTTTGCCTTAAAAATTAAGCATCCATAGTAGAAAATAAATATTTTTTAATACATCAGGTAGGCCACAGATCAAGTGTTTTAAACAAACACATCTCCTAATATAATGACTTAAATATAGGTTAATTTCTCTCAAAAGTAAAAGCCCAGAATGAAATACCTAGAGTTTAGAGGGTGATATTAGCTCTGCCATCTACAAAACAAGCTTCTAAGTTTTCTCCTATAATCAGCATTTTCTAGAGACCATGAAAGGAAAATGCAGAGTCAAGATCTACTGGCTTTATCTCTATGAAGCCAAACTGGAAATAAACTGCATTGTTACCATTTATATTTCATTAACAATGCTTGTCCTCTGGTTTCTCTGAACTGTTAGAGAACAGAGAATGATTATCTTAACCTGGATTTTAGTGTGTGAACATAAAACTTGGCATCTATAAATAGAGGTAAATGGAACACGGGGGACACTTGACATTGTTTCACTAGCCAGTCAGATGGTTAAGTGCTGTTCTTCACCATGAAGAACAAGCTGATCCTCCCACAATCCTATCCCCTATTCTCAGATCAAGTGTGATTTCAAGATCTCTGGGTTTAATACACTTACTCAGAAGGCTCTGCTGTGGCAAGTTTTTGTTTGGTTTTCTTACTTTCACCAGATTTCGAGAATATAAAACTACCAGTGTTGGTGGATGAGGGAAAATTAACACTTGTTTCTGATGATACTGTAAATTGGGACAACATCTTGAGCAATTTGGCATTATGTATTCAAAACAAATTTGAACATACTTAACAACTAGGGAATTCTAAGGTATATATCTAAAAAATAGTTTATAATTTGCTCCAAAGTATGTTCAGATACATTTATAGAACCTTATTTTTTATAGGAAAGATATGGAAGCAATACAAATAATATGGATCCAGCAGAAATGTACTAATATGACTGTTACTATTTTTTTTCCAAAGCAGAAATTTGGTGTACTTGTGATTCCATTTTAATGCCTCAGTTTTTATGTGATGTTTATTGTTAAATATTTTGAAATTCTTCCTAGGAATTGTCCATCAATCATACAAAGGATAAATAAAACAAGGGATATCTTCATAAAATCATCAAAGAGATTACCAAAAAGAAATATATGATTATACACAACAACTTGCATAGCTCAAAAATATATTATAGTGAACCATACTAATGACAGCTTTATACAAATTATATAAAGTTTATATATTGTATTTTATATTAAATACATCATATATTATTATAATAAATATATCATATTATATTAAATATATTTGTATATAGTAAAAAATGTAAAGGCATCAAAAGGATGCTCACAAAAATTATCAGGACTATATCTACAGTATTTCCCAAGAACTATTTTATGTTCAAATTATCTAGCTAGGTGGTATGCCCATGAGTGTGCATATTAATATAATTTTTATATTTTAAATAAATGTTAACTATAATTTTTTGTGTGTATGATACTATCTATATAATGATTTTGAAAAGGAAAAGACTTTTCTGCTAAGAAAAAAAAATATCTTATAAGTATATATGTATTTATATACATATATAAATATATACATATATATAAAGATAGTGTATGCATGTATATGCATATGTGTTTTCTATAGTCTCTCTCTCTCTCTCTCTCTCTCTCTATATATATATATATATATATATATATATATAAAATACATACACGTGTATCACATGATTCTTACAGCTTGAATAAGAATATCAGAGTTATCTATGAATGGAGAAAAGAACAGTTTTTAACACTTGCTCCTCAGAATAACATTACATGTAATTATAAGCTTTACCGTGATACAATACAATTTTGTAATTGATTTTTTTAAATTCTAGCTCAATTCTGCTTAACACAGAGCACAAATCACAAACTCAATCACAGTATTTGAAAATAAAAGTAAAATAAAACATGAAAACATCATGTATGTGTGTTTATATATATGCATATACTTATCAAATAAATTAGGCCTACAGGCATGATTTAATGCTGTTTCACAATTAGTGATCATTTCAGAAAGAAAACAAAGAAATATCTTGTTCTTTCTAAATATCTTGTTCTTCCTTTGTCACCTCTTCTGACAGAGGATCAACCGCCACAGTACATAAAGAACTCAAAAAACAAAGAAACAAAAAGCTCAATGAATCAATGGGCAAGGGCATTAAACAGACACTTCTCAAAATAAGTACAGAGGCTGAGTAATATTCTATCTCAGCATCTGTATTTCTTTTGAGAAGTGCTAAATGAAGTAAGCCAATCCCAAAAAAACAAATAATGCCGCAGTCTGGCTGGGCACAATTCAGGAGCCTTTTGTCAAAAGAAATGAACTTTATTTTCAGAACACACACACCAAACCACACAGCTCCTTAGGAAAAACCTTCAGAGCCCAATTGCCACCACCGGCTTCCCACAAGCCTCTCAGACACTGCAAGCTCCTAACCAGCGACTCATTCTTGTACTGAGTGGGAAGAGTTTTGTTTGTGGTTAATACAGCTCTTTGCGACCCCTCCCAGGCATACAGTTTTCACTAACGGAGTGTTCTGTTCTCTGTTGAGACACTTCCCAACAGCTGGGGATGAGGGTCTGCTCCCCGGCTGCCTCCTCTGGTCTTTGGGGGCTCCAGGAGTGGACGTGGGGGCAGAAGGCTCCCTGTATCTCTCCATGGGCTCAGTGAGCTTCTTTTCCTCCTTTCCACAACCAACAGTGTTTGGCTTTTGTTCTTTTGGGGGTTGCAATGGGGAGGAAGGAGGCTCTTTACTCCTGACAAATCTTTGCATAACTGGGTTTTCGCAATTCAGTGGCAGCTCCCTTCACTTGCACTGATTTACATGCGGTTGTAGTAAGGGTAGAAGAGAGTCTGTCCACGCTGTGGGTTTCTCTCTGCTTTTCTACCACCTTGGGATCCTTGGGTAAATGGGCTGGGGAAGGGGTTCATTCCTATGTTGCTAATACAGCACAGGAAGCCGGCACTGAGGGCTCTCTAGGGACCACTGCAGGTATAGTGTTTGTACTTGTATCTGCATTGAGGCTTCTTTCTTTTGATGGTCCTATGATCAAGCTAGATAGCCTGTTTTCAAACAAATCCTCTGTCTTCAAACTGCCAGCAGCTCCAGGTAATGGAGGAAAGTTGGACAGTCCCAGTTCAAAGCTTGGTGATGGAGGCTTTGGTGGTGTTGGAGACTGAGTCTGGCTGCTTGTAAACTTCTCCTCTCTTTTCTTCCGATAGCCGAAGGAATTTTTCCTTCCTCTCCCTAAACCAGGAGAGGATTCAAGACTACTTGGCTCCACATGCCCAGTTCCAATCTCTCTCTTGGGATAAGCTGAAGGATTTTGTATTCACGTTCTAGTTTGCCCTGTTTGCCTTGTCTGTGGGCTCCGAACACCATTAATTAACCGATCTGCAGTGAAGTTAAATATTGATGGACTTTCCAGAAGTCCAGGTCCTCTCTGCACTAGGAATTGCATGGCGCAGTTGAGATTTACTAGGATTCCTGCTTCTAGGCGGATACTGTCTAAGTGAAGTCAGAGGAGATGCTGCAGGTTTGAAGGTTGGAGACGTAAACCCATTTATAAATCCAGTATTTGGAAATGGAGTTACCTTAATTGGCTTTCCTTGAAAAGTTTTTACTTCTTCTCACAGGTATTTGTAAGCCTCCCGTGCATCAGCTTCTGTTTCAAATGTAATAAACCAATTATTATTATAGGCAAATTCACAGTTTATAAATTTCGGTAAGTTATCTCCTTTAAATAGTGCTTCTACTTCTTCCACAGGGGTAGATTCAGAGATTTCATGCAGGATTACTATGCAACAATTTTGATTTGGCCTTACTTTTTCTCCCTTCTCATCCACTTGAACTAAAGGTAAAGATCTTAGCACTTCAACAATTAAATTCACATCAGTACTGAGTTTTTTGATATGGTCAAGGTTAGCTACCGTTGTAATTGGCACATATTGATCACTATCCATCTGCGATATGAGATACATGTCACTAGCAAGATTCTCCCTAGATAAGCAGAATTCCAATGTTTTTTTTTTTAAGTACTTCCCGGGGGTCTTCCTGGCTTTCTGCTTGAGACTCATTTCCTCCTGTTTTGCTATTTTCAGGCAGAGATTCATATTCTGAATGATCCAGAGCCAAAGTGTTCATGTCTGTCTGGTCTGACTCCTGTAAGTCCGGTAATGCTGCATTCTCTTGACTTTTGTCACCAAAATGGGGGATGGGGGATATGGGAGGAATAGACAAACTTTAGATAGGGCAAAGGGGAGGGAGGAAAAGAGAGGGGGCATGGGGGGTAAGAAAGACAGTGGAATAAGATGGACATCATTACCTAAGTACAGGTAAGAAGAGACAAATGGTGTGACTCTACATTGTGAACAAGCAGAGACATGAAAAATTGTGCTCTATATGTGTATTATGAATTGATTCACATTCTGTTTTCATATATAACAAATTAGAATACATTTTTAAAAATCTAGGAATAGACCTAAGCAAGGAGGTAAAAGATCTCTACAGGGAAAATTACAGAATGCTGAAAAACGAAATAGAAGAATACCCTAGAAGATGGAAAGGTATTCCATGTTCATAAATAAGCAGAATTAGTATTGCTAAAATGGTCATATTAAAAAATAAACAGTCTATAGATTTTATGTAGTCCCCATCACAATGCCCAATGACATTTTTTGCAAAATTAGATAAACCAATCCTAACATTTATATAGAAGAACAAAAAAAAAAAAAAAACAGAATAGCCAAAGCAATCCTGAACAAATTAAGAAACACTGGAGGCATCATAATACCTAACTTCAAATTATACTATAGAGCCATAGTAAGATAATCATCAGGGTAATGCGTAAAAACAGGCACACAGGCCAATGGAATAGAAGACAGGCTACAATCAGTTGATTCTTGAGAAAGGCATCAAAAAAAAAAAAGCACTGGAGAAAAGACAGTCTCTTTAACAAATGGTGCTGAGAAAACTGGATATCCACGTGGAGAAGAATGAAACGGAATCCCTATCTCTCACTCTGTTGGCCAAAGTCAACTAAAAATGTGCCAATGACCTAGATATAAGACCAGAAATTTAGCAAACAGAAGAAAGCAAACTTCAAGAAAACTGAGAGGAAACACTGCAACAATACAGGCACAGACAGTGACTTCCCAAATAGGACTTATATAACTCAGGATATAATAGCAGTAATCAGTAAATGGGATGGCATCAAATTAAAATGCTTTCACAAAACAATGGAAACTACAACATCATGAAGAGATAGTCTACACAAAAAGGACAGGGGGTTAATATCTGGAATATACATAGAACTCAATACTCAATATCAAAAGAAACAAATACCCATTCAATATATGAGCAGGTGAACTGAAGAGACAATTCTCGAAGTATTGATGGCCAACAGTTATTTTTTAAAAATCTTCAACTTCTTTACCCATCAGAAAATTAAAATCAAAACTACAATGAAATTCAATGTCATCCCAGTTAGAAAGGCAACCATCAGGAATACAAATAAAAATAAGTGCTGGTGACAATGTGGGGAAAAGGAGAACTGTTATATGCCATTGGCGGAAATGTAAATTGGTACGCTCCCTACAGAAATCAGAATGAAGTTTCTTCAGAAAACTAAAAATGGAACTATCATATGATCCAGCTATACCGGTCCTCAGAATTTATCTGAAAGATTTAAAGTTGCATAATGTGTGTGTGCATATATATATCTCCATCCATCCATGTTTATAGCATGATTCACAATACCCAAGTTAGGTAATCATCATAGGTGTCCATCAACAAATGAATAAATAAAGAAAATGTTGAATACACAATGTAGTATAACTCATTCTTAAAGAACAAAATTACATCATTTGCAGGGAATTAGAGAGCATTGTGTTAAGCAAAATAAATCTGACTTGGAAGGACAAAAAAACTTACAGATGACTAAAGATAATATAAAAAAATGTTCAACATCTTTAACCATCATGAAAATACAAATCAAAACTACATTGAGATTACATCTCATTTTAGTTAAACTGAAAATCATTAAGATTACAAATAGTGATAAATACTGGCAAGGATTCAAGGGAAAAGGGAATGCTCATACACTGTTGGTGGGAATGTAAATTAGTACAGCCACTCTGAGGAAATCAGTATGCAGTTGCCTCAAAAAATAAAAGTTGAACTACCATATGATTTAGCTATACATCTCCACAGTATTTATTCAAAAGAATTAAAGACAACATTTGTAGAGATACATGCATTCTGATGTTTATAACAGCACAATTCACAATAACTAAGATGTAGAATCATCTTAGGTATCTGTCAACAGATGAATGGATAAAAGACAATGAAAAAAAAATTATATATATATGTATATATGTATATAATAGAGCTGTATTTAGTCATACAGGAATAAAATTGTGTCATTTCAGGAAAATGCATAGAACTGGAGAGCATCATTTTGAGATTTTGAGAGGACTAAGCAAGACTCAGAAAGATAAAAGTCATAGGTTTTCTCATATGTATGAAAAGGGGGAATAAAAAAGAAAAAGAGATCTCATGAAAGCAGAAAGGAAACTCTTAGGTACAGGAGGAGGAAAGGATAAAAGGGAGATATTAGGGAATGAAGTTGATCAAAATATGTTATATGCATATACAAATATCCCAAAATGAAATAAATTATACCATATAATTAATGTGTACCAAAAAAAATTAAAATTGTGTTCTTGATGTCTTGCATTTTTTTATGTGTGACTATTGCTTAGGATACACTTAATTAAGGTACATTATTTATAATTTTAATATTTCAAATATTAGGTTTCTCATTCAATTGTTATAATCAATTATAGATATGTACATAAATAGAAATTAATAAGGAATTTTATCTGTATATATATATATATATATATATATATATATATATATATATAGATAGATAGATAGATAGATAGATATAACTTTCAAAAACAAAGTACCATTTTAAAAGTAGTTGTCTTAGTATTATACTAAGTTTGGGAGCAATTTTGAATAGTTTTCATATCGCGAGAAAGAAATAGAGGTGCACATATTCTGCTTTTATCCAATCTAAAAACAAGTTATTTAAATGAACAACTTTAATTCAAAGTGTACAAAGAAACATAACTTTAAATTTTTTGCACTGAAGTAGAAAAGAATGAGGCTTAACAAAGCTAATATTACAAGTTACATAGAAAGGTAAAATTTTTAAATTTTTACAATCTTTATAAAGATTGTAAAGTGATTATGTCCAAAACCTACTTGCTCATTCACCTCAAAATGTTTTTTCACCATCTACAATATCACAAGTACAGTGCTTACCCTCTGAATTAAAAAGCAGTGGAAACAAACATGGATGCCATTTTGGGGGGAAACCAATAATAAATAGTACATTGTTGTATTCATTGTAGAGCTCTCTTGAAAATATAAATGTATGACTATGCATGGAAATCTTCAGTCAAGATTATGAGTAAACTAAATTATGGTGTGTTTGAAGAAGACACATAAGCCTCCAGACTAACTTTTTTTTGTTGTTGTTAAAACCTTTTTGGGAGTATAAACAAACAGGTACAGGAGCTTTTAGATATGCTAGTGGACTCATATATTACGTGCCTGTAATTCCAGCTACTCTGGAGGCTTAAGCATGAGGAAAGCAAGTTCAAGGCAAGCTTAGGAAGACCTTCAGCAATTTAGCAAAACCTTATCTCAAATAAAATATTTAAATAAAGAAAAAAAAGAGAAAGAAAAAGAAAAAAGGTTAGGGATATAGCTCAGTGGGATCACTGGGTAAAATCCATCCCTTCCCAACCCCCCCCCCACCCCCCAAAAAATGACACTTATTTTCTTTGTATTTCAACATAGCAACATAGCACAACCTTGATTATTTCATTTTTAGTTATCTATAGGGATAAAAATCTGCTTGCTTATTTTTATATCTCATATATGAATTTGAAAATTACCAAGAGATTCTCTGGTTCCTTTTTAAATATCTGACTCGCTCAATCCAGACCCAAGGAGCTGGGTGGACTGTTGGAATACACCACAGAGCTTCCACTGGGCGCCCTACCCTCCTTCCCCGTTCTTTAGCTGTGTTAGCTGGAGGTTGCAACAGGGCGAGAAAGGGAAATGAATTATGGAGAAGCACAATAGGGATTCATTCCTCATCTTAATTCCCTTTCTGTCAGCCCTGCCTTTGCTGATTTAAAAGGAGACTTGGGGCTAGAGCAAAGGTGAGAAATTCAGTCACAACTAAATTAAAAATTAAATTAAAAAATCTGGCCCAAACCATAATATGTAACTGTATAGGAACCCTAGAATCAAGGAGTAATGCATGCCTCACTGATTAATAATGAGAGGTTGTTAAAACAATAAAAGAATATAAGGAACCGGTGAGGGGTTATACGTCCTGATTATTTGCTTCATAAAGTAAGAGGAAAACTGAAAGGAACTAGAAAAACTAAGCTGTAGAATTGTTTCCCCAAAGCTTCTGAATTTTAATGTCTTTCACTAACATTCCCAGACTCCTTGGAAATCCCTCCCACCCTAATGGAGGAAAAGAACACTATGTACTTCGTAATATTCCTCTTTGTAAATGTGCATTCATGTTACTAATATAACTTGGGATAAAACTTGAACCTGGCTTGCTAAAAATAAAGTTCTATCTCCTCCTCCTCTTTCTATTACCCTTATTAGTATCATTGCCTTTCTTCTTATTACTATTTGATCATTCTGCTCAACTTTAAGGTAATTGTGGAGCACTTTAAAAATCAGTCTTTACTGGTAATAAGCTGTGACAAGGTGTATTGAGTCACTCCTCTTATAAAACTAATTTGTACATATTAGCTATATTAAAGAAGCACCTTTTCTTTTTTTAGCAATGGTAAAAGTGATTTGCTTCCCTCATGAGACCTAATGCAACCTTTTCTCTTTCTCTTGTTGGAAATTTCTAATGCCTAGGAATATAAAGCTTCCTGGCTTTAATGGTGTTTGTATGTTTTAGTATACATGTATTTTTATCTTGATATATATGTCTTTGATACATTTTTACAGACAAATAAATTAGCTATGCAGGTATTAATTCATCATTTCATTCAGAGTCATTTTTGTTAAGTACTTAACAAAGAAGAGTGCCTCCATACTTCCAAAATATAAAAAAGAAAATACATAAAAAATTCACTGTGGTTTTATATTATATTCAGAGTTTTACCTTCAATTCATGATAAACAAAGTGATCATGAAACAAGAGAAAAAATATGTTTTTGGCACACACAAAAACAACCTAACCTTGATCAGAACACTGGTTGTTTTTCACCTGTTATTGAGAAGAATTTATTTATGAATGCCACAATCACATTGTGTTTTAATAAAAACTTACTCTACATATCATTGTCTTACACTAGCTCCTTCACCACATTAAATCTTTTTTTCAAATGTCTAAATATTTGCCCAAGCCATGAGCATAGTTGTATCTGTTTTCCATTTTCACATACATTTAATCCTTATAGGATTTTACCACCAAACCCTTTTCTTCCGCCATCTCCATTCTGCAGTGCATTAAAGACCTTTATTTTTTACCCCTAATTTACTATAGACTCTTTGAATTGATCTCTACAATTCATGGGACCCTCCAAACAATTCTATTCAATTACTCATAATGATGGTTTAAATATACAAATTAGATAATGCACATTGTTCTGCTTAAAATTTCTTCATGGGTTCCACAGCTTTCCCGAAGGTATTTAGAAACTGCTTAATATGTCACAATAGGGCTTGTGATTCTGCCCCTGTTCCCCTTGAGTCTCACATCTGATCATTGACCTTTTCTCTCAACAGTCTCTCTGTTCTGCCCTCTCTGTTCAGCAATGCTTTCTCGTACTTTATCACATATATCATATATTTATCACATATATCTCTTCCTTTATCTCATACATCAGGTTAGATATTATCTCCTCCAAAGATCCTCCCCTAAATTATAATGGCATTAAGTGTTTCTCCTATATATTATCAAGGTAACTAGATGTAGTGAAATCATAGAGAATGAAACTCTGTATAACTAAGTTTCTCCTAACTAAATAGTAGATGTCTGTGAGTAAGCAATATGTATTTTGTCCATATGTCCTAGGAAGTTAGAGTAGTGTGTGTACTAAAAGTATAACCAGGATTTTGATTTGATAGAATTTGAAACTGAATTAGAAATTATGATGAATTGTTTTATGCGAAAATATCTAATGTATGACCAAAAATATATGGATTTTGAAGAGAGGTGATAGAAGAAATTATTCCAAAAAGAGAAACAATGTAACAACTGCTATGAACAAATTCTTAGTATATCTAATTATCTGAAATTAGAATATCTGGAATAGAGAAGAGAACAAATGGTACAGATTGTTGAAAATATTTTTGAATATCAAAACATAAGATATAAAAGATGGATTGAAGAAAAGTTGCATTTGAAAAGGTAAAAAGAATTCTGATGACAAATTGGTACTATTCATTTTGTGCTTATGTAAGAATTTTGCCTTTTATTTTGAAACAAAGAAGAAGGAATTTAAATATATCCATAGGTGAAATGACTATTTCCTTAGCAGGCTTGTAGAACACCTGAAGAAATTTAAGAATGATGAAAGACTAGATGGAACTTCTATGCCATTTATAAATGACTTCTGTACTGAATGACAGACGTCACTATCTGGTAATGCTTTCACAGGGGAGTTTAACTGCATTCTTTTAAAAAGTCTAGAACTGACTCTTGGCTCAATTATTCTTTTTACTGAGTTAACAATGAAATCATTCTTTTGTTCCAAGGAAGCTTATGAGCTAAAGTGAGAGAAGTATTATTAGTTAACCATGAAAGTCTTCAAGCCTTATTTTTCCTACTAGTAAGCATTTCCTAATAACACAAGGTGAACGAGACATGGATGTATTGGGTATTTTTTTCCTTACACTCTCAAAGTGATTTTTATATAATCACATTTGCATTTTGGTAAGGCATTTATGTTTTTTTTTTAACTATTCACCAGTGATTTTAGATTGCTTCCCATTCAATGCAAGAGATATAGTTACATGCATCAATTTTCTATAATAAATTTTCTGATGCTGTCTCCTTTGCCCATATGTCCAAAGGTAGTAATTGTATTTTTCTTGTATTTCATATGTGGTCACCTCCATTTTCCTCATGTCATTTTTCAGGTGTCAGACTTCACTTTTTCCTGTTCATTCAGTTTACTTAACTGAATCTCATTTTGACCTATTTTCCATGTAAAATTTCTGAGTAGCTCTTATCCTTACACTTTCATATCAGATATCTTGTATCAGAGAGTTGAAAGCAAACCAATTACATTCTAAGACTGTTCTTCATGTTCCTCAGGTTATGAAAATTTTGTTAAAATTCTAGTAAATGGACAGTAGGAAAAATTTTCATCACAAAGAAAAAATGGAAAAGAACATGTAAGCTTATACTTTTTATTTAGAGAAGACAGTGTGGTGTATCAAAGTGTATGTATCATGACTTTGGGTTATCTTGTGTTGAGATAGTTTTTCTTAAAATTGTCAACTGAGTGAGTTTAATACCTAATGGTTATAAAAGTAATGTTTTATTGGTAAAATTATACTTAACAGTGGTAAGTATCAGATTTGGTAATATATATCTGAATTTAGCATATACTAACAGCCAGTGAATTTCCTTCTGTCTCTCTCTCTCTCCTTCATTAAACTCTTCACACCCATCTGTATGTCCCAACAGCTTTCTCTTTTTCTTTTGGTGGTGCTGGGGATTTATCAATGCCCATAATGTTGTACACCAGGCAAGTGTTGTACCATTGAGCACACCCTGAGCACATGACAGCACTCTTTTTTCCCTCTTTTTAAATTGGTTCTTTTTAATTATACATGACAATAAGATTCATTTTGACATAATTATAAAAGCATGGAATATAAGTTAGAACAATAATTTAGTTCTCAATATTTTCCCTTTCCCACCTGTATTAGTCAGGGTTCTCTAGAGAAACAGAATCAACAGGAATTATAATTATTAAAAAAAAGGGATTAATTAAGTTGGCTCATGCTACCAGAATCTGGATAGTCCACAATGGCCATCTACAGGCTGGAGGGCTTCAAGAACCAGAAGCTGCATAGTCCAAGAGGCTGAAGCCTCAGAACAAGAGGGATCAATGGTTTTACCCTAGTCCAAGACTGAAGGCTTCTGGAAACTCTCTGAAGAATCATTGGCAGAGTCCAATTTGGAAGAGTGAAGAAGTGAGAGTCTGATATCCTCAGAGGATTTCTTGATTGCAGTAGCAATTAAGAACCCAATCAAAAAGAATGGAGCTTTCATCTGCTGCTGCTTCCCTGTTCTTCCAACTTTTATTGCATCCAAGCCATCATCCTTTTGGACAGGGCTACCCATGCTTAGGGAGGGTCTCTATTTCAGTTGGCTATCCCACATGCCAATTATTCCTAGACACATTATCACTGACAAGACAAACCCAAAAGCCTCTTAATCATTGGCATCTCTTAATACAATCAAGTTGACAATTCAAATTAACCATTTAACCATTACACCTCTCTTCTTCTTTCCTGTTCCCTTCCCTTGACTCCACTGATTTTTTTGCTATTTACTTACAGTTTTTTTTTTTTAGTTTTTTTGTGGATGTACAAGTGTGAATCTCATGAAAGCATTCATGAAGAAGAAATTTGTTTCTTTAAAACGTTTTTAATAAGTAACATAAATAAACAAATATGGCTGGAAGAACAATCCATATCTCAATAATAACCCTAAATGTTAATGGCTTAAACTCACCAATTAAGAGACACAGGCTAGTAGAATGGATCAAAAAAAAAAAAAAAAGATCCAACAATATGCAGCATACAGGAGACGCATTTGATAGGAAAAGTCATACATAGACTGAAGGTGAAAGGTTGGGAAAAATCATATCACTCATATGGACTTTGGAAACAAGCAGGAGTGTCCATACTCATATCAAATAAAATAGATTTCAAGCCAAAGTTAATCAAAAGGGATAAAGAGGGACACTACATACTGCTCAAGGGAAACATACACCAACAAGACATAACAATCATAAATATATATGCTCCAAACAATGGTGCAGCTATGTTCATCAAACAAACTCTTCTCAAGTTCAAGAGTCTAATAGACCACCATACAATAATTATGGGAGACTTTAACACACCTCTCTCACCACTGGACAGATCTTCCAAACAAAAGTTGAATAAAGAAACTATAGAACTCAATAATACAATTAATAACCTAGACTTAATTGACATATATAGAATATACCACCCAACATCAAGCAGTTATACTTTTTTCTCAGCAGCACATGGATCCTTCTCAAAAATAGATCATATATTATGTCACAGGGCAACTCTTAGACATTATAAAGGAGTAGAGATAATACCATGTATCTTATCTGATCATAATGGAATGAAACTGGAAATCAACGATAAAAGAAGGAAGGAAAAATCATGCATCGCTTGGAAAATGAACAATAGGTTACTGAATGATCAATGGGTTATAGAAGACATCAAGGAGGAAATTAAAAAATTCTTAGAGATAAATGAAAACACAGACACAACATATCGGAATCTATGGGACACAATGAAAACAGTTCTAAGAGGAAAATTCATTGCCTGGAGTTCATTCCTTAAAAAAAGAAAAAAAACAACAAATAAATGATCTCATACTTCATCTCAAAATCCTAGAAAAAGAAGAGCAAATCAACAGCAAAAGAAGTAGAAGGCAAGAAATAATTAAAATCAGAGCTGAAATTAATAAAATGGATACAAAAGAAACAATTGAAAAAATTGACAAAACTAAAAGTTGGTTCTTTGAAAAAATAAATAAGATCAACAGACCCTTAGCCATGCTAACGAAGAGAAGAAGAGAGAGAACTCAAATTACTAGCATACGGGATGAAAAAGGCAATATCACAACAGACACTTCAGAAATACAGAAGATAATTAGAAATTATTTTGAATCCTTATACTCCAATAAAATAGAATATAGTGAAGGCATCGATAAATTTCTTAAGCCATATGACCTACCCAGATTGAGTCAGGAGGATACAGACAACCTAAACAGACCAATATCAATCGAGGAAATAGAAGAAGCCATCAAAAGACTACCAACTAAGAAAAGCCCAGGACCGGATGGGTATACAGCAGAGTTTTACAAAACCTTTAAAGAAGAACTAATACCAATACTTTTCAAGCTATTCCAGGAAATAGAGAAAGAGGGAGAACTTCCAAATTCATTCTACGAGGCCAACATCACCCTGATTCCTAAACCAAACAAAGACACTTCAAAGAAAGAACACTACAGACCAATATCTCTAATGAATCTAGATGCAAAAATCCTCAATAAAATTCTGGCGAATCGGATACAAAAACATATCAAAAAAATTGTGCACCATGACCAAGTAGGATTCATCCCTGGGATGCAAGGCTGGTTCAATATACAGAAATCAATAAATGTTATTCACCACATCAATAGACTTAAAGATAAGAACCATATGATCATATCAGTAGACGCGGAAAAAGCATTCGACAAAGTACAGCATCCCTTCATGTTCAAAACTCTAGAAAATCTAGGGATAACAGGAACATACCTCAATATTGTAAAAGCAATCTATGCTAAGCCTCAGGCTAGCATCATTCTGAACGGAGAAAAATTGAAGGCATTCCCTCTAAAATCTGGAACAAGACAGGGATGCCCTCTCTCACCACTTCTGTTCAACATAGTTCTCGAAACACTGGCCAGAGCAATTAGGCAGAGGAAAGAAATTAAAGGCATAAAAATAGGAAAAGAAGAACTTAAATTATCACTATTTGCAGTTGACATGATTCTATACCTAGCAGACCCAAAAGGGTCTACAAAGAAACTATTATGGCTAATAAATGAATTCAGCAAAGTGGCAGGATATAAAATCAACACGCATAAATCAAAGGCATTCCTGTATATCAGCGAGAAATCCTCTGAAATGGAAATGAGGACAACCACTCCATTCACAATATCCACAGGGAAAAAAAAAATACTTGGGAATCAACCTAACAAAAGAGGTGAAAGACTTATACAATGAAAACTACAGAACCCTAAAGAGAGAAATAGAAGAAGATCTTAGAAGATGGAAAAAGATACCCTGTTCATGGATAGGCAGAACCAACATCATCAAAATGGAGATATTACCAAAAGTTCTCTATAGGTTTAATGCAATGCCAATCAAAATCCCAATGGCATTTCTTGTAGAAATAGAAAAAGCAATCATGAAATTCATATGGAAAAATAAAAGACCCAGAATAGCAAAAAAAATGCTACGCAGGAAGTGTGAATCAGGCGGTATAGCGATACCAGACTTCAAACTATACTACAGAGCAATAGTAACAAAAACAGCATGGTACTGGTACCAAAACAGGCGGGTGGACCAATGGTACAGAATAGAGGACACAGAAACCAATCCACAAAACTACAACTATCTTATATTTGATAAAGGGGCTAAAAGCATGCAATGGAGGAAGGATAGCATCTTCAACAAATGGTGCTGGGAAAACTGGAAATCCATATGCAACAAAATGAAACTGAATCCCTTTCTCTCGCCATGCACAAAAGTGAATTCAAAATGGATCAAGGAGCTTGATATCAAATCAGAGACACGCTGTCTGATAGAAGAAAAAGTTGGCTACGATCTACATACGGTGGGGTCGGGCTCCAAATTCCTCAATAGGACACCCATAGCACAAAATTTAATAACTAGAATCAACAAATGGGACTTACTCAAACTAAAAAGTTTTTTCTCAGCAAAAGAAACAATAAGAGAGGTAAATAGGGAGCCTACATCCTGGGAACAAATCTTTACTCCTCACACTTCAGATAGAGCCCTAATATCCAGAGTATACAAAGAACTCAAAAAATTAGACAATAAGAGAACAAACAACCCGATCAACAAATGGGCCAAGGACCTGAACAGACACTTCTCAGAGGAGGACATACAGTCAATCAACAAGTACATGAAAAAATGCTCACCATCTCTAGCAGTCAGAGAAATGCAAATCAAAACCACCCTAAGATACCATCTCACTCCAGTAAGATTGGCAGCCATTATGAAGTCAAACAACAACAAGTGCTGGCGAGCATGTGGGCAAAAGGGTACACTTGTACATTGCTGGTGGGACTGCAAATTGGTGTGGCCAATTTGGAAAGCAGTATGGAGATTTCTTGGAAAGCTGGGAATGGAACCACCATTTGACCCAGCTATTCCTCTTCTCGGTCTATTCCCTAAAGACCTAAAAAGAGCATACTACAGGGACACTGCTACATCAATGTTCATAGCAGCACAATTCACAATAGCAAGACTGTGGAACCAAACTAGATGCCCTTCAATAGACGAATGGATAAAAAAAATGTGGCATTTATACACAATGGAGTATTATTCTGCATTAAAAAATGACAAAAATCATAGAATTTGCAGGGAAATGGATGGCATTAGAGCAGATTATGCTAAGTGAAGCTAGCCAATCCCTAAAAAACAAATGCCAAATGTCTTCTTTGATATAAGGAGAGTAACTAAGAACAGAGCAGGGAGGAAGAGCATGAGAAGAAGATTAACATTAAACAGGGATGAGAGGTGGGAGGGAAAGGGAGAGAGGTGGGAGGGAAAGGGAGAGAGAAGGGAAATTGCATGGAAATGGAAGGAGACCCTCAGGGTTATACAAAATTAGATACAAGAGGAAGTGAGGGGAAAGGAAAAAAAAGGGGGGAGAAATGAATTACAGTAGATGGGGTAGAGAGAGAAGAGGGGAGGGGAGGGGAGGGAAGGGGGGATAATAGAGGATAGGAAAGGCAGCAGAATACAACAGACACTAGTATGGCAATATGTAAATCAGTGGATGTGTAACCGATGTGATTCTGCAATCTGTATATGGGGTAAAAATGGGAGTTCATAACCCACTTGAATCAAAGTGTGAAATATGATATGCCAAGAACTATGTAATGTTTTCAACAACCAACAATTAAAAAAAAGTTTTTAAATTTTTATCCAGGTGATCAGAGAATACACAAACTAAATGGTATCATCATTGTATTTATTTCATATAAATGTTTTAATAAATGTTTATATATTTGTTTTAACTCACTGTAATACTAAATAATTTTGAAAATTATAGTAATTTTCTTCAGAATAAAAAAGTATGCTTCCTCCCCCAAACTAACAGAGCATTATAATTTTTGGGCAATCAACATTTGTTGAGTTGTTGATTATGTTTGTTAAATTTCACAATTTTATGAGGTTTGATGTGATTTCTAATGATTTTTATTTAATAATTCTCATTTTTGCTACATAAGGAAGAACCAAAGGAAATTTTCCAAATGAAGTTCTCTAAAACATCAACTTTGGCAGTGTTTTACAATCATGCTTTAAGATCATAATGATCATTTTATATTGCTATAGGTATGAATCACTAATCTCAAGGTTAAATTGTATTATTTAATGCTTTACAAAAAATTATAATTATTAATTTTGAATTTCTGTGGGTCTATAGATTTTTATGTTGTCATTTCTTGAATAAATAACCCAGAGCTTCTTTTCATGACCTTCCAAAGGCCATATATAAATCAATAGAATGGAACCAAAAAGGAATGTTAGACAGTTTTGAAGTCAAATCACGATGCATAGGGCAATATCTCCTAACTCAATCCATCAGAAGCATTGCTTCAAATGGAAAATGAAGTAAATCTCATTTTTAATGTGAACCATTTAAAGCCTTTCTTCTGTATTTCCTTGCAGTATGTGTGCTGACTTTCCATTTTAAAGTCCACTGTCTATAAGACAAATTGACCTTAATGGGAGCATCCTGCATATTGTGACCAACATAGAGGTCAAAAATAACATAAAAGAAGAAAATAGCACCCTGATAATAGCTGATAGCTCAGTGGACTCTGTGCTCAGCACTTCATCCACAGAGTAGGAAGGGGGAGGAGATGTGTGTTCAATTGACCATCTATTTTATGAAGGAATAAATAATTCATTCAGGGTTATTTGAAGGGCAGTGAAGAATTGTTATTTTCCTGCTGAGGTGGCTAATTATTCTTTGGATTTGTACACAAATAAAAAGAGGGCCTTCTATCTTTTGCAGTTGTAGGAACAAATGCTGAATGTAAATGTGTCCTTTCTACATATTTGCTGAGTAATGAATTAAAAAATAAAAGTATAAATTAATTTTTGAAAATCAGTATAGTAGGAAACCATTATTTATTCTCTGCCCATTCTTGTAGACCTCAAACACAAAATAAACAAGGAACAAAGTTTTTAGTCAACCTATCTTGACTATTACAACATTCTTTAACATTCATATATATACAAACATTGTAAAATAAACTTCATAGTGAGATCAAACTAATTTGATAAAGTAATATCTTTGCTTTGAAAATGTTTTTATCAATATAAACCTTCAGTTTTATGAAACCAAAATATGGAGGTAGGAAAAATCTGGGGAAAAAGGATAATAAATAAAAAATAAAATAAAATTTTTTACCTATTCAGCTGTTCCATTTCAATTATTTCATTTAGGTTCTCTACAATATTAGAATATGGGTATAACTACCCAGTTTTGCAAAGGGGGAAACTGCTACTCTTCAAGATATGGAAAAGAGTCTACCAGTAACACATAGTTTCCTGTTTCATAATCTGCAATCCAAACTTAACAAATACATTTTGGTCTCTCAAAAATTTTATAGCCACTTTTGTTGTGGATTCTAAATGATTGATCCCTCATTGTAAAGCAAATCACTTCCTGTGTCCTTACCTGATTTTCTTGACTGTGTAGTCTTTTAATTTAATATCATTAAATTACAGTTAATTTGTTGCCATTCTGTGTTAGAAACTACAATTTTCTCGTAACCTCCAAATCTTAGTTTAGTATTGCTTAAATTGGAAAGCCTTTCTTGATTCTCTAAATATAAGTTTGGAGCCTGTCTACAACAAGGATTGGCAAACTATGGCCTCCACTGTTGCCAAATCCTGCCTGCTGTCTGCTTTTGTACATCCCCTGATCTAAGAATATTTTTTACAATTTTAAATGGTTGAAAAACATCAAAAGATGAATCACACTTTTTTCAAAGTAAAAAGTTATACATTAAATTCAAATTGGAGGATCCAAAGTATTTGCCAGAACACAGCCACACCTAATGTCTACTCAAACATTAGAATCTTCATAGATACTCATATCTAGTTATCAAAGGCACACCTGGTTCCTACCACCTGTATCAGATCCATCATCATGAAGCAATGAAGTGGAGTCTGGGAAATGTTAGGGACTTGAAAAATTTGAATCAATAAAGTCAGAGGTAAATAAAAAAGAATTATTCTACAATGAAAAAAGTCAGAAAATGATTGGAGAGGTCTGTAAAAACCAACCAAGATGAAAATATGTAAACCCTTAGATGATAAAAGAGGCATTGAGGAGAAGGAAAAGGGGTGTGTGTGTGTGTGTGTGTGTGTGTGTGTGTGTTCATTGTTGTATAGACATCATTTTTTTTTGTCTAGAAACCTTGTCATCATTCTTCTGTACACATTTGTATAGATTTCTTACTTTACCCTTTTAGATTAGTATTTCTTTTAAATATAATCACTAATTTTAATTACTGTCTATTCTAAAGTATATAAGGAAAATACATAATTTTAAAAAGCTTAGTAATTCTTTTAGATTAATTTCAGAGTAATAGACTTATGACAATTTAATGATGGTGAATATTAAATTCAAATTTTAGTGTGTGGCTAGCAGTTGAATGATAACTACTTAAATTTCCAATATCCAGTAGCTTATGTTCAATCCCTAGTTTTATCACCAGGTTTTTTATATTTCTTACTCCCAAAGACCTTGATCATAGTAATTGCTAAGTTCTGCTTAAAGGGTTGGATTTCTCATTTTCATGTAATGCTTCAGAACTCATTATAATTCAGAATAAAACACTACTGATTAAGTAAATAAACCCAAATAACATTGTCATATTGAACATTATCATATTGTAAAGAAAGGCAGAAATCAAAATATATTCCACTGGTACAATTATGCTGTTAAGTCTGGCAGTCTATTGTCATATCTAAATCCATGAAACTGAACTTTTTCAAGGCTTTACTGGGGCTTAATAACATACATTTTTGAACAATTTTTAACTTAAGAATTTTGATTGAGAGTTTTTGAAACAGAGAAAAATAATTGTGCCCTCAGTTAAAGTACATTCCATGGGATGCTATTCACATTTTTACTATTTGTTGTAGAAAAAGTATAATCTATTGAACTGAACAGAAGATTATTTATGTGCCAAGAAAAATAAGAAAATGGGTTCTCTTCTTGCTAAACCCTAAGGGAAGAAACTGAGTCTATTGAAATTGCTCTCTTAGTATTAGGCCATTTTCTTATCTTAGGACAGGCCTCTTACTATGAAAACAGAATTTTTGGAGAAACAACTGAAATCCTGAAATCCTGTGTTTTCATTTGGAGTGGACAGAACTTCACTATATCCAAGGAGCAAAACCACTGGTGTCTCCCTTTTACTTTCAGCTCCACGATGGTTGCACTCTTCAGGGACTTAAACTTCTCCTTCGTTGACCAGACCAAGTCTTGGTCAAAGATGAAGAAATCCTGGTAAAAATTTCAGGGGCCAAACTTGAAACAGCTTAATACTTTCAGCCTAGAATGACTATTTCTCTTTCTGACTCACATTTTTAGGCCACAGTCTTAAAAGTACTTTAATGTTGACACCCCTGCCCCATTCTATAAATCAAACCCATACTTTATTATCTACCACTGAACTACACCCCCAGCCCTTCCATTAATGTTGTTAGGCACATTGAAGGTTGGGCTCACCTGCTTTGTATTTTTTTTTAAATCAAATCTCAGTTTTCTATTACCTGCTTTCCTAGGCCTAAAGAGATTTGCTCACATGTTTTGTCCAGTTTTATAGTTGTTTACCATGTTAGAATAAGTCAAGAACAACAACAACAACAAACTCCAAAATGAATGGAAGCAAAACTATTGTTAACCAAAATGTATCTTCCTTTTTTTTTTAATATAACAATCTTAAAACTAACAGTTCCATTATGTGTTCTGCATTTTAGTGATAGCAAAGAAGTCTTGATTTCATCTTACCTTAAAGTGATAAAGAAATATAACTACTTTTAATTCCCCAATGGTAGGAACTATTTTATTTAAATTTTTATTTTACAATCACTTTTTAGTGCCTTCTTTTCTGAAAACATGGCACTAAATAATTGGATTTTAAACCTTGTAAGTACTCCATAATGTTAATGTTTAAGAATTTTTGAACATTTCTTCCTGACTGCTTCTAAAGAATTATTTTAGATATCAAAATTTACATATACTTCTGGCACTAGTGTGCACACCTGTAATCCCAGTGGCTCTGGAGGCTGAGGCAGGAGGATTACGAGTTCAAAGCCAGGCTCAGCAAAAGTGAAGTGGTAAACAACTCAGTGAGACCCTGTCTCTAAATAAAATACAAAATAAAGCTGGAGATGTGGCTCAGTGTTTGAGTGCTCCTGAATTCAATCCTTGAGAACCCCTCCTCCCAACAAGTATTACATATACTATTAACTCTTTTGGGGAAATTATATTTCATATCTAATTCATCATTCAAATTTGAAAATAATTGTTCTAGAGTTCTACAGTTTATTTTATGCTTCCATAAATTTTTTGTATATCTTTGGTTTATGCCTTTTAATTCAGTTTTCCTTTAATTCTTTTATTTTCTATTGTTAATTTAATAAATTATATTCTTTATGACAAATCAATAGCCAAAAGAAACACTATTCAGTGTTACCATTGCATTTGCTTGTTTGGGTGAGATTTATTCATAATGATATGAAATGGGGAATACCCTATTTACAAGCACCCATTCATTCTCCCTAATGCTATTTTCTGTGAACATTTGAAACAGATTATTTCATGAAAATCAATAATATCTAATTGCACTATTTTCAGAATTGTTCTTGTTCCTGGAACTACAAATAATGACCTTACTTCTCAGGAGCATATCCCCAAACTTGCATTCCCCCACTCGCCATCCCTTAGCAACTTTTTTCATGGATTCCTTATCATCATTCAAATAAAAAAATATGGCATAGTTAGAATTCCTTTGATTTCCTAATTTGAATAGTTTCTTGTCAGTTTACAAAAATCATCTTAAATTTCAAAACCCCAAATCTCATAAATTCATGTGGCTTTCCAGTATTTAGAATAAAATAAGAACATTCAGTGTAATATCCAATAGTAATAAAAATCTTATTCTCTCATCTTCTGTCCTCCTCCCTTTCCCTTTTAAGTATATACACATATAATTTAAGTATTAATAAAGTATTATACTTAGCTGGAAAATTGAGATATGATTGCAATCATTACTTAACCAGTTAACGTTAATATGTCAAATAAAACATGTCAATTACATAGCATAAAAATAGTATCTTGGGCTGGGCATGTGCCTCAAGCGGTAGTGGCGCTTGCCTGGCATGTGTGGGGCACTGGGTTCGATCCTCAACACCACATAAGAATAAAAATGAAGATATTGTGTCCACTTAAAACTAAAAAATAAATATTTAAAAATAGTATCTTGTATGTCTTATATTATATTGGATTTTTCTTTGTAAATACATTAGTTATATATGCATCCAGGTTTTCCTAATGACAATATCAATGTTCTAATTATACAATGTCTTACATGTGATCCTTTGTTTTCCCCAGTAATACATTTGTTAACAAGTAATTAAAATGATTTACATGCAATGTGCTGATAAGCAGTGACTTCATGATTCTTGACTCATTTCAAAGATGAAAAATGTGCATCACGTTGATAGGATAAAACAAAATAATTAAGGCTAAAATGAATCATGTCAAACGTCAACCTCATATTAACATGTTTTATTGATTCACTAACTTAATCAAATGACTATTGTAAAACAGTGTAGTAATTTAATAGCTTATAAATCTTTAAAAAAAAATCATGACATTTAAGTCTTTTGTGTATCTGCAAAACAAATTGTTAGATGATTAAAAATCTAAAAGGCAACACATAATTGTGCATTCCAATCACAACACAGATTTTTTTATATAGTTTTGTAAATAAATTTGAGATAGAATTGAATAAAACATCATACTCTTTATCAAACTGGAAGATCCCATAAATAAAATTATTCAAATATAGATCCATGGTTTGTTGACCACTTTTTCATGGCACAGGAAAAATGAAAATAAATTCATTTCATTGCATAATGTGGCCAATGGAAATACATATCTACAACATTGTAGGAATGGCTTTCTTTTTTGAAAGACTAGAATTCCCTTGATTTCCTAAGAGAAAAAAGTAAATATTACTATTTGTATTTTTATTATGTTTTGCACTTAAAAATAAATTTCTCCTATGTTTGTTTATTTCCTTTAGTGGAACTTGTTTATAATATATCTGTTTTTGAATTGTATGTTAATTAGTAGAGAAGCTAAATTTTGACAACTAAAGGCTGTAAAAAGCATTAATGCACTAAATATAAAAGAACAAAAGTTATAAAAGTGTTTATTTTTAATAGCATAAAAAATGCTGGCTTTGAAACCAAAACATATGCTGACAGAATAGGATTTTTCAGGTACATTTATTTGGCAGAGTGATGCCATATAAAGCCAAGGGTAAGGAAAAATCATTTAATGAAGAGCTTTTAAAATATTCAATACACTTAATAAAAGATGACATTTCTCTAATTGGCTGTCCTCAACTGAAAAAAATATAGAAGATAGTTTTATAATGGTGATATGTATTAAAGAAAAATAACAAAAGAAGAAAGAGGTGGAGGAGGAAAACAAGAAAATACACAAGTGGGTAATACTCTGATCATGTTCTGGTACATTCAGCTAATAGAAGTCTAAGTAGATTCTGATTAGTTTCTTGCAGGAGTTCCCAGAACAGACAGTATTTACCATGTTTTGGAATACAAAAATAAGATGAAATATAAAACTAATTTTTTATAACAATTTCTTTTTCCTGAAGCTTACTACTATTCTGAAGAAGTGTTCCTTTAAACACAACTGTAAAAGAGATATTTCACTCTACATTCAGTCACACCAAATAAATTGTAATAATAAAAATTTAAAAAAATAGTTAAAGAAATAAAGAACCAGGCATTAATCAGAGGTGTTGTTCAAAACTCATCATAGAAATATTATTAATAGATAGTCTGAGACAAATTTTATTCCTATAAATATTAAATACATGCTATAAATTGATGTTAGACTGTATCAAATTGGTAAAAGATTTGACCTTAAAAATAATTTCAAGGAATATTTTTCACTAACACAATGTTGTAAAACCATGTAAAAAATAGAATTCATTAATTGAAAATAAGACAATAAATTGACATACTCTTCTTATCATTAATAGTCAAAAGACTGTCACAATAATGGTGACTACATAGGTAAACTGAGGACATAATTGCTAGTGTATTGTTCTTTCAATTTCTTAAAACAGCTATATGAATAAGGCAATAGGTTTAAATTTGGGTGTGTCCAAAAGCCCTTGTTTCTCCATCATTAAAATACATGTACACATGCAAATACAGTATGTCTCAAACAATATGATGCTGCTGCTTATGACTGACTAAATCCAACAGTAATATAAATGTCCATAATCCTCATGGCTTCAAGCTACTGAGCTAATGCAATGTTTTGTAGTTCCATTGAAGGTCAGCTCTATTTGATGTGTTCAAATTTCTTGAAATTTCCTTATCTTTACACTATACTCCTCTTGGCTTTACATGAGTTGAAAGTAATAGTCCCTCCTTCTTCCCAATAGCTGAATAATTCACGGAGACACAATTCAGAATAAAAAAAATTGCAATTATGAAAAAAATAGTGCTAGCTAATTTCTGGTTAAATGTTTCTGAGTGGCCCTATTCATCTGGAAACAAAAACTAATTGAATTTTTAAAAATTAAAGTGAAATAAAACTTTTTTAATTTCTCAAGATGAAATGGATAAAAAGTCTGTTAATATTTTCCCACACCATGTAATACATTTTTGAAGATGAATATAGAGATGGAGGGGAAACAACTAGTTTAGCAGAAATCAACTGCAAATTAAGTGTTCCATTGAAAAATAGTTATGAGAAAAAAATGACCTCTCCTTTGAACTTCTTAAAAGATCAAGAGTTGGAATCACCAAGCACCATGGAAAAGGGCAATTGTGTAAAAGATAAAAATTGGGAACACTGATTGAATGTATATGAAAGATTTTTATCCCCAGATTCCCTTCTTCTAGCCTGAAAGTTCAGGTAACCACTGTCCTTGGAGATTAGTTTATTCTCAGAAGAAATTTACCTGACACATTTCAGATTTGGGTATAATAGATACAGAGGTTCTCATACTTGAGGCAGCATGAACTAGAGAGGGAAGTTGTGTGACTTTCTAAACAGTGGGTTTTCTTTTCCCTCCTGACAGAACTTAGACAAGAGCATCTTTAGTGGCTGGGACTGTAGCTCATGAGTAGAGCTCCCGCCTACCATGTTTGACTATTAACCCACTCTGGGTTAGATGAAAATCTTAGAATAATAAAAGATGAAGTGGGAAAGCTATCAACATGAGAAGCATTTGACTCTGGATTGAAGAAATTATTCCATTTCCTATGTTAAGAAGAAATGCATCATTATTTTGTAATAGTATGCATTACTATTTCAAAAGCATGAAACCAAAGTGTATATATATTAAAAATGTGATTATTGCCATTTGAAAATAACACTTTTGCTTTTACACACTCACAAAGAATTGTGCAATTAAGATTAAGCCAAGTCATTTCACTCAATGACAGTGAAGATTATAGAGAGAATAGGCTTCCGATAAAGACTTTTTTTTAGATATTTGTCTAATCAGAATGAAAAATTCCATGTACTAGGCTATCTCTAGGTCTTAATAAATCTCATTCACTTATAATTCTTTAAAAGTAGTCTAACACATCTACCATTTCACAGGGTACCAAAGAAATCTCTTTTTTCATATTGATTAAGAATGGAGAAATTCATTAACTGCTATTTAGCATTGTGGAAGGTAGAATAATGACACTTCCTCCCAAAGAGAGTCATTTCCTGATCCTTGGAATAAGCAAATGTTATCTCATATGATAAATTTTTTTAAAATTGAGTTTTCATATTTTAATTACATTAAGAATCTTGAGATAGGAAGATTATCCTGGATTATTGTCTTGATGAACTCTAAATGCAATCACAACACCCAGTGAGCTGCAGCAATTTGTTACAAAAACCGTAGGAAATGAATATAAGTAAGTTATTGGAAAAATTGTATTATTTTAACTGTACTAATTTTTTTATTGTCTAAAACACTTCTCAAAAATTTCTGAATAGAAAACTGTACATATCTGAACACCATGAGTGATGTTTGCCATGTACTTAAAATGTCAGGGAATAATGAAATATATATTTCATAAACTTAGTGTGACTTGCTTGAGGTAGTCAGTTTATAAAATTGAAAAGTTATTTTCAATTTTGAGCTCAATGTTGAATACATTTTATTTCAAACCAAGTCTTCTGTAATGTAATGGGAGTTCACTGCAGAATCTCACTCATCAATAAAGTGTTCACTTACTTCTTACCTTTTCAAAAAAATTTTTTTCTGTTTCACTTTGAAGTTTAGTTATTGTTTCAATTTCAGAAAAATTCATATTATTTAATACTTACATGTGTATTTTTGTCATAAATTACTCTATAAAAGAAAAAAAACTTTGAATAAATTTCTAGAAAACGATATTTTGTAAGAAAGAGGTGATTTTTGCATGTGTAAAACATTTTCAGATATCTGGATAAATTTGACTTATATGCCACAGGATATCCAACATGCTATGTGAATAATATGAAGCAAAATGATTTCATAAGTTATACATAGGTATGAAATTACTAATTCACTAATGTTTTAATCACCTTTTTCACTGCTGTGACTAAAAGACCCAACCAGAACAACTGTAGAGGAGGAAAAGTTTACTTAAGGGCTTCAAGTACCATAGGTCTCAGTCCATATACAGGGAGCTCCATCATAGCAGAAGAATATGGCAGAGGGAATAAGATCATGGTGATCAGAAAGGAAACAGAACAACTCCACTGCCCAGATACGAATATATATTCCAAAGCCAGACCCCCAATGCCTTACCTCTTCCAGTCCCACCCCTCCCGCCTCCAACTAACATCCAGTTAATCCCATCAAGGATTAATTTGCTGATTAGTTTAAGGCTCTCACAACCTAATCCTTTCCCTTCTGAACCCTCTGGCATTGTCTCACACTTGAGCTTTTGGAGAATATCTCACATACAGTCCATAACAAATAATTTGCATATATATCCATTAAATTAGTCAATAGTTTCTAATCTAATATTCCTGGATTTTTCCCAGAAAGCATAGATGCATATGTAAGCCACTCCTGTTTCTATTACTCACAACATTAGATAAAGAATTAATAAAAGTAGCAGCAAAAAAAAAGTTGCATTTCAATAAACATTTGACTCAGCCATACTCTATGTACAAAGTATGATGTAAATTTTTCTGTAAAATGTAAAAATATCCCAAAGTATGTTTTAATTAAAAAGAAGAATTATTATCAGAAAATATTCCTTACTATGCTCTGTACCAGGGAATCAGATGAATGAGAGGAACAGGACCTTAAGAAACTCCGAATATACTTAGTATATGACTTACTCTTGTAGAACATGCTACAATAGAAATCGAAATTCATGTTATGGGTGTGGAACTGTGTAGGAAACTATTGAATTAGGAGGGATTCTAGTGTAGAAAACTCAGAAAGTGTTATTTTTGTCTACTCCTCTCTGTTTCTCCCTCTCTCTCTCTTTTTCTCTCTCATAAAAAAGCAAGTTACATAAGGGAGGAAAATATTTATAAACCATGTATCTGAAAAAAAGAAATGTATCTACCTATATCTAATATCTCTATATCTATCAGCATATATACTGACATGTGCACACACACACACACACACACATACACACACACATACACAGAGCAAGGGAGAGAAGAGAATATCCTATTTGATAATTTGATATATTATAAATAAAAGTGAGAAGAAGTGGGGTCTGTCCGTCTAAAGGATAAAAAGAGAAGCAATTTTATTACATATTGCAAAAATTGTGGACACTATAATAAAAAATAGCATATAGAAATGAAATACTGTCTTTTTTAATTTTGCTGTGTTACCACATTTCTGAAATATTTCATTGAAATAAATAGATGAGCAGCATTTGAAATGCTGGCAAAGTCATATTCTTTTGTAAGAAGAACTGAAGTTGTAGATTGAGCATTACTTGCCTTCTCTTTTGATAACTTATGATATAGAACAAGGGTCTTTCTATGCCTGGTGAATTGGCTTTCTTCTTTCTAAGTTTGGGTCAGTTTTCAGCATTTATCATTTGTTCTTCCAAAATTGCAGAACACCTCCTGGAGTTCCTCTAATGTGACATTTGTTTTCAAGTATCACTTCATCTGGAATAGTCCATCAAAACCTATTTCTTCATTTATGTTGGTAAACTTGCCTACACTGAATTTCTCTGGCTGCTACTCCAGAGGCTCTCTGATGAGGGCAGCATCGACATTTCCATGGTCAGTGAAAGGAAATCAAAGAACTGGGGAGACAGGCGAGCAAGAAATGAAAGACAGAGACCAGGCAGAGATAGACAGGAGAGTTTATTTGCCAGAGCTGACCAAATAAAGATATCTCTCCATTGACAAGAGAGAGGCGTTAAGGGTGGGGGTGGTATGAGGGAGTGGTGAGCCTTTCTCAGAAAGGCCTTTGAGTGGGAAAGCGAAACTTTTTCTTCAGATGGCAGCTGTCACTTAAGATAGCTGTCCAGTCTAGAATTCATCTATTTCTCTGATGCTCTCCCTCCCTATGTCACTATGAATCAGCTCCTTATTTCAGAGAAAATGGGGTGGGAAGGGAAGTGAGGGGGCATGGCATTAGAAATGATGGTGGAATGTGATGGACATTCTTACCCAAAGTACATGTATGAAGACACAAATTGGTGTGAATATACTTTTATACAACCAGAGATATGAAAAATTGTGCTCTATATGTGTAATAAGAATTGTAATGCATTCTGCTGTCATATATAAATAAAAAATTGATTACAAAAAAAAAAAAGAAAAGCAAGCTAGGAAATTAAAAAAAAAAAAAAAAAAAAAAAAAAAGATGGCTGTCCATATGCTAAGCAAGGACCTTACAGTCAGGCATCTTTTACCCATTCCCAATTTCATTTCCATTGTCATCACTTTTTGTTCCTTTGCTGCATCTTCATCTTCACTAGCTATTCTCTCTTTCTGTTATTAATTGTTGCTGGTGAAATTTCACTTGGGCTTTTCTTTGGGAGACAATGCAACAGCATTGTTTTTTAAGTTTTGCTTTGTTATCACATTTCTGAAATATTTCATTAAAATAATATTTCTTTCAATTATGTGTAACAGCACAATTGAAGATTTTTCTGTTTGCATGTGAACTGAATAAGAAATGCATGTGACCTATATGGCAGACTTTAAAAGAAGTGATGTGATTGGTCACTGATCGTACGTTATTTTTGTACTGATGTGTGGGCTGAAGAGGTAGCAGCAAACTTTATACAATTGCTCACAGTTGATATATGCAGGTCACTATCATTTGAAACTTGTTATTAAAAAAATGGTGTGTTTCACTAAATTCAGGTGACTGAAATTGAAAAACCAGCCTCTACCTCAGAGCAAAGCCTGTCCAAGGAAGGGACATGGCCTTTGTCCTTAGAAAGACCCACAGAGCACTCATAGGCACATTCCCACCCTGCTAAGTTGTTTATCTACAAATAACAGGCAAGATCTGCTGCGCCAGGTGTCCCTGACTCAGTCAGGCTAGGTGGGGATCCATAGTAACCCCCTAGCAGCCACCAATCAGCATGAGACAGGGAAATACCTGGGATACCAGATGACCCTCCCAGTAGTTTATGGTGGTTGATAACATGTTGTGAAACCATGTAGTTCAGCACAGTACACCCCTCGTGGCCTAAACCAATCAGTTCAAATGAATACCCCTTTTGTACTGACCAATCACCCTTACCCAACTTGTTCCTGCCAGTGAATGTGCTAATCATGTTTTAGAGTTGTTATTTGTTTTTCCCGTGGTGTGTGATGATTTGCTAAGAGATGCTATGATGTATGTGGGGGTCCCCGCCTTCTCCAAAGAATGTATAAAACTGCTGCAAACCCTGGGCTCGGGGCCTCTCAGCGTCACCAGTTGCTGTGTGCGGAGGACTGAGCTAGCTCGCAATAAACACCTCTTTGCTGTTTACATCTATCTTGGTCTCTGGTGGTCTTTTGGGGATCCCGAATTCGAGCATAACAAAATTCATGTATGTCAGGGCCCTACAAAATGAAGAGGACCTATTTTACAAAATAGCAAAAAGATTGTAGGAATAAAATATATATATATATATATATATATATATATATATATATATATATATATATATATATATTACAGTCCATCATATATATATATGATGGAAGGTTCTTGAAGTATCAATACCAAATCATATGTTAAAAATATGTCTTCAATATAACATTTTGTGAAGTATTCAATACAACATTTTGTGAAGTATTCAATACAAAAGTCAATTGCTATGAAACAAACTAATGGAAACATGAAAATGCTTATTTTGATGTGGACCTATTAGAATGGTAAGTTTGAAATCTTTAGTCTGAGTCCTGGAGGTTCTCTGTACCCTACCTCTTCATGGATGGGGACTGGTTGGTTCTGTAGTAACCCCAGCACCTCTATTTTCATTTTTCCCAGAGCGCCTGAGGACTGAAGAGACAAACCACATCTTTTGTTAGCTAATCATCTACCTGCTTTCTGGTCTCTTTCCTCCATCTGAATTCACTAGGCATCTACAAACACATTTCAAAATCCTAGTCTAACCTGTCTAGTACTCTTTAGTTCACAATCAATCCATGGTGTCTAGTCAACAGAAATCCTAAAAGACAAAACTCTAGGTTCCTCCCAAAGCTGAACAAAACTCTAGCCCTATCCCATGCTGGCCCTCCTGCCTCCCTTGGCCTTATCTCCTTTTGCTGTTTGTTTCTCACCCCTGGAATCTACAATTCATTTCCTGGATCTTTTCACCTCCATGCTTAGTTCCCACTGAGAAACATTATTTTGTGCTTCCTCCCCCAACAGCATTGCAAAGTAGGAGTCAGGCTCCCTCATCCCAACTATGGAGGGCATCATCAACCTTGAGGAGATATTAAGTTCATCATTCAAAAAATAACTATGTCTCAGATATAAATTTTCAAAAATCCAAAGTTAAAGGTGATATGTGTCTTTTATGAACTTTTGTGGTTAAATTTATGAATTGGTAAGATGTTAAACAAGATAGTAACATAAGGAAATTCAAGCTTGGATTGGCCCATTTTCTCTACTGAAATCTGTTAAAAGTAGTCAAGTGAAAACAAAAATGGGGAGAGATTATAGTGTGAAAACAAGAGGACCAAAATAAAGCAAATCTTTTAAAATTTAAATGATTTGTCTAGATATATTACAAGTGATTGCTAATTGAAGGAAATCATTAGGTATTAATTTCCACCTACAGATGACAAGAACACAATGAAATATTATAAGAATTAAAAGGAGATTGTGACAAACTTTGTAGAATCAAATATACCATAGACAAAATGGGTGGGCATAGGACAATGGAAATTTCTATTTTTAATAAGAACTTTTGAACTCAATAGCTGTAGCCATAGGGCCAGTGATCAATGTATTATGACATATGTACTCCACATTAATTATCTGAGGAGGTACCCGTTCACATTCACATGTGGGGAAGATATTATGTAATAAGAAGAAATGCCTCTTTTTTGGAAAAACATGATCAGACAAAAAAAGAATGTCTGCTAAGAGAAAAGTGAAAATTGCTTTAGAAAAGCCAACTTTGTTCAAACAATCTGACTTAAGTGAAATTCCAAAATCTTGAAAGCACACAAGAAAAAGTTTTAAGCAGCGGAATTCAAGCTTCTTCAAATTTGATTATGAAAATGATAATAAATCACTGTTTCACAGCAGAACTGGAGGAAAACCAAACAGTATTTTTTTTTTCAGTGTTCAAAAGCCATGCACCATTTCCTTGCAAAATACTATGGCCATGGCATTTTGCAGTTGAGCACTAACAATTTAAAGTACTGATTATGTTCCCTCTCAAGCTTCAGGGTCAGTAGGTGAGCTACTTCTGAAGTTCAATGGTACAGAGGGCATGGTGGGGGTAAGACTGCTTTGTGTCACAGTTTCCAGCAAGAACCACATGTTTGAAAATAATTTGCTGCACAATATTACACAAAAACCTAGGAGAAATTGCTATAATTCTGTTTGCTCAACACTGGGAATAGTTTCTTTATAAAGACATCCAATTTCTTCTGTTAGGATGAAAGACTGAGTATTTAAGGTAAATGGCATGAAGGATAGCAAAGCATGGAAATTACAACTAGTCATGATTAAATTTTGCAGATAGAATCATGTTTTGGTCTTTTGGCTATTTATAAATTTTTATAAAAGCATGAATTTTCTTACTGTGTAAATATATGTAAACTTTTCTTCTCCCTACAAAATAGCTCATTCTGCTTTTTCAAAATTATGTCATATTTACTAATTCTTGCCATTTCTGTTTTAGAGGCTATTCTCAGAAAATCCCTGTCTGAACACTTCATCACACATGCAAACCAGCAAAGATAATTTTGAAATAGTTTTGAAACAAACAATTTTGAAACTATTTAAGCAAAGGTTTCAGCTACTGCCCCAAAATAATGTTTGGAGTTTGATTATAGTCCTGTTGATCCCTGGCTTAATAATAAAATAAATAATTTTTCAGAGGAAATAGTGTTAAGATCCAAAAATTACAAAATATCACAATAAAAGGGAAATATTATAAAACATTTTAAGAAATAAACCTAGATGGTCTTCTTTTAAAATTAAGTAAGAATTTTAAGATAAGCATCATTAGTGTGTCTAGTAACAAAACACTAATGGTTGAAAGTTAGAAAAGATCTGTAGATAAAGAGAAACTATATAAAATGAAAATATCTAAGATTAAAATAAAACATATGGAATTAAAACATTCACTAAATAGTTTTATTTGAAATGGCCATAACAGAATAAGGCCAGAAAACTTGAAAATGAAAGAACTAAAATGATATAATTTGAAGAAGAAAGGGAGAGAGAAAAAAAAAAAATTAATGGAAATAAGAAGAACCTCAGGGATCTCTGGACAACACAAACAGACCTGTCATAATTGTAATTGAAATCCCAGACAAGAGGAGAGAAGTAATGAGACAGGAGAAATATTTGAGTGGTCAAAATCTTCCTAGAACTTGGGACAGAATACAAATGTTCAGAATCAAGGCTATCAGCAAACCCAAATCAGTATGAGTGAAAATAAATTGTACCCAGTATAAAATTATAATAATTTTAACTGAAAACAAAAATGAAAAGAAAATGTCAAAATTAGAGAAACAAAAATACCATAATCTATATAGGGAACAAAAACTTAAGCAACCATGGAGACAATACACAGTGGACATCTGTCTTTAAAATACTGAGAGAAAACACTTGATATCTAAGTGTTAGTCAGGGTTGGGGTTTGTTGTTTTGTTTTTTGTGTTTGTGTGTGTGTGTGTATGTGTGTGTGTGTGTGTGTTATTGAGACCAAAATACCAAACAAGAATAACTTTGAAGAAGTTGACTCACAGTTTCAAATGTGGAGTTCACAGTCAGCTTACTCCATTGTTCTGGAAACAAGGTAAAGCAGATCATTATTGAAAAAGGCATGATGGATACTGCTCCTCATGGTTGTCAGAAAGCAGAGAGAGAGAAAGAGAGAGAGAGGGGGAGAGAGAAAGAGGAACTTGCCACAGTTAAGATGAACTCTTCTAGAATATAACCCCAGTTACCCACTGTTGAGGGCCACAGACAAGTCAAGATGGCGCCTGGCACTTTGCCAGGAGGAGTGGTTTGACGCCATCAAGCCATTAAGATTATGGAGATTCCTTAATGACTGACTGCTGTGTCTAGATTATGTCAATTAAGTTAAGCTGTGTATAATTATTAAGATGATGAGGATTCCTTATTGGTTGACTGCTGTATCTAGTTTATGTGAATTAAGTTAAGCTGTGTGTAATTAGTTAAGTATATATACCTCTGCTGTCCTGCAATAAACCGGCTCCTGCTGTTTCAACCTTCACAAGTTGCTTGTCACCCTCTGGTTATTTTGCCCAGCCAGACTGCGGCAACACACTTCTTCCAGGCATGGCCCCTACTTACAGTTATTACCCAGTTGGTCCATATCAAATAAGATGGACTTACTAAGTGAAACCTCAAAATCCAATTATTTCACCTCTGAATATTCCTGAATTATCACAGGAGCTGTGGGGAGAACCTCATGTTCAAACCATAATAGTCCAAGAAACTATCTCCTGAAAAATATTTTTCAAACATTAGGTGAAATAAATGTATTTTAAAATAAAAAACAACTTGAGAAGTATATTAACAAGTTTTTACTCAATGATATACTAATGGACATTTTACATTAAAAAAAATATTATATATATTATATATATATGTATAATATATATATTATATATATATTATATATATTATATATATTTAATATATTTATATATATTATATATAAATATATAATATATTAAATATATATAATATTATATATTATATATATTTTATTTATATATATATATATATATATATATATATATATATATTATATTTTTTTTTTTCAGGAATACATCAGACCTGTAGAAAGTAATAAAGACGATCAGATGTGGAATGATCTGGATAAATATTGAAGATGAAATAAACAAAAACTTTCTCTTTATTTATTTGAAATTAAAAGAATTATGATAGGCCCTGGCCCAGGACTGCCTCTAGTAACCTGCACTGGAGCCCAGGCCCAGGGTAGGCTCATATCCGCCTCCCCCTCCCCCCACTCAGGAGCCCAGGCCTAACCCACCTCCATCTAGGGACACTGCACCTATCACCATATCCCTCCTCAAGCAGTAACCTCCACATTGTGACAACAGACAGGGCCTAGAAGCAGGTGCATGTCCAAAAAGGCATCCTGAAGCCAGTGTAAGTACCATTCATTCAGCCCCATTTCTGAAAGATGTTGCATTCATCTTGGAACACCCCACTGCTTTCTAACATTAACTCTGCTATTGCCACCACCACATATACTTGTAGTAGCATCCATTTCAAGACACCAGCAGGGTCTGGAAGGCCAACACCAGGGTGAGGTACAGAAAGTCTGCACAGTCACTACAAGATTATAGGGTAGAAATTGTAATACCTCAGATCTGCATTATAAGAAAGGAAGACACATAGACAGCATGAAAAGACAAGGGAAAAAGTGCCTCAAACAAACAAGGACATTTAATTACAGAAGCCATGGACAGCACAGTTGATGAAATGTCAGAAAAGGAGTTCAGGATGTACATAATTAAAATGATACGTGAATTAAAGAATGACCTAAAAATGAGCAAAAACAGACAAAAAAAATGATCATTCCAACAAAGAGATAGGAAAGCTAATACAGGAAACCACTGATCACACCAACAAAGAGATAAGGGAGCAAATACATGTAGCAAAAAGATTGCTTCAAGAAAGAGAAATTCGGAAAAAAAAATCAGAAATTCTTTAAATGAGTGAAACAATAAACCAAATTTTAAAAATCAATAGAAGCATCAAATTACATAATTTTGAAGACAGAACTTCAGATAATGAAGACAAATATATAATCTGAAAAATAAACTTGACCACACAGTGAAGATGATAAGAAACCATGAGCAGAATATCCAAGAACTATCGAATAGAATCAAAAGAACAAATCTAAGAGTTATTGGCATAGAGGAAAGCTCAGAAATTCAAACCAAAGGAATGCACAATCTCTTCCATGAGATAATATCAGAAAAATTCCCAAACATAAAGAATGAATTAGAAAATCAAATACAAGAGGGTTACAGGACACCAAATGTACAAAATTACAACAGATCTACACCAAGTCACATTATAATAAAAATGCCTAGCATACAGAATAAGGACAGAATATTAAGGGCCACAAGATAGAGGAATCCTATCACATATAGGGAGAGACCAATTTGGATGTCAGTAGGTTTTTCATCCACACCCTCAAAGCCAGGAGATCCTGGAAAAAAAAAAAAAAAAAAAAAAATATATATATATATATATATATATATATATATATATATCAAGCTCTGAAAGAAAATAGACACCAACCAAGAATTTTATATTCAGCAAAATTAAGCTTCATATTTGATGGACAAATAAAAACCTTTCATGATAAATAAAAGTTAAATGAATTTACACTGATAAAGCCCACACTACAGAGTATTATGAGCAAAATATTCCAAGAGGAGCAAATGAAAAATGACAATAAAAATCAGCAAAAGGAGGAACTACACTAATAGAAAGGCCAATCAAAGGAAAAACCAACTCAAGTTAAAAAGAAAAATTAAACCAAAATATATGGGAATACAAATCATATTTCAATAATAACCCTGAGTGTGAATGGCCTAAAACTCATCAATTAAAAGACAGAAATTCACAGATTGGATTTAAAAAAAAAAAGACACAACAGTATGCTGCCTTTAAGAGGAAGGCACAGACATTCAAACCAAAGGAAAACCTCACTGGAAAACACATCCACAGACTGAAGGTAAAAGAGTGGGGAAAAGCATACCACTCATATGGACCACATAAACACACAGGGGTTTCCATCCTCAAATCAGATAAAGTGGACTTCAAACTTCAAACTTAAATATATATATAGATCGATCCATCCCAAACAACCTGGCATCTGTGTATGTCAAACAAACACTTCTCAAATACAAGAACCAAATAGACCACAACACAATAATACTTAGTGACTTTAATATGTCTCTCTCACCACTGGATAGATCTTCCAAACAAAAACTAAACAAAGAAACTATAGAACACAATAATACAAGCAATAATTTGGATTTAACAGACATGTATAGAATATTCCATCTATCAAGAAGCAAATATACTTTCTTCCCATCAGCACATGGATCCTTCTCCAAAATAGACCATATGTTATGCCACAAAGCAAGTGTAAGCACACACACACACACACACACACACAAATAATAGAGATACCACCCTGCATTCTATCTGACCATAATAGAATGAAATTAGAAATCAATTACAAAATTAAAAAGAGAAGATACTGCAACACCTGGAGACTAAACAATATGCTATTGTAAGGCACATGGATAACAGAAGACATCAGGGAGGGCATAAAAATATTCTTAGATGTAAATGAGAATTCTGATAAAACTTACCAAAATCTTTGGGACACTATGAAGGCAGTGCTAAGAAGAAAGTTATTCCATGGAGTTCTTTCATTAAAAGAAGAAAAAAAAAATTACAGCTCAAAGCCCTACAAAAATAAGAACAAACCAACACCAAAAGCAGTAGAAAACAGGAAATAATTAAAATCAAGGCAGAAATCAATGAAATTCAAACTAAGAAACAATTCAAAAAATTGACAAAACAAAAAGCTGGTTCTTTGAAAAAATAAATTGACAAACTCTTAAGCACTCTAACAAAAAGAAGGAGGGAGAAAACTCAAATTACTAAAATTTGTGATGAAAAAGAAAATATCATGACAGACACTAATGAAATACAGAAGACAATTAGAAATTATTTTGAAAATTTATCCTCCAGTAAATTATAAAAACCTCAAAGACACCAACAAATTTCTAGAGGCATATGATCAACCCAAAGTAAGTCAAAAAGACATACAAAATTTAAACTGATCAATTTCAAGCAAGGAACTAGAAGGCAACATCAAAAGCCTACCAACCAAGAAAAGCCAGGGGCCAGACAGATTCACAGCTGAGTTCTATAAGACCTACAAAGGAGAATTAATACCAATACTCCTCAAATTATCTGATGAAATAGAAAAGGAAGGAACCCTTTCAAACTAATTCTTCAAAGCCAATAATATCCTGATACCAAAACCAAGAAGAGATACATCAGGGAAAGAAAATTTTAGAACAATATTCCTGATGAAAATTGATGCAAAAATTCTCAATAAAATTCTGGCAAATTACATATAAAAACATATTTAAAAAATAGTGCAGCATGCTCAAATATGGTTCATTCTAGGAATGCAAGCTTGGTTCAACATATGGAAATCAAATAATATGATTCATCATATCAATAAACTTGAAGATAAGAAGCACATGACTATATCAAGTGATACAGAGAAAGCATTTGACAAAATATAGCACTCCTTAATGTTCAAAACACTAGAAAAACTATGGACAGTAGGAACATACCTCAACATTGTAAAAGCATTCTATGTTAAACACAAGGCCAATATCATTGTAAATGGAGAAAAATTGGAAGAATTCCCTCTAAAAACTAGAATAAGACTTGGATGCCTTCTGTCACCACTTCTATTCAACATAGTTCTTGAAATTGTAGCCAGAGCAATTAGACAGATTTAAAAAAAAAATTAAAGGGATACACATAGAAAAAGAAGAACTTAAACTATCATCATTTGCTGACAAGATGATTCTATACTTAGAGGATCCAAAAAACTCCACCAAAGAACTTTGAGAATTATTTAATGAATCCAGCAATGTAGCAGGATATGAAATCAATACCCATAAATCAAATTCATTTCTGTACATCAGTGATGAATTCTCTGAAATAGAAATTAGGAAAACTATCTTATTCATAATAGCCTCAAAATAAAAATACTTGAAAATCAACTTAACAAAAGCAGTGAATGACCTCTACAATGAAAACTACAGAACACTAAAGAAAGAAATTGAAGAAGACCTAAGAATATGGAAAATTCTCTCATGCTTTTGAATAAGTAAAATTAATATTGTCAAAATGGGTATACTACACAAAGTGCTATACAGATTCAATGCAATTCCAATTAAAATCCCAACCTCATTTCATATAGAAATAGAAAAAGCAATCATGAAATTCATCTGGAAAAATATGAGACCCAGAATAGCTAAAGCAATCCTTAACAAGAAGAGTGAAACAGGAGGCATCGCAATACCAGACCTTAAAGTATACTACAAAGCTACAGTAACAAAAACAACATGGTATTAGCACCAAAATAGACATGTAGACCAATGGTACAGAATAGAAGACAGAGACAAACCCACATAAGTATAGTGATCTCATCTAGACAAAGTTGCTAAAAACATACATTAGAGAAAAGATAGCCTCTTCAACAAATGGTGCTGGGAGAACTTGAAATCCATATGCAGCAAAATGAAACTAAACCCCTACCTCTCATGATACACAAAGCTCAACTCAAGTGAATCAATTACCTAGGAATTAGACCAGAGACCCTGTGTGTAATAGAGGAAAAATTAGGCCCCAATATTCATTATGTCAGATTAGGCCCAGACTTCCTTAACAACAATCCTAAAGTGTAAGAAATAAAATCAAGAATTAATAATGGGATAAATTTAAATTTAAAAGCTTCTTCTCAGAAAAAAAAATCATGAAGATAACAGAAAGCCTACATTTGGGGAGAAAATAACCCAATCAATATATGGGCTAAGGAGCTGAACAGAGACTTCTCAGAAGTTATACATTTGATTAACAAATGTATGAAAAAATGTTCAACATCTCTGGTAATTAGAGTAATGCAAATCAAAACTAAGATGTCATCTCACATCAGTCAGAATGGCAGTTATCAAGAGTACAGACAACAATAAATGTTGGTGGGGATGTGGGGGTAAAGGTACACTCATACTTTGCTGGTGGCACTGCAAATTGGTGCAATCAATCTGGAAAGCAATATGGAGATTCTTCAGAAAACTTGGAATGAAACCACCATTTGACCCAGCTATCCCACTCCTTGGTCTAAACCCAAAGGATTTAAAATCAGCATACTTTAGTAATGCAGCCACATCAATATTTATAGCAGCACAATTCACAATAGCTAAACTCTGGAATCAACCTAGAGTCCTTCAATTAGATGAATGGATAAAGAAACTGTGATACATATACACAATGGAATATTATGCAGTATCAAGAGAATAAAATTAAGGTATTTGCAGGTAAATGGATAGAGCTGGAGAATATCATGCTAAATGCAGTAATCCAATCCCCACAAAACAAAGGCTGAATGTTCTCTCTGATGAGTGTATGCTGAACCATGGTGGGGGTATGGGAAAAATGGAGGAACTATAATTGGGCATGGGGAGGGAGGGTGCTGAGGGTTCATGGTGCAAAAAAGATGGTGGAATAAGATAGATATCATTAGCCTAGGTAGATGTATAGGTGCACATCCACGTTGACACTACATCTTGCAAAACCAGGGAAATTAAAAGTTATCCTGAAGTTGTGTACAATGAATCAAAATACATTCTGCTGTCATATATACCTATTTAAAATGAATAAATTAATTTAAAAAATGAATTATGGCCCCAGCAGCCAGGGCCAATGGAACATATCTGTAATGACAGTGGCCTGGTAGCCTGAGATAGGAAGATCTCAAGTTCAAGTCCAGCCTCAGCAACTTAATGAAGCCCTGAGCAACTTATTAAGACTCTGCCTCTTAATTAACTATGAAAAAGGCCTGGAGATATAGTTCAGAACTTAAGTGCCCCTATGTTCAATTCCTGCTACCCCCCAAAAAAGTTGAAATTAAAATTTTTATTGTTTTTGTTGATTCATTGTAGTTATTCATGACAGTGAAATCCATTTTGTTATAATTATACAAGCATGGAATATATCTTATTCTAATTAACACCCCATTCTTATGTATATACAAGGATGGTGGGATTCACTGTGGTATATTCTATATGTACATAGAAAAGTTATGACAGATTCATTCCTCTGTCTTTCCTTTTCATATTTTCCCTTCCCTTCATTCCCCATTGTCTAATCTACTGAATTTCTATCTGCCCCCCACCTTTATTGTGTGTTAGGTTTCACATGTCAGTGAAAACTTTTGACCCTTGCCTTTTTGGGACTGGCTTAATTCTCTTAGCCTGATAGTCTCCAGATATATCCATTTAGGGGAAAATGTCATAAAGTCATTCTTAATGGTTGAGTAATATTCCATTGTGTATATATACAATGTCTTCTTTATCCATTCATCTGTTGAAGGGCACCTATATTGGTTCCATAGCTTGACTGCTGAGCTGCTATAAATATTTATGTTGTTGTCTCGCTATAGTATGTTCATTTTTATTCCTTTGGATAGAAACTGAGGAATGGGATAACTGTGTCAAATCATGGTTACATTCCAAGTTTTCTGAGGAATACCCATACTGCTTTTTCATAGTAATTGCAGGAATTTTCAGTCCTATCCGCATGGGACTGAGTGTATCTTTTCCACCACAACCTTGCCAAAATTTGTTACTTCTACTCTTTTTTTTTTTAACATTGTTTTATTTTATTTTATTTTTTACTTGTTTAATTAGTTATACATGATATCAGAATGGATTTTGATTCATTGTACACAAATCGAGCACAACTTATCATTTCTCTGGTTGTACACCATGTAGACTTGTACCACATGTACAGTCATACATGTACCTAGGGTAATGATATTCATTCCACCATTGTTCCTGCTCTTATACCTCCTCCCCTTTCTTCCTTCCCCTTTGCCCAATCAGAGTTCTTCCATTCTCTCCTCTCATTATAGATCAGCATCCATTTATCAGAGAGAACAATTGCCCTTTGTTTTGGGGGGATTGGCTAACTTCGCTTAGCATATTATTCTCCAACTCCATCCATTTTCCTGCAAATGGCATCATTTTATTTCTTTTAATGCTGAGTAATATTCCATTGTGTATATATATACCACAGTTTCTTTATCCGTTCATCCTTTGAAGCACATCGAGGTTAATTCCACAGTTTAGCTATTGTGAATTGAGCTTCTATGAACATTGATGTGGTTGCAATACTATAGTATGCTGATTTTAAGTCCTTTGGGTTATAGACCAAGGAGTGGGATAACTGTATCAAGTGGTGGTTCCATTCCAAGTTTTCTAAGGAATCTCCATACTACTTTCCAGATTGGTTGCACAAATTCGCAGTGCCACCAGCAATGTATGAGTGTACCTTTTTATTCACATCCTTGTCAACACTTATTATTGCTTATATTCTTGATAACTGCCATTCTGACCTGCATGAGATGAAATCTCAGTGTAGTTATAATTCTCATTTCTTAGTGTGATTTTACTTTGCTAGAGGTGTTCAACCTTTTGTCATATATTTGTTGACCATTCATGTATTTCCTTTTGAGAAATATCTATTCAGTTTCATTGTCAATTTATTGATTGGGTTATTTGGTTTTTGGGTGTTATCTATCCTGAAAATTAATGTCCTATCTGCAGTGGTGGTCACAAAGATTTTCTCCCATAAGATAAACAGCATGAACTTAGGGTGGGGGTTAGTTAAGAGACCCATAGAGTTACAAAGTCTTCATATTTTAGTGATGTAGTACTATGTTAACTCTAAACAGATTGTTAAAAGCTAAGGATGATTATTGTAATTCCCATTTCACTTATAAATGCAAAAAACCCCAAATTGCACCCATAAAAATAAATAGAAGAAAATGGAATTTTAACCTTATATAGGTCCTTTGTAAAACAATATAACACATTTTTAATCTTTTTTAGAATTATTATTTATGGACCATCTAATGATTGGCACCTAAATATAATACTTATATGTCAAAACTGTTTTCACAGAAAACCTTGGATCAAAATACTGATAATTATAAAACATATCATTCCACATTTACTCAGTTTTGAATATATTCTATTATATATGTGTATATTTTATTGTGGAGATTATTGTTACTGCATTTTTAGAACTATCTTTTTGACTGTAAAGAACTGTCTTTATATTATTGTTTTCCTCTCATAAAAATATCCACATATATAAAGTTCAGGCTCCAGTTTTTCTGATTTTTCTTTGCAATATCATTACTGCGTTTCTCTCTCAAATAGCATTTACTATTACTACATGTTTTTCTCAAGAGATTTGTTAGGAAAACAGATTATAGAAACTTTAAAGTACTGCAAGGTTAAGTTATCTGTCCTGGGTCACAGAAAAGGTGAATGCCCATACTAAAAGCAAGCATATTGCATAAAAAGCCTGTTTGAAATTTCTCTGATGTACACAACATTTTTGCTTCAAAAGATAGAGGGATAATATACAAATAAAAGAGTAATGAATCAATTGTGTTACCTCATGTATTTCAGGTTTCCAAAATAATTTTATCCTTTACATTACTGAAATAAGATTAATTCTAAACAGTGCTATTCAATAAGCATTTATTCATGTAGATGATTAAGAAACAAAAATTGAGAACCACAGTAAGCTAAGCCTTTCAGATGAAAGAAAGTGTAACCTTTGAAAATTTGGTCAAAAAATAATACTCAACATTTTCCAGCTCTAAAGAGACAATTAAGACAGCTTCAATAGCAATCCTGAGTTAGTCAGCTATGTATTTATATATTTATTATTCCATCATAATACACCATAAATAAGAAATCAAATTTCTGGAAATGAGTTGAAATGAATGAAGTGTTCAAATCACAAAGAAGTCATCTTTACTTACTTGCAAGCCTAGAAATGAAATCAAAGTGAGGATAGATCATGTAGTCACTATTGTAAATGTTAACCCCATGTTATTTTTATGAGGTGACTTAACTAATGGCCTAAGCATCTTTATCTGATATTCACTTCCATGGTCAGCCCCAACCTATTGATAAAGAGAAATTAAAGTCTAAAGAATTTTCAAAATCTTTATTTGTATGTCAACATACTATAATATAATTATCACTATGGAAATAATTTCTGGACATTCTCATTTTTCTGTAGTATGCCATCTTCAATCTGTGCTGTCTCATATATATGTTCACCCTTTCCTACACAGAGGCCAAAAAGCTGTACCAAATTTTGGTGCTTATTTTATCCAGAGGATAAAAATGTGATGTACATAGGGCCAGGAAATGATCTTCCAGAGTAAGTGATGTGAATGAAAAGGATGTCCAGGTTTTAATTTTGCAATTAGCATTACTTATAACCTGAGGTTAGTGTGGTGTTGGGTTGGCCAGGTTGTTTCTGCTTCCTATTTCTTTTTTCTACCTCTTTTTCATGGTTTGTGCTAATTTCATAAACTTGTTTTCTAACTTTATTTATGTTTACAATAACCTAGTGACAATAACCTAGTGAACCTTTTTTTTTTTGGTCTGGACCACTGAGCCACATCCCCAGCCCTATTTTGTATTTTATTTAGAGATAGGGTCTCACTGAGTTGCTTGGTGCCTCGCTTTTGCTGAGGCTGGCTTTAAACTCGGGATCCTCCAGCCTCAAGCTCTGGAGCTGCTGGGATTACAAGCCAGCAACACCATGCCCAGCCTAATAAACTTTTAATTCTTGCAAAAATGAAGTTTGATGCAAAATGAAATCTTTATTGTATAAGCATCATCTTTATAGACTTTTCTGTAATATTTTTGGATTTTAAAATGGTATACTCAGTATTTTTTTTTCAAAAACATCTTACTATCTGAGTTATCTGAATTAAACTTTCTCCATTCAATTTCTCAACTAATACCATACCAATTAAAGGTGTCTTTACTTGGTATTTCTTCATCTATGTTTGTATTAGGGAATGTACTGGAAGTCTAGGCAAATATGTTCATAATAATGATGAAAGTATTTTTCATGATAAAATGATTGCTAAACAAAACATAATAGGTTACTATTTACCCACCAATTTAAATTATGCAAAATTTACTTTTAAGAGGAATATAGCAATCAATTTTCATTTTCTAGCCCCAATTTCATTAGGAATTTGCAAATAAGTAAATAAATAAACATATATATATATATATATATATATATATATATATATATATATATATATATAGTAAATTTTTTATGTTTTATTTTTATTTGTTCTTTATAGTTATATATGACATTAGAATCTATTTTGACATGTTTGTACCAACATGGATATATCTTACTATAATTAGAGTCTCAGTCTTGTTGATATACACAATTTGAGATTCACTGTGCTCTATTTATATATGTACATTAGAAAGTCATTCCAGGTTGCCGCAGTCTGGCTGGGCAAAATAACCAGGGGGTGACAAGCAACTTGTGAAGATTGAAAACAGTGGGAGCCGCTTCTCTGCAGGAAAGCAGAGGTATATATACTTAACTAATTACACACAGCTTAACTTAATTAACATCATCTAGATACAGCAGTCAACCAATAAGGAATCTTCATCATCTTAATGGCTCACTGGCGTTGCTTCACAAACCACTCCTTGTGGCAAGGTGCCAGGCGCCATCTTGACTTGTTTTCAGCCCTCAACACCAGGTTCATTACACATCTTTCTTATTCCTATCTCCCTCCCTTCCCTTTGTTCCCCTTTGTCCAATCCAATGAATTTCTATTTTTCCCTCACCACTCTCCCGTTGCATGTTAGCATCCACATATCAGAGAGAACATTCCACATTTGTTTTGTGATTATATTATTTCATTTTCCATGAGAGTCATGAGATTGAAGCCAGATTTAAAGATAGGTAGTCAGTGTAGTTAGGTAAATCAGTTCTAATATCTAGTAAGATCCAAAATGGAGGCCATGTTAAGAATGAATTCTGGGAAAAGCAGAATAACTCTTGGAATGTTAATGAAATCCGGGAAAAGCAGGACAACTCAGGTTAATGTCCCCATGGCCCAGAGCCCATCCCAAAGAAGTGTTAATGAAACAGCTCCCAGCAAACTTGGAGATGCTAACCCAAAAGTCCTTCCTGCCCAGATTACTCCTTTGGCCCATCTGTGCCCCACCCTTGACAGAACAAAAGACAGGAATGTGACAGGAATGTGGGAGAAGACCTTAGCTATAAAAATGGGAGACAACCACGCTTCCATAGATTTCACCTCTTGGGTCCCCTTCTTCCTCTGGGAGAAGTCTTTTCTGCTGTCCTTTAATAAAACTTCTACTTTCCACTCTGACTTTGCCTCAGCGTGCTTCTCTGGTGTTTTACTTCAATATTGGGGAAGCAAGGACTTATCAATTCTGTGTCATTCTTTATGGCTAAGTAATCTTCCATTGTGCATATATACAAGATTTTCTTTATCCATTCATCTGTGAAGGGCACCTAGTTTGGTTCCATACCTTAACTATTGTGAATTATACTGCTATAAAAATGGCCACATCACAGGTTATATAAGCACAAAATCCAATGCTTCATGTAATTTATATTATATTTGATAATAAATTTATGTGATTCTCCTTTTTGTCATTAGAAAGTGTAACAGTAATAACAATAATAAATTATTTTGAGGATTAAAAAAATGGCCACATCACTGTATCATGCTGCTTTTAAAACTTTTGGTTATATGCTGAGGAGTGGTATAACTGGGTCAATAGTGGTTACATTCCAAGTTTTTAGAAGAATCTCCATACTGCTTTCCAGAGTGGACGAACCAATTTGCAGTTTCACCGGTAATGGATGAGTGTACCCTTTTCCTCACGTCCTCATCAACATTTATTGTTACTTATATTCTTGATAATTGCCATTTGCCTGGAGTGAGATGAAATCTCTGTGTTGTTTTAATTTGCATTTTTCTAATTGTCATAGATGTTTAACATTTTTAATATATTTTTTGACCATTCTTATTTCTTTTAAGAAGTATCTGTTCAGTATTTTTTCCCCATTTTTGATTGTTTTGTCTGTTTGTTTTTTCTTCTTTGTTTTGTTTTGTTTTTGACATTAAGCTTTTTGAGTTCTTTGTATATCCTGGAAATTAACACTTTACCTGAGCTTCAGGTGGCAAAGATTTTCTCCCATTTTGTAGGCTTTCTCTTCGCCATCTTGACTGTTTTCTTTGCTATAAAGTTTAATGGCATTTCATTTATTGATTTTTATTTTATTTCTTCTGCTTTATGAGTCTTATTGAGAAAGTCAGTTCCTAAGGGAATGAAGCCAGAATTAGACAGGCAGTCAGTGTAGATAGGTAAATCGAGTCAGGCCAGGTCTAGGAGGCCAAGTTTGAGTGAGTCTGGGAAGTTGGAGACTGTCCCCTGAGTGATCTTATCAAGAACCTCTCCCCCCCAACCTGTTGCCAAGGTAACCTGTCCCAGGAATTTCCCCTCCCTACAGGGAGCTATAAGGTTGTTAACATGTCCTTGGCTACTCCATCCTGTCCTTCCCCATTCAGCCCACCTGTTTCCCACCTTTTGGCTCTCCCACTGAGCATAGCAGGAAGGGGAAAGATAAGGGGAAAGGCAGGAGAACAAAGGAAATCTAGGACTTACAAAAAGGGCAGAACACCTCCTTTCTTGGGATACCATGATACAAGCTATGGCCCCTTCCTCCCTCGTGGGAGAAGTCTATGTTACCCTTTAGCTCTGTTGTATAATTTAAGGTCAGGTATTGTGATCCCTCTTACTTCACTTTTCTCACTAAGGATTATTTTGGCTATTCTGGACCTCTTATTCCACCAAATTAATTTCATGACTGCTTTTTATATTTCTATGAAGAACATCATTGGAATTTTAATAGAATTGCATTAAATCTGTGTAGTGCTTTTCATAGGTATGGCCATTTTGACAATGTTAATTCTGCCTATCCAAGAATATGAGATGTTTTTATCTTCTAAGATCTTCAATTTCTTTCTTTAGTGTTCTGTTGTTTTTAATATCAAGATCTTTTGCCTCTTTTTATAGATTGACTCTTAAGTATTTTATTTTTGATGAGGTGAATGGAAAAGATTTCCTAATTTCCCTTTCAGCTGATTCATCCTTGGTGTAAAGGAACATGTTTGATTTATGGGTGTTGATTTTATATCCTGTTACTTTGTTCAAATCATGTTGAGTCCTAGAAATTTTCTGATGGAGTTTTTTGGGTCTTCCAAATATAGGAGCATGTCATCAGCAAACAGAGTTTGAGCTCTTGAATTTCTATTCATATATCTAAAAGACTTTTAAAATAGCCATTATCATTTGGATCTGCAGTGTGCCCCATAATCTCATGTGCTTAGGAGTGAGACTTTTGGAATATGAAGAAATCATGAAGGCTCTGATGTCATAAGTTAATTAATTCATTGTTGGTTGCACGGACTATTGAGAGGTACACCTTGTTGGAGGAAGTTTTTCTCTAGAGACATGCTCAAAGAGTTGATCTTTTCTCTTCCCTTTCCCCCATGTCTGTCTCTCTCTCTCTCTCTCTCTCTCTCTCTCTCTCTCTCTCTCTCTTTGTCTGTCTCTCTCTCTCTCTGCTTCCTGGCTGCCATAATCTGAGTGGCTTTCCTCCACCACTATATTCTTCCTCAACTAGGGCCAGCAATGTAGCCAGTTGGCCAGAAACCTCTGAAACTGTGAATCAAAAACAAAACAAAAAAAGACAAGGATGACAACAACAACAAAACCCCAAACAAACAAACGTAGTTTTCCTCCTTTAAATTGTTTATGTTATGCATTTTGGTAAAAGTGATGGAAAGTTAAATAACACAGGCCCTTTTCATAGAGACTAGTCCAGCTCACAAAAAGTGAAAACAACACACTCAAAGATAGCCTGAGTATAAAAGTAAAAATTAAAAAAAATTAAGAAAAATTATATAAATGTGATATGTATGTATGTTTGTGTGTGTATGTGTGTGTGTGTGTAGTAGATCATTTGTGAAGTTGCTCTCTAAAGATGGCATGCCATCTTTAAAATTGCAAATTGCCAGCTTGCATTTTTTTTTCTTTCACTTTTTGGCCATACTGTGATTTGAACCCAGTACCTTGCATCTGCTAGGCAAATACTTTATCATTGAACAACATCCACAGACCATTTTATTTTGTATTTTGAGAAAGGGTCTCATTAATTCACCCAGGCTGGCCTCAAACCTGTGATGCTTTTCTTAGCCTCCCAAGTGGCTGGTATTTCAGGCATGTGCACCGAATCCAGTGCAAATTCATACTTTTGATACAAATTGCTTAAGGATGTGAACTTTACTCATATCACATGTAGTACCACAGTTAATCATATGTTGAAAGATTTACTTTGAATTATGGAGTTCATTTTTGGTCTCTGGATATCACATGACCAGGCATTGAGAGAAAATTTAAAAGTAGAGATTTTTTTTTTCTTTTCCTCTCTTTCATTTCACTTTATAAAATCAACATTACTTTTCCTATGATGTTTGTCTCATTAGAACAAAGTCTATCTAGATTACATATTCATATAAATATATGTCTATTAACTACTGATGATTTTTACTATTTATGTCAATGTGATTTCTAGAAATATATCCATCATCCCACGGTTGTTTCATATTTTACATTTTTGAGCTTTTAACTAAACTTAGGAAGAATGGGTCATTTGAAAATGAAATAAGGTATTTATCACAGTGGTAGACACATACACAGAAAATGGCTCAAGTTGAGACAGCTAACAGGGAACACCTATATGCTCACCCAACATTAATTCTCTTGCTTAAAATAAGAATAATGAGGGAATTGAGCATTTATGTATATTTTAACAGAATTTAGAATTACAATTTTCTTGTGGGAAGAAAGGGAGGACAGATAAATAGCCCTAGAATTCTATACACTTTCTCAGTTAAAACTATGAGGTACATTGTAATAGACATACAGTAATTTTTAAAGGCATTGACAAACATGGATTTGTTCTTTTTCAGTTATGACTGAAGTAAAGCTCATTTTACAAACACGGTAAGTAAGGGTGATTGCACTCAGTGGGGATGAGGCAGAGAGGAATGATCCGTACATATTGGAAATTAGTGTGACTCTAGGTTAGGTGTGATTGACTATCTCATTTTGATCCTTTTGAGAAGCTCTCTGGGGCCACTTCTGAGAAGGAGAAAGTGCCCATCTCAATCCTGGGGGAGTAATATTTTAAACAATTAAGGAACAGAATTTTGAAAGAAAATGGAAAACATTTCAGTACCTTTGATAAGTCTAGAGAAATAGAGAACTTAATGCCACCTTGAAAACAGCTTAGATCTCCACAGAAGGAAGATTAGTTAACCTAGTTAACCAAAGCCTCCACAGCTCATCGTGGTCTCCTATGCATGGATGATAAATGGATGATAAACAGTACAAATTAGTCTTAGGCTCGGGTCCTGGAGGCACTTCTATTTCTATGCATGAAGTTTCCAAGAACTAACTAACTCTCTCACTCTCTCTTTCTCTCTCTCTCTCTCTCTCTCTCTCTCTCTCTCTCACACACACACACACACACACACACACTGCACATATTCTCTCTCTCACTCCCACTTGCACAGTGGTTTATACATTAGATCAGGTCTCACAATTCTACAGTCAAAAATTTCTTAGGATGACATTGTGAACAGTTAAAAACAACAACAATCACAAACCAACAAAAATAATAGCTTTACTCAGAGTTTTATTAGAACTTTTTTTCTTTTGAATCTATATAAATTTTTGAGACTGGTATTAGAATTTTAAGTGTTTATTGGTTTAAGAAAAACATTAAAATAATGCTTTTACTTAATTATCTCTATAATTGAAAATATATGTACTATTTAAACTAAATGAGGTAATATAGAGAGGTTTAGAAATCATCCCAAGCACTGCCATCATTTGTATCCTTACAACCATTTTCCAGAATCCAGCTCAGTAGGTAGATGAGATCTCAGTAGCTCAGACTGAAAATAAGACTGAGGAATTTTAAACAATTAAGGAAGAGAATTTAGTAGATAAGTGCTTGACTATTATATGTGAGGTCCTAGGGTGGGTCAAAAAAACTTTTGTATTGCTGTAAGTAATTTCTTAATTTCTACATATTTGTAAGAAAGACAAACCAAAGCCAAAAACTGTTTAATTTTGTTTTTTGAAATACATTAAATATATATACACAATTATATATATATATTTATTTATAATTTTATGTATTATATATATATATATGACTAATATATTAGTCTTTGATGACTAGGAAGAGTTAACAAGCATAATTTTAAATGAGGATTTCTTTGTTTATAGTCATAGACCTTCAAATATTGATTTGCTGTTTACTCATCATGGGAGGCAATAGAGAGGCATAAAAGAGTAATTGAGGAATTCAATTTCTTCTTCACTTCTAATTTCCCTTCTTTGAGGTTTGTGCCTGACCTTTATGACTGCCTAGATAAAGCTTTCATGATTTAATCATAAATAATTTGACAATTCAAAGACAATTACATCACATACAATATATTTTTCCTAAGCAATAAAATACATTCAAAGACACCAAGACTGAACAAAATCTCATAAGGGACTGGGGCTTCATTGTTTTCTGGTGACAGCCTGGTAAATGAAGTCTGTGCCTGCTGAGATGCCCCCCTAGGTGCAGACAGATGAAGGCGACCTGGATTCTTTCCAATGTTTTGTATTAGGTTCCTGGTGATCACCCTTTATGGTCTTTGAAATTGTTTTATTAGTTGTGTCAATATGATATCCTCTCTCTGTAGGTAGATAGGTAGAGAGATAATAGGTAGATAGGTAGGTAGATTGAGACAGAGATACAGATCTTTCTATCTTGACAAAATGTATGTGTTGTCAATGGAGAGCAAATTTTAAAAAGCCATACCCTATAAAAGGAGAAATCCTCTAACAATTTTAAAATAAATGCAACCTAGTAAGTTATAGTACCACAATCAATATTGGAACATTTATCAGCCCCCAAACGTACTCCTCTTCCCTTAGCTTTCAGTCTTTCCAATATTGCCTAAGCTATCACTAATCCACTTTATGCCTAAGTGTTCTTCTGTGATTGCCTTCTTTCATGTACTGTAATATTTTCATAATTAATTCATATTGCATTAAATATCAGTACTTCATTCCTTTTTATGTCCAAATAATATTCTATTATATCAATGTAAGGCATTGTGTAGTTTATATTTGTAATTTGCTATACATTTGATTTTTTTCCCAACCACTTGGCTCTTTGAATAATGCTGCTATAAATATTTTATACAACATATTTTAGGGAAATATGTTTTCATTTTCCTAGGGAATATGTCTTAGGAGTGCAATTACTTGGACATAAGATAACTCTAAGGTTAATTAATTGGGAATTACTAGACTGTTTTACAAAACTGTTGTAACATTTTACATTTTCACCAGTCATATATGAGGGTTGTAACATGATACTTCTCTAAAAGTAATTATTATATGAATCTTTTACTCTATCTACCCCAGTGGATACTTTGTAGTATCTCAATGTGAATTCAATTTATATTCCCTTGGTGACTATTAATGTCATACATCTTTATATATACTTATATAGCCCTCTGTACATCTTCTAGAGAGAAATTTCTATTCAGAACTTTTGCCTATAGAGGGCATTATGCATGAGAAAGAAGCCACACAGAGACCAATGTTATATTATCTCACTAATATGTGGAATCCAAATAAAATTCAAGCTGCAAAGCAGAAAGCAGGATGGCAGCTTTCATGGGTTTGGCGTGAAGAAAATGGGAAAAAGTTGGTCAAATGGAACAAATTTCAGTTATAAGATAAACAAGTTCTAGGGATCTAATGTACAGCATGAGTGATAAAGAATGCATTAATATGATCATGGTAATCATTACACAATGTATGCTTACATCTGAGTATATTGTAAACCTTAAATACATTCTCCTTTCTAGTCAATTAAATATTTAGAAATAAATAAATACAAAAAAAAAAGAAGTTTCACCCATTTGAAAAAAAATGAACTATTTTTATTGCAGTTTTAGGTTTACACATTGAGCAGCAGCTCCAAAGTTCACATATATCTGTTCTCATCCTATTACATAGTTTATCTTATTAAGCTCTGGAATTAATGAACATTTCTTACAGTTGGGGAACTGATATTCATGAATTATTGGCAAATAAAATCTACAGTTTATATTTGGGTTCCCTTCTTATATTTTACAGTTTTATGTGTTTTCAAGAGATGTGGTGCCTACCTGTAATCCCAGCAGCACAGGAGGGTGAGGGAAGAGGATCACAATTTCAAAGCTAGCCTCAGCAACTTAGTCAGACCCTGTCTCAAAATAAGAAATATAAAGAAGGGTTGGGGTGGTGGCTCAGTGATTAAGTGCCTTGGGTTAAACCACCAGTAAAAAACAAATACATAATTTCATGTATCCAGCATTTCATTATCATACAGAATAGTTTCACTGTATGAAACTATTTCGCCTTGCTCCAGCTTTTCATCTGACACTTCTTCTCCCTTAACCCCTGGTAACCACTATCTGTGTTGTTTTGTCCTTTCCTGACCTTAGTATATCCTGAGTCCATAAGTATTTAGCCTTTTGAGAATTGTTCCTTTCACTTAACAATGTATTTAAGGTTCCTCCATGCTTTTTATGGATTAATAAGTAATTCCATTTCCATTCATGTATTAACACTGTTTGTGTGACATTCACCTAATGAAGGACATCTCATTCCAACTTTAGGTAATTATGAATAAAGATGCTATAATTTTGTGCATTTTTTTGTGCAGATAAATTTTCAATTATTGGGTAAAAATATAGGAGTTCAATTGCTGGATTATGTTTGGCTTTTAAGAAACTGACAAACTATCTTCTACAGTGGCTCAATAGTTTTTATTTGTTCCAATGAATAAAGCCATGAATAAGATTTATTTTAGTCCACATCCTTCACAGCATTTAGAGTTGCAAATGTTATGAATTTTGGCCATTCTTGCTCATCCTTGGGTGTTATCTTTTTATTGTTCCATGTAATCATTCTTTAGATACTCTTGCTGCATCCCACCATATGTACCATTTGCAAACATATTCTCCTATTTTCTGTTCAATTTCCTCATGAGATTCCTTGATTCGCAGATGTTTTATTTTGGATGAAGTCCAATTAATTTAATTTTCAACTTAAAACTTGTTTTTGGTGTCATATTTAAGAAAATATCCCCAAGTAGAAAGTCACATATATTTGTGCTTATGTTTTCTTTTTAAGAATTTTGTAGTTTTCCTTCTTATGTTTATGCTTTTGATCTGCTTTGAGTTATTTTTTCCTATATTATACAAGGTAGGAGTCCAGCTTCACTTTTTCACATAGGGACACCCAATAGTTTCATCTCCCTATGTAGATTAGATTTTTCTTTCCCCACTGAATATCTTGGCACTCTTTTCATAATCAGTTGACTATAAACACTTCTTTCTCATGACCTTTCAATTTTACTCCATTGATTTTGATGTGGCTCCTATGCTACTTGCTGCTCTGTCTTGTTTATTGTTATTGTGTTATAAGTTTGAAAGCAGGAAGTGCAAGTCCTCTAACTTTGTTCTATTTCAGACTCCAGTAATTTTGAGTCCCTCGAGTTCTGTGTTGACATTAGGATTGCCTGTCTCTAGGAAGAAGCCAGCTGGGATTTAGAATCTAGGGATTGCATTGCATCTACAGATTAATTTGCAGAGTATTGTTAGGCTATTAAATCTTCAGATAAATATCAGGGATGTCTTTTCATTTACTTGTATCTTTAAGTTCTTTCAATCACATTTTGTAGGTTTTAGAGGATAGAGTTTTTGTTTGATTTGTTAAATTTATTCCTAGTTTTTAAAATATATTACAATGAAATAGTTTTCTTCATTTCATTTTCAGCTTGTTCTAGGCTATCTTGCATATGTTTCACTTTTATATTGCATCTTGATAAGCAATAAAGTGGTATATCTGAAGATGATGAACAAATATTCTGAGTCAGATGTAATTTTATAGTTTCTCACTTTTCTATAGATTTATTGTAAAAGTAATAAAAATATAAAAGGTGAAAAAAGTCATAAATTGAATAATATATAAATTAAATAAAAGAGCAAAGCATTTGAGCGGAAACAAAACTCAGTCCTATAAAAAACTTCAGATAAACATATATTAAGAATTTTGCAAAGAGCAAAATAATTTTATTCTACTTTGGATAAGGAAATAAATGTACCACCAAAACTGATTTTAGAGAACTAATAAATGGATGTATTATTTTCAGCTCCCAAGAATTATGAGTTGTACTATTTTCAATTTAACCACTTACCAATGTTTTCAAGAAAATATTTTGCCTGAAATGTTGAGATTGAAATAATAATTATCCAATATATTTCTGTTCACTGTGTAAGAGTAATTTCCAGAAATCAGTAGGTAACAAATTGCTGAATGTCCCCACAGTCATATGCCTGGAAGCCATTGCATTGAACAAATTAGAGCAGGTATTTGTTGACATGGAAATATCTCCAAGATTGTTAAGTGAAAATGAGGTCTGATTCATTGAGTATATATAAATATGGGTCTTTGTTTATGCACATTTGGTTATTTAGCAACAAATTTTTTATAATCTTACAAACGGGATTTTTTTTCATATGTTCGTCTCTTCTCACATATTAATAAATTATATTAAGTAAAAATAATTTAATGGGAAAGTCAGACTCTACTTTGTAAAATATTATTATGTGTACATGCAGAATTTCATACAGATAGAGGGTGAATTTCTGAGATAGAATTTGTTGTAAGATCTCATAATTACTGCTTTCCTGTGCTACTTTTCTGGGAGAAAGAAAACCTTGTAACAAAGTTCAAAAGCTAAACTAAAAAAATACTATGTGCAAGGGAATTGATTTTGCCCTTTCTAAATGCCAAAATCCAAATCTGTCACAATTTTATGGATGCTGGGAGAAGATACCATTTTCCTGGATCAGAAACAAAGTAATTGTATCACCATACTTGTTCTGTTTTTCTAAACTCTGAATTCCACAGGGCAATGCCTAAGGCTAACTGATGCTGGCTTGTGCAGTGGGTAGCTCTATGAAAGGAGAACTCTGAGCATAAGAAACCCATTCATATCATCACAAGCAGTTAACAAGCCCACTGTTTGTGCTAGAGAGGTATTACTTTCTCTTTGAAAATCTTGAGCTGCATACTCAATTCAGAAAAACAGCCCAGGTGAAAGACGACTCCAGGGCCTTACAATCTCAACATACATAGTGAGACCTGTATGAGCACAGTAAGTTTATGGAGTACTTCTTCATAACAATTCCTCCTGGGTCATATGCTTTCTTGACCTCTAGAATATCTATATATTATTATGCTACTATGTCAATCACTCTGATTAATTTGACCTACAGTGGCTGGAACTGAATTCATTCAACTTGCCTCATATAAAATTTAACTAGGACAATCCAAGTTTTACAGGATTTATTATTGATTGCACTAACTTTGCCTAGGTCTGCAAGGGGATATTGAGGGCAATTCTATTTTTATAATCACTCTGGCCAGTGAGTAGAATCTGAACTGAATGTTTTCAAAAGCAAAGATGGTATCATTGGTAATTTAAAACAAATGAGAAAAAAGTATACTAAATTTTTAAATCACATTACTCTTCATCGTAACAATAAACTCCCAGAACCTGTGTGTACATATATAGTAAGTGAATTCTCACTCCAGTAGAGTCTAATAACAAATGTCACCTCCCCTTGGAGAGATCTGCTATTGTCTGAGGGATTCTGGTTGATTCCTTAAAAAGGTGAAGTTTGCCTATGACCACAGTACAATGCAATTTTCTCTGATTTTGGAAGCATACAGGGTAGAATCAGGTTTGTGCACAAAAAGTACTGTCTTGGTGGTGCACAAGGTGCCCTCAGGATAAAAATATCATTTATGGTCCACACTGTTTTTGGAGCTTTCCAAATAATATTTCCTTCAGTCAAAGGGAGGGTGACTTCATTTTCATTTAGTCCCATCAGATAATAGCTCCTTACTCTGAGCATCCACATTAGCAAGCACAACATTCTGACTGGCAGCAGAGATTTTTTTCCCTTTAGATTTCATAATTCATAGGGCAAGTGTCTTTAATCTGCCAGTCTGTAAGCACCCAAGTGGCAGGAAAGAGGGAGTATAGGTAATATTCCAACGCATAAATAAAACCATCCCAAAGTTCTTGGAGGGTGTTCTGGGTGTTGGCACTTTTTTGAGTTTGACAGCTAGGCAAAGAGACCACCATGGCTTTTTGTTATGCATACATAAGTGAGCAATCAGTGACCCAGGCTCAGGCATTTAGGACAACCTCTGTGAACGGAAATCCTCACTGAGTTAGCAGTTTTGCTTAAGACACGGGAATGAGAGTTAAATCTTCCCCCCATAGGGGAAGATTTCACTTTCATATAAAAATCTGAGATGCTGCCAAGGCTATGTCAGCTGCATTCTTTAAAACACACACACACACACTTTCTTTTTCCTGACAAGCAAGGCTTATAGGGCCCTTCCCACCTTGTTATTCGTTACATCTAAGGTAATACACTCTAAAATATGAAAATCAGGCTGGAGACATTGTTATTAAGTCTGCATGTGACATGAATTCAGCTAGTTTAAAAGATGTATACTTGATGGTTAGATCAGACAAGTGACACTTGTGTTCTGGGAACTGACTTCTCTAAGTGGTATGCAGTGAGATCTCTAAGTATTTTCCTCTTCCTCCTGTGATCATATATCATCCTAATAAGCTACTTGAAAGAGGACAGGAAATCAGGTTGTGGAGTCATACACTTTGTCGCTCTCTCTCTATGTGCATCCTTTCTTGAATGGAAGAATCCTCTCAGATGTATATGGGCTAATAATGCACAAGTGCATAGCCCATCATCTTCAATTGCCAGTGGACCTGATGCTGTCCTTCCTTCTTCACGAGTCATGTGTCTCATACCTGAGCATCGACTGTGAGCTAGCTGTTGTTCTAAAGATGAATGTTCTAAAGTAGTGATGAATTTCTCTCACTTCCTGCTCACTCTGAGTATAGATTTCTGTAAACATTTTCTTAAGTTGGTGGAGCCTTCCTTTTATTTGGAGATTGCTGGTTGTTTACAATGAGAATAAAATCCAGTTAGTGAGAGGATTCACATGCCTGTAGGAAAGCTGTTTTTTTAGCCCACCATCTGGTATTTGTCTCCCTTACTAAAATGCAAGAAACTCGAAAACTATTTCTTTATTAAGTGACCAGATAGTTTGTTTAATTTTTCTATGATGGAAGCCTAATAATTTTTCTTTTGTTTAATTCACTGACTGTATTCCAGAAGGCTATGTATAGCATCCTACACTTCAAAAGTGGGAGGGCATTAACTTTTACCCTATTTAGAAGGTAGTAAGATAGGCTACTTCAGTATACTGGGACAAATTATTCTCATGTATTCTCAGTTGTACGTGACTTCTTCTGCTGGAAATTATGTCAATGATATTGATTCATATTACTATATGTGGTTGTATATTATACATAATCATTGCTAAATACTATTAAATTTGGGGAGCCTAAAACATCTAACTCATCCATTTAACCACTGGTGTACATTTAGGTAGTTTGCAGTTTGAAGTTATTATGGCTCAGTCCTCTATGACTACTTTTTGCATGTTTTTTCCCTGATGGATATAGATTTATTGGGTGGTAGTTCTTTTATTTTCTTTCTTTTTTTTTTTTTATTAGCTACACATGACATTGCAATGATCTTGGCACTTCATACATTTGAATCAATTGGGGTATAATTTCTCATTTTTCTGATTGTACAGATTGCAGACTCACATTGGTCATAGAGTCACCTATATACATACAGCAATCATAATGTCTATTCTATTCTGCTGCCCTTCCTATCCCCCCTTCCCCTCCCCTCCCCTCCCATCACTACTCTCTATCCAATCTAATGTGACACACATTTTTTTTTCTCCTCACAACATCATACATGTATTTTGTATAACGATCAGGGTCTCCTTCCATCTTCCGTGCAACTCCCCTACTCCCTCTTTTTCCCTCCCACCTCTCTTCCCTATTTAGTGGTAGTCTTCTTCTCATGCTCTTCCTCCCTATCCCATTTTGAGACACCCCCCTTATATCAGAGAAGACATTCAGCATTTGTTTTTTAGGGATTGGCTAACTTCACTTAGCATAATCTGCTCTAATGCCATCCATTTCCCTGCAAATGCCATGATCTTGTTATTTTTTAGTGCTGAGTAATGTTCCATTGTGTATAAATGCCACATTTTTTTTAATCCATTCATCTATTGAAGGGCATCTAGGTTGGTTCCACAGTCTAGCTATTGTGAATTGTGCTGCTATAAACATTGATGTGGCTGTGTCCCTGTAGTATGCTCTTTTTAGGTCTTTTGGGTATAGTCCGAGAAGGGCAATAGCTGGGTCAAATGGTGGTTCCATTCCCAGCTTTCCAAGGAATCTCCATATTGCTTTCCAAATTGGCTGCACCAAATTGCAATCCCACTGGCAATGTATGAGTGTACCCCCCCCCCCCCCATCCTTGCCAGCACTTATTGTTGTTTGTCTTCATAATGGCTGCCATTCTTACTGGAGTGAGATGGTATCTTAGAGTAGTTTTAATTTGCATTTCTCTGATTGCTAGAGATGGTGAGCATTTTTTCATGTATTTGTTGATTGATTGTATATCCTCTTCTGAGAAGTTTCTCTTCAGGTCCTTGGCCCATTTATTGATTGGGTTATTTGTTTTTGTTGTTTAACTTTTTGAGTTCTTTGTATACTCTAGAGATTAGAGCTCTATCTGATGTGTGAGGAGTAAAAATTTGTTCCCAGGATATAGGCTCCCTATTCACATCACGTATTATTTCTCTTGCTGAGAAAAAACTTTTTAGTTTGAATTCGTCCCATTTGTTGATTCTTGGTTTTAACTCTTATACTATAGGTGTCTTATTAAGGAATTTGGGGCCTGCCCCCACATGATGAAGATTAGGGCCAACTTTATCTTCTGTTAGACACAGTGTATCTGGTTTGATTCCTAGCTCCTTGATCCATTTTGAGTTGACTTTTGTGCATAGTGAGAGAAAGGGATTCAATTTCATTTTGTTGTGTATGGATTTCCAGTTCTCCCAGCACCATTTGTTGAAGATACTATCCTTTCTCCATTGCATGTTTTTAGCACCTTTGTCTAATATAAGGTAGTTGTAATTTTGTGGATTTGTCTCTGTGTCCTCTATTCTGTACCATTGGTCTACCAGCCTGTTTTGGTGCTATTGCATGTTTTTTGATGACAATATTTACATATTTAAATTGAGAATATACCTGAGAGTAGCATCATTGCCTCACAGGATATACACTTCTGCCTAACAAAATTCTAAATAATGGTACTAATTTATGCTTCCTACAAAAGTCAGAGTATGAGAAAAACTTGTTCAACATACTACCCAATACTTGGTATCTTCATTTTTTTTTTTATTCTGCTAAGTGTGTAATGTTATAATGTCATTTTAATTTGTATCTCCTGATGATTAATGGTGTGAAATATTTTTTTCCAGTTTTATTGGAAATTTAGTTATCCTTTAGCATAATGTAATTATTCAAAAATTGTTCAAGTTATATATCTTCCTACTGATTTTTATAAGAATTTTGTAAAATTATAAAGTTCTTTGTTAAAAATGAATGCATTTTACATAGTTTATGCAGTTTGGGGGTAGCCTATTTATTCTCTTATGATCAGAAGTTCATAGTTCTATTATAGTCTAATGCAAAATTGTTATGATGTTCCCTGTATTTTTCAAAAGCTTTTGTTGTCTTCTTTAAATAATAAAGTGAACCATCCATCTCGATTGACTTTTGTAGATACTATTGGCAGTCCTCATAAAAATTTGTTCCATCATCTTCTCCCCACAGCTTGCATTGTTCACTTTGTCATGGAGCAAGTAATCCTTCCTGTGCAAGTCTACTACTTGTCTCTCTATTCTGTTCCCTGACAAGTTTTCCTATTCCTTCATCATTGCCTTTCTGTTTTAATTAATGTAACTGAAAATAGGTCTTAATATCTTTGGTATTGCTCCTTTAGCTGTGATTTTTTTCCCTCAAGATTAACTTGTCTGTTTTCAGCCCAGCATAAATTATTTTGAATCTACAAATTGATTTTAGAATGAGCATACACACAGACATGAAACTGGAGGGGCTATATATTGGGATTTATTTGTGCACAACTGGTAATTGTTGAATACTGAGCTTTCTAATTCACAATACTGTAATATTGCTTCATTTATTTAAGTCTAATTTTATTTCTCTCAATAATGTTTTGTAATTTTCAGTGATGAGGACTTTCATCCTTTAAAATTAGATTTAGTTTAATAAATCTGATGTTTTTCCTGCCAGTATGATTATTAATTTTAATTTAATTTTCTTTTTTCTTGGCTTAGTATAAAACATAATTAATTTTGTATACTAATTTCTTGTGGAGTAACTTTTCTATATACATTTATTAATTTAGATTACTTTATATAAATGTTCTGTCAGATTTTATGGGTACACAATAATATCCTTGGAAAACAAGGGAGTTTTTATCTTTCATTCCAACTCTGATTCTTTATATGTATTTATATATAATACATTACAGTGACGAGAATCTATAGCACAATGCCAAACAGGGATGCCCATATTTTCTATACTCTAATTATTATTTATTTACTTTTTTTGATACTGAGAATTTATTTATTTTATTGGTTCTTTTTTAATTTTTTTTTGTTTGTTGTTCAAAACATTACATAGTTCTTGATATATCATATTTCACACTTTGATTCAAGTGGGTTATGAGCTCCCATTTTTACCCCATATACAGATTGCAGAATCACATCAGTTATACATCCATTGATTTACATATTGCCATACTAGTGTCTGTTGTATACTGCTGCCTTTCCTATCCTCTACTATCCCCCCTCTCCTCCCCTCCCCTCCCCTCTTCTCTCTCTACCCCCTCTACTGTAATTCATTTCTCCCCCTTGTATTATTTTTCCCTTTCCCCTCACTTCCTCTTGTATGTAATTTTGTATAACCCTGAGGGTCTCCTTCCATTTCCATGCAATTTCCCTTCTCTCTCCCTTTCCCTCCCACCTGTTTAATACTAATCTTTTCATGCTCTTCCTCCATGCTCTGTTCTTAGTTGCCCTCCTTATATCAAACAAGACATTTGGCATTTGTTTTTTAGGGATTGGCTAGCTTCACTTAGCATAATCTGCTCTAATGCCATCCATTTCCCTGCAAATTCTATGATTTTGTCATTTTTTAATGCAGAGTAATACTCCATTGTGTATAAATGCCACATTGTTTTTATCCATTCGTCTACTGAAGGGCATCTAGGTTGGTTCCACAGTCTTGCTATTGTGAATTGTGCTGCTATGAACATCGATGTAGCAGTGTCCCTGTAGCATGCTCTTTTTAAGTCTTTAGGGAATAGACCGAGAAGGGGAATAGCTGGGTCGAATGGTGGTTCCATTCCCAGCTTTCCAAGAAATCTCCATACTGCTTTCCAAATTGGCCACACCAATTTGCAGTCCCACCAGCAATGTACAAGTGTACCCTTTTCCCCACATCCTCGCCAGACTTGTTGTTGTTTGACTTCATAATGGCTGCCAATCTTACTGGAGTGAGATGGTATCTTAGGGTGGTTTTGATTTGCATTTCTCTGACTGCTAGAGATGGTGAGCATTTTTTCATGTACTTGTTGACTGATTGTATGTCCTCCTCTGAGAAGTGTCAGTTCAGGTCCTTGGCCCATTTGTTGATTGGGTTATTTGTTATCTTATTGTCTAATTTTTTGAGTTCTTTGTATACTCTGGATATTAGGGCTCTATCTGAAGTGTGAGGAGTAAAGATTTGTTCCCAGGATGTGGGCTCCCTATTTACCTCTCTTATTGTCTCTTTTGTTGAGAAAAAACTTTTTAGTTTGAGTAAGTCCCATTTGTTGATTCTAGTTATTAACTCTTGTGCTATGGGTGTCCTATTGAGGAATTTGGAGCCCGACCCCACAGTATGTAGATCGTAGCCAACTTTTTCTTCTATCAGACGCCGTGTCTCTGATTTGATATCAAGCTCCTTGATCCATTTTGAGTTAACTTTTGTGCATGGCGAGAGAAAGGGATTCAGTTTCATTTTGTTGCATATGGATTTCCAGTTTTCCCAGCACCATTTGTTGAAGATGCTATCCTTCCTCCATTGCATGCTTTTAGCCCCTTTATCAAATATAAGATAGTTGTAGTTTTGTGGATTGGTTTCTGTGTCCTCTATTCTGTATCATTGGTCCACCCATCTGTTTTGGTACCAGTACCATGCTGTTTTTGTTACTATTGCTCTGTAGTATAGTTTGAAGTCTGGGATCGTTATACCGCCTGATTCACACTTCCTGCTTAGCATTGTTTTTGCTATTCTGGGTCTTTTATTTTTCCATATGAATTTCATGATTGCTTTCTCTATTTCTACAAGAAATGCTGTTGGGATTTTGATTGGCATTGCATTAAACCTATAGAGAACTTTTGGTAATATCGCCATTTTGATGATGTTAGTTCTGCCTATCCATGAACAGGGTATATTTTTCCATCTTCTAAGATCTTCTTCTATTTCTCTCTTTAGGGTTCTGTAGTTTTCATTGTATAAGTCTTTCACCTCTTTTGTTAGGTTGATTCCCAAGTATTTTATTTTTTTTTTGAGGATATTGTGAATGGAGTGGTTGTCCTCATTTCCATTTCAGAGGATTTGTCACTGATATACAGGAATGCCTTTGATTTATGCGTGTTGATTTTATATCCTGCCACTTTGCTGAATTCATTTATTAGCTCTAATAGTTTCTTTGTAGACCCTTTTGGGTCTGCTAGGTATAGAATCATTCTTCTGAAAATAGTGATAATTTAAGTTCTTCTTTTCCTATTTTTATGCCTTTAATTTCTTTCATCTGTCTAATTGCTCTGGCCAGTGTTTCGAGAACTATGTTGAACAGAAGTGGTGAGAGAGGGCTTCCCTGTCTTGTTCCATATTTTAGAGGGAATGCCTTCAATTTTTCTCCATTCAGAATGATGCTATCCTGAGGCTTAGCATAGATTGCTTTTACAATATTGAGGTATGTTCCTGTTATCCCTAGTTTTTCTAGAGTTTTGAACATAAAGGGATGCTGTACTTTGTTGAATGCTTTTTCCGCATCTATCAAGATGATCATATGGTTCTTATTTTTAAGTCTATTGATGTTGTGAATAACATTTATTGATTTCCGTATATTGAACCAGCCTTGCATCCCAGGGATGAATCCTACTTGATCATGGTGCACAATTTTTTTGATATGTTTTTGTATCCGATTCGCCAGAATTTTATTGAGGATTTTTGCATCTAGGTTCATTAGAGAGATTGGTCTGTAGTTTTCTTTCTTTGAAGTGTCTTTGTCTGGTTTAGGAATCAGGGTGATGTTGGCCTCATAGAATGAATTTGGAAGTTCTCCCTCTTTTTCTATTTCCTGAAGTAGCTTGAAAAGTATTGGTATTAGTTCCTCTTTAAAGGTTTTGTAAAACTCTGCTGTATACCCATCCGGTCCTGGGCTTTTCTTAGTTGGTAGTCTTTTGATGGTTTCTTCTATTTCCTCAATTGATATTGGTCTCTTTAGGTTGTCTATATCCTCCTGACTCAATCTAGGCAGATCATATGACTAAGAAATTTATCCATGCCTTCACTATCTTCTATTTTATTGGAGTATAAGGATTCAAAATAATTTCTGATTATCTTCTGTATTTCTGAAGTGTCTGTTGTGATATTGCCTTTTTCATCCTGTATGCTAGTAATTTGAGTTCTCTCTCTTCTTCTCTTTGTTAGCATGGCTAAGGGTCTGCGATTTTATTCATTTTTTCAAAGAACCAACTTTTAATTTTGTCAATTTTTTCAATTGTTTCTTTTGTTTCCATTTCATTAATTTCAGCTCTGATTTTAATTATTTCTTGCCTTCTACTTCTTTTGCTGTTGATTTGCTCTTCTTTTTCTAGGATTTTGAGATGAAGTATGAGATCATTTATTTGTTGATTTTTTTTCTTTTTTTAAGGAATGAACTCCAAGCAATGAATGTTCCTCTTAGAACTGCTTTCATTGTGTCCCATAGATTCTGATATGTTGTGTCTGTGTTTTCATTTATCTCTAAGAATTTTTTAATTTTCTCCTTGATGTCTTCTATAACCCATTGATCATTCAGTAACCTATTGTTCATTCTCCATGTGATGCATGATTTTTCCTTCCTTCTTTTATCGTTGATTTTTAGTTTCATTCCATTATGATCAGATAAGTTTCATGGTATTATCTCTACTCCTTTATATTGTCTAAGTGTTGCCCTGTGACATAATATATGATCTATTTTTGAGAAGGATCCATGTGCTGCTGAGAAAAAAAGTGTAACTGCTTGATGTTGGGTGGTATATTCTATATATGTCAATTAAGTCTAGGTTATTAATTGTGTTATTGAGTTCTATAGTTTCCTTTTTCAACTTTTGTTTGGAAGATCTGTCCAGTGGTGAGAGAGGTGTGTTGAAGTCTCCCATGATTATTGTATGGTGGTCTATTAGACTCTTGAACTTGAGAAGAGTTTGTTTGATGAACATAGCTGCACCATTGTTTGGGGCATATATATTTATGATTGTTATGTCTTGTTGGTGTATGGTTCCCTTGAGCAGTATGTAGTGTCCCTCTTTATCCCTTTTGATTAACTTTGGCTTGAAATCTATTTTATTTGATATGAGTATGGACACTCCTGCTTGTTTCCGAAGTCCATATGAGGGATATGATTTTTCCCAACCTTTCACCTTCAGTCTATGTATGTCTTTTCCTATCAAATGCGTCTCCTGTAGGCAGCATATTGTTGGGTCTTGTTTTGTGATCCATTCTACTAGCCTGTATCTCTTAATTGGTGAGTTATTATTGAGATATGGGTTGTTCTTCCAGCCATATTTGTTTATTTATGTCACTAAACATGGTTTGTTTTCCTCTTTGATTATTTTTCCCCCCTTTACTGTCCTACCTCCCACTGTTGGTTTTCATTGTTATTTTCCATTTCCTCTTCCTGTAATGTTTTGCCAAGGATGTTTTGAAGAGATGGTTTTCTAGCTGCAAATTCTTTTAACTTTTTTTTATCGTGGAAGGTTTTCATTTCTTCTTCCATCCTGAAGCTTAATTTCGCTGGATACACGATTCTTGGTTGGAACCCATTTTCTTTCCGTGTTTGAAATATGTTATTCCAGGATCTTACCCCTAAATGTAATCTGCTTCCTTTCTCTTGTAGCTTTTAAAATTCTCTCCTTATTCTGTATGTTGGGCATCTTCATTATAATGTGTCTACGTGTGGATCTCTTATGATATTGCACATTCGGCGTCCTGTAGGCTTCTAGGATTTGGGATTCTGTCTCATTCTTCAAGTCTAGGAAGTTTTCTCATATTATTTCATTGAATAGATTGTTCATTCCTTTGGTTTGGACCTTTATACCTTCCTGTATCCCAATGACTCTTAAGTTTGGTCTGTTTATGTTATCCCATATTTCTTGGATGTTCTGCTCATGGTTTCTTAACAGTCTTGCTGAGCTGTCTATGTTCTTTTCAAGTTGAAATATTTTGTCTTCATTGTCTGATGTTCTATCTTCTAAGTGTTCTACTCTGCTGGTAGTATTCTCAATTGAGTTTTTAAGTTGGTTTATTGCTTCCTGCATTTCTAGGATTTCTATTTGTTTGTTTTTTTATAACCTCTATCTCCCTGTATAGTTGATCTTTTGATTCTTGGATTTGTTTATGTAATTCATTGTCAAAATGATTTTTCATTTTCTGATTTTGCTGTCTAATGTCTTCCTTGAGACTCCAGATCATCTGAAGCATGTATATCCTGAATTCTTTATCTGACATTCCATCTTCTGCAGCTATTACCTCTTCTAAAGTTGAGTTGACCTGCATTGCTTGTGGTTCTTTCTTTCCTTGTCTTTTCATACTGCTCGCGTTTCTTTCTGCTTGGTGAAACTGTTGTGTTTTTGAAAATTTCCCCCTATATATTTATATTGCTCTTGTATAGTTGAAAATTCTTCCTTGCAGGGGCGGGCGGCGGCTGTCTCCTCCTCCAATTGGGGTGATCTGTCTACCACGCTGACGGGCCGCTGGGCCTGTTCTGTTGGTCGGTCGCCGGTCTGCCTACCTTGCAGGCGCGGGCGGTGGCTCTGTTCTGCCCTTACTCCAATTGGGGTGACGTGTCTACCACGCCGGTGGGCCGCTGCGCCTGTTCCGGGCGCGGGCGGCAGCTCTGCTCTGCCCCTACTCCAATTGGGGTGCCGTGACTACCACGCCAGCGGGTCGTTGGGCCTGTTCCGGATGCGGGCAGCACCTCTGCTCGGCCCCTACTCCAATTGGGGTGACGTGACTACCACACCGGAGGGTCGCTGGGCCTGTTCAGGGCACGGGCAGCGGCTCTGCTCTGCCCCTCTGGCTTGATGACAAAGTGAGAGACTCAGGTGTTTGTGACTCACTTTCTTTACCAGGAGACCAACTGTTTCTGTCGCCGCTGGTATCGATGAAGTTATCTCCTCCACCACTTTTTGATGACATCAGATCTCTGCCATGTTGGTGTCCCATGCGAATGGCAGAATTTCGTTCCCTTTGCCCGGTGACCAAAGCAACGGGTGAGTCCTGGCCGGCCCTCACAAGCCCTGTCTCAATCCTGTTGCCACTGCCTATGAAGGCTCGGTTGGTATTTACCCCCACAGTATTCAGCAGGACCCGGACCGAGAAGCAGTTTCCGTGGGTTCTTTATCCCTGGGCCAGAGCAGTTCCGGGAGCCAGAATTCGGCCGCTCTGGGCTCGGTGTATGTTCTGATAGGAGCAGGCTCCAAGAAGCAGTTTCCGCGGGTTCTTTAGCACTGAGCCTGAGAAATTTGTCTGCGAGACGCAGGCAAATGGCAGCCTGAAATTACCTGTTCTATAGCTGAATGAGCTGCAATCAGTCGAAAACAGGGATGGTGACGTCAGCTCTCCAAGATGGTGGCCGCTGGCTTCCTCTGTGGTCTGACCGGTGTGGAGAACCGAATTGGACTGCTTCCTTCCCCCGACTCAAACCGAGAATTCAGTACTGAGCACAGTGATTGCACAGCTGGCAGGAGCCCGCAGAATCTCCAGCGCTGTATCTTTGCGTTGCTATCTCGTCATTTCCCAGTGCGCGCTGCAGACTCTAGCTGCCTGGCGATTTGCTGAATAAGCAGCGTGACCCTCCGTGTGGACAAATCGCTCGCGTTTGAGCCCCCATAGCTGATCATCGTGCGATGGAAATCCTTCCTCTAGGTTTTGGAGCACCCCAATTTTGCTGGAAATTCCTAACAAGATAGCTTTTAGCAATTCTAACTCATCATTCTCCCGCACAGTGACGCGGTACACGGGGGTGATGCACTCCCTTCGCTGCCATCTTCCCAGCCCTTATTGGTTCTTTTTAGTTATACCTGAGAGTAGAGTCCTTTATGATATAATTATCCAAGTATAAAATATATCTTATTTTAATTTAAACCTCAGATTATATATTATTATATCAGATTATATTATTATATCAGATTCATTCTAATGTCTTTCCTTTTCTTATCCCCCCTTCCTTTCCTTCATCCCTCTTTGTCTAATTAACTGAGTTTCTATTCTTCCCCTTTCCCCCTTATTCTTTTTTTAAATATATTTTTAGTTGTAGATGGACACAATATCTTTAAGTATGTATTTATTTTTTATGTTGTGTTGAGGATGGAACCCAATGCCTCACACATGCGAGACAAGCGCTCCACTGACCTACGAACCCAGCCCATCCCCCCCCCAAGCTTATTCTTGAACTTAGGAGCAGATGTGAATTGAATGATTTGTCATTGAATGTCATACGTTCTAAAGTTTTAATATTGATATTACCTATCTCTTTTAAAAAGTTCACTTTTATTTCTAGTGTACATTTTACAAATTGTAAAAATAAAAATGTTGACTGTTATAGTTTTTCTGTGTCTATCATTTCTATATCCTTATATGCACTTATATCATCAACCCCTTTACCCGTTGATCAACTAAATTATTTTGATTTGAGTAATTTTCAAATGTTATGTATTACTCCCTAGATTTTTTTGGTTATTATACACTATATTCTCTTTAATGACTTCAAAGTATTGCATACAGTAGATGACAGAGTTTTCAATCAATTTTTCTTTCTTATACTACCCTGTCAATTTTTGTACTTAAATCAAGATATTAAATACAAATTAAGAAATATTTCTTTTATTTCTGCTATTCTGCTATGACACTTGTGCAATTAAAAAATTAATCTGTGTAGTCTTAAATTTTAAGACAATTTCACCAATGTAGACTTCTAGAGGTAGAATGTCTTTAGAAATGGTTTTCAGGAAAGAATTTAATTTTTTTCATTATAAAATTATTCAAAATTGTCATTTTCTTTTTCAGCATGTATAAGTTGTGTGTTAGTCAAAACTTCAAATTCATTGATTATATTTTTCCACTTTTTGACTTTTATAGGATACATGGTGATTTTTTACTTTCATTCCTAATACTAATAATTTATTCTACTTCCATGCATTTCTTCCTCTTCTTCATCTACCTTTCTTCCTACTCCTCCTTCTCTTTTTCTTCCTCCCTTACATACACTTTCTCTCTTGTTCAATCATTATTTCCTTTAAGCAAATTGCAATGTATATAGCATTTTTTTTTCCTTCTGTTTAGGGATTATACTTTGGTTTTGTTTTGTTTTTTCCCATTATTCCCTAATTTCTACACATATCTTAGTTTTTTCTTTCCTTTTACTTTTCCTAATTTTCCATCCATTTAATACCTTTTTTGATATGGAAATATTATAATAAATAGAAATAATTAGAATATAGATATATAATAAAAAATAATAATAGATAATAATAATGTAGATAAATAATAGCAATCATTATAGTACATAGAAATAAGATAGTTCTATTTCTTACTTTTAATATGTCCATTACAATCTTTATATTTTCTTTAGACACTGATTGAATTTATGAAACTACTTACTTCTTAAATTTATCTTTAGACACTTGAACTGCAGGCTATCAAACATGACAAGTCATAATTTCACTGCTATTCATTTCAAAATATTTTCTAATTTTGATTTGACTTTTCATTTATGCACATAATTGTTTTGATTACAAGTTATCAAATCTGATGTTTCTTCTTATTTTTCAGAACTTACTATTTGGAAGAGTATGCTATTTGGAAGAGTATGTGAATGACACTTATGCAATTAAATCCTTATGACATGGTACGTTAGGGAAAGTGTAGTTCATGGATGCGTCAAGACAGTTGTCTTATAAATAAAATTTTATTTGTTTCTCTCTTTTCCAGACTAAGGGAGCTTATTTATAATAATAAAAAGCTTATAATATCAATAGCTCTAAAGAACAATTTTGGCAAAACTCCAGATTCAAACTTCAAGCTGTTTAATTTTTTCTTCTCCACTATCTGAACATGGGCTAAGCTATCCATGTCAGTAAAAAGAAAGAATGGATTAACTTGGAAACTTTCAGCAGTCTTAAGCAATTTATGATATACCTGTAAGTCATGCTTCAGTGACCAAGACTATTCCTATGAAAAATATAAAGGATCTGAGTAGTAGTTTTATTTTCATTATTTGAAAGAGTTTTTTTCTTTTTTTGTCAATATTCAAACAAAAGAAGAGTCAGATTATCAGTGAACATCAATAATGCCTAGCACATTCGGAAATGATGTTCTATAAAAATTTTAAATTTTGATCTTGGAATTACTTTTGGACTTCAAATTGTGTATCAGAGTTATATTTATTCATACATATAAATAATTTTAAATTAAAATATATGATTAATCATGAATTACTATATTGATGCTCAAAAGTATTTTGTACTTGATCCCAGTTCAGTCAATAAAACAATTTGCTTTAACCATTTTTTGTCAAAAAATTTGATCCAGCATTTATTAGATAAAAATCTAGACTTTTTGACATCTATTTAAAAGCAAGTAGAGCTGCAATTATCTAAACCTAAGGCACAGGGTCCATTTTTGTTTGTTTTATTTCACTAAATTACCTATCATGATCTATCTTTTTAAAACTTGTTAAATCCTGGAAGCAATTGAACTTACTGTCTTATATTAACTCTTATATATGTTTAAAAATAAATAGCAGTCCTGTAACAAGTTGATCTTTTTTTACATTAAAATTATAGTTGATTAGTCCTCAATCAAGTGATAACTTATGAGTATAGGTAAAAAAAATGTGTTAAAATTTTCAGACTTGATTATTAGCTTGCCAAATAATGATGGCAACATGATAAAATGCTAAAACCAATATGTATTGAATTTTGCATAAAATGATTACTGCTTACATTTTGTTTTCAATTTTATGTCAATGTTGAGCCATCATGTAAAAGAGATGGAGTTATTTTTAAATGGAAATTCGATCGATACACTGTATATTTTAAATTGCTTTTGTCATCATATCTTCTTATCTTCAGAACATATTTGGAGAAGATTTTGGCATAAGATCTAAATTCATTTTCTACTTCTTTTTCATTTATGTATTTCAACTCTTCAAACACTATGAAGTAAAATACTTGCTTGTATTTGTTTTCTGGTTGTTAGCTCCTTTTTTCCCCCTACATTTCATTTTATTTCTCCATTTATGAGCACACTGATAGGTGCAGATTTTGTTGTTTTTCATATTAGACACCTGATTTTGGACTGATAAAAGCTTGTGTTAGTCCCTATGTGTACTTTGCTTTCATCATCGTCTAGTAGTTATTTCTCTCTGGTTTTCAGAAGATGATTGTAACAATGCAGACAATTTAGATCTAGAAGGGAGACTAATTTGTTTACACACACCTTTATATTACATCACAAAAAAAAATACTAATAATTTTTTAAAGAAGGCTAAGGATAAATCCATATATGTGAATTAATATTGAAATCTCAAAATGAAATTAGGAAAGTAACTCTGGGAAACTTATGATTGTCAGCTCTGTTTTGCGAAGAGATTGTAAGTCATCTCTCCTTTCCTTATAACAAGAATAGAGAAAATTAATACACGCAACATTAAAAGAGAATAAAGGAAAATATACTTAAAATTTAGGGATTTTATTGATCTATAAAAAGTTGAGGTCACGCAAAAACCATCACCTGAAGAGAGAGAGAGAGAGAGAGAGAGAGAGACTCACACAGATAATCATAGCCATGACCATTTTACAGGGAGTAGAATCTAATGGATTGGATAAGACACTTGAATGGTTGGTTGCAGTATAGTGTCAGAATGAAAATTTCTTGAGCTATAACCTGTCAAAGCCAAGTGTTAGGTTTTATCTCCCAGTACTCTGCAAAGTTTTTATGAGAGAGTGCAAAGGAAAAGTCTTCTATTTCTGCTAATGTGAGAGAAAAAGCAACCATTATGAGAGATTCCTAGAGCATTAAACAATAAAGGCCTACTCAGCAAAGGAAGAAAAATGAGCTAAATCCAGTTCCTGCTAGCCCTCTTTTCTCACCTAAGGGAAGGGATACTTCTAGAGTTCCCATCTAAGGAACACAGTAAAACTAAAAGAATTAGGTTTAATAATAAAAATATAGATCATTTTCTACACCTGCATAGGGTGCCAGCACTTCAGCAGGGCTCTTCAGTATGACAGTGAGTCATCTTCAGCAGGGCTCCAGTATGACAGTGACTGGTTGAAAGAGCAGCAGGGCTCACAATACTAAGAGAAAGATTTTAGAGAAATCGAAAAGGACATTGGAAGAAATTAAAACCTCTGACACCTTAAATCAAGACCTATGTTAAAGAGAGCAGAATACTAGCCAGAGGAGCATAAGCCTCACACTACATGCCTGTTGGCTTCATTTCCTGTTACTGCTCTAAATAGTATGTATGCACAACTTTCAACAACAAAAAAAAATTGTATGATCTGGTGGAAGTCAGGACAAAACAGTTTGATGAGACAAAGGAAACATCAGAACCGGATTCAGATGTGACAGTGCTTCTGGAATTAAAAAATAAGAAACTTAGAATAACTCTGACTAAAATGGAAAGCCATTATTCTAATGAAAAAAGACAAGTAATGTGTCAGGACATATTGTAAATTAATGGATAGGATGTCCAAGGAAGAATCAACAGGTTGTGTGAAAAAGCCAAAATACTGTCACAGAAATGAAGAGTGCCTTTGAAAGTCTCATCAATAGACAAGACATAGCTACTTGGGAAAAAGAATCTCACGACTGAGCTCTAAAATGTCACCTCCCTACTATGAAGTTCAAAGGGAGAAAGAGAAAATAAAACAGAAATGAATATTTAAGAACCTCGGGGAAATTACAAAGGTGTACAGAGGTGCAACATACACTTTACTGGACTATGAAAAGGAAAATAAAAAAAAATAACGGGGCAAAGAAATATTTAGATTAAAAAACATAATTTTCCTCAATTAATACCAGATGACAAAGTGTAGATCCAGGAACAGTAAGCATGATGATATCAAACTTTCTTTAAATTAAAATCTATACACTGACATATTCAAACTTGAGAAAAGCAGAGACAAAGAGAAAATGTTGAAAGAAGACAGGAAAGGATAGATCTCAAAACAGAGGGACAAAGATAAGAATGATGTGGGGCTTCTCCACAAAACCACATGAGCAAAAAGAAAACAGATCAAAATATTTAAAATGTTGAAAGAAAAAAACAAGTACCAACTTAGAATTATATTTCCAGTAAAACCATTCTTTAAAGTGAAAGGAAAGTGAAGTACTTCATCAATGGTAGACCTGCCTGGAAAGAACTAAATGATTTACAGGGGAAGGTTGAATGATATTGATAAGAAAGTCATATCTACATATAAAAGGAAGGAAATCAGAGGAAGAATAAATAGTAAAATAAATGGGTAGATAAAATGGGTAAATAAATGGGTAAAATAAAAATATTTTTTTCTTATTTGTAATTGATTTAATACATAACTATAAAGTAATAATAGTAACAATATATTGTGTACCTATCATATATAGATAAGTGAAATGAATCGCAGCAATATTAAAAGAACTGGGAATGAATCATTACAAAAACTGCTGTAAAAGACACATAGTACTTGTGAAGTATCAGAGTAGTCAGAGTGGGATTAGGTTAGTGGTAAATTGTATCACAAAGTTTAGGACAATCAATAAAACATTGTAGAAAAGAAGTAAAATTGATATTCCATCAATGTGGAGAAAAAACAATCTTATACAATGCTCAATTAAAACCAGAAAAGCCCAGTATAGTGGCCTATACCTGTAATCCCAGCAGCCAGGGAGGCTAAGGTAGGAGGATTGCAACTTCAAAGCCAGCCTCAGCTAGTTGTTTGTTTTTGTTTAGAAAAATAAACAAACAAAAAATGGAAAAGGGAGAAAAAGAAGGCAAAAATAAATAAAACAACAACCAGGAAAACAAATAGAAAACTGTTATAAAATGGGAGTTTCAACTAAATTAAAGTTGCAGGTCTAAATAACTTACTTAAAATGAGTAGAGTCAGTAAGAATAAAGACAGAAAGATCTGTACACAGCCTCAGTGACAAATTGTTTCCGATGGGGCTTTGTGAGTGTTAACATACTGTTGTTACATGTACATACTATGATGAAACAGCTAAGTAGATACCAGGCACATGATGAGAACCAGGTTTCTTCTTGTTACATGAGAGTTTACAGATAAGCAAGGGAAAGTAGAAGGATGTGTGATAGATCTATATTAGAGACATGAGTGGGACTTAATTTGTAGTTTAATACAGGTACAGATGGTTATATAAAGTAATACAGATATATGCATACAAGGTAGTATACATAGTTACATTTTTATTCTATCAGCTGAAGAGGCCTAAAGCAAAGGATTGGTCAGTATCAAGAGAACACTTAGATCCTTTTCATGCTTGCTAAAGTTTTCTTGAATGTGACCTTGGTTTTTTGTTTGAGAAATAACAGATCCTAGCACTGGAGCAGGTATTGATATAAAAAAATAAGCCTGGGATGTCCAATAGTATTAAAAAAAAGTAAGTGCTAAAATTAAACACGCATGCACATACATACATTGGTGGGACAATTCAGAGAAGTCAAGGAGCCAACTAAATTCCCAGTTGTCAAAGATGGGACAATTTGAAAAACAAAATGAATATTATAGACTTTAACCCAGAGTATAAAATAAATATCAGTGGATCCAAACAGGAACAAATAAATATTTGAGAAAATTAAAAATAAGAGAGAAAAGACCATTCTACCAGACAGAATAATTCCAAGTGATTTATGTAATGCTCTGTCCTCGAAGAGTGGGAGCATCATTCTCCTCTACTTTTAGAATAGGTCACACTCTAAATAAGTGTACAGCATGGAAATGGAACTAAAGAGTATTTGATAGTAAAGAAACCAGAGAAATATTAGCTCAGTCTAGTAGCCAAGGTTAACATCAACTCTCAATGATGTTGATAGAAGGCACACTTGATATAATGCAATGGAATGGCATTTTATCTTAAGGTCTTGCCAATAACCTATCATCACAGTATTATCATGAGAAAAACAATAGACACCTCGTAGAGTTCTAAATTCTACAAAATACTTGAGAAGCTCCCCCTTAAAACTGCCAATGATGAAAATATAGGGAAAGATTGTGGAAATCTCACACCTAAAGGGACATGCCAACATAATTTAATATGGTATACTAGATGAGATTCTGGAATAGAAAAGAGCATTAGCTAAAATCAGGAGGAAATCTAAAGAACTATGTATTTTATGTAACAATAATGATTTATCAGTATTTTTCATCAACTTCTACAAATGTATGATGCTAGTGTAATATGTCAATAATGCGGGAAAACTGGATGTGTGGTACACAAAAACCTTCTGTACTAAATTTTCCTGAAAACATAAAATTTTTATAAGAATATACTCTAGTGAAAATAAATTATATTAACCCCAAACATGGATTTTTCTATTTTGTTGCATATATCTTATAATTTAAAAACTTTTAAAAATTGGTCTGTAGGTACTCATGAAAACTTTGCATATGTGAGAACCCTGGAGAAGGCTGATAACAATAAAAAATTGGAAATCACTCACACAGACATTCGTGCAGAAATATTTGCCTTGTATTGTAAAAACAGTTTCTCAATAAATCAGGAGACTTGGATTTTATATAAACACTACCTGATTTTAACTGGTGTCATTTGATTCATTTTAAAGTGCTACAAATATATCCAGATGCAACTTGACTACATAATAAAAAAAAAAATCTTTGGTCATTCAACTTTAGTCTATAGGCAAACAATTTCATATTGTTGCCCCCTCCCCCAAAATCTCCTAATTATGTTTAATAATGTTTTATATTATCCTGGAGAGTTTTTCTTATCTGTATTTTTGTTGCTTCAAGAAGAAAATACTTTGATGAATAATATGCCAAGAACAATTTTAAATCATTTTTTCACTTATATTTAGCAATTTCTATGATATCCTAAATTGCACTTATTTTGACAGGGCCATTTAATTAATCTCAGGTGGTTAATTAAGTCCTCATTCATCTTGATATTTCTGATTGGGCTATGTATAACAAAAAGTGTTGTTACTATCTAATATTTACTCCTCTCACCTGAATAAATCTAATAATTATGTGCTATAAAGTATGGGATAAATAAGAAACAATAATTGCTTTGTAAAAATTATTCAATTTTTACATTTTATGCAAGAAATAAAAAGTTACATTGTTTTACTTTATATTTATAATCTTTCAAATGTAAAATATATATGAAACATTTTCAATTTTCAGCAGAAGATTACTGTATATTCTGGGGTAAATAATGGAAAACATTTTTGCTTGTAATTGTACTGACATTATTAATGAGTGGTCTGTTTGTATGGGTCATATTCAGTAAACTTAAAAGAGCTGTGAAAAGTCTATGCATTTTTAAATTATAATTTCTGACTATCTGTTGGGATACATTAATTTTTCTTAAATTTCATATAACTAGCTTATCATTGTAGATATGTTTTATTTTATAAAACTTTTGTTGTAATCCTATAAGTGAAATCATTTAACATATTATGTTCACATATCTACAGCAGAAAGCAAAAATGGAGCATCAATAAAAATCAATGTTCCTTTGATAGAATATTTTCTAAGTAAATGTCCTATAAACAACATCCTCTTGAGTGCAAGATGTATGTGCAGAAATAATTCTTTCAAATTTTAATAGTAAAAAAATGTAAAACTTCTATCTTAATATGAAAACAAATGCATTAAATTTCATTGTGATATGGAATGTAATGGAGCACCACAAAAAAAAAAAAAGAAAAGAAAAAGAAAAAGAAAAGAGAAACACTGTACATATTTGTTATCTGCTCTGACAGGAAAATCATTCAAGGACATACTAACAAATACTCAAAAATAGTCATAGTAAAAATTCTTTAGTGTTATTCAATTAACCATAGTTCTCCTAAAACTAAAGAAAATGAAAAGGATTAGAAAATTTAAAAAATATATATACAATATTTAAAAATAATTTGAAACTCTAAATTAAGAATTTAATTAGAACATGTGGCAAAACACCATCAAATTCCTTTTGTTGGGTCATCTTGCTTCTGGTTAGGTAATAGATAGCTGCAAGAGAATATCACTGTGAACTAACAAAAGATAGGTCCCCCCACCCCTGGAGACCCTGTTGATTCAATCTGCTCTTAAGGGCTCCTCATGATGGCACAATTTCCTGCTTCCCTGAGTTGTTTTCATATTTGACTCATACACTACTGTCAAACTCATCTGCCTAGTATTGGACGTTTGTATTCAGCCACCTTGTATTACTTGGAAAAGGGGGTCCATCCTTCACATGGTTAATGAGGAGGTGATCAGAACAAGCAGAAAAAGTGAGGGACAGTGGCATTCCAATTTCAATTCTATTTAGGAAAGGGATATTTTAATAATTTGATTTTCCTTAACTGAACATGTTGGAGAAACTTGGCTCTTGTATAAAACCCAGTGTGTTTTGTGGCCTATACTTCAGGTCTGACAAGAGTCAGTTATGATGGCCTTCCCTGGCCTTCATCATGGGGAAAGCTCTCCTTACACCAGCCCTGTCTTACAACAAGTGCATGGAAATGTCTGAAGGGAGCTTCAGTCCCTCTGCCTTCTGAAGCCCTTTGATCTCCTATCCCTGGCAGCTTCATTCCTAGTTCTCCTGACAGAAGACCTTCGGTTAAAATCTACAGACTTTTCTGAAGAAGACTCCTTGACAAGTGGAGGACAGGCAGGACCTTAAAGACTGTTTTCACCATCACTCTGACTCAGTACCCAGTACCTTTCCACTCCTAGTGCTTCCCCTCCTCCCTTCCTCTACACCGCAGTCCATAAAACTGCCAGAGCTATTTTCCAGCCCACCTTCAGTAATGATGTCACCCCATATTTGTGTTGATCTACCTGACCTTACACCTGTGTGTAAACATGGAACATTGAGTCAGACTTTTGTTTCAGTGTATATAATTAAAATCAGGAATAAAAGGCTTAACACTTCTGTTTTTGGCTTGTTGGTTTAATTGACTACTGTGATGGCTCAGTTCTTCCAGCTTAACTGAGCTCCCAAAACTAAAGAAAAAAAAATCATGTAAAGAAATTTAGATAGGGCTGGGGATGTGGCTGAAGTGGTAGCACTCTCACCTGGCATGCGTGTGGCCCAGGTTCGATCCTCAGTACCACATACAAACAAAGATGTTGTGTCCGTCGAAAACTAAAAAATAAATATTAAAATTCTCTCTCTCTCTCTCTCTCTCTCTCTCTCTCTCTCTCTCTCTCTCTCTCTTTAAAAAAAGAAAAAAAGAAATTTAGATAGTCTTCTTTCCTAAAATATTCATGATATATAATAGGTATATACATAAATTCTTTAAGCTTTTTTTTTTTGTATGGAGAAGAGATACACAGATATTTTACTATCACTCCTTTGGTGTGTCTTTTGAAAGATGAAAAATAGAAAAAAAATTAAAATGACATTTAATATACTAAAATACTTTTTCTACTTAAAAAATCCACAAATATTCAGAATAGCAGAAAATGTTTGAAAATCATACTTACAGATTTTTAAATTTATGACCAGTTCCATGATAGCATATCTTCAATGATGGAAAAATTACATTTATGATTACATACTTACTTCCCTATTACAATTTACATTTAGAATTAGAATAGTTTTATGCATATATTCTATATTATGTCATACATATATACATTCCTTCCATTTGCATTTGTTGTAAATTTGTACACTGATATGATTGTTTACTTAACGATTAAAGAATGGGCACAATATAGGGACATATGATATGTTTAAATTTAATTTTTGCTTCTTTTTGTGTTACCTTTACAATATACACTACTGTTGTTATTTCTTAATTTTCTTCTCTGTAAAGTTGGAGTAATAATAGTATTTAATTTTTCTTCAGTACTGGGGTTTGAACCTAGCATGTAAGAAGTCCTAGGTGCAATTGCTAGTACTGAAGAAAAAAAAATAACAACACCTGGTGCATTGTGGTAGAAATATTAGGTTAAAAAGTTATAAGCATATAAGATTTGTGAGTATTTCTAGCACGCCCTCTCTCCTTGGAAAAATTGAACCTTTTACAAAATAAAATGTAGTGTCAATATTAGAAATATTAATAGATTTTTGTACATAGAAGTATAAAGCAATTTATATTTTTAGTCTCATATAAAATTAAATGAATAGAATTGACATAATGAAAGAATTAAGAACTTATTTTCCAATACTGTATTCCTTTTTAATTCACTTAAACTTTCAAGAAATAGAAATATCACATACTAATCTATAAACAAAATGTCAGATACATGCTTCGAATTAGATAATAAAACAGAAAATAAGATTAGAGAATAATTATCCTAGTATTGTAGGACATGATTTGCATAATAAAAATGTTTAAGAAAACCTGCAATAATGTTAATAGAAAATTATAACAGTAAATAATTTATTGTACATTAATATAATCTTAATTTTAAATCTGCTTCCTGTTTATAAAAATAGTGTAATCCTTTTAAGATTCAACAGTTTAATTTGCAATCAGCCAAACTCCCCACAAGCCTAGTAATATTTGTTTGAAAAATCCACTTGAAGGCATCAGAGAGCCATGAAATTGGCTTGGATTGGAGGGCCAAACATCTCAGGGAGAGGTAATCCTCACTGTGGTGAAGCTGGCACTTTGCTCTTCTATCAAGACTTTTGTTAATAAACAGCATGGGGAGAAAGACTGAAAATCCGAGCAGAAAACTGAGCAATATCTGGGGCTATCAGAGATTTTAGAGGTTTACAGTGGGGGAGAGAAGAAAATTGGATTTTAGAGCAGCTAAGGCAGCCAAGCTTGAAGGCTGAGTTCCCAGTGAGAAATGAACTTGACATTCTGCAATACTTTTCCTCAATGCATTTTCAGATGCCTCAGCAGCAGAAGCAGAAAGCAGCAGCTGCTAAAGTATCAAATATTTCAATGAAACTTGGAGAAGTTTTGGTTCTGAGGAGATAAAAATTGTAATTGAAAGATTATTGAGAAGGTGGGAAATAGGTCAATATTCCATACTCTCTATTGAATCTTTGAAGGACTAACTCAGAGTTAAAAGCTAATGGGATTAAAACCAATGGCTGAAAAAGTGGCATTTGGATGGGTGTACATTGTACCCAATCTTAGGTATCTGTCAGATTGTTTAATAAAACCATTTGAAGAAAGCTAATATTACTCACGGACTCTATCACTTTTCATATGCTATGTCATATATTTACTCAATTAATAGGTAGGCTACTAAGATAAAGTTAGAATATTGATAGTTGAAATTAAATTATATCTGTCTATACCCATCATATAGATCCCAAATAGATCAAACATGAATTAGCATTTTAAATAGATTTAAATTTAATAATTTAAAATTCTATTTAAAGTTAATATATTTAAGAAAACAGTAAGATGTGGAAATTCACCATGAAACTAGAAACTATAAAAGAATACCATAAGAATTCAAGTGTTGCAGGGAAATACACATTAACATTAAAATCAAAAGAACAAATGTAACACTAGATTGGGAACAGATGAAAAATATCATTAGCAAATGAAAACATGGGAAGTTCAACCAAATAATGTACACACTCAATAGGAAAAGAAAGAAAGAAAAAAATACTACAGGAGACAGAACTATAGGAAACACAATGATGAAAACAAATAGGATACATTCATAAAATATTTATAGTCCTACTTTAAATGAAACTGGACCTTTAGTAAGGGAACAAAGAGGAAATAAGAAGTCATTTATACAAATGCTATCTGCTTGCCATAGTTTGGTTTGTACTTACTTCTACCATTAGGCTAGGAAGTTCAAGAAGTCTAAGGATTCTGAATCAAAGTCATTGCTATGACTTGTTGCTCTATTTGTAGTCTTCCCTGAAAAAAAAAAAAAAAGATCATTACCCACATAATTATTTTCTTTTATTTAAAGCATTTACTCCCGTGTGTACTCTGCCTGCTTTGGATAACACTCTAGTGTTTTTGAGTAATTTTATTTGGACAATTAGTAAAAAATTTAGGTAAGAATTTATATTGTTGTATAAGTCTGTGGTAGAAGCTTACATGGACGTACCCAGATTGAAACCAAATCATACAGGAAAGTATTTTATTTACTTTTAATTTATTTTGTTGTTGTTGTTGTTGTTGTGTGAGTGTGTGTATGAGAGATACTATGAACTGAACTACCACTGAGATACATCCCCATACCTTTTTAATTTTTTTTAAATTTTTCTTTGAGAGGATAGTCTTGCTGAATTGCTGAGACTGGCCTCAAACTTGTGATCCTCTTCCCTCAATACCTGAAGTAGCTGGGATGACAGGGGAAAGCCATAATGCCTGACTTCTACTAACAATTTTAAACATATTTCAATTTGTTGACTATTTTTTGAGGATTTTATGTGTTATGTGAGAACTATTGGAGTTAAGAAAAAAATAAAACATAACTCCAGGCCTTAAAGAAGAGTGGCTTCAAGGATGTCTTCTTACTAACATTTTTTGTGTGCGTGTGTGATGGACACTGTAGTACCAGAAAAATTTGTTAATATAGAACTGAGACAAGTAATGCAGAAACCTAAAATAAACTACCATAATGGATGGTAACAGAATGATATTTGCAAAAGGCCATGATATTTACACAATGAAGCTTGGCATTACCAGTCGGAAGCTTATTTCCAAAGTCATTCCTGACAAAGATGAAGTCAGTCTTTGCAGTTCTATACCCTCCTAGGTGGGATGTGCTTCTCTGGTGGGGTATGAAAATCCACATGAAGAATTTAACCAACTAATAGTATCACAGTTGCAACTAAGAGTATCACATTCGGAAATGTGAAAATTAGATAAATTGCAAGGGCTCAAAACTAATCTCAGGGAGAATAATAGGTTATTTCAATAATCTCAGTAATGGATAATGCAGTTTTGATTGGTAAATCAGGGATATTAAGAGTTGGTACAAAAATGAAGAAAAAAGGGTTAAAGTAATACTTAGGACATGAAATGGGAATAAATCAGCTAATTTATGGAGAACATCAGGAGTGGTTGTTAGAGTAAATAGTCATTGAGAAAAGAGGAAAAATGAAGAGTTATGTTAACATGATGCTGAAGATTTGGCTAATTGGCTATAGTAAAGCGATGACTATGTATAAGGATTCTGTAGGAATAGTTGGTTTACATTAATTCAGGTAATTTTGTGGGATCTGATTAGTGAATGTGATGACACAATTTAAAGCACATGACAGTAACTGTGAAGAAATCATGAGCCCAATAGTCATGATAATTATAACAAAGAGCAATAAGCACATCTCAGGGAGGACAGACAGTCCCTGGCTATCACTGGGAAGAAGTGTCAAGGGACGGAAAAAGAGAATTCCTACTCCCTTGGGATGTGTCCTTCAAATATTTGCATAGAACTTTACAGAGACAATAACTTGGTTTAGTGAAAGAGATCTTTTCAATTTATCCCCTTGCATATAGTAAAAATTCATGTAAGTAAAGCACATGCATATTAAAATGAGTAATATAACATGGGTTAATACAGAAGTTTGAACTTTGAAAATTAGAAACATAAAAATGACTTATGCAATACTTGGCTACATTCTAAATTTTGCAGAAAGTCTGAGGGCCAAAAAGGATGTAGAAAATATGCAAGATATGAAAAAAGGGAGAAAAATTAATGATCCATGTCTTGGAAATAAGAGATATGAATAAAGCTTAAAAAATGATAATTAGGTAGCTTGAGAAGACTGCTGGCAGGTGACCTAATAACTTGTATTTTGTATAAAAAGGGTCATTTTATTTAAAAAAATGAATCCTTATTGAAGTGAGAGCCAAAGCAGCTGTATTTAATTAGGGCAAGAGAGATGTGGGTTTCACTGAATGAAATCATTTTAGTATTTGGAATAATTATTGATAAAATGAGTCACTGAAAGTCTTCTTTTTTTCCTTTGAAGATTTAATAAGATTGATTACAGATAGGTGATATCAAAGTCTGCTTTCACAAATAATGTAGAAAGCCAGGGAATATTCAAAATACATAGTTTAAAAGTGGTTGTATGAATGCAGTTTAACACTTAAATTCTCACAGAATTAACTGGTTTGTTTCAAAATACAAATTTGATCTCCAAATTGTGAAAATAATAATAATGAAATTATTTATAGTAAATAAATAAGAAGTTTATTCATAAATCAAAAATGTATGTATTCCTTGAAATTATAAAATATAAACTAGTAATATTTTAGGGTAAGCTTAGAGATAACCTTTTAATTTTTATAAATCTTTCTAAGTTTTGCCAGATACAAAATCATAAGACAATAAATTTATGTATATAAGATATTTTGATGTTTGCAAGATGTTTACTATAGGACTAATTATGGTAGCAAAATTTTACCAAAAAAATAAAGGCTTAATAAAGAATTTTTAAAGATATTTTATTGACCAATCAGTAAACATAATTAAAAGTGATAAATTTGAAATGTATCAAAAGAATTTGCAGAACATTTTGTTGAGTGATAAAACAAATGCAGAAGTTTGCATGTATAATGATTCCTCTTTAGTACAAATAATACTCTATGAATTCTTATAAACATGTACAAAATATTATGCTTCCAAGTAATTTTATCAAGATTCGGAACATATAGAAGTTTCTACCTATCCACATGAGTTCATGGAATAAATAATGAGAAACAGAGAAAGTGAAAAGCTAGACCTAAAAAACAAAACAAAACAAAAAAGGTAAATTAAAATGAAATTCACAAATTTATTATATTACAAAAAAAATCTAAAAGCAAAAGAAAGAATAATAAGTTAGCAGAAAGTTCCTTACCATGATGCAATATGTAAATTATTCAGGTTTATAAACAAAATCTAAAATAATTTAATGATACATTCACAAAAATATCTTTCTGAAATTATTGTTGGAGGGATAGACCCAGGGAAAGGGGACACTAAGGAAAGGAATAAAAGGGAGAATGTATTATTGCCATTTGTGTATTGGTAGTAGTCTTACTTAATAAACTTAGGTGTGAAAGAAATGTTTCATTTTTTCCTTATTAATTAAATAAACCAATTTATAACTGAAAGTCTTTCTTCTTTTGAGAAATTCAACATTTCAATAGTTTGTGGCCCATTGACTGGGCTTTCCTAATCAGGAGTTAGACATGAATCTAAGAAACTTGAACAATGCCTGTTGTTTTAGTCACCTTTTCTGCCACTGTGATTGAAAGACCTGACAAGAACTCTATAGAAGAGGAAAAGTTTATTTGGATTTCATGATTTCAGAAGTATCAGTTTATAGACAGTGATCTGCATAGCACTGGGTCTAAGGTAAGGCAGAACATCATAATGGAAGGGTTTTGGGGAAGGATCTGGCACTAAGAAGCAGAAAGATTTGGCTCACCAGGGACAAGATATAAACCCTAAAGGTATGCCCCCAGTGACCCCACCTACTGTAGTGACAGCCTACCTGCCTGCAGTTACCACAAAGTTAATCCTTTCAAGGGGGGTCACTGCACTGATTTGATTAAGGTCACCTCTGAAATTTATTTTATTGTTTCACACATGAGCTTTTGGGGGACTCCTCAAATCTGTATCATAACACTTGTGTTTTCATCTAGATGTTTTATTGTTTAAACTTTATAATGTCTATGATTCACTTTGAGTTAATTTTGCAAAAGTTGTAGGGCTTTTTCCAGATTCATTTTCTTCCTGACCAATTGTCCTAGAACCCTTTGTTGGAAAGATAGTATACTTTGTAGATTGTTACTTAATCTTGTAGATTTTTCTCAGTGAGATTGTGGAGAATTGATAGTATACCTTGTTAAATATCTACACATTTCACTAGTGAAAATATGTGAACTGGATGCTTTCATTTTGAAATTAATTGTGGATTGAATTTCTTTAGTTGAGACCTATCTAGATTATCTGTGTGTTATGACTTGAGTCTGGAATTTCCCCCCAAAGCAGTTGTGTTGCTGGCTTGGTCCCCATTGTAGCAATGTTCCAAGGTGGGGCTTGGCGGTAGTGATTGGATCATGAGGATGTTAACCTCATCAATGGATTATCCATTTCATGAATTAATAATCTAGTTGGAGGTAGTATTAAGTTTCAGCAGATAAAGAATGGTTGGAAGAAGCAGATCACTGAGAGAATGCCCATGGGTATTACATCTTATCCCTTGTTCCTTTCACTTTCTCTCTCTACTTCTCAGCTACTATGAGTTCAGTACCTTTCTTCTGCCACACCCTTCTGCCATGATGTTTCTGCCTTTGAGCCAAGTGACCATGAGCTTACATCTCTGAAACCATAAGACAAAATAAACCTTACTTCTTTTAATTTATTATTGTCAGTTATTTTTGATTACAGAATTTAAAAAAACTGATTAACACACTGTGTCCTTGTATGAATTTTGAATTTCGTATCTTAGGTTTTCTAAAAAATTTTGGTCCACTTTAATTTTTGTTTTTAAATTTTGCATTATAGATTATTTATATTATTTATGTATTATCCTTTGAATGTTCATGGATTAAGTAGCAGTGATGCTTCATGTTTTTAAATTTTTTATTTGTTTTAGCTAGTTATACATGACACTAGAATGCATTCATGCACTTTGATATATCGTACATAGATGATGCTTCATGTTTATGAAATTGATTTTTTCTTGATTGCCTGGCTACAGATGTCTTGATTTTATTATTCTTTTCAAAGAACTAACTTTTTTTAAAAAATATTTTAACTGTAGATGGACACAATATTTTATTTATTTATGTGGTGCTGAGAATCGAACCCAGTGCCTCGCATTTGCTAGGCAAGAGCTCTACCACTGAGCCACAACTCCAGCCCTCAAAGTACTAATTTTTAACTTCACTATTTTTTATCATTGTTTTCCCAATTTGGTTTTAATTTTGCCCTACTTTCATTATTCATTTTCTTCTGTTTGCTTTTGGATGAAATACCCATATTTTTTTCTGTGTATGTGGATGATTAATGTACTGGTATTAGAATCTATTTTGTCTTTTCTAATACATGCATTTTAATCCTAAAATTTCCCTTCAAACTCTGTGTTAGCTGCATTCTAAATGCTTTGATAAATTGTACTTTCATTTTCATTTATGTCAATGTACTTTTTAATTTATCATGAGAATTCTTTAATGACTGATATTTTACATAAACATATGTTGCTCAATCTTTGAATATTAAGAATTACTTTTATGTTATTTCTTTGTTAACCTTACTGTGGTTACAGAACACATGGTACTTCCATGGTACTTCTGATTTGTTTTTAAAGATTTGTTTATGTATATTTATTTGTCTGATAAAGTTTTGGTGAGATTAAAGAACTCTTCTTAAACTCATCCATTGGATTAACTTTAGCCTTGATTCTGATCATGTTTAATCATCAAGGATTGTTATTATTATTATTATTATTGTTATTATTATTATACATTATTTTTTTCCTCATAAAAATATCTAACAACAATAAACCTCCCTTATATACTAAGAAGTTTTTTTATTCCCTTTTGTATTGGTCTGTTGGTAGTGATAGTATGATATGCACTTATGAATAAATTGCCTGGTTATTTATATCCTTTGTAGATATTAATATTTTTACACATCTCTTGAATAAAATTGTTCACTTAATGATTTTAAAATTATCCAGAAAAGTCCAACTTATGTTGTTCGTCAGATTTCCATCACTGTAACAAATATCTAAGATCATCAGCTTTAAAAAAGGAAAGGTTTATTTTGGCTCATGGTTTCAAATGTTTCAGTTCAGAGTCAGTGGGCCACATTGCTTTTGAGCTTGTGGAAAGGCAACACTTGGTACTGGTAGCACATGGTGGAGAAAGCTATTTGCCTAATGGAGGCCAGAAGCAAAAATACATGTGAAGGAGGTAGGCTTAAAATAACTCCTTCAAGGAAATTCCTCCCAGTGACTTATCTTCTTTCTGTTAGGTTCAGCATCTGAAAGTTTCCACCACCTCCAAATAGTGCCACCTGAGGACCAAACCTTTAACTCATGGGCCTTTGGAAGAAAGTCCAGATATAAACTATGTCACTAAAGAATGACATTTGTATGTGTTTGTCAAAATATAAACAATTTACTCAAATATCACCTTTATGATTATTTTTCTTCTCAGAGAATGGCTTAAAATCTTCCACTTTCCAGTTTCAACCTATACTTAGTGTGCTGCATAACTATCACCTGGATTCCATATCTTTAAAGTCAGAGAAATATCACATTCTTTGAGAGTTTAGTCTGTTGATAGCATGTATTACACTTATTGATTTTTATATGATTTGTTATTATGGCCATATTATAACAATCACTACCTGGAAAAAAATCTTTTTTCAACCCTGTGAGACCTTGGTCTAACTCCCTTAGCCTATCTGCTGTGGCTTCAATCGCTATTTTATATTTTTCATTTACCTTCAAACTACACATCACTGAGCCTTTTCAGTCTAGAGGAACACTCTAAAAATTTGAGTTAACTTGATTTTTTTTTTCTTGTTAAATTTATTTTAAAAATATAACTTGCTATGGAACGTTTTCCACACTCAATTAATTCTTAACACAAAAAATCTGGCCACAGACAGTGATTATTATTTCTTCAAACATTTGCTACTCTGCAGTACATCTATATTTTCAACTTTTCAGGAACACTTTCTTCTCTTGATTTAGAGATGGCTTTTTTAGATCTTACCTCTATTGCCATGTTTGCTGACAGGCACAGGTAGACTCTATTGATAAAACAGACCTAGTTTCAACCTGTTCTCTACTAATCCCTGGCCTGAACTATGGCAATACTGCTCAGGGTCTGCAAACCAGAAATGTGAGAAGTGTCTCAGATTCCTCCTTTTTCTCACTTTCCTGTAATGCGGGATTGAGTAGAAAATAAAGTTATTTTAAGTTCATTTGGTTCTTTAGCTCCACTGCAACTATGTTAGTTCATGCTCTGACCATTTTTTCAAGACATGTAAAAAATGGCTTTCTTACATTGGATTTCTTACCTCTTTCCACTTAATACATTGGCCACAAAGCAGCACTTATAAAGTGCCCATACAACTCTTTGTTCTCTAGTTTATTTTTTTCAATGTGTCATCATTTCCTTGGACACAATTTTCAAACTGTTTTTATCCCCATATTTTTTATGAATTTCTTTTCTAAATCTCCCACATATTAGCTGTGCAATCTTGGACAATTAAGAAATTCACAAATGCTTAGGATTAGCTAGGTGCTAATCACCTATAATCCCAAGGACCTGAAAGGGTGTGGCATGAGGATCATTAGTTCAAAATTACTCTTGGCAGCTTAGCAAGGCCATAAGAAAATTAGCAAACAACTAATACAGTTTTTTTGTTGTTGTTTTTACCTGGGATTGAACTCTGGGTACTCCACCACTGAGCCATATCCCAAGTCCTATTTTGTATTTTATTTACAGACAGGCTGTCACCGAGTTGCTTAGCACCTTGCTTTTGCTGAGGCTGGATTTGAACTCTCAATCCTCCTGTCTCAGCCTCCCAACCTTTGACATTACAGGCGCGCACTACAGGTAATATGGAATCTTTAGATGAGATTTTCTAAACTTTGAGTTCTGTGAAACCTCAAAACAGAAATTAATATGTTCTTAAGTACTGCCATATTTTGAAAGGGAGTTCCTAGACACATAATCTCATCATTAGTTAAAATTGATGTCAAATCTGCATGTGATCATTACCCATAATCTCTGACCAAATTTAACCTATACACAAAAGATTAGGATTTAAATTAAATTTATGTAAAATTATGTCCCAGATCTAGAAAGCAAGTGCTTTATATTTTTTCTTTGTTTTTCTTATGGTGGACTGGAGAAGAACTGTTCCCTTGATTCTGGTCAAGTATTGTGAAACACTAAGAAAACTGGTTTTGAAAGGGCCATGCTATTTATTGACCTGAAAAATCACTTAGCTTTACCCTTCTGTACTGGGTATAGGTAGAGAATATTTGTTGAGGACCAAAAGTTTAATATAATATGCAGATGAACATAAACAATGGTTAAATCTTGCCTTCTCATGGGAGAAATTTAACTAAAAAGCTAGACAGAGTATGATGACCAGAGAGTAACAGGACAAATGTTAATTCTTCTGTCCCTTATAAAACGAGGCAAGGGTGCCTGTACATTCCCTGTCTTCCCGACATCTTAAAGTATATTAAGCTGTGTAAGTGGTTTCTGAGGGCAGGGAAACTTCAGTTTAAGGGACTGTGGATAAATCAGAGGAGGAGAATTTTGCTGGGGCATAGTCATCAGAGGTCCATTGGCTGGAGGATGACCCAATTAAGATGATGTCCAGGGCTGAAGCTTTGAAATGATTCTGAAAGAAATTCTACTTGTACCCTGTAAGAAAGCCAGGATTCAGGAGTTGGGACAAAGATATCACTGACCACTAACCAGACACTATTCATCTTTTCTGTATCTCTTCTACTATTCTCCTCTGTATTGAGTTACTTGTGAAGGTAACTATTGAGGAAATTGTAAAACCATTTTCTGGTTACTTATTCCACTATGCTGGAAATTCTAGGTTCCTAAGGTAGCATTTGAGTCATAAATCTGGTTTTCAATCTCCAAACTGATTCTTGTCTTTAGTTCGCAATTCTCTTTAGTGCAAAATTGGTATATCATAACATCTAATAAAGTGAGATTAAGTCCACATAACGTTCCACTTAATAAGTTGAGACTTAACCATTCACCTAGCTTCTGTGAGCACAAATTCTCATTTAACAATGATAGTATTATTACTAACAAGAGTATCTATTATTTTTCCTTTTGAGGAGTTGAATAAAATACAAATGAAGGAAAAAATATTTTTAACCAAAAAGTGCCACATAAACTTTTACATTTTGTTACTTTTGACAGTGGAGACAATGTCTAATTTCTTTACATTGTTAAGTTGTCTTCTATTTGACTTCTTATTATATTTTGTTTAATATGCTTACAACTTCAGTAATTAATAGGAACATAACCTAAAATATATTTTTAAGGGTATAGTTCTGATTTAATTTAATTCAGAAGCTATTTTATTTGTTTCAGCCTCAATATCTCTTTAAATCCTTGACATCATGCATGACATACTTCTCTTCATCCTGCACTTAAAAATTTTTATATAGTATATGAGATTTTGTTTTTGCAAGGTAAGTGAGATTCAAATGATAACAAATGGATAAGTTGAGAAGGAATAAAAATTGCCAGAAAATTGACTACTTCTAATCTCAGAGTCTCGGGAAACTGAGGCAGAAGGATCATGAGTTCAAAGCCAGCTTCAGCAAAAGCAAGGCACTAAGCAACTCAGTAAGACCCTGTCTCTAAATACAGTACAAAATAGGGCTGGGATGTGGCTCAGTGGTTGAGCACCCCTGAATTCAATACCCGATTAAAAAAAAATAAAGATTAACTACTTCTGGGAGAAAACTGATAAACTGATGAAAGTGTTAACTTATACCTCTAAGTAGAAACTCACTTTATCTTGACATTGTAATAAGTATAGTTGGTAATTTGTGGTAATTACTAGATTCAATAGAGTACTGTTTCATCTATATTAATATTTGATGAATGGTCATTAATTTTTAAATATATAATTTCACACAATATTAGTTGGTCATTAAAGGAGGACATGCTGATGGAGAAAACACTTCAGGCATTGAAATGTGGAGACTCACCTACCAAAATAATAATGATGAAACTATTTTAGTTATGAAAGTTTAATTTTCTTTAGACTATGTTTAATAAAAATAATGATTTTATAATTTCTCACCTTCCATTTTTATCATAGGCCATTTTATTACACAAAAGAAGGTAAATAACTATAATGAATCCTCAGTATTACCCAATTATAACAATTATGGATAATTTGCCATTTTTCTTTCAGCTATTTTTCTTTAAAGCTTCTTTTCTGAAGTGTTTTACAACGAACATCACAGCAATAATTTCATCATACAAATAATTAAGTAATGGATAAATATTTTTCTTATATGTCAATCTTTTATATTTACATAATAAAAATAACATATGTATTGTAACAGTAGCAATATATTATCTCATTGTCTTTCATATTAAAAACAACATTATTATATCTAACAAAATTAATGATTAAATCCAACCTCACCTAATTTAGAACTGCATTCAATTTGCCAACACTTTTGAAAGACAAACAAATAGAAACATGAAGTGTAAAATTTTCTTTGAAAGTATGTATTTTACAGGTGAGATGTAGTTCTGTAGTAGAATGCTTGTCTATGATGCATGAGGCCCTGAGATTTGATTCCTAATACTGCAAACTAAGAATTAGAAAAAAATAAAATATTTTATTAGGTACATAAATATGAATGTCATATAACAGTTACATAACAGCTGATATATAATGAAGAGGAATGTACTAATGTGCATAGTAATTAAGACATGTTTGAAAATATGTTTATTTTCAAAATAAATTATGTTCTTGATACTTTTCAAATTGTTTAAAAATAATGCACTATAAAATTTCAGTATGCATTACACTCCAAAATGTCTGATTGCCTACAAATATCAAATATGAACTTTGCATAGCATTTATTACTATTGGTATTGTTGCAGTTTGTATATGAGATCTCTCAAAAGCCCCTGTGTCAATGCAGGAATGCTCAGACATGAAATGGTTGGATTATAATTGCTCTAATTTAAAATCAGTGGATACATCCATTTGATAAACTAATAATTTGAAAGAACTACTGTACTGGGTGGCAACATCAGGCAAGTGGGGTGTGTCTGGGGTCATGCCCTTGCAAATTTTATCATGTATCCCTCTTCCCTCCTTTTTATCTGTCTCCTTCCCTCTGCTACACCTTTCCTCTGCCATGCTGTTCTGCATGATCTTAGGCCCAGAGCAATGAAGTTGGCAGACCATGGAATGGGACCCTGAAACTAGAAGCTAAAATGGATTTCCTCTTCTAAGTTGTTCCTTTCAGGTATTCCATGCACAACAACAAAAAGGTGACAACCATAAGTAATATTGATTTTTAACAAAACAAGTAAAATTTACCTTAAATCTCAATGACTCAAAGGGAAAAGATTTAGAGAGGGAAAACTCATTAGAATTTTTATTATTAATTACAGTAAGAAACATCATTTTAATGCTTATGTTCCTGAACAAAAGAAAGCAGTAAAAATAGGTTTTTAAAAATGTACAATTTATGGATTCCTATCTATAAACTCCATGTTTAAATGAGAGAGAAACAAAAATGAGAAGAATAATTGCCAGTGTAAAAACAGATATTATGGGCTTTCTAACACAGGTTTTGTATCTAGTCTTATGACTCTGAATGCTGTTTTTTAAAGTCTCTTTCTTCCTTCCTTTTAATTCAAAAGGATAATTCAAAAATTGTGTTAACTTAAGTCATTGAGTTACTGACATTAGTGAACAAAATGTTCAGGAAAGAAAAACGATAGTTTAGGAAGTTGAGTTTAACTCTTTCTAAGGATGTTGTTTTTCTTTAGTACATATAAATATGGTTTTGACATAGAAGGGAAATATGTATCCTCCAGGAGATACATATAGGAATAGGAAATCTTTCCAGTCTAATATATTTCACAGAATTCCTTAAAAATGCCCTTTTAAAACATTTATTATTTCAAAAGGTGTGTAACTTCTTTAACATGTTCACTAACTTTAAGGATTAAACAAATCAGGACATTTTTGTCAATAAGTATTGCAAAATCAAATCAGGTCTCTTTTTGTGGTCCTCACTCTATACCCATAGGTACAATAAAACAAACAAACAAAAGATCAAACAAACCGCAACAAAACAAAATACAAAATACACTTTGGAAAGGAATGACTGAGGAGTTTCTCCTCACAGCTATTTTCTCTAATCTAATAACAGCTTTGTTGATACTTTCTGATTTTTCATCAAACCACTCATACCTAGGCATATGTTCACCCTTCTGTTAAAGCCCTTGGAGAGAAACTCACATGATCTAGATTTGGATGAAGGACAGTAACAAATGGGATAAATTGCTCTGGGGGTCAAACTCAGTATTTCTCATTTTTCCTTTACAAAGAGAAAAGATTATTAAAAATGTTTCAACATTTTAAATTGGGAAAGATGAATATTTTAGAGCCTCAAAATACTATATCATTTAGTTGATTTATTTGTTTTTGAAGAAGTTCATGTACCTGGGGTGACAGCCAAACTTTATACCTCTATATTTATCTACCTCTCTATTATATAAATTATATTTTTGTTAAGACAGGGTCTCCCTAGGTTGCCTACGCTGGCCTCAAACACAATATTATTTTTCCTCAGCCTATATGTAGCTGAGACAAGTGTGTACCACTACCAGAAGTGAAAGTATAATTTCACTTGCCTGGAAAAACAGCCAAGAAATGATTTCTCAACTAGGCCTCCCCACTACATGAGAACAGAAAGAACCTGGCATGTTATTGTCCTTTCAGGGACTTCTCTTTTTCCTTCACAACATCAGGATAATAGAGTGAGGCCACAGACCTTCCTGGTCTTTCCTTACTCTGGGTGTTGTCTGTTAGAGTTGATGCCTGATCCAAATACTAGGAATTCAGGTTGACTGCCTTCTTAACCCTTAAAAATTTAGTTTGGAAACCACCTATTCTGGGTAGCTTTATCTGCTTGCTTCTTAAGGAAATTGTCACACAAAGTTTTCAATAGTCTGTTCTGATCTCATTGAAAACTGTACAGTTCTTTTTTCATGTTCACAATATTCCTCAATATTTTGGTTTGTTTTATAGTTGGTACTGAAGATTGAACCCAAGGATGTTTTTACCACTGAGCTACATCTTCAGCCCCCCCTTTTTTGGCAGCCAGAAGACAACCCCAAATTTAATACTCAGTATAGTGGTGGCGAGAACTTATAAAACCATCATGAATTTTGCTCCTGGGTTTTAGCAATTATAGTGAAGTTGTTTTTACTACTACCAAATTATAATAGCTTCATCATATATAAAGGGCTTTAAATATTTTATAATTGAACTAATTTAAACATCCTAATTTTTCATTTTATATATAAAAGTGATCCAGAAGAACTAGTTAAATCCTTATAAATATCACAGAAACCTGAGAAAAATGACCATTTTTCCAGTTCTTGGTCTATTTTCTGTCAGATCATACATGTCTATTACAGAAAAAATGCTATGTTTTCTTATTTTAAACAATACAAATGATGAAATGAAAATAGAATACTATTTATGAATTATTTTCTCCAGATTTTCTATCAATGAAGAAAGTCTCACACCTTTTCTGAGGCTACTTCTATCTTTGGACACCTTGCTCAAAACTCCATCACTGAATATACCCACATCTTCCCACATTTAACTGGTTGTGAGTTCATAAGGAAAGACACTTTATATTTAACTAATGCATTTAAAATTTCTAGTATAACGTCTACTTAAAGCCAACATTTAATAAATATTGAATTAATGATTGAATGAATGAGAACTTATCTTTTATGATGAATATGTAATGGCAGATAATGCCAAAAATATTTTTTGCTGAACTATATGTATCCCTTCTTCATTAAGTTGTAATATACTAAAACTGTAGTTAGCTTAATATTTCTTAGCACATATGTGATCTCAAAATTGCATAGAGTGAGGATTATTTTAGAAAATAGGTAAGAGATTTGCAAGGAAAAATTAGCTATGACATATTTAGAAATGTCTAAAATGTAGTTTTTGTTCAGTATATCTGTATACATCAATAAGTTTGCAAAATAAATAATTCTCATCCCTTCTTTGTAATGTTAAAATTCACATAATATACAAATATGTTTGCAAGGTAGTTTGATAATATGAAAATTGAATTAGGAGTCTAGAGGCTTGAGTTTTAACTTCAATCCCTGACAACACTAGTTAAACATGGCATTTTACTTTTCTTTTTCTTTAATTAATTCATTCATTTTAATTAGATATATATGACAGCAGAAGGCATTTTGATTCATTGTTCATAATTACAGCACAACTTTTCATTTCTCTGGTGGTACACGATGTAGTGTCACAACATATATGCACTTGTACATGTACCTAGTTCATAATGTCCATCACATTCTATCATCTTCCCCACCTTATCACCCCCTCTCCTTACCTCCCTCTCCTTTTCTCAATCAAATTTCCTTCACTATTCCCATCCCTCTTCTCACATTATGGATCAGCATCCATTTATCAGAGATAATATTTGGCCTTTGAATTCTGGAATTGACTTACATTGCTTAGTATGATATTCTTAAATTCCACCCATTTATCTGCAAATGCCATAATTGTATTGTCTTTTAATGCTGAGTAATACTCCATTGTGTTTATATACCACAGTTTCTTAATTCATTCATCTATTAAAGGGCATCTAGATTGTTTCCACAGTTTAGCTACTGTAAATTGAGCTACTATAAACATTGATGTGGCTGCATTACTATAGTATGCTGATTTTAGGTTCTTTGGATATAGACACAGGAATGGAATAGCTGGGTCAAATGGTGATTCCATTCTGAGTTTTCTGAGGAAACTCCATACAACTTGCCATAGTGGTTGCACCAATTTGCAGTCCCACCAGCAATGAATGAGTGTGCCTTTTCCCCTCATCATAGCCAACATTTATTGTTGTCTGTACTCTTGATAAACTGCCATTCTGACTGGCATAAGAGGAAATCTTAGAATAGTTTTGATTTGCTTTTCTCTAATTACCAGAGATGTTGAACAGTTTTTCCTATATTTGTTGATCAAAAGTATATTTTCTTCTGAGAAGTGTCTATTCAGCTCCTTAGCCCATTTATTGCTTGGGTTGTTTGTTTTTTTGGTGTTAAGTTTTTGGAGTTCTTTATATGTACTGGAGATTAGTGCTCTATCTGATGTATTTGTGGCAAAAATTTGCTCCCATAATGTAGGCTTTCTATTCACCTCATCGATTGTTTTTTTTTTTGCTGAGAAGAAGTTTCTTAGTTTGAGTCCATCTCATTTATTAATTCTTGATTTTATTTCTTGTGCTTTAGGAATCTTGTTAAGGAAGTTTGGGCCTAATGCGACGTGATGAAGATATAGGCCTGCTTTTTCCTCTATTACATGCAGGGTCTCTGGTTAATTCCTAGGTCCTTGATGCACTTTGAGTTGAGTTTTGTGCATGGTGAGAGATAAGGGTTTATTTTTATTTTGATGCATATGGAGTTCAAGTTCTCCCAGCATCATTTGTTGAAGAAGCTGTCTTTTCTCCAATGCATGTTGTTGGCACCTTTGTGTAGTTTGAGATCACTGTATTTATGTTGGTTTGTCTCTTTGTCTTCTATTCTGTACCATTGGTCTACATGTCTGTTTTTGTGGCAATACCATGCCATTTTTTGTTAGGATAGTTTTGTAGTATAGTTTAAAGTCTGTATTGTGATCCTGTTCCACTCTTCTTGCTAAGGATTGCTTCGGCTATTCTGAGTCTCATATTTTTCCAAATGAATTTTATTGTCTTTTAATGCTGAGTAATACTGTTTCTACTTTTATAAGGAATGATGTTGGGATTTTAATTGGAATTGCATTGAGTCTGTAAAGCCCTTTGAATAGAATGGCCATTTGTCAACATTGATTTTGCCCATCCAAAAGCATGGGAGATATTTCCATCTTTTCAGGTCACCTTCAATTTCTTTCATAAGTATTCTGTGATTTTATTGTAGAGGTCATTAGCTGCTTTTGTTGATTTCCAAGTATTTTATTTATTTATTTATTTATCTATCTATCTATTTATTTATTTATTTTGAGGCTATTGTGAATGGGGTAGTTTTCCTAATTTCTCTTTCAGAGGATTTATTACTGATGTACAGAAATTAATTTGATTTATGGGTATTGATTTTATATTCTGCTACTTTGATGAATTCATTAATTAATTCTAGAATTTTTCTGGTAGAGTTTTGGGATCCTCTAAGTATAGAATCATGTCATCAGCAAATAATGATAGTTTGAGTTCTTCTTTCCTATTTGTATCCCTTTAATTTCTTTTGTCTGTCTAATTGCTCTGGCTAGAATTCAAGAACTGTGTTGAATAGAATTGGTGAAAGAGGGCATTCCAGTCTTGTTCCAGTTTTTAGAGGTAATGCTTCCAATTTTTCTCAATTTAGAATGATATTGGTCTTGGGTTTAACATAGATAGCTTTTACAATGTTGAGGTATGTTCCTATAATGCCTAGTTTTTCTATTGTTTTGAACATAAAACAGTGCTGTATTTTGTCAAATGCTTTCTCTACATCACTTGATATAAGCATATGATTCTTATCTTTAAGTCTATTGATGTAATGTAATATATTTATTGATTTACTTTGCATCCCTGTAATGAACCCCACTTGATAATGGTGCACTATTTTTTCAATATGTTTTTTGTATGCATTTTCTGTATTTTTTTTTTTTGAGAATTTTTGCATCAATGTTCATCAGGAATATTGGTCTGAATTTTTTTTTCCTTAATATGTGTCTGCCTGGTTGTGGTATCAGGATAATACTTGCTTCATAGAATGAGTTTCAAAGTGTTATTTTCTTTTCTATTTCATGGAATAATTTGAAGAGTATTGGCACTAATTCTTCTTTGCAGCTCTTTCAGAACTCAGCTGAGAATCTGTCTGGTCCTTTCTTGTTTGGTAGGCTTTTGTTGACATTTTCTATTCCCGTGCATGAAATTAATCTGTTTAAATTGTGTGTGTGTTGTTTTGACTTAGTTAATGTTGGTCATATGTCTCTAGAAACTTGTCAATGTCTTCAAGATTTTCTCTTATACTGGAGTATAAATTTTCAAAATAGTTTCTAATTGTATTTTGTATTTCAATAGTGTTGGTCATGATATTTCCTTTTCATTATATATTTTAGTAATTTTTCTCTCTCCTTCTTTTCGTTAGATTGGCTAAGATTAGGTCAATTTTGTATATTTTTTCAAAGAACCAGCTTTTTGTTTTGTCAATTTTTTGAATTGTTTTCTTAGTTTCAGTTTCATTGATTTCCACCCTGATTTTAATTATTTCCTGTCTTCTACTACTTTTTTTTTCTCATTCAATTTTTACTTTTTGGTATATGACAGATAATTTGATCAATTGTATAAAGGTTGCATACATTGTATAGTCTAATTGTATTAATTATATAATGTGCAGTTAGCTGTGAAGTCCTAGAGCAACTGGACTGGACTAGCAAATTGTCAAGACTCTCAAATGAGTGTCATTTATAAATGGCAGGGTATTTTTTTTAAAAAGAAGTTATTCTATATTTCCCCCTCTGGTTTGTGACTATTATACCATTTCAAGTGAACTGGTATACATTTCTTTTTTTTTTTGGGGGGGGGGTTTAAAAATTTTTTACTTTTTATAAATTTTTCAAATATTTCACAGTAGATATCTAAAAACTATTTTTTTATTGGTTGTTCAAAACATTACAAAGCTCATGACATATCATCTTTCATGCATTTGATTCAAGTGGGTTATGAACTCCCATTTTTACCCAAAATACAAGTTGCAGAATCACATCGGTTACACATCCACATTTTTACATAATGCCATATTAGTGACTGTTGTATTCTGCTACCTTTCCTATCCCCTACTATCCCCTCTCCCCTTCCCTCTCATCTTCCCTCTCTACCCCATCTGCTGTTATTCAATTCTCTCCCTTGTTTTTTTTTCCCTTCTGATGTTGGTTTGTTCTTCTTTTTGTAGGGCTTTGAGCTGTAATGTCAGGTGGTTCATTTGTTGAGTTTGTCTTCTTTTAATGAATAAACTCCATGCAATGAACTTTTTTCTTAGCAGTGCCTTCATAGTGTCTTAGAAATTTTGGTAAGTCATATCAGGGTTCTCATTTACCTCTAAGAATATTTTTAATCTCCTCCCTGATGTCTTCTGTTATCCAGGCATGGTTCAATAACATATTGTTTAGTCCACAGTTGTTGGAGTAGCTTCTGTTTTTAATTTCATCACTGATTTCTAATTTTATTCCCTTATGGTCAGATAAAATGCAGGGTAGTATCTCCATTTCTTTGTGTGTATAGTTTGCTAAGACTTTCTTGTAGCATAATATATGTCCTATTTTGGAGAAGAATCCATGTGCTACTGAGAAGAAATTTTATTCACTTCTTGAAAGGTAGAATATTCTATATATGTCTGTTAAGTCCAAATTATTGCTTATATTATTGTGTTCTATAGTTTCTTTGTATAGTTTTTGTTTGGAAGATCTATCCAGTGGTGAGAGAGATGTATTAAAGTCACCCTGTATTATTGTGTTGTGTCCTATATGGTTCTAGATTTGAGAAGGGTTTGTTTGACATATGTAGATTAATTGCCCCATTGTTTGGAGTGCATATATATATATATATATATATATATATATATATATATATATATAATATCTTGTTTATGTGTGAATCCCTAGAGCAGTATGAAATGTTCTTCTTTATCCCTTTTCACTAGCTTTGGTTTCAAGTCCACTTTATCATATATGAGAATAGAAACCCCTGTTTGTTTCTGTGGTCCATGTGAGTGGTTCATTTTTCCCACTGTTTCACCTTCAGTCTGTGGATGTCTTTTCCTGTGAGATGAGCCTCTTGAGGCCAATATATTGTTTGGTCTTTTCTTTGTGAATCCAATCTGTCAGTTTGCGTCTTTCCATTGAAGAGTTTAGGCCATTCACATTCAGGGTTACTATTGAAATATGATTTGTATTCACAGATATTTTGGTTTTTCTTTTTAGTTTTTTAACTTCTCTTGGTTTCTCTGTTGATTGGCCTTTCCATTAGTGTAGTTCTTCCCTTTGCTGATCTTTTTGTTGTTTTTCATTTCCTCCTCCTGGAATATTTTACCCATAATGCTGTATAGTGCAGGTTTTATTGCTGTAAATTCATTGAACTTTTGTTTATCATGAAAGATTTTTATTTCCTCATCAAATCTGAAGCTTAATTTTGCTGGATGTAAAATTATTGGTTGGTATCCATTTTCTTTCAGAGATTTTTATTTTTGGCTCAGGATCTCCTGGCTTTGAGGTCTTGAATAAAAAATCTCCTGAGAGATTGGTCTTCCCCTATATGAATTGGTCTCCCCCTATATGTGATCTGATTCCTCACTCTTGAGGCCTTTAAGATTCTTTTCTTATTCTGTGTGCTGGACATTTTCATTATAATGTGTCTTGGTGTAGATCTGTTGTAATTTGTACATTCGGGTGTCCCATAAACCTCTTGTATTTGATTTTTCAATTCATTCTTCATGTTTGGGAAATTTTCTCATTACTTCATTGAAGAGATTGTGTATTCCTTTGGTTTAAATCTCTGTGCCTTACTCTATTCCAGTAATTCTTAGATTTTGTCTTTGGATGCCATCCCATAATTCTTGGAAGTTGTCTTCATGGCTTCTTACCATCTTCACTGTGTGGTCAATTTTATTTTCAAGATTGTGTATTTTGTCTTCATTATCTGACATTTTGTTTTCCAATGATCTAGTCTGTTGGTGATGCTATTTTATTTTTTTAAAAAATAAATGACAGCAGAATGCATTACAATTCTAATAACACATATACAGCACAATTTTTCTTATCTCTGGTTGTATATTAAGTATGTTGACACCAATTCATGTCTTTGGATAATACCCGTACTTTGGATAATACACATACTTAGCATTATCTTCTCCAACTCCACCCATCTACCTGCAAATGCAATGATTTTATTCTCTTTTATTGTTGAGTAAAATTCCATTGTGTATATATGCCACATTTTTTTTAACGCATTCATCCACTGTAGGGCATCTGGGTTGGCTCCACAGTTTAGGTATTGTGAATTGTGCTGTTATAAACATTGATGTGGCTGTGTCTCTGTAGTATGCTGTTTTTAAGTCTTTGCTTTCTATTGAGTTTTTTATTTGGTTTATTGTTTCCTTCATTTCATGGACTTCTTTCTTTTTTTTTTTTTTCCAGAATGTCTATCTCTTTCTTAAAGTAATCTTTTGCTACCTGCACTTGCTCCCTTCTGTCTTTGTTGGAGTGATCAATTTTTGCTTATTTGCTCCCTTAGGTCATTCTTTAATTTGTAGGTTATTTTAATTATGTACATTCTGAACTTTTTCTCTGACATTTTATCAACTGTGCTGTCCATGGTTTCTATTATTATAGTACCTTTGTGTGGATCACTTTCTTCCCTTATTTATTCATGTTGCTTATGTGTCTTCCTTTTTTGCAGTGTGGATCTGAGGTATTTTAGTTTCTATAATCTTGTAATGTCTGTGTAGATTACCTGTACCTCACCTTGGTGTTGGGCTTCTAGTCCCTGGCAGTGTCTCATGATGGATGCTACTGCAATTAAAAGTGGTGGTGATAATAGCATAGGTAACTCAAAATACCAGTAGGGTGGCCCAACATGGACACAACCACTTTCAGAGTTGAGGCTGAAAGATAGGCTGCCTGATCAGAGATGCAGCTGCTTTTAGGCCCTATCTGTTGGTCCCAAGGTGAAGGCTAGTGTGTGGGGAAGGCTGTGGCGATGGCTGCAGTGTCCCAAGTTGGAGGTGGGTTAGGCCTGGGCTCCTGGGTGGGTTGGTGGGGTGGTGCTCTGCCTAACCTTTATCTAGGCTCCCACACAGGTCAGTGGGGATGGTCGTAGGCCTGGGCCTGGACTCTGGCTCCTACATGAGTCTGCCCTTAGCAGGGAGGTCCTGGACCTATCATTGGCCTAGGCTCCCATGTGAATCCTTCAGCCTTTTTTAATACTTTTTTTAATTTTAATTAATTTATTTATTTATTTATGTTTGAGACAATTTCTCAATAAGTTGCTGAGGCTGGCCTTGAACTCACAATCCTTTTACGTAAGCCTACCAAGTCACTGAGATTACAGGTCTGTATCACTGTGCCTGGTCTCTTCAAGATTCTTTAATCATAATTCTTATGTTCTTTCTCTCTGTACTCTGTACATAATGATTCAGCCTTAGGAAGGCATTTTGGCTTAATAGCAAACAGCTAATCCAAAGCTGAACTGCCCTACTCAGCTCAAGTGTTGTCTAACTCTGTGACTCCAGGCAAGGTACTTTCCTTCTCTGTTCCTTATTTGTAAAATGTATATAATTTTGGTGACCTGGGTGATGGGCTAGTTGTGTCTGTGTGGGTTCTGTATTCCTGTTTACACTCTCTGATTATTTTCTTATATCTTCTCATGAGTCTGTAATCTTAGAATCGAGAAAGCTATATTCTGGGGATTTCTAATACCCTAAATCCTAGAAGAAAATCTAAGCACTAGAAAGTTCTTAGTAAAATTCCATGTTACAAAGACTAAAAGTGAGGATTATTGTTTGACAATGTCTGTTAGATACTTTTGTATTTCTGTTTTCTTTTAATTTTTGAGTTGTTTCTCATGGTGATGCCTGGCATAGAGTCTATATTCATCTGTATCAATATGTGATTTTTGGAGAGATCACAGAATAATTATTATGCAGGTTCTACATTCTAAAAATGTTGGTAATAACTTTATGCATCCTCACAGAGGTATTTCAGCAGACTATTTTTTCCAAGCCACATACAATGTAGAAAGAAAGTTTACTTGAGAGATATTTTATATAGGGTCAGCTTTTCTGCTGCCAATTCTATTAGAAGATAATAGGATTTTGACACTGTTTGCTCAACACATTACAGAGTCTGACAAAGGGATGCTAATATGTCTCCTTTTACCATCACCTTTGCTTCATTTTTCTTTGTAGGAGAGTAATCTTAAGTATAGTACATCCTCAGGGGTTATGTTCAAGTTATATTCTAGGGAAATAAAACCAAAACAGAACATTGAAACATTTTTAGAAACATAGCAATATGTATAAGGGCATTTAGCAGTGCATTCAAGTTTCATAGTTCAGAGCTCTTCCCGAACTATCTTGTTAAGTACATGTATTCCGGTATCTAAGAAATGCAAATAATAAAGGAATATGTGATCGGTGCTTCCATATCACAAATATTTGGCTTTATAGGGCATTGAAGAATTATGTCAATATTACTAAATCATTTCCTTCATTAAAAACCCAGATGTAGTATCCTTGCGTTACAGTCCTACTGTCTAACATTCCTGTTCCATATTACTACAATTATCTTTATCCAAAGTGCTTTCCCAATTAAATACTAAAAAAAAAGAAAGATTTCCCACTGACAGGCACTGAGCTCTGTGTGTCAGGAATCTCAGCTACAACACAGGTTGCGCTAGAAGGGCAACATTGATTTCATTTCTCAAGAGCTGTAGGTTCAATGTAAACCGGTTTCCAATTCTCACTTAAAAATTTGCTTCCTTCTATTGATTTGTAATTGTGGTCCCTCTGAGTGCTCTTCAAATTGCTTTGAAATATAAGTTTCCCCTCTAAAGACTGATGTGAAAGTATACAAATTTCAATGTGTGAGCATTTGGTTTTCTAGAAAAAAATTCATGGCACTAAAAATACATACAACAATACTGTTATCATACCCAATGCATCAAATGATAATTTTTAATTAATATCTAATTCAATATAATACTAATAGACAACATTCTATTTTCTAAAAAGTATTTATTGAGCATCTAATAGATACTATTTTAATGGCATGGGAGACATTAACAGTCAAAACACATGAAACTTCCTTCTCTTTCAGAGCAAGAAATAATACTGTAGCAAATTTAATGAACTAATAAGAGAGGAGAGCTGATAAAACATTTACAATTTAGATTCAAATAGAATAATATCAGGAGAGAATTGAGGAAACAATTCTCAAGTAATGTAAAAGGCACTAAACCAAGAGAAAGTAGCTTGGTATGATGGTGCTTGCCTGCAGTCCCAGCTAATTGGATGTCAGGAAGATTGCCTGAGCCCAGAGTTTTAGGCCAGCCTGGGCAAGGTTGTGGGATCCTATGTTGTCTTCAAAAACAAAACAAAACAAACAAACAAACAAAAAAGTGAACATAGGTGTTACTGCTTTCAATAGAAATGTCCTAAGAATTACTGGAGAAGAGTCAGAGAACGGTGTTTAAAAGAGTTGATGTCTAAATGGAGAGTTGTGAAGTCCTATCAATAATAATGAAGAGATATTTCTAATAGAAAAAAATTCCACACACAAGCATGTTGAAGTACATACACAACATACACAGAAGTCACTTTTATTCCATGGACAGGTGTTATGGTTTGGATGTTAGATGTTCCCAAAAAACTCACATGTGAGACTATACAAGAAGGTAAGAAGGTTTGGAGGAGAAATGATTGGGTTATAGCCTTAAGCTAATCAGTGAATTAATCCCTAATGGGATTAACAAGAGTGGTGACTGGAGTGGTAGGGTGTGGCTGGAGGAGGTGGGAATTGGGGCATGGCTTTGGGGTATATATTTGTAACTGGCAAGTGGAGTCCTTCTCTCCTTCTGATTAAGATATGAACTGCTTCCCTCTACCGTAGTCTTCTGCCATGATGTTCATTCAATGTCACCTCCAGCCCAGAGGCCTGCCAATTATGGACTGAGACCTCTGAGACTAGGAGCCCTCAAGTAAAACTTTCTTCCTCTATAGTTGTTCAGGTCAAGTCATTTAGTCACAGAGGTGATATAGATGATTAAAAGAAAAGCAGGTGTGAGGTATTATATATTTATATATGGTGATTATATGACAATGCCTGCATTTTAGGAAGCACACTCATATTCAATGTTTAGATAGTATGAGAGAAAGGTAAGATCAAATAGCAAAGGTCACTTAGGAAATTCTTTAAATGTGGTTGCACATGACAGAGTGTTGGAGGAAATTGTTGGCAGGGACAACAGAGAAAAGTGGACTACATAAAGAGACTTGAAGCAGATATTGCATAAAATTACATCAGGATGCTGAGGGAGGGGGAAATATCAAGAATTCCTATAATCATTTGTCAATCAATATCTACTCAGCTCCCGTTTTCTGCTGATCAACTTTGTATGCTCTTGGTAACCATGAGTAAGCAAGGAAGAGCAAATCTCCCTGGCATCATGGGAGTCATGTTTTATCAGGGAAATACAAATAAACACACTGAACATAACAGAACTAAGTAATATATCTGAAAGTAATAAAGAGCACAGGAATGAAAATAGAGAACAAGTACATGGTTGAGATAAAAAGATGTTAGGAGGAGAACAATTTGTCTCAAAATAATATAAGCAACTCTTTCAAAAGGATTTACTGAGATTTGGAGAAATATAATGGAGTGGTTCCTTAAAGAAGCAACTACAGTCGGGAGAGGCTTCTTTATGGTAACAAGAGAAAGAGTACCATGTTTTGGGGCTTATAGAAGTGATAACGCAGATACTAAAACATTACTATATAGAAGAGTGAGAAGGTAAAGCTATTGAAACAAGTCTTTGAATCAATGACAGAGGCTGATATATAATACATCAGTCAGATAAACCTAGTGTTTCAGACTTAATAGGAAGAACAAGTTCGGAAGTAAACATCATGCATTAAGAAGAAACACCCACAAGAAATGTATGTGTCTTTATACTTTTAGCTGGGGAAAGACTCTAAGTCAAAGTTTCAATAAAGCATGCTAATACCCTTAAAATTTGCAATATTCTTCATCCTCCTGCCTTGATGAATGTACCTTCACTATGGAAAAAATAGAAGGAATGTATTGCAAACTTTGGTTAGATGGACAAAGTCTAAGTTTTCATTGCCATCTCCTTTTGATCCATTAACATAATATCAAAGACAATCTTTTATTTATTCAAATAATAGTAAAATTGCAGTAATTTATTTAGAAAATATTTAGTAGAGTACATAATCTATTGATTCTAAAACTGTTTACAATTCTAATACTTACTATCATCTAATTGTCAAAGAAATCATATAATTTTTCACATACACTACAACTCTATGATTATTTAAAATTCCAAATTCTTTCTCAGTCACAACGTTCTATAGTTACAAATGTGATACTTAATTTTGTGCCTCTGGAACCAACAAGTAGAACATACAAAAAGGCAAGAAAATTGATGCTTGACACCATTGCAAAATAATAGTTTCTTCTGAAAGAATCTGGAATCCTCTTAGAATGTGTAAAGATTTAGAAAGATTAATTATGTATCATGTTGATCCTAGCAATTAAATTCTCCCTGACCTCTGAAGCATCTCTCTTTACAGTATTGACAGGAATACACCTCATGTTCCTTCCTAGCATTGTTAAGGAGCCAGCATTTGCTTTTAGGACTTAGGGAAAACAATATAGCAACAAGTTTTGTTCTCTTTAATAATTACACTTTCTTTGTGTCTTTATGCGTGTATGTATGTATACACACACACACACACAGACACACACACGTCTTTACCTTGAAGACACAGGTGAAAGACATACATTTTTAGCTTAAAGCTCATGATGGCAGATGTTCTTTCCAGAGTTCAGACTTTCAGGGAAATATGGAGTGGAAGAGAGTGGTCCAGAAATACAACATCAGAAATTATATACATGCAGGGCTGGGGATGTGGCTCAAGTGGTAACAGTAGCGCGCTTGCCTGGCATGTGTGGGGCGCTGGGTTAGATCCTCAGCACCACATAAAAATAAAATAAAGATGTTGTGTCTACTGAAAACTAAAAAATAAATCTTAAAAAATTCTCTCTCTCTTTAAAAAAAATAAATTATATACATGCAACTGAAATCATTAGAAGTGATGCAATTACACATGAGTAGAGAGAAGAGAAAGAAGGATTAATTGCTTTTTTTGAGGAAGAAATAGTAGATATGAGTAGATATAGGTCCATTAAAAAATAATGAAGATCAGTAAAAGAAGTGGGGAGAAAGAACATGTTAGATCACAGAACCTCCCAGAAATGGGAGAATTTCAATGAGGCAGATAAATGCTCTAGACAGGTCTAATAAGACAGTGTCATAAAATAATGTTATGCCCAAGGAGAATCTGTTAACTGCCTACTGATAGCATTTTTTCATTTTGTTTTTTAAAATGGGAATTCCATTTTAACAATGTAGGAAACAATTAGAAAGAATCCTCTTCTTCACGAAAGCTGCAACTGATCATGTAAACTGACTCCGGTCAGTGAGACACAGGATAAAGCTGTTTTGGGGTTTTTCTTGGACAGGTGTTTCTACTCCCATATCAAAATATAGCCTACAGACTTCATATGATGCTTTCCAGAGCAAAGTATGGAGAAAATACCTGGAACTGTGAAGTCAGCTTTTGATCAGGAGAAACAAGCCCAAGAATCTGCAGAGCCCGCACCCCATCCTGTTGTGTTATTTAACTTAAAACAGCAGCTTCCTGCTTCAACACTCATTATAGAGGGATTATTGGTGGGGATTATGGAGAAGGAGTAGGTTAAAAAAAAAAGAATAAAATTAACAAAAAAAGAGTAGGATTAGTATAAGCCACAGTGAGTCAAGATATTTTTGGTAACAGATAAAAACACTTCCAATATTAAATATGGATACACAACTGGAATTGAAGAGATTGGAATTCATGTGGAAATGTGATTTTAACCCTTTTTATGGTGAATTGAAAAATGGACTGGAGGATGCAATAAAAGAGATTGAGGGTTGACCCGGTCAGTATGTTGTGTTTTGCTTAGGAATTTGAGGGGAAAGTTAGATGGACACATGATCTTCAAGGATGTTTTTATGTGTTTTTGCTGTAGTTCCTAAAATACAATTTAAAAGTACCTCATATTGAACAGAAAAGAAAGAATTAGATTTAAATCCTGTTTTCACAATTTTTACTAGGCACTTGAGTCATTGTTTCACTGAGCATAAATATCCTTATTTATTAAAGAAGATATTTTTGATAAATTTAACATATTTACCATTAAGGTGGCAGAAAAATGAAAAGCACAATTGTGATAGTTAATTTGCAGGCTTTTTGAACCAAGGCACACTGTTCTCCAATTTAATATTGCTCCTCTTTGACAATGACTAATACAATGCTATTGATTAGTACTTTCAGTTAACTCTTGAAAAAGTATGCATATCTGCTTCACAGTGACACATAATAGAATAACTATGATGTATAAACAATGAATCATTCAAAGAAAGAGGTCACCAGAAATTTAAATATGTATTGATAATAAAATGGATCCAAACTTTGATCAATTAGGCAAGAGAACACATTTATTTCACAACTGTCAATTACTTTAATAACTAATATTTTTATAAGGAGTATTATGATGATAAAAGATTATGAATTGAGCAATTTTTAAACTGGGCTGATGTCAGTTTATTTACTCCATTATTTATATACAAATACGCATACATCAAACAAAATAAAAATCTATGTGATTACTGAGGATTGAAAAATATCATGTTAATTACTGGAAAACATGGCTTTTAAAAACTCAAAAGAATTATAGTGATTAAATCTAAACATGCATAAATATATGCACTTTATTTATGCAATATGATTTTAGGCATTCCTGAAAATTATTCTGAGTTAACTGGAGAAGGGCTGAAAAATTCTTTTGTTAAAGGCACACTTTATAACAGGTAACATAAAAGGAATTTAGTATCAGCACAGTTTCACAACATTGGTAGGGAAATTTGTATGTTTTAGAAGAAAATAACACTCAATACAATATAATGAATTAGCCAAAGATTTGATATCTACTGAAAGTTAACTACAAATGTGCTTGCCTCTTTATCTTGCTGCTTCCAGTAAAATTTAAATTTGTTTATTCTTCTGCTAGATTTTATGTATTAATAGTCTAGTCAAACTAGAATGCTTCCTTTTGAAAAGAAAACATTTATCATTGTGGTAGACAATGCACACATTTGTGTATATATGAATATGTAACAAGAAATCCCAGCATTATATACAACTATAATACACCAAGAAAAATGTGAGAAAACAATAAAATCACTCATATATATATTTTAGGTGAGCATAATAAATCATTATTTTTTCTACAAATCAGAATTTACTTCTTGAGTTTTACATCAGAAAAAGGACATTAATTTGTAAGGTACATAAACCTGAAGCTTTGTTTATTACCGAAAGTGATGCCCTTTTTATTTTCACATATTTCATACATACTCTCAATCTATCATTTTTATCTTTGTCATAGAAATTTAAAATATACATCTATAATATCATTGCTGAAAAATTAACAGATATTCTCAATAAAATGTTTCCAGTGTTATTAACATATATTTGTTCTTTTTTAGAAAATGTAGAGAAGTTTGTACAAGATAGCCCTCCTATTTACAATACTTACATATTTTGAATTAAATATGAATAAAATAAATGTTGGAAGGAATAGAAAGCAAACTAAAGCAGGCTGGAACTGAAAGTGTTCTGTCACTTAAAATGAGTAGGAAAAAAACTAGGAGAGCACTATATTTAACTGGTACATTACCTCAGGGTATTTGATTCATGTGGAATACAGGATCTGCAGTAACAGAGAAAAACAAGTCTCACTGAACTGAGAATTTAGTGTCTGTGTGTATGTGTGTGTGTATCTTTTTCAACATGGAATTTTAAATGAAACTATCCCACAAAAATTGAATGAAAGTTCAAAGAAATTGTCATTGAGAAAACTATGCTTTAAAAATGAATTCTTCATTATGAAGAAAACTTATACCAGTTAGAAATGTGGAAATATTAAGAAGGACAGAAAGAGTATGCTGATCTTAAATTGTTTTCTTTTCATATGTAATTATGTGTAGTTATATTAAATTTAATATGTATTAATTTGAATTTTAAAACTATTGAAATATATGAAGATAGGTGTCTTATTTGGAATCCATGCAAGAAACTGCAGATAAAACTTTGATTTTGTTGCAATAAAAAATGGGTGAAATGAATTAATTTGAATATATTTAATAATTGACTACAAAAATAATAAAATAATAGTCCTTCATCAGAAGATTGGCAAAATTATAATTTAATTTAAAAATGTCTTCAGATATTTAATGAAGTCTACATTTTTCTAAGGTGGTCATTCTTGAATAAATTTTTAGAACACATACACATTACTTACATTTACTGTGACTTTAAGAAGGGAATATAATTGTTTTCCTTTGGGTTTTGGATTGTTCCCCCCACCCCTGCCCACCATAGTCACAGTCCTCATCTGAGAATGTGATTTTACTTGGTTATAAAATTTTTACAGATGTATTCAAGTTAAAAAGAGCACATTAACATTGTTTTTAATCCAAATCAAATGATGTTCAAACAAAAGGGGACAATGAGGACACAAAGGGAAACATGCAGAATGGGAAGATGACTTGAAGAATCATAAAGAGAAAAGAAACATCCATAAGTCAAAATAAGACAGTCACAGGTCATGGAAGGAGTCAGCATTGCCAAAACCTGTTTCAGTCTTCCAAACTCCACAACTGTGAGATAATACATTTCTATTTTTTAAGCCCCCCAATTTGTGGTACTATATCACAGGAGTCCTAGCAAATTGATGCAGACTTTGGCACTAAGATGTGGGATCTTACAACAAATACTAAACCATGTGAAAGTAGCTTTGGAATTGAGTAATAGAGGCTCAAAGACTTGTTAGGTGCTTGATATAAAATCCTAGATTGCCTCAAAGAGAAAGTTGGCAGAAATATGGTCATTACAAGAGATTCCAGTAATGGCTAAGAAAGGAAATAAGAGCTGCAGAAAAAGCTTCTGTCTTAAATAATACATGAGTCATCATAAGCAGAATGTTGTTATAAAATGCTAATGGTGCATCTTTTGAGGTCTCAGATAGACATGAAGAACATCTTATTGGAAACTGGTGAGAAGGTGATCCTTGTTATAATGTGAAGAGACATTGTTTAATTACACAATACACACAGACACACAACACATATTAAATAACATTCCCACTGATGATAAGACACATTAAAGATAAAGGAAATGCAATAGAGGTTTTGTACCAGTGCAATTCAATGGCCTTTTGACACAAACTATGAACTTTAATTGGCCAGCTTAAGACACAGTGACAAATCTCAGGAAAGCTTAGCTGTAGCTCCAACTGAAAAAGAACATACCCTCTCAGTGTGGGGTGCTGTCTATCATTTTTGTCTACCCATAAGAATTCAGTATAATTTTTGTAAAAATCATCATTTCTTTTCTCAAAACTTAGGAAAATGTGCTAGCCCATAAGGAAACAACTGGAAAAGTAACTAAAAATATTCTATAATAGAATCAATATTATATAAAAAAGATTTAAGGGCCTATATCCTTGAAAGTAAATTATAATTGGTAAAGAAATGAAGAAATTTTCAATCAATAGGATTTTACGCTTAATGAATGCTTCAAAAATAAGACTGTATTAAGAGGAGAGCTTACAGGTCTAAGATTTCTCTAGTCTTTCTTATGAAGACCCAGAGTGAAAGAGAAAATAACAAATAAGTCAATTTTACAATAAAAATAGCTCTTCACCATGACAGTAACTTTTAAATTAATTTAGTAGCTTAATGGTTATTTTATGTATTTATCTTTATGACAAGTGTTCCACCAGGTGACATTTGTATGAGCCTACTGGCTTTCTTTAGAAAATAGCCTCACTGTTGCTTCTGGCTTTAGGATTTCTACTTTAATAGAAGAGGAGCTCACCTTTATCCAAATGCCTACAAAAATTAATCTTTGCAATTTCTGTCCTCTACATTCTTTCACTTCATATTCCAAAGCCAAATCCAAGAAGGGAGGTGGGGATGGGAATAGGAAAGACAGTAGACTTAATCAGACATAACTTTTTCTATGTTCATGTGTGAATACATAACAGGTGTAACTCCACATCACTTACAACCACAGAATGGGAAGATATATTTCATGAATGTATAATATGTTTAAATACACTCAACTATCTTAAAAAAAACAAATAAAAATAGTTGTTCATAAAATAGCTATCTTTTTTCTTAAATATTTAGAACTATTTAAAGTTGGAAAATAAATTTCCACTCACCTCAGATGTAGTTTTCTGTTGAACAGAGCTATGCCTATGATATGACATAATAAGTTTTCTAATCAGTGTGATTTTGAGATATTGTGGAATAGCCTTTCTACTCCCCCAACAACCTTTTCTTTTTTTCACACTTCTTGGAATAAATGGTACTTATAAGTTTATGTGAGTTAGTTTTAGAGCATGAATGATTTTCAAAAGCTACCTAAATAAAATTTAAAAAACTGTGTACTATTAGTAGCTAACATGGATTTTAGTCTGGCAAAGGAGCTAGGCCATCTCTTGCTTATCCAATTTAAAGAAAGCATTATGAAATATGAAGTGTAAGCTGAGACATGGATGCAAGTTTAGCAGATTACATCTAGCAGAATCCTGACATGTTTATCATAAACAATTCACATTAGAAGCTTTTTACTGAAAAATCATGCCCACATTCCTTAAAAGAAAAAAAAAAAAACACAAATTATATAACATCATTTTCACACCAAAAGATAGATGGGTTGGGTCAAATTGTGAAGCAATTTCTCTTAACACTAAGAAAATGGTTGAGGCACCAAGACTGATTCTAAATGCAAATAGATAAATCTGTGCCTATTTCTAATTAAACAACACTGGCTAGACAGGAGCTCTGTTGTTGGATCTCAGCCCTACCAGTAAAAGCATACTAACATTTTAAGGAATCTGAATTTATAAAGACATATGAATTACCAAAGTGGATTGCACAGATAAACTTATACAGATGTTCTTGCAAATGTAACATATGAATGTGACCATAAAGTACAGAGCAGATGCTTCAAAATGGCCCAGAGGTAGTCTTGAGGACATTGCACACATGAGACTATCATGGAGAGTATACATGAGGACATCTGGTTTGGCCAACCAAGCAGTTAATGCCATTACCTGGATGGCTGCTCTTTGAAATTCCTAAAGTAAGAGATTATAAATGTTTTACTGATCTTTCTCTAAATGGTAATTTTAATTGCAGTCCTTCGTTTTTCTACCCACATTTAAGTATTCTGTATACTTATCATATATTCATTAGTTATGGCATACAATATTCAATCACTTTGTATAATTATTATACATTTCTTAGTCATAGCAGTAATATATCTGGAGTTCACAAGAAGCTTTCATATGATCCAGTTATATACAGGTACACTTGTCTATTTTCTTTTGGGCAAGGATGAATCAGTTTAGTTAGGTGATAATGGTATTAAAAGTGAATTAATGGGATGGAGTACCAGTACAAATGTTGGTTCACCAAAGAATGAATTTCTTTTAATACCACCTCTTTAACACATGCCATTTTCATTTTATAGTAATTATAATATTTGGTTGGGATTGATCCCAGGGCTTCAGAAATGATCATATGAAGTAAATAAATAAATAAATAAATATGAAAAGAAAGTCTTTTAATAAAATAGAATCATAACAAGAGGATCACAAATAAAATTTCAATTTCAAATAACTGAAATCTCATGACCATCTTCATTAAACAAGCAAGGACATAACAGTGCCACATATCTAAAAAAAAAAAACCACTTTCATAAAATAGCTGTGAGCTTTGAGCATTTTTGTTGCTCAAAACGAACAGTAGCACTGTGATTTTATCTTCAGAGATGCTACCTTTTACTTCTCTTTCCAAAATTTCAGACTGCTTCCCTCTACTAAAGGTGATGATCCTCCACACTCCATAATGAGATGACAACGGCAGACTGCAGAGGGTGCTGTTGCTTCTTGAGTCATTCACTTCTGCCAAGAACTAGCTGACTGAAAGAAGTGTTCTCAGTTGAGGGGTTTTCAATGGGGAAAAAATAAAATCATCCCAGATAAAGATTTTGGAACTTGTTAAAAATTTCCGTTAATAATTTCCAAATTTTCTAAAATAATTTTATATCCATAATTCCTGATTTCCCTCTAACTTGATTAGCAAAATCAACATTGTATTTTCTTTTACTTTTCTCTTTCACATAAGGTATTAATTCCTGCTTTTTTTTTTACTTTTATAACTTACTTGAAATTGTAGATATTCATATTCCCTTTTTATATATGTTGTAGATTTCCATACTAATAGAGTGATGGGAAGCTATGGCAACCCACTAAGTCCCCATTTGTTTCATATGAGCATTTCCATGTTTTTTAAAAAACTCCATACTGCATGGTGACAACTTCACAAATGCATCCTTAATTAATAAATCAGTCATGAAATATTTACTTAAAATTAAGAAGTTTCCAAATTTTATTCTGTGTATACATTACACATTAGTGGCAGATGAGGTATTTGCTTTTACAGACCATTAAATTATTTCCAGTAGATTGTGTTTTATAATGATTTCATTCACAATATCAATCAAGTTTGATTTCACTCAACATAGATATTCTATTCTGAAAGAACACAAAATAAAGAAGTGACAATATTATATATGCCACAATCACATTATCTTGTTAATATTAGGCGATTAGAATGCAATTTGAGTATTAGGAGAGAAAAACTTTTGTATCTCCATCAGTAATTTTTCCTACTATAGCTGAATGAAAATGGTTGAATCAGAAGGCATTATCAGTACTCTAGGGGAGGAAGGGTTGCTTTTGTTCACGTTCTTTATTGACTTACCATATTTGATTATGATTGTGGTAGTAAATCAAAATAAGATTCTTGGATAATTAATTATAAATACATATTCAAAATGAAATAAAGACAATGAAAAACTATTACTATGATTTTAATATATGTTTATCATACAACATTAAATTTTACCTTTAAAGCATATTTATAAAAAATGAATGTGTTCCTGGAAAAATAGGTATTGGAATAAAGACTATTTATAATCATACATAGTGTTTATGTTAATATAATTTTGAACTATCCAAAATTTACCTATTACTTATGTATATATGGTTATATATGTGTATATATGCACATACACACACACGTGAGAGGGAACAAAAAGAGAGGGAACAAGAGCAATGAGAATAAGGAAGAAGGAAAAATTTACAATAAAGTGAAAATGTTATTTTCTGGTTTCAAGGATTTTTTTCCACTAAATTCCTTATTTAACATTTACTGGGTGTATTTACTATATGTTTGGCATTAATTATGGTATTGTAAATTGTAACTGTTACAGTCTTAGTTGGAAACAAATAAAAAAATTAACTGAGTAATTTTGAGAAGTAAGTAGATTCCCCAAAATATTCAAATTACAGGAAAACAAAAAGGGAAATTCATCACCACTGAACTAGAAAGAGTTGGAGACCCTAGGCAAGTGGAATTGCACACACATGTACACACACACAGGCACACACTAAGGTGCTGAAACAAAGCTATCTTACAGAAGCTTTGACCCTTTGTTGCTGGGTGAATCCATCTGATGATGTCCTTACAGGGAATTAGCTAAAGAATAATAGCTGGCCCATTATTCCTCCCCTTCAGAATCTTAAGGGGAAAAGACCCTTCATGTCAGGTACAGAGCAAAGAGCAGGGCAGTGAAATACCAAGGATCCTCTCAAGAAGTGAACCGATGATATTTTAACTCAGGGAAGAAATTAAAAAAAAAATACTAGACACATGCTTAAAACATTTTTCCTTTGCATATCTAGTGGCATAAGAGCTGTGTTTTTACTGTTCACAGTTCTGTCAACCAAACTTTTAGCATAGTGTGGAGCAGAAGCACAATGCATATATCTAATGAATGTATGTATGAGTGGTGAGCAGTTGCAGCTATTCTTAAATTATTTAAAAGTGGAATATAGAGTACTCGTGTTCTACTTTGCTCCAGAGATTTAAAATTATGACTATACATAGAAGCCTAAACAAAAGAAATACATTTTTAAAAACAAGAAATCGTCTGTTAAGTAATAAAATGCCTTATTAGTGCTGAGCCTTCTGCCAGTCGACTCATTCAAGTAGAGATATGGTCTTTTAGGAAGGATGGAGAAGAGCAAATGCATTGATAGTACAGGCATTTGGACTGGCTGAACACTAACGGCTCCACCACTTCTAAGATCCTTCAATTATGGGGCCCACAGGAGACATTTATTCCAGTGTAAGTATCAGGAGAGCTGTGCTTCTCTTGAGGAACTGTTTGTTGTTAGCCCCTTTGGGACATTCTAAATCTCTACACAGATCTTTGCTTTGACGGTAAGGAATTTTACAGTCAAATTTGTGGTTCACTTTAGTAATTGTATAGAATGTTTTATGGCAGTTGGATTTGCATATTAGCAGTAACTCTAGCTTTATCTTATTTTGCTTTTATGTACCATATATCTAATCTATTTTTTAATCTTACTGGTTATTTTCTAACTTACTGATATGCCTTTAGGGAACAAAGGCAAGATGTAAAAAAGCCTTCCATAACTCTGTTGTCTTAAAATTCTTCATAAATTCAAAGAGGAAAAATAACTATGTAACAATTTATGTAAATATTCTTATAAAACACATAAAAGAGATGTTTTTGCATTGTAAATTTTATCCTACTCCATCATATATTAGCAGACAGACTTCTAAATTTCATGCAGAGGGCGGGGAATGGGGTATGCACAATCTATAAAGGCAAACTCTTTAAAAGAAATAATTTTAAGAAATTTCTATCATTAAACTTGAAATTACAGAAATATCTCTGATATTTGAGACATCCTTAGTAGATATTTGAGAACAACAACAACAACAAAAAACCCATTAGGGAACTCCTAGTAGGAATTACTTTTGGTATAAGGAAATTCTATAATAGATGTCGAGGCCTATCCCACTGTGGTATGAGGGTTATGTTCATAGAATGTAGAGGCATTGGAAACCCTCTTTGGAATCCATAATTCTAGAGCTGGAAACATTCATTGAAGTTGAAAACATCATATAAAGCATCAATAAATATCTAAGAAAGTACTTTGAAATTCAAATATACAATAATGTGGGTAGAGTGTATGTAAGCACAGATGTACTCTATGCTTTCCCCTCACTCCACAATAACACAAAGACACAGACACCAGGAGAACTTCACCATAAACAGGTGGGGGAAAAAGCCACTGTCACTTTCCAAAGGGAATAATATTTGTAGCAAATTCCCTTATCTCTGTTATTTAAAACTAAGATGAACCCTGCAAACAGTGTTTTGAAAGTAATTATAATACAAGGAAATAATTATTTGGGTGTGTTCATGTTGGCAGTTAAAATAACAGGACATGTTAAGAGTATTCATGCTGATTGTAGGGGAGGAAAGAGTTCCCTTTCCCACCCATTGCAAAGTTCATGGCTGAGGTCCTTATAACAAAAAACAGACAAGCAGGAGAAAAACATATATATTTAAGGTAACTTTTATGTTACACAAGAGGCTTCATAAGAAAACAAAGACCCAAAGAAACAGGAAAACTTGTGTACTTTTAGGCTAAGATTTGAGGAAGGGTGGACAGCTATGAGAGGTTTGACTGGAAAAGGGGATTTGATTAAACAGTTGTAAATTGTAGGGATTTAGCAAGGTTTGTTTGTTCAGAATCTTCTCTACTTCCCTTGTCTTCAGAGATAAGTGTATTCCCTCTTACAGGTGTAGGGAAGGCTCCTAGTGAAGGAGGTGTTTTGAAGAAGGAGTGAAAAGAAGATGATACTGAACTTCAAGCTTCTGAAGCTCTCTCACATGTCAGGTACTATACTGAAGATAGTGTGTCTTGCATCCCATCGTTGATCACACTCAGGTTTATACAAGTTTGTTTAGATTCTAAAAATGACCATCTTCATTTGTATTGGCATAACCTGATCCTCAAAAAAATTCAAATAAATAAAATGAAAATACTTTGATGTCAATAAAAATCAAGTTAGTGGGTTTAAGTGACTTAAGGATCTCACATGGATATTAAATCAAGACACAGCTGGGATTTAGTCCAAGGGCTCTCTCCACAAAGTTTTCAACTAAAAAAATTAGATACACATAAGCATAACTTACATTCCAACAAAATAAGATGCCATTTTGGACATTTGATATGTAATTTTAGAAAATGTACTTAAGAGAATGTGTGCTATTTCTTTTATGGTCAAAATATGAAATTCTATAAAGAAAGAAGCAATGTAAAAATAAATATTATTTCCCTGAAAAAAATGGCTTAAACACAAGTAAATATTTTTAGTTGATATTTGTCACTTTTAAGAATTATAGTTACAATGAAATTGTTGAGTTTTTGTAAAAACTTTGTTCTAATCATTGGTTGAAAAAATATTTTTTCATAAAACTGATTTTTAACCTTTTTAAATTTGTTTTAATTAGTTATAAATGACAGTACAATAACCTTGATATATCATACATTTGAATCAGATGGCATATAATTTCTCATTTTTCTGAGTGTACAGGTTGCAGAATCATATTTGTCATGCAGTCACATACAGAAAAAGAGTCTTAGGAGTTCTGTTTCGGAAAATATGAATAGTTGTTTATATTTCTATGTTATTTCACTAATTCCTACTTTTATTATCTTTGAAGCTAATTTAGGGTATTAGTTTTCAGTTGAAACATTTACCAGCACAGACTTTCTTTATACAAAGAAAGATTCATAATATTTTAATGTATCTTCAAAAAGGGGAAACATGGCTAAAACTAAAATCTCAAATTGTAAATAAGAAAACTGAAACTATAGTCTATATTCTTACTACAACTTTGTTAAAATTTGAGTGATTTGACCAAAATTATTATATAACCAGAATGTGATACCTGGAAGATAATAATCAACATTTTATTAGTATTTGGCTGCCTCATGCTACTCCTATAAGCCCTTCATACAAGAGGAAATTCTGAAGATGTTATTTTAGAATACAGAAAAAAATATATCCTATTTAATATTGTGAATGTTTCAACAAACTGTTGTCTCTCTTAATACATAAAATAGATTCAAGTAGATTCAATAGATTCTTGCTAGTTCATCCAGTCACCATGAAAAAACAGTTTGGAAAGAAATCATTTAGCACAATGTTGGTAAATAAATAGGTGGAATTCTGCTGAATAGTGATAATTTGCTGGAATACCATTGAATAGCTGATACATTAAACTTGGACTTACTACAGCCCAACATAAATGACTGTCTATCTTAAATCCCCTTCTCTCAAACAATAAAATAAAAAGACAATAATATTAAACACACGCACACACACACACACACACACACACACACACACACACAAACTTACATGCATGTACAGACAGACAATTTAATGAGTGAGATACATTCCTCGTGTAAAAGTCTTTGAAATGATCCACCTTGCTAAGGAAGAAGTTGATATGGATATTTTCATAAATGCATATTATGTCAGCTTAGCAAGAAAAAGGAGAGGGAAGGTGGAGGCTGAATGATTAGGCTGAGCATATACTTTGATTCTGAACTGTTATTTTGAATTATTAGCCAAAAAGCTTTGGTAACATAAATTTCACCTTTTAGCATGGAACATAAGCTTCATAATTCATGCAGGTCATCTCCACTATATCCAATTGCATTTTAGGATTTATGTTCATTTCAGTCTTTAAAAACAAAGCAATTAAAATATTTTTTAAAAGTTTTAAAAACAAGCAATTTTAAAGCTATAATACAGATATTTGGCAAAATGTTTTCGAAGACTGTTAGAGGCATTGTTATTTTTGAAGTTTTTATTTTTCCATTAAATATTAGTAATCACTCTTAAAACCATATTGAATAATAATATATTAATTAGGTTTTAAATTAATAATTTATCATTGACTAAAATATTATTTACCAAAAGCATCTCGTTTTGTGTAACAATTTATGGATAGGTCACTCCCTGAAAAGTCTCAACCAATCATACTCATTTTCCATCAAAGCTCTTAATATTCTTGGTCCTGAGGTGATTGATTTGAAATATCTAGTAATGAAAGAAAGAAAAAAGAACAGTTTAGTCATTTTATTATCTAATGATGGTAAGAGAACTTATATAAAATATCATAATCACATGACTTGTAGCACAAAAAAGCATTCTTGTGTTACCTCCACATAACTCAAAAAATTCTAAATGCACAATTTATCTACTGGAAAAAATTATGCAAAAAGCATTTACTTCTAAGTATGTTTTATAAGAACAAATTTATTATTATTCAAATAACTTTTCATTCCAGTTAAATGTTTAAAAATTAAGGAGCATGTTTTATAAATCAAGGCATTTTTTAGTCACTGTTAAAGACTGAGATTTTTATTCCCAGTTTCTCAAATGAAGGAATAGAGTTCAGCAGTGCATTTAATTGAAATTTAGATACCCTGATAGTCTGTCTCCCATCAGAGAGGTTTGAATTCCTGACAAATAGCCTCCTGTATTAAAGTAGTCATTGATATAGGAAGTGCTAGTTTAAGAAAAAGATACAGAAAATGAAGAATTGCAAATTACTAATAAACTGTTCATATTTGAAATTTCCTTGTCTTTCAAAATTTTACAACAGCCCTACAAAAGGTACTAGGCACCAATGAGGGAATGGTTTTGCAAGGTTAGGTTAAGGAACTTCTTAAATTTTACACTAAGGGCAAAGGCAAATTCATGTGTTCATTTAAGCCAAAAAAGAAAAAAAAAAACATGCAAAACTTTTCAAACACAAAATGTTGAAGACTAAATGTTTATTAAATTACTGAGAGAGACCAACGTGCGAGCACAGTAGCCAAAATTCTACTAAAGGCCTCTGAAGGCTGAAGCTTATATCTTTTAGAAATGGCACAAAAATGTAAATACTCAGTGTTACTTTATATCCAATCATTGTGTAAGCCAGGAACATGGAATACTATCCAGTCTAGCTCCATAAATGTAGCCTGTAGATCAGAACATTCTAAAGATACTGTGTATTTTATCATTAATACTAGTCTACAATCAACAATTGAAAATAAGGTTTCAGTCCTATAAATGTTTTTGAGACAAGATCTCACTAAGTCGCAGGTTGGTTTGGAACTTGGAATCCTCCTATCACCCTCCATAGTCACTGAGATTACAGGTATGCTCCACTGCACCTGGCCAGGGAGGAACACTTTTATTTACTTTTTTGTTCCTAATTTTCTAAAGTGTTAAACTCCTTTCAATTATGACATATGTTCTTGGACAGTAGTGTTTACATTTTGTGAATTGTAAAGGGATAATATTTCAGCTCCAAGCCATCCAACATCATGTTTTTTTTTTTTTTTTAAGTTTCCTTATGTACTGTTCCATTCTTAAGGCAAGAGCAGAGAATAGTGTAAGAATATGGGAAGATGCCTAGAAGAGATTAGATTCATATGACAATATGGTTGGATAATTACTTTGACCTAAGTTAATATAAACATGCTTAAGCTTCAGTCCAAGTTATTGTACTCAAATTCTAATTAGAAGTAAAATTCAAGTACAAAGTTGGTTATTTGTATGTGTCATATCAACAGGTTAAAGAAAATAGGGTGTATGTCTCTTAGTAGATAAGAAACAAATTTAAAATATCCCAAATTAGAGACGGTAAAATATTATACAACTAACTGGTAAAAAATGTGGAGAGCCATGACAGTGAATGGGAGAATAGTATCTGAAATTGGGGTCCCTGATGACTTCATGGGAAGTGTCTGGCCTTGCTGTCTGGGAAAGTTTCTGTGCAAAGGTTCAGGATGCCTAGTTGCTATGGTAATGTCCTCCATGAGGAGGCTCTGTGCTAGAGTCTTATCAGCCTCTACCTTGATCTCAGGCACATAGCTCCTAGGAATAAAGACATTCTCTTGCTAGACAACCATAATGTTTCACCAGCTCTTCTGCTCCTGAGTCTGCTCACATAACATAACTTTAAATAATGGACTTGAAAGCTATACAAAGCTCCTAACATTGTGCATTGCAACTGTAGTATGTAACTGAGGAATAAACCACATAATGTTGCTAACTCTGTAACTTTCATGAACACAAAGAATAATGCTTGTATAGTTTTTAATCTGATTAATGAGACATATATAATAAAGATTGCTGGCTCAATTCTTGAGACCTGCTTCTCCATCAGAAACAGTGTTCCACCCAATCCCAGCTGTTATATTCAAAGTCTGCAATGTGAGTCTTTATGTTTCTAATCTCCCATCGCCTCTTGCAGGGAACCTGTTATGTTGGACGGCAAATCTGCTGGTTGCAGCAAAAAGATAGTAATTTGATAAAGTCATAACAAACAAGTCATTGTAATTTTTATTAGACTAAAAACCTTTGAGTTAAATAATATAAATTCCACTACCATGATTTTTATTTGATATAATGTTGAAGGGATAAGCCAAGGGAAAACAATCACTGGTACCCAAACAGTATGCTATTAATTATTGTAATGGAATGGAATGAAAAATATGGAAGATCAAAATATATATGAACTGTCATAAAATTCCTAAAATCTCAGGGATGATTTTATAAGACTTGTTTAGGAAACAGGGGAAAAAAACCATGAATACTACTAAAGTGCACATGAGAAGTTCATGGGAAGTTTGCACTAAATACTGTTCAGATGACAATCTTGGTACCAGGGGAAATCAGATATAGTGGCATATAATACACAATGGTCCTATTTTTGTCTTTCAAAATTCTCAGACAGAACATGCAAAGGATGCTGAAGCAGCATCAGAAAAACATCAACACCCCGGGTCCCTTTTTCTTTCTCTTGCACTAAGCATGAACATATTGTGAAGATTAACAAAATCCCCTAGCACAAGTATGTGAAACTGAATGGAAGTTTGAATCCTCAATGCCTATGTAGTCGTGATAATCATTTCTAAGAACAGAGTTTTATTCAATTGAGATGAATGAAAGAATAGGTGGTGATAGGGTGTATTCAATAATTTATTGTAGGACATCTCTTGGGTTCATTGAATATGTAATATAAGGTCATGATCATATTCAGATGTTATTTAAAACCATGGCACAGTTATTCACCTCCAAAGGAATAGATTCAGATAACAAAGAGGATAAAGTAGGAAGGAAGAGGGGAGGGAAAGAAGCAGCACTGGAGACTGAAGTAGAGCAAATTATGTTCTATGCATTTGGGATTACATTAAAAGGAACCCCAATGTTATGTATAGCTATCACACTCTAATAAAGACATGAAAAAGAGGCCCAAGAACTCAATCCTGAAACAGTTTACACAGAACTGGAGAAACTGAAAAGTAAGTTTTGAAAGGAGTGGTTATTAAACTAGAAGAAAACTTAAATGAATAATGTGACTTGCTAAAAAGGTGAAAAGCATGAACTCAGGACAAAACACAGGATGAAAAGGCAACTGTGCTCTGGAACAGATGCAAACCATGTACCTGATAATTGGTTAATGTACAGAATTTATAAGGAGTTTCTACAACGCATTAATAAAATCTGTTAATTTTTTAAAAAAAATTAAAATTAAAAAATCTGAAAATTAACAAAAGGCTTAAATAGACATCAACCAATTAATTTATGCAAATGATTAATTAACATTTGAGATGATGCTCAAATCACTAAGTATTAGAAAAATGCTAATAAAAACCACAATGACACTATCACACACCCATCAGGAAGCCACTATCAAAAGAATAGAAAATCACTTGTGTTGTTAAGATGGTACAGAGAGTTGTTACCTTTGTGTGGAACACTTGTGTATAGTTGGTGGGAATGTAAAATGGTACAGTTATTATGGAAAAGAATATGGTGGTGCCCTTAAAAATTATAACTAGTGTTGCCATAGGATCTAACAATTTCATTTCTGCTTTTACATCCAAAATAATTCTTAACAAGTTCCTGAGGAAAAATGTGCATATCCATGTTCATTGCAGGATTATTCCCAATAGCCAATAAGTGAAAGAAAACCAAATGGCCACCAACAGATGAATGGGTAAAAACAACTGTGTTTTATATACACAAGAAAATTTTATGCAGCTTTTCAAAAGAAGGAAATTTTGTTACAAGCTAAAAAATGGATGAATCTCAAGTATATTATACTTAAGAGAAATGAGCAAGTCACAAAAGAATAAATACTATTTGATTCCATGCATACAAAATATCTAGAGCAATAAAAATTAAAGAAATGTAAAGCATAAAGATGGTTACCAAGGAAGGGCTGGGTAGAGAGTTTGATTGATGTTTAGTAGGTGTAGAGTATCACTGTTGCAAGATAAACAAGTTCTAGTGGTCTCTGGAACAACAATGTGAATATATTGGTCAACTTAACATTTCATGTTTTAATCACAATTTTGAAAAAAAATGAACTGAGATCCTGTGATAAATGTTTCTGAGAGATCAAGCAAAAAACAAAGACTGAGAATGGACTACTAGTTTCAGCATTTGGCATCATTGTTCATTGACTATTTTGCTTAAGACATATAATTTTGATTAAGAATGAATATCCTCAAAAGAAGATGAAGAAAACAATTGAATGTGTGATGTGGAGAAGTGACTTGGATTAATATATATATATATATATATATATATATATATATATATATATATATATATATATATATATAACAGTTCATGCCTTTTAAATGAGTGCAAATGAACAAGTAGCAAAAGAAAATTGTATAACCCAAATAATTGCAACTCATATTGTGTTGACAAGTTTAGGAAAAAAACTTAAATGATTATACTCATTAGTATAGACAACAGTTTCAAAGTAATATTTGCAGTTTAATTTAGTATCATCTACATAAAACTTCCTTGATATAGGAGAGACAATTTCTAGTATGTAACTCTAAGTGAACTAAGATAAGAAAGAATGGGCAAGAAAATCTTGCAGCTTTATGTTAAGAAAAGGGGAAAAAAAGCAGAAATACCTGAATCAGAAGACAGTAAAAGTAAATAGCATAATGAAATACAAAATAAAGTTTAAATATGTATCAGAATAATATATTGTAATTGTTTGAAACAACAAATAGGACAAATTAAATTCCAGAAACATATTTATAGTAATTGATATGTAAATATACATATGCACAAAATACCACTACATATATTCATGGAGGACTATGCAAGTTGAATAAATTAGGTAAAAAGAAATAGATTGAAAGCAAATACACAAAACTTTGATTTGGTCCTGGAGAGCTTTCAGGGAGGCGTTTGGTCTTAGGGAATAAAATAAGTGAATAAAAGAGAAATTATCAATGCCCTAGAAATAATAATGTTTCAAAATGTAATATCATTATCGAATGGCTAAATCAAAATAGAAAATGTTTGACTGTTCCCAGAAAAGTATACAATCCATATTCATAATATTATTTATAAATACATAATCATATAAAGCATAATTAAAGAAATGTGTTAAAAATCCTTTAACTCTAGGAATGTTTATATGTGTTTCAAGATACTTTGATGCAGAGACTGGTTAACCTCCTGTCTTTGAAATGCTCAATTTTTAAATTCCTGACATCAAGTGTCATTCCATCAGTGTGAATGAGAAAGAAGCATTTATTTTTTTCCTTAAGAAAAGAGGGGAAAGGAAATTACTTCTACTTAATATGGTTATCATGTGGTTTAAATGCATTTAGCTATGTGAAAAACTTGGGAAAATGCCTGGAACACAATAACGTTACAATAAACGTTCGCCATTATTATCATTCTCTAAAAAAATGTAACAGAAGAACAAAATGACTATGTACTGCCTTAAAAGCCAATTCATTTTCCTAAAATCATAAGAGTTGTTATTTGTAGCTTTAATCTAAAGCAAAAAACAGGCATAGCTTTAAAATTTTATATATGTAATGTTTGCTTTTCTTTTACATATACTCTCAAGATACCTAAGAGGTAATCTTTGCCTGACAATTCACCCACCATCAAAGCCTTGCTGAGTGTGAGACAGTGTGTTTCACTGAATTATAACAAAAATGGGGTTATTGTTTCATTCATTTATCTTCTGGATTTTCTTTACTTTTTCATCCATCAATTACAGGAAAAGCAAACACATACACACTAAAAATTATTCAAATCTTCTATTAACAATTAATTCATATCTAAAGTATTAGTATTTTTCATTCAGCCAAATATGAAAGTAGCAAAATTCTTTGTTGTGAATATCAAAACAACAGCATAATTTTTTTTTAATGCAGTCATAGTTCATTCCCTCAAAATGTCATAATATCATCCCAAGGACTCATGAAAATTTGGCTTCATAAATAAAATTTCATCATGATATTTTTATGTCTTCACTAATCAAGATTTAGAATATGACTTAAGTAAATTTCTATTCAATCATAAGGCTGAAGCAATATAAAATAAAGTATACTTACAGGCAGTATACCTTCTAAATGTAGATGTAATTTCTAATTTACTAAGTATAATTATGAAAGTATCATTCTGAAAATTATTACAAGCCTACTTTAATTTAAACTTAAATGTAGAAAATGCAATACAGTATATGATTGTTTAATGTTAACTTTGATTTTTTTATTGTCTTCCTTATGCCATTGTCTAATAATATAAAATAAGATTCTAGTGCCATATTCTGCAGACTGTAAAGGATCTATTTACTGAAAAGGCATAATGCTATACTTATAAAATATGAGTAGGGTTCTCCCTTTGCAGTAACATCCTGATGAGTATTTGCAAGTCATTTACTGTTGTTGTTGTGTTTTTCAGAATATGCTCATTTTTTATAATTTAATCATACTGTTTAAATTTTACATTTCAAATTGCACTATGTACAGAATTCTTTCTTTTTATAGTTTATAAAAATGTTTAAAATGTATACAATTCACTTGAGCTCTCTACTAAAACTACAACTCATTGTCTTATTTTTTTTTTCTTTATTTGAGTTTTATGTTGTAATAGGCTCAGTAACAATTTAGCTCTTATAAAACAGAAAGACTTTGCACTTCTAGGGAACTGACAACCCATTGCTGAAAATTATGATCCATCTGTCACTTCAACAAATTTCAAGTGTTTCTCTTTTACAATATTTCAATGTTATATAATTTAATTTAGAATGATTTCTTTAGACGATTCTTGAGTCCTTAGTAACTATGGAATAATTTCTAGAAGAAATGAGGAAAACCACTTAAAAATCATTCTCCTTTTATTTTAAACTGTTTTTATTAAATAGAAATGCCCTTTACCATCTTGAAAAAATTATCTTCAATCATATAAATGGAAACAAATTCACAGATGGGCAATTAAATTTACTAGGAAAGAGAATTAGAAGTAGTAGACATGAGTTCAAATAATGTCTACATGCTTTAAAAGTTCTATAGCTTTGTGAACAGTCTGTATTTGAATTTGTTTTGTTCTTTTGTAAAATGAAGTTTGGTATATTTCAATTCATAGTTATTCAATACCCATTCATCTCCATTTATGTACCAGTAAGCTTTCCTAAAATCAATAAACAAACAAAACAAACAAAAATTCTTGTTCTCAAATATAAATATTAAATTATTTGGTGGGGTAGATTTAGAAAGAGATGAAATTTGAAAAAAAAAAAAAAGCAAAAGGATATAGTAGATTCAAATCTGTACTTTAGTGCTACAATTTTTTAAATAACAAAACTATATCATTGGATTGAAATATTGCCCACATTTTCCTATTTACTAATATAGATTATAAGTAAGATGCATGTGACAACTTTTTTTTACATATTTTAATACAATAGATAATATTATATTATAGATAGTAATTATATTATAATTTAAAGAAATACACTTATTAATAACAGTAAAAGGATTTTCCCTTTAGCTCATGTAGTTAATTCATGAGTAAGAGCTAATTAAATAAACGGTAATTCTTTTTTGCCCCTTCCCCCTTTAAAATTCTGACTTGTGAAGATATATCACTCCTTCAGCTGAGGACATGGAAAATAAAACCAGATTCAGGAAAATTTTCAGAATTTGAAATAAAATATGGAGCAATGGAAAGACAGAAAAGGGCAAACAGCTAAGAAAAAAAAATGAAGAAACTCCTAAGAACCTATACATAGATGCACTTAAAACATAGATACAAAGCAAACATTTCATACCTAGAGAGAGTCTAAGAATCTAGTGAGCACAGCACGCCACACAGACAGAAGAGGAAAACAGGGTTGGGACTGACCAGGACACTTTGTGTGTGCACATGACTCTAATGTTTATATGAATTAAAGCTAGTTTTGAAGTCACTAATATTGTTACTACAAAAAAAATTGTAGCATTTTCTGTATATTTTGCCCTTTTAGTTCCTATTGAGTAATTTTGTACCTTTTGCAACTAATTTGACAGAATATAGATGTATGATTGAGCAGTTTAGAATTTGTAAATATATTTTAAAAATTGAAGAAGCAAAGTTAAATAACTTGTATTCTTTGTACCAAATGTCTTGTCCAGGTACTAAAACATCTAATCTATTGCTCTAAATAACAATGGAAATTAGTTTATTTTGTTAAACCAAGGAAATCTTTCATAGAAGCCCATATAACATTTCCTGTTTTGTGTTCTAGACTAGAATGCCCTTTTTTGATTACCTCTGACTGGAAAGGAAATCAAGAAATTTAGTATCTGTGTAAAGAGAACATCATATGACATAAAAGGCTCTGATAAGTAGTGATTTATCTCCTCACATTAAGGACTGGCACTACTCTTCTAAAGCAAGCAAGAATGGTCAGGGAGAGTGACCTGTGTGACAGAATGTTTCCGATTTATACACAAACAGCAGACTATTTAACTCATTATTATAATCATATATTTTTATTAAATTTCCTTTCATTTTTAATATATTAAGTTACATTGTGGAGATGATAGAGTGATAGATGACAGAATGTTGTTTGTTATGGTTTGGATGTGAGGTGTCCGCCAAAAGCTCACATATGAGACAATGCAAGGAGATTCAAAGGAGAAATAATTGGGTTATAAAAGTCTTAACACAATCAGTAATTTAATCCCCTGATATAGAATAACTGAATGGTAACTAAGAGGGAGGGTGTGGCTGAAGGAGGTGGGATTGGGGTGTGGCTTTGGGTATGTATTGGTATCTGGCCAGTGGTCTTTCTCTCTCTGCTTTTTGATCACAATGTGAGCTGCTTTCCTCTGCCACATTATCCCACCATAATGTTCTGCCTCACTTCCTGCCCTGAGAAATGGAGCTGTCCTCCTATGATCTAACACCTCTGGAACTGTGAGTCCTAAAATAAACCTTTTCTCCTCTACAATTGTACTGGTCAGGTCCTTTAGTCATAGCAGCGAAAAAGCTGACTAAAACATTGTTCAAAGCATATAATTTATGACTCATTATGGGGAGCAGCTTCAGAAAACACTCTTAAGTCTGAATTTAAATCAAAAGAGAGCTTTATTTATCTGGCCAGGGACTGTCACCCACCTGTAGAGATGCAAGCTCTGTGGGAGAACAGCAACTTCCTGGTCTGGGTCTTGAGAATTTAAGGATAACAAACACAACTCTGTGGCTTGCTTAGGGTCACCTAAGGAAGCCGGTCACAGAAATTAAGACAGTAATTGGCGGAACCTGTGGGCTCTAAGCAGGACTGGAATTTTCCAGTCAGCAAGCAAGCAAACAAGCTATAGAAGCTAAAAAAAAAAGCCATCAATTTTGCAATTTAGTTGACCACATTCCGAGGTTCTAGCAGGTGTTAGACAACCCTATCCTGAGTTTGAGTTGGGGTTGGCCGGGTCAAGAATCTATTTTAAAGTCATGTAGACCTATTAGCTTACCATGACCACTGCCATCTCCTAAGTAGGGTACAATTTGTGAGGTACAAAGTACAGAAAAACAATTTTTTATAAGAAAACAGCTTTAGTTTCTATTTCCCAGAAATGGGTTTTGCATTTCTGTCTTCACAGGAATAGTAACAGAAAAACTAAGGTGGAGTCCAGAACAGCTAAGATGGAGTCCCTACAGCCACATCTTTTTGCTCATATGACCACAGTGACTCCATTTCTGCTATCCCAGTAAGGTGGGAACTGTTACAAGTGATTAATGAGTTTCTACCATAGCAATTGTTTTACACACTCAGTAGTAGTAACTTATTTGATACCTACTTAAAACTACAGTTATCATATGGCCTACACACACATTTTTATTTATCATTTTACTAATATCTATAAACCTTATGTCCTTTATCCTATGCAAGACTACAAGATCAAGTTGATATATTTGTTCACAAATACATTCACTAACCTTATCTGTTAACCTATTTGCCTATATTTATCTATAATTATACTGACATTCTGACTTATCACCGTTCACTGTTCTATATCTTTTTGCTATGGCTTAAATCTTATGTTTTACAGTTACATGATTTTACTACTATTACTTAGGCTTACTCCTGATGAACTTATCTATGAACCTGTGTCTTACTGTTGTCTATTTATGTTATCTTATTCGTATAGTATATAACCTATGCCTATGACTTACTGATTATCTGTTATGTTGCCTTATGCCTATAATCTATAACCTATGACTTATTGATTATATTGGTCAGTTCACACCACAACAGACTATTACTTTTAACTGTATTATACTATAATTGTGACTGAGAATCTTAGTTTTCTTCTGTTAGCTGTTTCCTTCCTTTCCTTGATTTCTTTTCCATTGCCAAAACTGTTTTGCAAACAGATTTCCCTACATAGCTGTCCCTCTCAGTGGTATATGAAATTAAATACTTTTTAGTAATTCTAAATTTTTTTTGGGGGGTGGGTGCTGGGATTAAATCCAAGGCCTAGTTTGGCAAGTCCTCTAACCCTGTGCTGTATCCTCAGCCTTTCCAGGCATTCTGTGACCAAATATCCAGATAAGTTCTTGCAACCAATAACAACTAAAACACTGGAATATATTTTAAAACATTATTATTATGTAGGGCTTTACTTGAAATAATTACACAATGTAACAAGTGCCTTAAATCACTGAAAAAGACAAAGAGAAGGCAGGATAGGTAAGTTTTTAAGTTGGTATTTGTCTTAGGAGCATCTGATCATTTGAGTATTCAGAACTGAATTGAATGAGTCTTATTAATGGCTAAGAATTTTTTAAAAAAGAAATATGTGTTTTCAGATTAGAATATGACAATTAATTCAGGCTTGGTAGGAGTTTATTTCACTGAATACACACAAAAAAATTCACTCCTCTCAGTTGTAGACCTAAACTATGGGTTCATGAATAAAGACAGAAAAGAAAGAGAAGAAAATAAAGTAAAAGGAAGGAATGGAGGGAGGGAGGGTCAAATAAAAAGAAATGAAATAGTAGAAGAAATCAGGAAGAGATATGGAAACTAAAATTAGAATGCTTATTCAAACCACTGCCCTTTGCATTCAAATACAGCAGTAAATGTATTGTGAATTTGTTCTCAGGTAGAAGTATGGAAAATCATATGGCAGAAGAAAATTCAAACACATGACAGAATTTAACTGTGACAAAGTTCTAATACATTACAATACATAAGGTCCAGGAAATGTTCCTTTAACAACCTTTTTACAAAATTCATAAAATCCATGGAGAAACACATCACCACTTGTCAGGACAAGGAAAAAAATGACATATGTGGATGCATAAATAATGATTTTCAGCAAATATTAGATGGTCACATGTAGAAAGGAAGTTAGAAGAATATCAATGCTATCAATGAGGATAAAGGATTATCATAGATAAGCAGATTTGCAAAATAGAAATATTACTATGATACACAGATATTTCATATTTGAGTGAAGAAATGATGCAATAATATATGACAAGTATAAGAGAGTAATTAACTAAGTGAGATTTATTCTTGAAACAGTGATTCTTCAATGTACACAAATAAATAAATGCAAAACAATTCAGCGAAAACAGGGGGAAAAAGGATAAAAATGCATACTCGATCATCACAAATGATGTAGCAAAAAGCATTTGACACAATTCAACACCTTTTTGGTCAAAAATCACTCAAAAAACTAGAAATAAAAAGAAAATACATCAATATAATAAAGATCATATATGGAAACCACAGCTATCATCATATTTAACTACAAAAACTGAAAACTTTTCATCTAAAATCTAGGATAAAACAATTATGTCTAACTTGACCTCATTTCCATTCAACATGATAATAGAATTCCTAGTTAGAAATATTAGGGAATAAAAAGAAATAAAGATATTCAAATTTAAAAGTAAAATTAATATGACCTCTTTCACAGATGATATTATTTCATATTTAGAAGAGCTAAATATTTCACAAAACAATCATTATTAATAAGTGAATTCAGGGGCTGTGGTTGTAGCTCTGTGGTAGAGCGTTTGCCTCACACATGTGAGGCAGTGAGTTCAACCTCAGCACCACATAAAAATGTGGTTGTTCTCTTACAAATAAAAAATTGAAAAAAATAAGTGAATTCAGAAAAATTGATTGGGAAATAATACTTAATATTCAGTTGCATTTTTGTCCACTAAGAATGAATAGCCTGAAAAGAATATTTAGACAATCCAATTTATAATAGCAATGACAAGAATAAGCCATGTGGAAATAATCTTAATCTAAGAAGAAATGTACATTGAAAACTATAAAGTGTTCCTGAAATAAATTAACGAAGAAAACAATAAATGGAAAGGCATCTTATTTTCATAAAATGCAATATTTAAAATTTTGAAGATATCAATACTACTATGAGTAGTTTAATACAGCATATATGGAAATCTCAATGACATGGTTTACAGAAATTTAAAAAAAATCCTTACTAAGATACATGTGGAATCTCAATGAACTCAAATTGTTTAAATAATCTTAAATAGTCAAAGGAGAAAAATCAGGCATTCATATTTTCTGATTTCAAAATTTAATATAAAGCTATAAAAATTAAACAGTGTAGTAATAGCATAAAGATTGACACATCTATCAGTGGAATGATCCAGTCCAGAAAAAAGCCATCATATATAGTTCAAGTAGTTTTCACCAATATTATCAAGATTATTCAATGTATAAAAACATATTTTCAACAAATACCATTGACCAAACTGGTTATCCACATGCAAAAAATAAATAAATAAAGCTGAACCTTTATATCATACTATATTCAAAAATGGATATGGTTTAAATACTTAAATGTAAGAGCTAAAACTTTAAGACTACTAGAAGAAAACAGAGAAAAATATTCATGACATTGGATCTTGGGTTTGATACTATAAATAAGGTAACAAAAGTAATAAATGCATTGTACTACATCAAACCAAAAAAAATTGTGCATCAAAGGACAATATAAATAATCTGAAAGGACAAGCCATGGAATGGAAGAAGTATCTCCAAATCATCAATCTGAATAGGGATTGTTATTCAGAATAGTAAAGAACTTTCACAACTCAACAATAGGAATTTAAAAATGGGCAAAGAAATACACATACACATGCACACTCACATATACACATATATCATATATCATATTATGTGTCTGTGTGTTCATGAAAGGTTCACATGAAGAGACTTTGAAAAATATATAGTATGAAGGAGGCTTAGGGAAATGAAATAGAAAATAGAAAAAAAAGCATCATTTTTTTTTACATTGGTTTCCAAAAGAATACAATAAACAGAATGAAAGACAGGTAAACTTTCCTGACAAACTTTTATATTTGACTAATCTTGGGGGTATTACTCATATCATATTGTGAACATTCAGCTGCTGGGCCACTCTAATAGCTACTTAGCTTCTTAAAGGCAGAGTTGGAAGGAAGACAAGGGCATTCATAAGCCGTCAGACCCGTTACTCAAGAGACTAAACGGTCTCACTAAGGATTTTTAAATTTTTTATTTGTACCTTGTTAAATCAATGCTTTACAGATGTACATAAAAGGTGAAATTCACTATGGTATATTAATATATGTACATAGCATAATTTGATCAATTCCACTTCAACTTTCCCTCTACTTCCTAAACCCCATTCCTCCACTGCTATCCCCTTCCTCTACTACACTGATTTCCCTTCTATTTTCTTACGATCCCTTCTACCTCATTTTTCCTCATTTTGGTCTAACTTCTGCATGTGAGTGAAAGCATTTGACCCTTGACCTTTTAAGTCTGGCTTATTTCACTAACATGGCATTCTCCAGTTCCATTCATTAGCCAGCAAATACCATAATTTCATTCTTCTTTATGGCTGAATAGAACTCCATTGTTCATATACACCATATTTTCTTTATAAATTCATCCTTTTATGGACACTTAGGCTTTGTGGAATTTGTGGCTACAAACATTGATGTGCCTGTATTACTACAGTGTGCTGTTTTTAGTTTTTTTAAGATAAATACCAAGGATGAGGATACTGGGTCACATGGTGATTTCTTTCCTATATTTTGAGAAATATACATACTGCTTTCCCAAGTGACTGAGAGCTTCAGAAGATCTTTCACAACTGCTTTTCCAGCAGGGATTAATATACAGAAAATAAAAAACTAAAAATCCTCAAAAAACTTTACATCCCCCAGAATAGAACTCTCAATTAATAGATGAACAAAAGAATTAAACATACAATTTACAAACAGAAAAACATAAATGGCTAACAAATATATGAATGTTAAACATCTCTAGCAATCAGAGAAATGAAAATCATAACTGTAGAGATTTCAACTTACTTGAGGTAGGATGGTTCTTTTGATTTTTAGTCTTTCCTCTAATTAACCAGTTTATTATGTTTTTAAAATTTTTGTAATTTTTTTGTGTTTTATAATCCTTGAATATTTCCTAAAGATTATGTTTTCTTGTTTTATATAATTATACTTTTAGTAAAGTTAATGAAATAAGAATATATGTGAAGTGTTTTTATATTTGCTAATATTATTATACTTGCTGCTCTTTATTTTATTTTCATGGATGTGTAGTTAATATTTCTGTTATTTCTATCAAATTATTTAGTTAATTAAAACATGAACATATGTTTTCACAATATTTTTCTTCAGAATATCTGTATGTTTATGCTATTTGTTTAAGATGATAAAACTTTTATAATTTTTCTCATGTGCCTTTTTTAACTTCAAGTTTTGTTTGTTTTTTGTTTTTTTCTTTTTTTGTTCAGCTTCATGCTTTGTGTTATTGAATGCAAAAATGCTCCTGTTTTGAGAGTTTTGCTTTATGTTTTTTTGTCAGGGATCTATGCATATATACTAATAGGGCCACATTTTATTTAAAATTTCAAAAAATTTCCTGGTGATGATGTTTTTGTTTTTCATCTGTCTTGACAGTTGGAGGTTAGCAAATTTCTTGGCCTCAATTGTGAGCCAGTGACTTTCTGCACCACATCCCTTTGACAATATGTCTGCACAACAGTGTTTTGCACAGTGCATAGTAGTTGCAAATTTCTAACACACATAAAGTAAATCTAAAAAGTCAAGGCGACTTTAAATCCTAACATTTAATTTCGGTTTCTTATATCAATGTCTAAAACTTGTTCTTCAGAGGGCCTTTTTTTTTATAGTGTGGTAAAGATTTCTTTCATATATTTCAACACTTAGGAAATTCTATTTCTTGGTTTTTTTTGTTTGGTATGTAAATTAAATTCTCAATATATTGTTTAACAATTCCATGCATTTAGAGTACAAAAGAAATACTTCTACATTAGCTTTTAGTTATTATTTCCAAAAATCCCTGTAATAACTTCTGTAATGCATGTAAGTACACAGTACATGGTAGAACAGAAGAGAATAAGCCTCATTATCCTGAGAAAATAATGAAAAAATCTTTGAAATTGTATGCTAAATAATAAATCAATGTTTTTCTCATGGTTTAATGGGGTTAGAGCAAACCAGGAAAAAAAAATGGATAGTAAAATGGTTAATGACAAAAAGATCATTTAGCACAATGTAATCATTAAAATTTTTCAAGTTATATAGCTATTTGGGGGAGTTTTGTAAATATATACTATCTGGTGCCACTCAAGATTAATTTCATATTATTCTGAAAATATGCTGTGCATTCGTGTATCCATAAATACTTTCAGACTTGGAAAGCATTTTCCTCAGTATTGCCTTCCAAATATTACGCACCCTCCTCCAGATTTAATCCATTCTTAATTCTCCATCTTCTCCTCATGGTTTCTCTTTCCTTTTGTTCATGTTACTTAATATTTTGCATGAGTTTCTTGTTTTAGTTCATGAGGAAATCATGGCTACATTTCATCTTCACTTAATACTCAGAAAACTCAAGATTAAGTTATCAATCCCCTTCCTTTTATAAGTAAGGAATTTATCTATTATTTTTCTAAATATTTTGCAGTAAGCCAGTTGCAGAGCAACGATTAGAACCAATTCTCCCCAACTCTTTCATATCTATTTTTGCACCACTCTGTTTGAGGGCAGAGCACATATCCTGCTCATATTTTTATTGGAAACAATTCCTAGCATGAGGAGTCTCAAATAGAGTTAGAGTTCATTAAATGCTTGTTGAATGTAATTGACTCAGCTTTTTTTCTAATCCACTCCCTACCTCAAGGCCTAAAGAAGAATTGCATTTCCAAGCTGGCACATTTGGCCTTTCTGTAGAAAGCAGCTATTGCCATTCCTCTAGGAAGACGTGAATAATGACTTCAATTTTACGACTATCAATAGTAGAACACTGGTGACCAAAAGGCTAATGCAGAGCAGAAATTTGAAGGTTAGCAGCTGAGAGTGCTGTGTCTTTTGATATCCTATGTTAACATTATTCTGTGAAACAGAAAGGAAAAGTGGTTTTCTTCTTTCCAAGCACGAGCACCATACTGGGACCAATGAGAGTGTGGTATGCATCAATCATGGTCTCTTTTTCACACAAATGCTATAGGTTTTCTAGGTTAGAATGCTTCAAGGGCATTTCTATATATATATCTCCTACTACTATTATTAATATATTATTATTAATATTGCTACTATTAATGCATACAATGAGTCTTTTGATAGAGCAAAAAATAAGCAAATAAGAAACAGCCTTAGTACTGCAACCTTGAGCATTTATTAAAGTCATGCATCCAAATCAGCAATTGCTAATAACTGTATAAAGTAACATTCATTTCAACAGTTTAAGTAGTCTTTTATGAGATGTCATTTTGCAAGGACACTCAGAAAGAAATCACATTGTTATCTCAATTCTCATTAAAATCAGGTATCTTATTTATACCTAAAATTATACTGCTTATTATCAACAACTCAAAGATGACCTTGGTTGAGCTAACATGTTGAAGACTTTAATTATCTTTTATTAAAATTAATCTTAAATACCTTTGTGTGATCAGGTCCATATAACTCAAAACTGGAATATGCATGATCTAAAGCCAATTGTTGGTGTTAAGATAAGGATAGTATTGATTTCTCCATAAACTAAAATATTGGAAGAAAATAATGTTAAGCACTATGTATGGAGTTACCCATATGTCAATAAGGATTAATGTGCAATGAAAGCTCATTTTAACGAGTTAAAGCTTAATTATAATATAAAGTACTCTTTTCCTTGATAAATAAAAGTTAATCCCAAGATGTGTATAAATACTCTTGCCAGATAAATTAGAAATCATTTATTGAGATGTACCCATTCACTTGTTACATTCTCTATTTTCATTTCTTATAAGAAAAAAATTGTGAAAATGAGCAGATGCCTCAGGCACATGATAGAATTAAGCTCATCCACGTGATAAACACTTTTTTAAAATTTATGAATTTGGCAGACAAAATGAACATAGGCTTAAGTAGAATATGCATTAGGAGAATTCTGATACTTTTACCATAAACATACTTTTAAAAGGTTGTTTTTTTTTTTTTCTTCATTTTGTTCTATTCAGTTATACATGACAGTAGAATGCATTCTGACACATTGTACACAAATGGAGTGCAACTTCTCATTCCTCTGCCTGGACATGATACAGAGTCACACTGGTATGTAACCATACATGTATGTAGGTTTATAATGTCTGCCTCATTCCACCATCCTAAATGGTTTATTTTTATAAACCAGAAAATCTAATACTAAGGGACAGAGCTCAGGAAATCCAGTCACCTTTCTTATAAGACTCAGAAATTTTAGTATGGCACTCTATAGTGAAGTAAAATTCTTTTATATTTTTGGAACTTCATAAACTGAAAATTCTTTAATGTTTTCTGAACTTCAAATACTTCTTTGGATTAAGGTCAGTCATGCATAATTACAAAACAAATATTCTCTATCAGGAAACAAAGGAAGTTATTACAAGCAATAGAAATATAACTTTAATTCTTATGTTTAATTCACAGGGGTAGAGCTTGAAATGAGAAAGGGAATATGCAATAGCATGGCTTTAATAAGATGTAGTGATTTTGGAGAAAAATTACTGTCAAGGCAGTGGAAGTACTAAAGATAATGTTAAAGGCCGCAGGGTTCTAATATTTTAGGTCAAATTTGATGATTTCTAGCTATGAAAAGCAAATTTCATGTATTTCTCCATTTTACTTAACCTAGGTACTTAAAAAACAACAACAATAATAACAAATATAGAATTAGTGCTGTATGTGGAGTAGGTATGGGGATGAATTTAATCCAGCCAGCATTGGTTAGACAAAGTGGGAACTGCAGATTCATAAGGGATTCGTCTTAGCCTGATGGCATATTATCTGTGTAACACTGGTCAAGGGACAAGCACCCCCTGTAGCCCTGTTGCATAATCTATTGAATGACCATGATAATAATACCTACCTCATGAGGCTGTTGTGATAACTCCAGGAGTTTGTCCAAGTAACACAGTGAAAGCAATCTTGTTCTTATCTTGAACATTCACTAGGTATTAACTATTTTAACAAATGTTTTAGCCATACCTAGAAAATTCCAAATCCAGCACTTTGTGTCACGTTCTGTTACTTCACTGAAATAATGTTCTTGAAATTGGCAAGATTTTTACATCTATATCTCCTATTTTATTCCTTCTCATTAACATAACTTTTTATCCTGTGCCATCTCAAGAATACCATTAGGTTTAAACATATGAAATTGTGAATTTTTGAACACTGCTCTTCCTCAGAAACCATAGTTTAAAATGATTCAATCTATGAATGGTCTTCTAATTCATCTCTCTTCTTTCAACACCCTGCTTCCCTATTCAATCTACCTCTTCTGCTGCTATAAAATTAATATTCTTAAAGTAGAACTTTAATCCTCTCTTATATAGAACTCTTAAAAATGCTCCACTGATATTTTTAAAATCTTCAAATGTAGGACAAGTCCTCTATAATTTATCCTAAAGTTAAATTTTCAAGTATATTTCAAACCATTATTGCTATTATAATTCATGCTCCTTTTGCTCTAGGCTCTGTTACCTAGATGCTCCTTCACTTTTTCTGCTGACTGCTGAATCCTTAGGAGACTTATTCATATAAGGAACCCTGTAGTAGAGATTATAGTGTATCAAGCCCAATCAAAGCAGGACTTCTTATTTTTAAAGAGGATTTGGATTGACATTATATCATTCACTTCTGTGCCCTCTTTCCTCCCACTGACTTAATAACTCATTTGTCATTGTAAGCTCGAGAAAAAAGTATTTGAAGGAACAAGTATGCAAGCAGCATCGTACCTTAGGGACAGGCACTCAAAATATTACTTTCAATATTTCTCAAAAATATTGTCAAGTATATATTTAGGTAAAGTTAGCCTTTCACCAATTCTCAACTATTTTGATAACTTGGTAGATAACATATGTATTAAATTGACATAAAATGTACATAAAACATTTAAATATAGTGCATATTTTTCCTATGGAAAAAGGACTGCTAAAATTTTCTTGAGGATATGGAGAAAGGAGAATTCTTATACACTGTTGATGGGACTGCAAATCAGTACAGCTATTATAACAAACACTAGAGAGGTTCCTCAAAAAATTACCATACTGAATTTCACCTTTATGTATATCCATAATGCACTAATTAAAAACTATGAATAAACAGAATATCAGTACAGTACAGAATAGAGTGGCAAGAAGGGAGGAAAAGGAGAAGTAGTGGGAATTCATTGGAGCAAGTTGTATTCCATGCTTTTATGATTCTGTCAAAATGAACCCTAATACATATAAAAATAATGAAATGATTAAAAAGGCATTTTTACCACAAAAGTGAAAAAAACCTTAAAAATAGAACTACCACATGATCCAGAAATCCTGATGATATGTATTTATCCAAAGAAAAGGAGATAAATACTTGTATTCACATGTTCCTTGTTACACTATTCACGATAGCCAAGTTATAGAATCAAAGATTATCCATTGAGAATTGAGGGGATAAAAAATGCATATACATACAACAGAGTACTGATTAGTCACAAAATGGAAATGCTGTCATTTGTGGCAGCATGGATAGACCTGGAAATCATAAATTTGTGTGAAATAAGCCAGGCGCAAAAAACAAATATACCACGTTTTTAAAATATATATATTTTTATGATTTATTTATTTATTTATTATTTGGTGCTGAGGATCGGACCCAGTGCCTCACCTGTGCTAGGTAAGCATTCTATCACTAAGCTATAGCCCCAGCCCCACCACATGGTTTCACCTATATGCTGAATATATAAAAGATGATCTCTTATAACTAGAGAGAAGACTAATAGTTATTAGAGGCTGGGAAGGGAAGGTGAGAAAGAGTGATGTGGAGAGATTGCTTAATTGGTACAAAGTCACAGCAAATAGGACAATTCTGGCACTCTATTACATGGAGGATGATTGTAATTAATGACATTGTGCAGTGTAATTCAAAACAGCTAAAAGAGAGGATTTTACATGTTCTCACAAAGAAATGATAAATATTTGAAATAATGGATAACCTAAATGTCATGAGTTGATGATTAAACAATGCCTAAGTGAACCAAATATCACACTGTATCCAATAAAGGTGTTCAATTTTTATCTTTCAACATAAGGAAATAAATAGATAAGAAACTTTTACTTAATGGACTAAAACATAGAGTATAAGTGAATATTAAGAAATCATGACAGTACCAAAAGAGGAATAGACACCGAACTGTCTAAACCAGGCAGTTATCAGCTTCTTACATCAGGATACTTCTTTTCTTCAAGATAGGTTTTATTACTATCACCATTTTAGCTGTACTAATGCTATTTCCTGAATATTCCAATTTTTTTTTCAGTTTTGTATCTTTTGCTTTGCCTAATCTTGTATTTAAAATCTCTTCATTTGATTTAAACAATCTTTCCCTTTTATAAGTCCAGTAAAGGGACAGTTCCTTTTGAAATCTTCACTAGGCAGTGGAGCAGACAAGATAAGTGGCAGAATTTTTTGCCTTCTATTTGTCTGGTAGAGCTCGGTTTTCCATTTGTAACCAAAGAGTAATTATTAACAGAAACTATTTTCACATTCAAAAATTTCCTGCTTGACATGATAAATTAATAATGAAAATATACAAAATATTATTAAATTGGCAATAGTATTTATTATTCATGGGAGTTTCTATATATTTTAAATTCCCATAATCTCATTATCATTGCATATAGTGAACTGACATGATTTTTAATTGTTGATTTTCACTTGCATCATAATGAATCTTTCTTTAAAAATATTAAGGATATTTGTTTTATAATTCCAACTCATAAATCTCATACTTTGCATTATTTTTAATTTCTAAAGATATTTTAAATCTCTTATTTGTAGAATTTAATCTTTTCTCTGTTTCAAACAGACTATATTCTAACTCAAAGTCTAGTGTGATATGTAAGCAATAGAAAATATTATTGAGTAAATGGAAGTGTTTTTTTTTTTTTTTGCTATAGATTATCACTAATCAAGAATAAAATAGAATTCTAAGGATGCAAACTATTAGGAACCCAACCCAATCTTGTTGTGATACTAAAAATAATAATCTATTTAAAACAAGTAACTAATAATTATAATTATCTGTTATCAAATTAAGATTCTTGTTGATCGATGTCTCCAGAACTTTGGGTGATCATCATTACTTCCAAGCATGCAACTGAGGCCAAACAGCTCTTCAAATTCTGCCCCGAAGCACTTGCTTTATGACATAAATCCTAGATATGTTTTCCTTCCCAGCACTGATCACTTAACTTCTCAGTGATAGCATCAGAAATTGCTTTGGAAAATAAATACTTCTGTCATGAGGCATAATATTGCTTTAGCAACCGTTTACAACCACTCTTCTTTTATTTGACCTAAGATACATTAGCTTTAATTTTCACAAAAATTGAATATTGGATAGTGACACAAAAGCAGTTGATAATGGTTGTTCATACTATAGATTCATCCTCCACTATTGTTTATTAGGCACTGATGACCAGGTGGCTTTCATTTCTGACACAATGATCTTCAATTGATAATTAAATTCTTTCACATAACATACTGCTTTCTCAATTTAGGAGAGTACATTTCTGTAACTTATTGCTGACAAATACAATTTAATACACAATGAGACAGAGATGTGTATCATCTGGTGAATACATCCTGATAGATGATTTCACATATTTTCCAAAAGATTAATTTCACAGTTTAGAAAGCAATCCAGATATGTTAATTAATATGGCAGTTAAGAGCAAAATTCAGACTGTTTTTGAATCATGGATTAACGACTTATCATGTATATAACCTTAGCGTTATTGTCAGTGGCTTATTTCCTCAAATTTATAATAAAGATGATAATATTGCTTATTATCTATGACTGATATGATGCACAAGTGTACCAATAGAATTGAGTTACTTTAACTAGAGTCTGAAAAATTTTGTGTCATCAAGACTTATTTTTTTTGTTTTGTTTTTTCATGTAGGCTAGCAGCATATAATGTCTTGTTGAAGGTGTTTCTGTAACCTGTTTTAATAAAGTCAGATTAATAAATATGTATGGCCCAGGTGAGTTATAAATCTTAATCAGTCTAAGAAGCAAAGGTAATGATGTAGGCTTGTAATTCTTCATTTCTAAACTGCAGCATTAACACATAAAATCACAACCTGCACATTGTCTATTGTAAATGAAACATGATTAAAACTACACATTATCAATAAGAATCATAATTTTCCTATAGTTCTTTGGAAGAGTCTGATGATTATATAATCAGCAGAATGCATTTCTTTTGAAACATACACACATACATACATATATACATTTTTTTGTATTATTTTCAACAGTACATATGAGACAGAATAAAAAACACATTTCAATTACAACTTTAAAATGCTGTACTTCTATTTCCTCTGGGAACAAATGCATAATGAATTTTCATGTCTCCTAATCATACTTTTCATAAGAAATCAAAACCTTTCACTTGATGAAAAGCTGCCAAGCAGGGACATTATAGAATTTTGATGTTAAGCAGTACAGTTTTTTTTTTAAATATTTTATTTACATTTTAGTTTTTGGCAGACACAACATCTTTGTTTGTATGTGGTGCTGAGGATCGAACCTGGGCCACACCCATGCCAGGGGAGCGCGCTACCGCTTGAGCCACATCCCCAGCCCCAAGTAGTACAGTTTTAACCCGCTAAATTTAAAATTATTTTTGTAGATATATTTACATTGAAAGTAGATGAAATCTAACTGAAAAAAAAATATATCAAACCTTGTACCAAAGATAATATTGTTGACAAATTCTAAGCAAAAATTTACATAAAGTTGGTAGGGTAAATAAAGTCTTTAGTATCACTTATTCTGTTATTTTGTGTTAACATAATTTTATTTTGTAAATCTGGGAAATCAGTATTGTTATCCTGTGTGTGTATGTGTGTGTGTGTTTAAAGCTACCAAGGAGACCAAAAACCAAGTCAGATCTACAAATTAAAGTACAAAGAGGCAAACATGAAATTCAAAGTTATGTAAAGCAGGTTGTAGTTAGGAATATGAGATATTTATTACAGTATTTTGTAATTTCACTTTGAAGAGGAGACAAAATTTAAAGTTCCTGTTCATATGCTAGACCATAGGTTTCAGTTGCAAACTGCAAAACTAAAGACAAGAAGTAGTGTCATCTGTAAATAGGTTAGATCTTAAGATATTCTTGAGATTCATGTGAATTTAATATCTAATCAGATTATTTTAATTTGCTCTGAGTCTAAGTAGACTTGTGATTGTGAGAAGCTGAGGAATGCTTCCAACAGTGCTCAGAGTCTCAGGTGACAAAATTAGTGTTCAGGAAATTGTAATTTTATTCATTACAAAAAAAAAAAAAACCTACTGTCATAAAAATTCTCACCCAAAAGTAATGTGAGACATAGGTAATATAATAAAGCTCTGCGAGTGTCTCAGACACAAACTAACACATCATGACAAAAGGTTCTGAACATCTCAGAGGGAAGGGTAGAACTCCACAGTGACCCAAGTCTACTCCATATTTTCCTTCATGTTTTTGCCAATGTGTAATTTAAGGACCAAATAGAAAGGGGTAAATGAGACATCCTGCAATCTCAGAGGAGATTGAAAACTCAGTTGGAGTTCAGAGGGACCAATTAAACTAAGACTTGGTGAAAGAGGAGAGTCCAGAAAAAAATGGCTAAAATTCTGAATACAATTTTACTTTCAAGACTTTGTTAATCCTGTATTAGGGCTGTACAAAATGTGACTATAAGAAAGGAAGTTATCAAAAAGGATCTGGGAGCATAACCCTAAACACAGATTTCTATCTGAGAAGGCAGTTCAGAATCCAGAGCTGTATATATTATAGTATATCTTGAAACATTAGAAAATTTCTCTTTCATGAGAACACAAAAGAACCTCTAGAAGAAATTGCTATTGAGTTTTGCCTATCCAAAAGTAGGCAAAACTCAATAGCAATCAGTCTTAAAACATAAAATTCATGCCCAACTACATCAAGATGATTTTCAAATATTTTATCATCCTCCTAAATACTGGATCATTAACAATTTTTCAGATATCACTTCACTTAAGATTGCTACTATCAAAAAGAATAAAGACAACAAGTTGCTGGTGAGGATATGTACACTGTCAGTGGAAATGTAAATTAGTACAGGCAATATGGAAAATAATATGGTAGTTCCTTGAATTATCAAAAATAGAACTATAATATGATCCTACAATATCACTAATGGATATATGTCCAGTTATATTTAGTGGAATAAGCCGATTCAGAGAGACAAACACCACATGATCTCACTTATACATGAAATCTAAAGATGAATCTCAAGTCGAGAGTATAATACTGGTTACTAGAGGGTGGGGAGAGTAGTTGGAAGGAGGAGTAGACAGAGGTTCATCAATGAGTACTAAGTTGTAGATGGACAGGAGTAAGAAGTTCTATTGTGTTCTGGCACAGTAGTGTGATTATAGATAACAATAACATAATATACATTTCCAGAATCTAGAAGAAAGTAGTTTGAAAGTTTTCACTATAAAGAAATGAGAATAGTTTAGACATGTTTAAAATGATGGATGCACTACAAAATATATACATGTATCAAAACATCACATTACCCCATTAATATATACAATTATATTGCTTTTATGTATTGAATAAAAATAAATTTAATTTTAAAAAAACAAAGTAATGTAGAAAAAAAAAATAAAAATTAGAAGAAGAAAAAGGACAAAGTTGAAAAAATATAGTAGATAGATGATATGCAGAATAAATAAGTTCTAACATAAAAATAACTGAAAACTCGGAAAACAGAGAACGGTTCAAAACCATTCTTAGAAAAAATAAATTATAAAACATACTTGAAAATCAAAGCAATGTCTTAAATTTCCAAAGCTCAGTGAAACTCAAATAGAAAAAAATATGAGATCATTACATCAGAACTTTGAAAAAATTACTGAAATACAAAAATAGAACAAAAATAACACCAATAATTAACTTTATATCAAAAATCATGGAAACCAGAAGAAAAATTAAATAATACCTTCGAGATGCTAATGAAACCAACAAATAAACAGGAATTGATATATAGAAAATTGTAGCCAGACAAATCTTAGTTAAGTAAAAACACCAACTGAAAATGCTAGAAGTTATTTATAGAAGATCAACATTAAAAAGGAAAATTAAGCATATTTTTAGGTAGAAAGAAACTTACCTTATTAGGAAACAGTAATTCAGGAAAAAGCAAAGAATAACATGTTTTAATTATCAGTAACTTTAACACTATTTGCATAAAATAATAGTAATATCTTTTTCATTCATAATTTAACTTTATGACAATAGAGTACAAAGAATGGAAGCTATCAAGTGACTTACATGTATTGAAAGGAACTTAAAATATACAAAAATAATGAACATCATTCTATATAGGAATTTCATAAGCTATATATAAGCATGATACAAATTGTGGCTATTTTGATTATAAAATAAAACACTGTATAACAAATAAGCAAATAAAGCAAGAGATTTATTAATAAAACACTGGAATAATCTATGATAATATAAAGAGATCATGGATTCTTCATAGTAGTAATAGTACCAAAGTTTAAACCCAATGGCCCTTAACCACTGAGCCACATTCCCAGAACTTTTTATTTTTTTATTTTGAGACAGGGCCTCTCTAAATTGCTTAAGGCCTCACTAAATTGCTGAAACTGGCTTTGAACTCTCAATCCTCCAGCCTCAGCCTCCTGAACTTCTAGGATTAAGTTTGGATTATTTAACATACAATTATCCAATAAATGAGAACAAAAACAGTAGATTTGAAGGGTATGAAATACTTCCTTACTCAATATGTACCATTAAACTCAGGCAACATTAAAATTCGGGGTTGCAAATTACTAGTTCTGTGATTTGGAGAAAGTTCTAACACTTTCATTTCTATATATTCAGAACAGTAAAATATCACTTACTTATGCAGATTATATAAAAGATTGTTTATAAATTGATGAGTAGAATACTTGACATATTATGAGAACTGGCTGAAAGAAATTTGATTTCTCTATCCTGTCTCCTCCCTCCTAATATGAATAAAACTAAGTATCTGACTCAACCTTTTGGAATATGGATGGTGCCTTAATATTTTGAAAAACAATACTGTCTCAGAATCAAGTCATTAAATTGTATAATGGAATGATGAGATTCAAATATCAATTGCAAACTAAAACACTCCCCTTGAAATAGAGAAAGTGTTGTAATTCAAAATATAAAAATTATGATTTATTACTTTTTTTAAGCGAGAAAGACAAAGTTATAGAAAACTCTTGTTGAACAGGTTGTTAGTTTGAGTGTGAGTAAATTTTCATCATCTTACAAATTCAAAATCCCAGAATATAGGAAGAAAATGATGATATAGACAAAAAGTCTGCTTGCTTTCTATGAACTTACATGTATAAAAGTCAAATAAATTCCTCAACATATATTATATAATTCTAACTCTTTTTTTTTCTTTTTGGTGGTTCTTGGAATTGAACCCAGGCCTTGTGCATACAGGCAAGCACTCTACCAACTGAGCTATATCCCCAGCCCCCATAACCCTTTTTTATGTACACTTCTACCAAATAGAACAAATATAGCATTTATTGTAAATTACCCAATAAGTAAATGTTACTTCTTTATCCAGTTATCAAATTTCTCTGTTTTATTATAATGAACAAATACAATGTTAACTCTTACCATATCTATAGCTAAATTTTAAGGTTTCCTAATATGAAGATAGCTTATAGTAGTTTATTTGTCCTTTTCCCATAGATATCAATACTACATTAATATAATGGAAGGAAAAAAAGCTTTTAAATAAAAAAAATTAATGAACAAGTTCTAAGCATAAACATATAAAAATTTAAGGTGCATATAAAATAGACTAAAATTATTATTTTCAGATAAAATGGCATTAGTAATTTGCACAATTATTTTCTGACAAGCTTGGAAAATGTAATTAAATCTATTTTTCACATTATTACACTTAGCTTTATGTATACGAGTGCTAGCTAATTAATACTAAATATTGTATTTTTATATCAAATATATTTTATAGACATATATGTGCATATTAATTCTGAACATTTCCTTTAATAAAAGAATTGGAAATCCTAATGATTAAATATTGCATAAATGTAACATTATTTATTTATGTTTCAATATTCTATATTGAAAAAAAAAAAAAAACTTAGGCCCAGCATTTCTCTAATACTTCATCAGTTTCCTTTTGTCTCTTCTAAATAAAAGTAGGCACTAGTAATAGTACTGACTTTTTTAGCTTTACTAAGGTATAATTTATATAAAAATTTGCACACATTTATTGTGATGAATTTGGGCATAGGCATACATCTCATAATATCATCACAACTACCTAAATAGTAAATATATCCATAATTTTGAAAATGTTCCTTGCTTTCTCTGTGTGTATATGCTAGGTTTTTTTATATATTTTTTGTTGTTGATAAGAACACTTAATGTAAGATCTAGTTTTAATACATTCTAAAATGTGCAATATTTTATTATTAACTCTCCATATTATGTTGTATGGAAGATCTCTAGAAGTTATTTATTTTGTAAAACCAAAACTTTATACTTACTGAAAAACAATTCAGTTGTTCTATACTTACTGAAAAACAATTTATTGGTGAGGACTTGGAAAAATTTGCAACCTTTATATACTTGGTGGAATGAAGAATAGTGTAGTGACTATGAGAAAACAGTATGGGAGGTTCTCAGAAAATTAAAACTAAAACTACCATATTATCTACCAATTCCACTTGTGGGTATATGTTCAGATAATTTAAATCAGAATTTCAAAGATATTTTCACATTACCATGTTCCTTGCAGCATTACACAATGGCTTTATTATCATCTATTTAAAAGCCCCACACATTCTTGGTCTATCCTTGAATGAAAGAAAAATGTTTTGTCTCATCAGTATTGCTAAAAGGTAAATAAAAATATTAGCATAAAATCTACTTTATATAAAAAGATGAAGAAAAAAGATAGTATGTACCCCTCCTGAAACCTGTTATATGGCTATTGGCTACATTTGCCTGTTTATCAGGGGCAGCTATTTTGATGTTCCTAAAGGTAACTGTATTTGAACTGGAAACATGTCATCCTTAAATCTGATCTGCAACCAGTGAAATGCCTTTCTTGCCTAGAAATGTTTAACTGATTACATTCAATATTCTCCAAGGAGTTTTATTAAGCAGGATCTGTTTTCTGAGAGCAACTATTTTTCTTCTCAAGTGTTCCCATACATTTGAATAGATTTTCTGTGCCACTCTTAAAAGCCTGATGTCTGAGAAGATTAAATAACTATGTGTGCATAGATTTATTTTGGGGCTACTTAATCTGGACTGCTGGTATATGTGTATACTTCTGTTTTAGCACATACTATACTATATTGAATACAATAGTTTGCAATATAGTTTGAAATCATGCAACGTGATTCCTCCAGGATTTTTTTTTGGCAAAATTGTTCTGGATTTTTGTGGTTTCATAAGAGTTTTAACATTGGTGTTCTTTATCTGTGAAAAATGACATTAGACTTTTAATTAGATAGCATTGAATCTATAGATTATTTAATATGGAACAGATATTTTAGAATGTTAATTTTTATAATTTATAAACACGTAATATCTTTTCACTATCTGTGTATTTTTAAATTTCTTTCATTAATGTTTTATGGTTTGGGGAGGTAGAGATCTTTTACCTGCTAAGTTTAATTTATTTCCAATCATTTTATTTCTATCAATAACATTTGTAAATGAGATTGCTTTCTTCTCTTTCAGGTAGTTCATTGTTTATAGAAACACAACTAATTATTAAATGTTGATTTTGCATATTGTAACTTTACGGAATTTGATTATTCTAAAGAGTTTTTGATAGAATCTTATTGGTTTTCTAAGATAGAATGTTCAAGTGGTGTTGCAAAAGCCAGGTATGCACATGCAAAAGAATGAAATTCTATTCTTATGCCATCTATTAAAATTAACTTAAAACACATTACATATTTAAATGTAAGGTTTGTAACCATGACACTCTGAGAAGAAAATATAGGAAAAAAGCTTCTAGATACTGATTGTGACATTGAATTTTGTATATGACATCAAGTGCACAGGTAGCAAGAGCCTGTGGAACTACAGGGAGCCAGAAGTCTTCTGCACAACAAAGGAAATAATCACTGAAATGGAAATGCAAACTGTAGAATAAAAAAAAAAACAGACCTACAAACTTTATATCTGATAAGGGGTTAAAATTTAAAATATAGAAGGAATTCATACCATAGAAAACAAAAATAGACTGATTAAAAATAGCAAAGTATTGAATAGATTTTTTCATTAAATTATTTATTCTAATTTATTAAACACAATGGCAGAATGCAATTCATTTCATATTACACATATAGAACACAATTTTACAAGTCACTGATTGTACACAAAATAATTTCACACCATTCGTGTCTTCATACATGTACTTAGGGTAATGATGTCTAACTTATTCCACCATCATTCCTCTTCCCTTGCCTCCTCCTATTCCCTTCCTGTCTTTTGCCCTAACATTCCTCCATTCCTCCCATGATCCCCACAATCGCCATTATGAGTCAGCATCCTCAGATCAAAGAAAACATTCAGACTTTGTTTTGGGGGGGATTGGCTTACTTTACTTAGCATTATAATCTCCAACTTCATCCATTTACCTGTAAATGCCATGATTTTTTATTCTCTTTTAATGCTGAGTAATGGTCTATTGTGTATATATACCAAAGTTTCCCTATCCATTTATCTACTGAAGGGCATCTAGGTTGGTTCCATAACTTAGCTCTTGTGAATTGTGGTGCTATAAACACTGATGTGGCTGTGTCCCTGTAGTATGCTGTTTTGAAATGCTTTGGTTATAAAATGAGGAGTGGGATAGCTGGGTTGAATGGTTATTCCATTTCAAATTTTCCAAGGAATCTCCATACTGTTTTCCAGATTGGCTGCACCAATTTGCAGTCCCACCAGCAATGTATGAGTGTGTCTTTTTCCCCAATTTGCAGTCCCACCAGCAATGTATGAGTGTGTCTTTTTCCCCACATCCTTGCCGACACTTGTAATTGTATTCTTGATAGCTGCCATAGCCTCTTCAACAAATGGTGCTGGGAAAACTGGAAATCTACATTTTAAAAAATGAAATTAAACCTCTCTCTCTCACCATGCACAAAACTCAAATCAAATTGGATTAAGGACCTAGGAATTAAACTGGAGACCTTGTGCCTAATGGAAAAAAAAGTAGGCCCAAATCTCTATAATGTTGGATTAGGCCCCAACTTTCTTAATAAGACTCCTATAGTGCAAGAATTAAAACCAAGAATGAATAAAAGGGGTGAATTCAAACTAAAAAGATTCTTCTCAGCAAAAGAAACAATCAGTGAGGTGAATAGAGAGCCTACAGAATGGGAGCAAATCTTTACCACAAGTACATCAGATAGAACACTAATCCTTAGGATATATAAAGCACTGAAAAACTTTAACAACAACAACAATAAAAAAAAACAACAACAACAAAAACAAATAACTCAATCAATAAATGGGCCAAGGAACTGAACAAACACTTCTTTGAAAAGGATATAAAATCAATCAACAAACATGAAAAAATGTTCAATATCTCTAGCAATTAGAGAAATGCAAATCAAAATTACTTTAAGATTTGAATAGACTTTTAACCAAAAGTGGCATCCAATGACCAATTCAAAACCCCTCCTCCAAAAGCAAACTTCAACAAAACACAAAAATAGTTTACCTGAGATTGGTTGGGATACCTGAAACTTATAATCTGAATTCTATATTTTTTCCCAGAATTTCCACAAGGTTTAAGAATTTATCATGCTTAGTAATGCCTTACCAGATAATAAGACTTCATCAGGTGATTTCCCTTCTCTGACTTCACACTTCCCTACTAGTTTTTAAATCTTCAAAATAACTACTTGCAATTGAACCTTTGCCTTCAGGTGTGCTTTTGTGGGAATCTAAAACAAGAGGTATCACATCTGCTACCTGAGTAGCTGCCAAGAACCACCATAAAAACCAAGGAGCATGATTCAGGAGTCATAAAGTGAACAAAAATAAGAAATAGAAAATGAGTTGGAACCTAGCAGAGAGATTTTTGCTTTCTCTCTCCTATAGATTTGTTTCAGGTTCCTTTCCTTCCTTTAATCGCTTTACAGATATTTTGCATGACGGCCAGATGTACCTGCTTTGTTTCCATATATCAGCCAACAATGCAATGCACCACTTGACAATGCTTAATATTGTTCCTGGACTATGTTCCTTCTCTTTGCCTCTCCAACACTGTTAAGGACTTAACATCTCTGGGGTAAAATGAGTAGTAATTTTAAAATTTAATCCAATTTCAGATTTCATTTAAGATTTTAACCAGGAGAATTATGGATTTGCATCCTAGGCTGAGGATTTTAATATGAAATTTGTTACCAATATTAGTGATTAGAAATATTTTATAGAGGGGCTGGGATTGTGGCTCAGTGGTAGAGCACTCGCCTAGCATGGGCGGGACCGGAGTTCAATCCTCAGCACCACATGAAAATAAAGGCATTGTGTTGTGTCCATCTATACCTAAAAACTAAATATTAAAAAAGAAATATTTTATGGAGCAAATGACATAATAACAGTATTACAGACTCATGAATCTTACTGATGCTGATGAGGTAAATGCAAAGACTGAAAGCATGTGGTTTCATACAGATAGTAATTTTGTCTCTGACTATCCTTGTTGTATGAAATCAAGTAAGGATTTAGAAAATATGTGAAGTTATATTAATATTCTATCAGATAAAAATCAAGAAGTCTTCTTTGAGGAAAAAAATAATACATTATAAAATGATGACCTTATCTACTTTATTGTGTTTTGTGCTTTAAATGATAAACTTTATTTAAGCATGCCTAAAATAATGAAAATGCCCAGTTTTATTATTTGCCTTATAAGCAGATAAAAGCTATTAGATCTGTGTGGTTTTGTGTGTGCGCATACTGTTAGAAGAAAGAAATATTGTCTTTTATGTGCAAATATATTAGGTACTGCAAGCAAATCACAAGAGCCAAGTTCTTTTAAAAGTTTTGAAGTGTTTGGCTTTTTAACAAATATACAACTTGGACAGAGGAAAATATTATTTTATTAGTATATGTGCATGCGTGTGTGTGTGTATGTGTACAGTTTTAAGTTTGAAGAAACGTTTTAAGAACCATCCATCAGAGTTTGATAGAATGAGGCAGGGGGAACAAAATATATTTGGTCAGGGCTGAGGGGATTTCGCTCAAAGATCGAACACCTGCCTAGCATGCATAGGGTTCAGAGATCCTTTAAAAACCACATAAAATTAAATAAAGGTACTGTGTTCACTGCAACTTTAAAACAAAAAATGCTTGAGCATAGACATTGAACACCAAATCTGTAAATTAGAACTGATAAAAAATCTTGGGTATGTTTTGAAATGATTGTATTTTTGACTATGCTTAATTCTATTAGGGTTGAGTAGGAAAATAACAGAAATGATTGCAGATCTTAGGGAATTAGCACAACTGTTGTGGTTTATACACAATCAGAACTGGAATAAAAGCAAAAGAATAACCATAGAAGGGAAAGAGAAAGGAAAAATAATAGGCAACTCATGTGGATGGAATATTTTGGTTAGAGTAATAGATGTATAAATGAGCATTTTTAAGCTTTAGGTGTGAAATACTATAAAAACCTTTTCTTTCTTTCTTTATTTTTGTCCCACACAAGAAAATAGAGATTGTGTGGTGAGTTTTAAACACTGTACATAGGAGCCAGTTTATTCTGAATCTGGTGTTAGGAGCTGTACCAGACAATTCAAGGTGCTGTGTCTATTACAAATTCTTAGAAATTTCAAAAGCTTCTAACTTGTAAACAATGGGAAAGTAAATTTACATCAAATAACGTGTTCTAATTTTGCACAACAGCTTTATTGGAGTATAATTTGCCTGTCATACAATTGGCTGTTTAAAATAGTATGGTTTGACAAACTTTAATAAAATTATACATTTGGGCAATAGTCACAATAATCTATCCTTAGAATGTGTTCGTCACCACTGAAAATACACATGTCTATTTGTAGTCAATATCCTGATGTTATGATTTAAATTAGGTGTTCCCCTACAACTCATACTTTCAAGAAGGTTTCGAGGTGAGATGATTGTGTTATTAATGCACCTAATCAGTGCATTCATCCCTTGATGGGGGTGTGCCTTTGGGGCACATATTTTGTTCTGATGAGGAGAGTTCTCCTTCCCCCCTCTCTCTTTCTCTATAGCTCCCTCTCTCTTGGCTTCCTGGTGATGTCCTGAACCACTTTCCTTCACCACAATCTTTTGCCATGATGTCCTGCCTTGTCTCAGGCCCCAAGAAATGGAGTGAATCATTTATGAATTGAGACCTCTGAAACCATTGAGTCCCAAAATAAACTTTTCCTCCTCTAATTGTTTTTGTCAGGTATTTTGATTGCAGTACCAAAAAAAGCTGACTAAAACACCTGTCCTTTATTTGCCCTAGTAAATCACTGACTTGATTTCTGTCTCTTTATTTTTGTCTTTTCCAGACTTTTAAAAAAAAATAAATGCATTCATATGACGTTTTATGTATCATTTATTTTCTCAAATATAATAGTTGTACATTTCCTTTTTGTTGAATAAAATTTCATGGTTATCATATGATCATCTCAATAGATGCTGAAAAAGCATTCCACAAAATACAGCATCCCTTTATGTTCAAAACTCTAGAAAAATTAGGGATAATAGGAAATTACCTCAACATGGTAAAAGCTATATATGCTAAGCCTCAGGCCAGCATCATTCTAAATGGAGAAAAATTGAAGGCATTCCCTTTTAAATACGGAACAAGACAGGGATGCCCTCTCTCACCACTTCTATTCAACATAGTTCTTGAAACACTGGCCAGAGCAATTAGACAGACGAAAGAAATTAAAGGCATAAATATAGGAAAAGAAGAACTTAAATTAGCACTATTTGCTGATGACATGATCCTATACCTAGCAGACCCAAAAAGTTCAACCAAGAAACTTCTAGAACTAGTAAATGAATTCAGCAAAGTGGCAGGATATAAAATCAATACCAATAAATCAAAGGCATTCCTGTATATCAGTGACAAATTCTCAGAAATGGAAATGAGAACAACTACTCCATTCACAATATACTCAAAAAAATAAATAAATAAAATGCCTGGGAATCAACTTGACAAAAGAGGTGAAAAATCTATACAATGAAAACTTCAGAACCCTGAAGAAAGAAATAGAAGAAGATCTTAGAAGATGGAAGGATTGACCTTGCTCATGGATTGGTAGAATTAATATTATTAAGATGGCCATATTACCAAAAGCACTTTACAGATTCAATGCAATTCCCATCAAAATCGCAATGACATTCCTTGCAGAAATAGGAAATGCAATCATGAAATACATCTAGAAAAATAAGAGACCCAGAATAGCTAAAGTAATTCTAAGCAGGAAGAGTGAAATTGGTGGTATCATGATTCCAAATTTTAAACTATACTATAGAGCAATAGTAACAAAAACAGCATGGTACTGGCACCAAAACAGGCTGGTAGACCAATGGTACAGAATAGAGGGCACAGAGACAAATCCACAAAATTAAAACTGCCTTATATTAGACAAAGGTGCTAAACACATGCAATGGAGAAAGGATAGCATCTTCAACAAATGGTGCTGAGAGAACTGGAAATTCATATGCAACAAAATGAAATTGAATCTCTTTCTCTCACCATGCACAAAAGTCAACTCAAAATGGATCAAGGAGCTAGGAATCAGACCAGAGACTCTGCATCTAATAGAAGATAAAGTTGGCCCTAATCTTCATCACGTGGGGGCAGGCCCCAAATTTCTTAATAAGACACCTATAGCACAAGAGTTAAAACCAAGAATCAACAAATAGGACGAATTCAAACTAAGAAGTTTTTTCTCAGCAAGAGAAATAATATGTGAGGTGAATAGGGAGCCTACATCCTGGGAACAAATTTTTACCCCTCACACATCAGATAGAGCTCTAATCTCTAGAGTATACAAAGAACTCAAAAAGTTAAACAACAAAAAAAGCAAATAACCCAATCAACAAATGGGCCAAGGACTGAACAGAAACTTCTCAGAAGAGGATATACAATCAATCAACAAATACATGAAAAAATGCTCACCATCTCTAGCAATCAGAGAAATGCAAATTAAAACTACTCTAAGATACCATCTCACTCCAATAAGAATGGCAGCCATTATGAAGTCAAACAACAATAAGTGCTGGCGAGGATGCAGGGAAAAAGGTACACTCATACATTGCTGGTGCGACTGCAAATTGGTGCAGCCAATATGGAAAGCAGTATGGAGATTCCTTGGAAAGCTGGGAATGGAACCACCATTTGACCCAGCTATTCCCCTTCTCAGACTATACCCAAAAGACCTAAAAAGAGCATACTACAGGGACACAGCCACATCAATGTTTATAGCAGCACAATTCATAATAGCTAGAGTGTGGAACCTACCTAGATGCCCTTCAATAGATGAATGGATTAAAAAAATGTGGCATTTATACACAATGGAATATTACTCAGCACTAAAAATTAACAAGATCATGGCATTCGCAGGCAAATGGATGGCATTAGAGCAGAATATGCTAAGTGAAGTTAGCCAATCCCTAAAAAACAAATGCTGAAATGTCTTCTCTGATATAAGGGGGGTGACTCAAAATGGGATAGGGAGGAAGAGCATGAGAAGAAGACTACCACTAAATAGGGAAGAGAGGTGGGAGGGAAAAATAGGGAGAAGGGGAGTTGCACGGAAGATGGAAGGAGAACCTCATTGTTATACAGAATACATATATGATGTTGTGATGAGAAAAAGAAAAAACAAGTGTGTCACATTAGATTGGATAGAGAGAAAGGATGGGAGAGGAGGGGAGGAGTAGGGGGATAGGAAGGGCAGCAGAATAGAATAGACGATATGATTGATGTATGTACATTCCATGTATGTATTATATGTCAAAATACATTCTGCTGTCATGTATAACTAAAAAAATAAAAATAAATCATATGGTAAAAAAATATGCAAAAAAAAATTCACGGATAGGGTGGGTACACAGCATTTAAAAAATAATTTACACTTTTTTGAACATTTTAATTATTTCTACTTTTGGTATAGCTTGAATAATGAATGCAGTAATGCAAGAATTATATTAAAATCTTTATGTGAACTTGCTTTTATTTCTCTTGTGTTGATAGTCCAGGGTTTATCTCTTCATTAAAAATAAAATGTTAAATGTTAGACCTTTTTTCAGAGACTCTACCTATTTACATTTTCACCATGATGGAATAGTATCCAAGTTTCTCTATATCCTTAACAAGACTTGATAGTGTCAATCTTTTTGATTATAGCAGTTCTATTGAGTATGTAGCATGCCATTGTGGTTTTATTGCATGTTCTTTAAACTCAGTACCTTATTTTGCTTATTGCTAAAAAAGTGACATATATGTGTGTCACTTTTTGATGAAACATTATTTAAAACTTTGTTAATCTTTTAAAAATCACCTTCTTAACCTATTATTATTGAATTTTAGTTTTTTATGCATTTAGATTAAAAATCATTTAAAAGATATTTGTTTTGCCCATACCATCTTTGTGTCTGTGAATAGTCTTGTAATATACTTTATGCTGTATTTCCAAGAAACAGTTTTTGATGTTGATCCAAGTCATTGATTTTTTATTGGATCTTGATGTTGTTTTACATTTAAGAAATATGTGCCTAACCTTGGAGCATAAAGACACTTCACTTATTGTTTTCTAGAAATTTTATCATTTTATATATTGCATTTAGTTCCATTATTTACTTCAAAATAAATTTTGCATTGTGGTGTAATATTGTGAACTTTGCTTCCTTCTTCAAGATTGTTTCACTCAATAATATCTACTGAAAATATTTTTAAGTCAATCTGAAATAGCTCAATATCACACATTTTGGGGGTGACTTTCCATAATAATCCAAGGAATGAGTGTAACAAATATATTTCACTATTTTTGAGTATTTCACTTCTAGATTTCTCCCCAGTAGCAATTATAATAAAAATTCTCTATACCATTTTAGAGAAATAGATTTCTGTAAGAAGACTTGATGCAAATAATATTCCCACAAACTGAATGTCTGTATAGAACACTTTATCACTTTTATCAGTTTTCTATGAGATGATTTGTGTTTTTTCAAGAGAATATATAAAAGTGCTATTTTATTTGACTAATGTTTATTTTCCCCTGAACACTGGTGAGAACACACTATCAAATTAAAATGTATTTGGAAGAAAAAGTTAAGAGAAAAATATATTAATAAAAAATTTAAAATCTATTTCATCCTCATCACTTATGGACATTTTTTTCAGTATATTGGGAAGGATGCATGGTCTAAATTATGTGACAGAATAACTGTTGCCTTCTCAGAATATCTATCAAACTCAATATGTGATCAATGTACTTACTTGATTCAGGAATTTCTTGATAAAGAGTCACAATCTATTTAAAAGGAAGCCCAACATACTTTCATGAGTTTCCTTGCAAAATTTGAATAATCTGCTTATTAGGTGTTTCTACTTTATTTTGCAATATTTTAAATTATTTTCTACACTATCCCAAAATACCAACACATATAATGAAAACCTAGATGTATACTTTAGGAAAACAATAGTTCTCAAGAAATCCAAGACTGTTTTCAAAATTTCAACACATGAAAATTGAAGTGAAAATATGTAATAATATTTAGATTTTTTTCCTAGGAAAATGGAAATTTTATCAATAGTTTAGCTTACTTTTTGTTTTTCACTATCATTTGTTCAGTCATAAATACATACATTTTTTAGTCTTTTCAAGTATTTTCCTCTTTGTCAAATAATTTATTATAAAAAGTTAAAATAATTGTTATATACAAAAGCATGATTCTATATTACAATATTTTCCATTTTATTGCATGCGCCAATCTAATGTATTTTGTTGATATGTATTGATAGTAATAAGAAATCATTGACAACCTTAATAATTATTGTACATCCCATGAATCATAGCTGCCTCAGTCTGGCTGCAGCAAAATAACCAGGGTGGGGGGTGACGAACAACTTGTGTACATTGATACAGCAGGAGTGGGAGCCGTTTATTGTAGGACAGGAGGGGTATATATACATTCCTGAATACACATAGCTTATCTTAATTAACATAAACTAGATACAGCAGTCAACCAATAAGGAATCTCCACACTTAATGGCTCGCTGGCGTTACTTCACAAACCACTCCCTCTGGCAAAATGCCAGGCGCCATCCTGACTTGTTACAGACCCTAACACATAGCCTCTGTAATGGATATTGGGGTTTTTTTTGTAAATTAAAGCATGATAAATATTAATGGGGAAAAGTGATTGAGATATAGCTTTGATTTTAAAGGTCATATCATCCTGATGATGAGTGATTAGCTGCTGTGTTGTGTGTTGATAAAAGATAACTAGCAGAGGGTTTATAAACTGAAACAAAGCAGAATCTGAGAATTACATTTTAGACTGTTTAAATATTTAGCTTCAAGCCTGAGTTGACAAATGGTTAGCACTTAATTAAAATTATCCTAGTTTTACCTGTCTGATGAATCCTTTATATTCTTCCAGTTAGTGAATAATACATACATCTAAGCAAAGAAAGCCTAAACCTTTGCATATTAGGTATGAAAAAAAATATCAAAGGGCTTCACACATTTTTGAAAAATGTTTACATGATTGCTAATAGATGTAAAAGAAGGGGGTTATATGTGTCTATAAGATGAGATAAAATTAAACAGATATTTGTATCAATTTATTGTCATCTTCATGATACAAGTATTATGAAACAATGAAAACTGAAAGATGTTTTCATAATAAATATCACAGACTTTATACCACATCATGTTTTCACAGATAAAAATTCTGTATGCTTTAGACCAAAATTTTAACATTGCCTAAGATTTTTTAGGGAACTGTATAAGAAAAATGGAGAAAAAATAAAAATGATATTTACATTTTACATTACACAACCTTTGTGAAATGTTGAAAGGCAAGTGTAATCTCCTGAAAAAAAAATCTCAGAATAAACACAATATCAAAGAAAGTATAATTGACAGAAGAAATTAATTAATGTATTAAATAATTAAAATTAAATATATCATCTTGTAATTTTTATTAATTTGAGCAATTCCACTAAAATAAGAAAGCATGAGTTTCATCAAAATATTTTTATGAAATTCCAAATAATAGTTTGAAATTAGTAATACATGATTCATAATGACAAGTCATAGCTTATTCAAAATGTGTACAATTTAACCAATGAATCACTGCATGGGTGAATCCTTAATTATAATACTTAATATAGCATGTAATTTATTTGGACCTACCTCTCAATTCTTAGCAATTTGTTTTGATACACACTAAATGTTATGTAAACGTATTTGATTTCTAGGTTTTTATTTAACAAGGCCATCATTATAAATGATTTATTTACAACAAAAACATAAAATAAATTGCTTTGGAAATACTAAACCATAATGAAAGCTGACAAATTATGTACATCAGAGCAAATACATCATTTATAATCAATTACAATCAATGAATAATTTACTTTATTCCAATTTTGGGTGAGTCCAAAGAATGGTAATAAAATTGATGAAGTAAGAAAACCACTAAACTCTTAAAATGACCTAACCTGCAAAATCAGTGTAATCAATCACTGTATTGTATGGATTCTTATGCTTTTCTTTTTTCAAATTTTGAACTGCTGTAGTCAGTGGATTAGCTGTCCCCAGGAGATTGAAAGACTGAACTACATTGACAGTCCTCAAGATAGTACCTGCTGGCTTAGCTTCCTTGCCTTTTGGATGAACATTCTCACACCATTCCTAGTTTTCTCTATGACTTTCTAATAAATCATATTAACATAAATGTATATTTAGAGTCTATTTAAAAAAAAAAAAAACAAAGCTAAGTTGATTTTGTACCTTTCCTTACTGAATCTGCACAAGAAAAAAAAATATAATGCATCTAATTTAGTATACTACTATGCTATTCTTTCCTAGAAGTGTTCAGTTGTCAAAATACAAAAATGGTGGACTTTTCCTCCTGCCTTACATTGCTTTCCTAACTGTCTCTCTTGCACTCACTCCATTCTGTTTTAAAACCAATGATACATTATGTTTTTCAAGATTAACAGGTGTGGTGAGGGGAAAAGTAACCATTCCAAAATGAAGTATGTGTGTATGTGAATTTGATAAAATTATGGCTTTTATCTCATATGACAAAATGATCTCATATTATACAATATTTTCTCTTGAGAGAAGGACATTGTGATGAAGAACAGATTACATTGGGCTTATTTCAGGAAGGATACTTTTAATCAGCTTATTTCAACCTGAGTCCTAATTATAGAGCATTTCCTGCAGCCACACTCTACCATCACATCAATTAGGCTTCTATATATCAACAGTGGGAGAAAAGAAAAAGTAAAAAACCATAATAATGAGAAGTTACACTCCATTTACGCATGATATGTCAGAATGCATTCTACTATCATGAATAACTAATTAGAAAAAAAATTAAAAATAGTAAAAAAAAACCAGTAGATTGCAACCAAAAGAACTAAATATCTTAGAATCTATTTTATGATTTAGAAAAAACTAATAACAACAAAGGATATAAAAACAAGAACACTAGATAAAATTTGAGCCTCTAATATCTATAGCTCAAAAAATATGTAACACAATTTTACCCTAAGCTGGATAGACATACAACCTAACACTAAAGGCATATTTATGTCAGTTTCATTTGCCAAATACACCATTTCCAGCTTTCAACAAAAATTATCAAGGTGTTCTTAAAACAAACAAAACTATGATATGGCAGGGCTATTCAAATTATAAGGTCATGAATATAAATAACTGACTAATATGTTAATAAAATTAATGAGACATATGAAAACATGTATGAATACATAAACATTATGAGCATACCAATGAAAATTCTAAGTATCAAAGAAAGTGCTAGAATGCCACTGATGAGTTCATCATGATATTCTGAAGGAAAAACCAGTAAGATTAGTGATAGGTCTACAGAAACCTGCAAAACAGAAAAGCAGTGAGAAAAATATCTTCCAAAGTATCTAGGAACTATTGGGATGAAAGAGACAAAAAAATACTAGAAGCAATAAGGGCTCATATTTCCTCAAAATTCAAAATCAGTGACACTGAAACATAGGCCCAAGAAGCCAGATAATACAAAATAGGATGAATACCAAGATAACCCACCCCTAGGCATTACATTCAAATTCCAGAAAACCTAAGTACTAGGAAAATCATATGAAAAATCTCCTACCTATAAAGAACAGGGTGAAAATTATCTTTCAAGACAGCAGATTTCAAGATAAAGACTTGCTCAAAGAAGTCAAAATTAAGAAAATTGTTCAGCAGTAGACTTGCTTTTAAAAAAAATGGTAGAGCCAAAGATATAGCTCATTGGTAGAGCACTTATATAGCATGCAGGAGAAACTAGTTTCTATTCCCAGCCCTGCAAAATAAATATACAGTTAATTAATTTTAAAAAATTAAAAATAGAAAAATAAAAGTTCTTCAAAGAGAAGGCAAAATAAAAACTGTAGTTGTATAGGTCAAAAACTCAGTTCTAAATAAAGAGAGGAGAATGTTAGAGAAGAAATATATGGAAGTAAAATGAAATATTTCATTTTTATTCTTAATTTAGCTAACAGTTTGTACAAAACAACACAAGTAATGCTGTATTCTGTAATTAAAGCATCAGATAAGTAAAATATAGAGAAGACATTATTTTAACAATGGGTGTGAGATTTTGGTGTAGAGTACCTGGTTACTTGTAGAACAAGTCATATTATTTGAAAATACATTTAGTTGTAATTATCTTTTGCAAATTTAAGGACAAAAACTAAAATATTTTTAGAAAGAAAAATAAATTTTATGCTGAAACAGGGCAAACATTAAATCATATAATGTACTTAATTAAGTCAGATAAAGCAAAAGAGTGGAAAACTTAGAAACCACTAATAGGGGAAAGAAATTGAAAATAGCTACAAGTGTACTGGATAAAGCAACTACACCAATAATCATTTTAAATATCAATGGTCCGTTTTTGTCAGCCTTTTCTGCTGGTTCAATTAAAAGACCGGACCAGCCCAACTATAAAGGAGGAAAGTTTTATTTAGGGGCTCACGGTTTCAGAGGTCTAAGTCCATGGACAGACAACTCCGTTCCTCTGGTCTCAAGGTGAGGCAGGACATCATGGCAGAAGACTGTGTCAGAGGGAAGCAGCTTACATGATGTTCAGAAAGCAGAGAGAGACTCCACTCACCAGATACAAATATATACTCCATAGCCACACCTCCCAATGAATCACTTCCTCCAGCCACACCCCACCTGCCTCCACTCACCCACCACCCAGTTAATCCCATCTGGGATTAATTCACTGATTACATTAAGGCTATAACTGAATCATCTATACTCTAAACATTGTTGCATTGTCTCATGTGTGAGTTTTTGGAGAATACCACATCTAAACCATAATAGTGGTCTAAAAGCACCAATTAAAGACAGCATGTCAGAATGGATTAAAATTAGTATAAATTAATGTATGATATATTTATATAATATATACTATATGCACATATGTAATATATACATATATAATATACATATATTAGGTATACAAAATCTATAAAGTGCTCACTTTAAATATAAAGATACAGATTAAAAGCAAAGATGGAGAAATCTATAACATGCTAACACCAAACAAAATAAAACTGAGATAATTATAGTAACTTCAGCAAAACAAAATTTTAAAACAAGAAAACTTATTAGAAAAAAAGCAGGGCATTATATTATGACAAAGGATTTGTTTCTCCAAGAGGATATAGAATCCTTTATATGTATGTACTGAATGCCAAATTGTCAAAATATAAGACAAAGCTTTTACCGTATGATACAGCTCTTGTGCTTCTAGGTATTACCTAAATGAGCTGAACATTCATGTTCTCACAAAAATATTCATAGGTATGTAATAGCAGTTTTGTTCATACTTGCCAAAATGTGGAAGCAAATAAAATGTCCAGTAGATGATTGAATAAATTGTGGTACAACTATACAATGGAATAGTATTCATTAATGATCAAGTTATGAAAAGATCTGAAGGAATCTTAAAAACATATTAAGTGGAAGAAACCAAGCTGACAAAGCTATTCATTGTATAATTCCAAGTATCTAACATTTTAAACAATGAAAAAATACAAATATAGTAAAGTTGATTAATAGTTGTTAGAGATTTAGGGAGAGTGATTTAGAGCTGGAAAGTTGAATATGAGAATCACAAAGGGCTTTAAGGACAATAGAATGATTCTGTATGACCCTGTAAAGTAGACACATGACATTATGAATTTGTCCAAATCCACGTGACTGTGGAACAGACAGGATGGACCTTAATATAAACTATGGACTTTAGTTTATAGTAATGTATTGAGATTGGGTCACCAAATGTAATAAATGTTCAAGACTCATGTGAAGTGTTGGTAATAAGGGAAGAGAAAATATGCTGAAAATAATAGGGTCTTAAAGAAACTTCCTCAAGTTTCTAATTAGTTTTTTGTTGACCTGATACAATACTGTACAAAAAAATCAAGGTTACTAATATAAAAAAAGAACAGATAAAACACTGAAATGCTTGTCTGATACCCCTACTTCTATGATTACTAAAAACATTTCAGACATACATCTAAACTGAACTTTTGATTTTCCATAAATCCCCTTCTATAATCTATCCAACTGCTTAAGTAGCAACTCCATTCTATCACTGAAGACACAGATGCCAAACCATTGAGGTGTTTTGCTTTTTTTTTCTTCTTCTTCTTCCTCTTCTCCTTCTCCTTCCTGTTTCTCTTCTCTCATAATTTTCATTTGGTCCATCAAGAAACCCCCTGCGTTCAACACTAGCACCATGGAAACAAATTCTTTTCACCTTTACTTTTACCACCATGACTCATTTCTCCATGGTTTGCCACCTGATGCAGTACACAATGGCTCTGTTTCTTATCTTTTTAATAATATTATTGGTCCTTACTCTCAGAACATAGAATTTAAAAATTTGTCAACTCTTGCCTGCTCTGTTTTTTATCTCATTCAGAGTAAGGACAATAAGGGCCTTTATGATTTGGTCCTTGTTACCTCTTTAGACTCTATTTTTCACACTATTTTGTTCAATCTATTCTAATCCCGTAAGTCTTGTTCTCTGATCCTGAGATATGTGCACTGGTTCTTTCTTTCTTTTGTCTAGATTATTTTTTTCCTTTTGTCTGGAGAGTCCCATGATACATATCCCACTTCAGTCTGCCTTTTATTTAAAGTTAAAAATGGTAGCTCGGCTCTTCTCCCCAGCACTTCTTACCCCACTGTAACATGCATTACTTTCTATATACTTTGTGTGTTTGTCCTCTTGTTGTTCTTGTTGCCTCCTCCCTGCCCTGTTTTGACTATAAATAAGAAGAATCCTTGGAGGAGGATTTTAGTAGGTTTATTTATTTTACTTATTTCACTTTTTACTGCTTGGTTCCAAGAGCTTCCATCATGGCTGACAGTACTTCATAAATATCTGTCAACTGTGATTGGTAAAAGTTTGAACTCTTATGTAACAATGATAATCAATAGAAGACTGTTACTTTAAAAAATGCACAAGCATACATAAGGTAATGATCCAAACAAGGATCTCCTACTGCTGACAAAATGCCTAAAGTGTAAATAAAAAATCCTTCTTATTTACAAAGTAATTTACCAGAATAAAAGTGTGCATTTATTCATTACATTTTATTCTATGTTCTATATTTATTTACTGCTTTTTAAAATAGTATATAAGGAAATATGGGTCACACTCCAGACACCTGTGAGGATTTATACCATTTGAAAATGAATATGGTTTCAGAAAAGTAGTGTTCATCCATCTAGTTCTGGATGTAGAATTAAAGGCAGCCAGCTTGTTTATTTCTAATATTACAGAACATTACTAATTTTGCATCATATCCATAGGCAATTTGATAAATTGCTATCTCTAACATGACATGAAATTTTTAAGAAATAAATTTCCGTAGTCACAGAGATTATAGAAATTCAATTATACATTTTTTTCTGAAAGAAAACTGAATTATGTTTATTAAATGGGGTGCACTCTATATCATCAAATATTATGTACGAGGAGAAACGAAAAGCACTGATTTGTACAATCAATACCGAGTCATTTGTATTTATCATCTTAATCAGTCTAAATATTTCACAAGTGCTAAACAAGTTCACAATGATAGCAAGGAACACACCAAGATAAATGGTCAATCAAAGCTTAGATATAATCACTCTGCATTTAGATGCATGCATATATGGAATGATTAAATAGTAAACAGAAAAAGAACTAGATTTTATTTCAGTAAAAACTAGGTTAAAGTTTAAGTGATGATATAAATGTACACTTTGAATACATAGTTTGTAAGAAAGTATAGAGTCATACTATCTAAATTGAATTTATTCTAAGAAAAAATAGTTCTAATTAAGCATATATTTGATGTAATTGTCTATAAATGGTAATAATATTTTCTATCATAAAATATATTTCCACAACTCTTTCTAAAACTATACATTTACCTTTAAAATATATTTGAAACTCCATGTGCATTATGAGGCAGAGGGGTAATTTAAGTAAAATAACTTCATTTGACTCCAATAAAGATGTAAGGAATATCCAGTAACACTTGATGGATGTGGTTTATTGAATAGTGGATCTCTCTGAAACATCATTTAATTTTTGATTGATTGCTTTAATGGAGGCACTTTGGACCTCTATCAACACACATTGATGTCAACATTTAGATAAATTAAAATGTCAAGTTCTCATCATATAATGATAACAATGGGTTTTGAGGGAAATGTTCTCTGACTGGAGGTCAAAAAATGATAACACAGTGGCACTTCAGCTGTCAGAAGTCTGTATCACAAGAGAACCAATTAGAAAATAATGAAAGCAGAGAAGAAAAAAGATAAAGAATAACAATAAACATTTCTAAAAATATTGCTTTTAAATTTAAAATTTGACTTTAATGCCCAGTAATAATTAAGGTAAACATCCATTTTCATTAATAAGATGACATAAATTAGTGAGACCACTATCCTCATTTCTGAGATTTGGAATCTCAAACTAAGAAGTAAACTCCTTGAAGTCACATGATTAATGTTTGATAATCATTGGCTGATTGTGATTTACTTAATGTGTCAGTTTTATTACATTCAAAAGCTTTTAAAAATCATATTTATTCTAATTTTGTGGGAAGATGTTTGATGTCTTGAAAAGAAAATAGATTCAAGCACCTTTACTTGAGAATCACATTTTAGAAATATAATGAATATGATTTATCTAGATTATATTATTTTAATTTTCTATAATTTGTGTCTATTTGTAAAAAATGCTATATGCAGAGACATTTAAAGCATTAAATGTCATATAATAAGTATTGCATTACAAATATTAGATTTTGTAATAGCATAGGTTTGTTCCTGTTCTGAGATATCAAACAGGAGTTCCCAGAGTGTATTCATCAGTGTAAAATTCAGGCTCATGAATTTAAAGTGCTTAAAAATCCGCATTCTTCATGCCCTAAAGTTACTGGAGGGAATCAACCAATAGTGTCAAAACTTAAAGTAATGTCCCAGTTTAGCCATATTTTATGTTCAAGCTTAGTCTGCAATAATTGTTATTGTGTTTTAAAACCTTGATTTTTCCTAAGATAGAATTTTTCTCCCACTGGAAGATATTTGTGTTGAAAATGTTACTTCATGTCATAAAGCTAAGAATGCTAATTAAGCACATGAGATTTGATATTCAACAAAGTCAATTGTCATTCCTGAAATAGGCCATTGATTATCTGTATGATTATGGGCAAGTTTATATTACCTCTCCAAACTTTATTTTCTATAATGATGAAATGGAAGAGAATAAAGAAAGGAAAAAAAAATCGCACTGAGCACTTTATAGGGCATAGAGAAAATAACTTGGAGACAAAAAAATGCATGACAGAATATCTGACATAGAAATATTGTCTTTAAACTGGATCTGAGTCATTTAATATCTTAGAAGATATATTTGATTTTTAGAATAACACTATATAATAAGAATTTTCTAAATCTAAATTCATTCACTGAACTATCTTCTCCTATATCATTTGTGACCCTTAACTTTTAGGAACAGAATAATTAGTTTATTTATATTTCAAACTGGTTTTATGAAAAACACAGCAACTATTTGGTTGGTGATTCAACTGCCACTTCCTGGGTTTAGGGACAAATCTCAGTGTAATGTGATCACCTAGCATGTACAAGGACAAGGGTTTGATCCAAAGCAAGGACAACGGTTTGATCCCAATGCGCGTGCACACACACACACACACACACACACATGATAGACTTAGTTTGGCATCAGGGAATTGTTCTTTTACTTTAATATAGCTACATGTTGTCTATATGATAATAATGTGAGAGTTTTATAGTAGTATGTTGAGTAGCTTGATAATTAAATTTATTTTACTAATAAATATCTCCATATCTGAAACTATGTTACTTTATTTCAGGAAAGAATTATATAAACAAATATGTAATTAATTTTATTGAATGCACAATTTATAAAATACTTCAATGCACTTACTATAAATATCTGGGCATTAAAAAAGGCCATACTATGAGTACATATACAGGTGATCCAATCCACCTAGATTTAGAGAAATACTTCTCCAAGAAAAATATATTCATATTTAAATGCAAACTAGCTATGAATTAGTTTAACTGATTGAGTTGGGAAAGGGTTTTAGGAATAGGAAATAGTTTGCCCAATGTCCGGATCTAAGAAAAACCATTCTGTGTTAGAACATCTGCTGGAAAATCTTCTTCAGGGCGAACGTGTGAGAGGTCAGAGAGTGACAATGCAGAAAAAGATGTAAGTCATGTTGTTAAAAGATTTTGCACAAGACCATGGACACTCCTAAATTCTTCAAGGGAAGAAATGGAACAATTCAAAAAGGATGTGGCATGACATGCATCTTTGTTCTCTGTCTAGAAAAAAATTTTTTAAAGACCAGTAAGTGAAAAAATTTGGAGGTTATTACAGAATTTGAGTAAAGTGAATATGGTGGGCACTACTAAACTGATTTTGGTTGAGATTTAGAGAAATATCATATGTAAACTATAACTATAGGGTGAAAAGTGGACAATTTATAAATTAATAGGATGCAGACAGAAAGGTAGAGGTGGAGGTAAAGAGGCAAGACGAAAAGAAGGAAGAGAGAAAGGGAGAAATATAGATTTGTCATAACTATGAGGTAGACAATGAATCAGGGGGCACATAGTCACATAGAGTAACTAAAGGAAAAGAAGTAGTTAATATTTTTTTAGGAAAGTCTTCAGAGTTCATTTTCTAACTCTGAAGACCAAAATATTGATTGTAATTCAGCAACTAAGAGGTTACTAGGGAAAATGCAGTCTCAAAAGAATTTCCCAAAGTGGCCAAGTTACTCTCAAGGAAATCTAAAAATGAGATGCCATGAAACTCAAAGGAAGTCAATGTTTCATAAAGAAAAGAATGATTTACAGGTCTTAACAACAGACAAAATTGTGTCTGTTAGATTTATGATCATTTAGGTCACTAATAACCTAGGTTATAATAGATTCAATGGCTTGGACAGAACAGAAGTAGTAAATAAAAACAGCTTCCAAATATTTCATTACTACTAAGTACTTGCAAACGGTTGATTTTTTTTCATTCATTTATTTTAATATGCTTCATATTCTCTTCACATATACACTGCATAAATTTAAGCATACTTAATAGATTTATGAATACACTGAATGAGAAAATATTCTGTTACATATCATAACTAGATACAATTGAAGGTATTTTAACATATAATACATACATGGAGTATCACTTATTCTAATTAGGATTCCATTCTTGTGGTAGTAGATCATGTGGAGTTTCAATGGTGATGTATAGTGTATTTTTATGTGAACATAGGAAAGGTAGTAAAGGGTTGATTTTTATCAATGTTAGATTTATTGAAAAGCATTAGATAAACTTAACAATGTGAATGATTACATAGAAAATTAAAATTTAATTTTTATCTCCAATTTGAAATTTGACTTTTGTAGCTAAACGGAAATATTCCTGAGTGAAGTACATAATTGTATTTACAGTTAGAACAAACAAACAAAATAACAATGCTACAAAACAGCACAATGAGTTTTTCTGAAAAGGTTCAATCAGGAAGTGATTCATTTTTCAAAAAGAATTTTTGGAACAATCTTTCACTGATATAGTGCCCAGAAAATGCTGGTTATGCAGACTATGAAAACAGAGACCTAAGTTGTTCATGTTATCAGTAAAAGCATAAGATAAAAAGAAATAGCAAGCGCCAGAATCACTGGAAGGCAGCAATTTCTAATATGTGTAGAAGAAAGTCCAAATGCTTAGAAACTATTTGTCAAAGGATATTAAATTAGCCTTAGAAAGAAGATTGAACAAGGTATTTTACATGAACTAAGAAAGTTTCCCAATAAAGAAAGTGATTACTTCAATTGCAGGCAATTGTTTACAATGGTATCTTTGCAAAAAGATCCTGAAGTGTGCTTACCCAACAGAAGACAACCTTAACCATTTATGTTGAATTCTGCTTAAGCATGCATGACAGATTCTTCTATGAGGTAATGTTGAAAATATTCCACTTTTAATAATAATTCTCTTTATTTACCCCAATTCCCTTTATTGAGATATATAACACTTTTGTTAAAACATCTATATAATTTACTTAGAAATATTTTAAAATAAAAGGGACCCAAGTCTAGGAAGAGGCATGAGGTTAATGATAGAAGTTTAGATAAAGGATCTAGTGGGTTTACAGATCAGAACGTCAGAGACAAGTCAATGCCATTTGATCCTTCAAATATTTCCAACGTTTCAAGTAGCAGTTTAATAACTTTGCTTAGTTATGTATTTTAGTATACTCTTATAGAAATCAGTAACAGGTTTGAATTTAGCCATTAGATGGTTAAGATAGAATTGAATGGTCTTCATGGACACTGGTGAGGTAATAATTATGACTATGGGGAAGAAGAAACCTTAATTCATTGAAGTTTTGTGGTTATTTATATAATCTCATAAATCCAAATGAAGAGTTTGAAACAATTTATCTAAATCTCCCATAGGCAAAAGAAATTCTTTTGTCCAAATTTCTTAGAAGTCATAATAAACTATAAGTTTAATTAAGAACTGAAGTTATTATAAACTATTGCATAATATCAACAGTATTACATATATTTACATTAAAAAGTATTTAAGTGAGGTTTTTACTTTTGTTTTTTTGTTAATAAATCTGGTTTATTATGTAATATTTAAATACATAATAATTAAATAAGTCCTGTATTGACTTTAACTATGAAGAATAATTTTGGGTAATTTTTTAAATCATAAATGTGCAAGACTAATTAAATACTAGCTTAGTAATGCAAGCAAGATTATGATGTCTAGAATTAGTTGGTTCCTTATCTAGGTGTTCTTTATATTTCCAAAATCATTCATTAAAAATTGGGCAGATAAATAATCAAACCATTGTGAAAATAGCATGTAAATACTGCTAGGAAACTTTCTCTGTTGGATCTCTGTGGTATCTGTACTAATGTGGCATTAGTAGAGAAATAAAAAAAAAAACAAAAAAAAAAACAGCATCCTGAGAAATATGCTTTTGCATCAGGCTACTTAAATTCCAAAAACAACACTGTGGAAATTTTTGACACAGATGTGGGAGGCCGAAACAAAAGAAAAACTCATGAGAAAGCTGAGGGTGAAAGCATTACAAAATAATAGAAGCACAGCATTGTGTGGGAGGGAGTTATAGAGTCCTGGAAGTCTTTGATTCTCAGCTTTACTGAAATTAAATAAAAGATATGGTTTACCACTTTGGGAAAAGAGTGCATTGGACCAATTGACCTTAAAATAATCATCTAACTTGAATTTTTGAGTTGTAACTTCAATTCCTAGAATTATTACCTTAAGCATCATAATGATGTGAGATATTCCATGATAACAAATATTATTAAGAACACTGAAATGTTTCTATGCGACATTTGTGGACAAAATAGAAAAACTGACCTCAAAGAAACCTGAAGAAATTGTGTAACCCTTACCTATGAGATAGATATTTGTTAATTATAAGGAGGTGTGCTTAACACTGAAAAAATAATGGGACATATTACTGTCATTATATTAGATACTTAAGGGCAACTATGTAATTTAAACTTCAAAACACACTGTGGAATGAATTATTTTAAAATCAGTAATTCATCTCAGAAAAATGTTACAATACCCAAAGTTAAAGTAAATGAATAAAGTTCCTGTTTTCCTGACATAAGTATTTTGAAAGACCTGAACATAAACATAACTCAATTATTGGAGCACCACTGACACCACTGCATATTTCTTCATGATCCTTCCTCTTTTACTCTGTAGGCCTTTGGGTCCAGTATACATCATAAAATATTTAGCAGCATGTCTGGTCTCTGCTCACTGGAAGCAAGGAGTAACTCCCTTTTTAAAAATTTTAAAATATTTTAATATTTTTATTTATTGGTCCTTTTTATTTATACATGACTATAGAATCCATTTAGACATGATTATAAAAGCTTGGAATATATTTTATTCTAATTCAGTCCCCAGTACCTCCCCTTCCCCTACCTTTCTTGTTCTGACAGTCAAAAATGTCTTCAGATAATGCTGGTGATAGTGTCAGTGTTATTGAAAGACTTTGGTGAAATAATTTTTATCTCTGTAGAAAGTCAAATGCTGAATTCCACACGTTATGAATTGTTCCTTGGAAGTCATCTTGCTTTGCAATTGTTAGGGCCTATTGAGACCTATAAAGAAGATACATGGAAAGGTATTATTTTCAAAATGCAGAAATTAAAAACTCTATTTACTAAGTCATATATCTTTTGTGTAACTGCTTCCTAAACAATTTTTGTTGAATGCATAGCCGATATTTTGATCTCTTTAATATGTTAAAATTGGAAATGACTTTCTCTTTCATTCTTGCTTTCCTCTGTGTCTATTAAGTGATGAAATATTTCCAAGAAACTTTCATACTCTATTTTCTTATATTGTGTTGCTCATATCCCACGTGGGCTAGGGAAGGGTTACTTGTCAGAGGGATGGGCTGGGTGTGAAATAAAAGCTATAAAAGTAATATATTAGAAATAAAGACAAAAAGCAAGAATATTTTTAAAGCAAGGGCATGACCTATTGAGCTGACCAGAAGGGGCTGGCTCTAATGAAGAAGAAGAAACTTGCTTTATTTATAGCTGAACAGATCAAAGGCAGTCAGTAGGTATAAGGTCTCAATGTGAGAGGAGTCTTGTTTGGGTGCTTGCTTCTCAGTGTGGCAGGGGTCTTGCAGTAAACAGGTTGATTGGCTTTTGGTAAGTTACTCCCATCTATGGCTGTGTTTGAACTTGAGCTATGAGCTAGATCAGGGTGCCACTACGAAGTGGACATTCTTCGCACCAGTTGTTTTCCGCCTGGGAGTCCCAAGACAGAAACTTCCCTGCCTAATGTTCCAACATCGCTCAGTTCCCACGAGACTCATAGATGGTACCAGGGAAGATTGGTTCTTTTTTTTTTTAAATTTACAAAAAATATTGGTAAATAGGCTTCCCCCTTCTCCACTCCTCTAGGGGCTTTCATGATATTACTTGTGTTCAATCCTAGATGTCCTTTAACATATTTATTGGACTGATTATTGTACTTCTGTGTGTTCTGAGACACATATAAAAACAAAATGAGATAATGTTAGCAGAAAATAGCAGGCAAGTGCTAAGAAGTATGTTAAAGACCTACATAATGCACCAGGAATAAGATGTTTTCTTGAAATGGAACTGCAGCAGCAGATAACACTGACCTGAAAGATGACACACATCAATTAGGGAACATTATATTGAAAATCTGTACTATAATTACATTCAAAACAAGTTCCTTAAATATAGCATGATAATGTGTGAATTCTGTATATCCTTACATAAAATTTTGACTTGGTCATCTCCCTCTCAAAACAATGTTTTGTATGATTTTGAATTAATTTTAAATGATAAACAAAAATAAAAATTGTATATATTCATGAGGTACATGTGAGGTACACATATGTAGTGTAATGTTTAATCAGTTTAAATATATTTATTTCCTCAAACATTCATCAATGATTCATAGTAAATACATTAAATACTTTTCCTTCTAAGCTTTTTAAAAAATGCACAACTGGTGGGCATGGCGGTGCAGGCTTATAATCCCAGCAACTGGAGAGCCTGAGGCAGGAGAGTCACAAATTCAAAGCCAGCTTCAGTGATTTAGTGAGGCCCTATGCAACTCAGTGAGACCTGTCTCTAAGTAAAAATAAAATATAAAAAAGGGCTGGGGATGTGGCTCAGTGGTTAAGTGCTCTGGGTTCAATCTCTAGTACCCCCCACCCAAAAAAAAAACACCCAGTGTACTTTTATTATCTATAGTCACTCCTCTGTGCCATAGCATATCAGAACTTCTTGCTCTTGTATAACTATGGCTTACCACCCATTGTTTACTCTTTTCTATCTCCTTATTACCCTTTCACTACTCAGTCTCTGGTAACCACTATTCTCTTCTCAACTTCTGTGATATCAACTCTCTCAGATTCCTCATGTGAATGAGAGCATGTGGTACTTCACTTTCTGTGCCTGGCTCACTTTGCTTAGCCTAATAATCTGTAGTTTCATCCATATAATAAAAAATTGTGGGATTCCATGCTTTTTATGACTTGAATAGTATTCCATTTTGTATATCTACCACATACCTACCACATTCTTCATTCATTCAATATTTAATGAATACTTAGGATGCTTCCATATCTTACGTATGGTGAAAACTTTTGCAATAGACATGGGAGTGCAGTGTTTTTTCAATATACTATTCTCATTTCCTTTGGAATATTCTTATATTTTGAAAAAAAAAAGTTAAATATCTTTTATTTTCTAAGAAAATATTTGAGTCATCTGTAGAATAATGAGAGCCACAAAGGTTTCTAATTCTTCCCAGTTACCTAATTTTGACAAAAAATTGGTAGACAAATTCCTAATTAAATTTCTGCCAAAATTAAGTAAAATCTAAAGATAACAAACTAACACTGTTTTGAAGTGATACAGCAACACTGTGGGAAGGTTTTAGTAAAGAATGAGAATGAAATTCTGCTAATACCAATAGATTGAAAACGTTATAGAGAGCCCATTGAGGAGGAAATATATGTATATTTGGTGATAATTTTCCTTAGCAGAGCAAAGTACATAAATGGCAGAAAACAAAGGCAGTAAAACTGGAAAAAGAAACCAGAAAGATATTATCTGTTGAAAGATATATAAGAGGACTACCCTAAAGTATTGAAGAACTAACTCTCTTTGAACTGATTTATTGTTTAGAGCAGGTTAGGAACATAGAAAATGTGTAATTCATATCTTCAAGAAGATTAAAAAGAATGGTTTCTTTTGAGAAAGCAGAGTTAGCTATCACAAAGAAGGACATTTCTGCAATAAAATATATTAAATGCTGTTTAGAAGCAAAGTTTCCAAATTAAAAGTTGAGACATATATTCATTACAAAGCAATATGATGAATCAAATCAACCGGAACCAGTAAAATCAAAAGAAAGCACAAAATGACCACAAACAAAATACACTAGTGCACACACAAACACCACATATTCAGAAATACACACGCATATATGTACAAATGAACCCATACACATTTATGCCAAAGCATGCATATGTAAAACGTACATACCTATATAAATGTCAGACACATAGTCATACATTATATACTCCAGTGTGTACATATCCACATTCAAATATGTCTCACCCACAACATCTATACGTGTATAGCATCCATAAAGCACACAAATACAAATACACAAACTGTACATGTGTGCATAATACATACCCAAATATGTATACAAAACAAAGTAACAGTAAAAAGTAATTAGAAGACTTTAAAAAACAATAATCATTATATCAGAAGAAAAGTAGGTATAAATAAAAAATAATGGATTAAAAAATAAAAATGAAAAAGCAATTCCCTCAAGGAGAAATTTAATATGCTCTGGTATTTATCTCAAATAAAAATGTATACAAATTGAAAAATTTTAGGGTTTTTTTTGTTGTTGTTGTTATTGTTTGATTTAAATGACACCTTCCAAGTAATCTAAAAATTTCTCTTGGAGAAAGTGCAGATCAAGTGTACATTTGAAAAAACTAGAACAATCACTTTTTAATCCTTCAGTTAACCCTTCACATGTTGGTTCCAGGATATCACATCAATTTTTGCAAACATATTTGATGTTCTAGACTATGTTTTTGAGACCTTAAATGTCTTCCTGAAGAGAATTTCTAGAATTTATATCTGCATATGCTCTTCCAAGTTTCATGGCATACATCAAATGACTTTCCAAATATTCATCTGTGATCATAGCTTGCCCAAAGTACAGGTTGCAATGATGAAAACATAGGCCCCCTTCTAAAAATAGCTGTGATGACACAAAAAAAGCAAAAACCCTTAGCCCGTTCATCATATTTAGTAATCTGTTTAAAATATTTGAATTCTACAAGTGTAAAACATTTATTTTCCTAAATTTAATGATGAGTCCTTAGTGTATAAGAAAAAAATGATTTTCTTAATGTATTGGAGGCATTATGAGGTAAAATTCTGGGCACAGTAGCATCATTCTATGGTACTTTTATATCATCATTTTCCTGAAATTTCAATGAGGAAGAAATATGAAGAGAGAAGAAAGCTGGGTGAAGAATGGTACCTGGTATACACATCAAAAGGAAAGGGCTCCACGAGAAACAATACTCCACTGTGAGTTATTATTTCCAGTTTCATTTTCAGTTCTGTAAACATTTTCTTCCACATTACTTACCTTGGCACACAAGTGAGCTTCTCAAATGTGTGTGGGTGTATACACATGCCTGTGCATGCGTCCTATTCTGTATCTAATATTAGATTCCACAGTCATTTTTCATATTGTTGTTTCTGCCAGCTCTCCTTTCCAGACCCTCGTTTCCCTCTTTTGAGATGAGTTACTGAGTGATAGTATATGATCAGACTTTACCTGTGGCAATTTTTGGAATAAAAGAAGTCCCCTAGAGAAGGCTTTTTGTTTACCTTTTAATAAATAATAGTAAGCAACCAGCTTACTAACAACCAAGAGGAACAACTGAAAACAGCCCATAGCCTCCAGAATTGTTGAATCTAAGATTGTTTTATACTCAGGGAGGTAACTTGTGGTTTGTGGTTGTAAATTTTCTAACTTTTATTTCGATTTTCCTGCTTTCCAACCGCTCTTTGTTTGAAATGGGTGAATTCTTGTGGTCTCTCTCTGAGTTCAGTTTTCAGTGTCTCTTTCAATTAGGATTCAGGTTCTGGATTTTGTAACTGTTGCTTCCTCCTCCTTTCATTACTGAAAGGGACTTGCATTTTGCAAATATACACCTACACAAAGAGAAGCGTGGCAAAGTTTTCAAGAGATACTCAGGTTGAGCAAAACAATTTCTGAAATGCTTCTTTCAGGATTTTAATATTTGAAATGTATTTGTTATTTGTATTACTTTATTTTCTGACTAATGAAATAGAGATTTTCTTATATACTTAATATCTTGCCCTATAACCAATATTCAGAAATTACGGTACTCACCTTTGTTTCTTCAGCTAAGAGAGCATTTTTCTCTCCAAAAATGTTTGTGAGGTGACTCAGTGAAACTTAAAATGTGGAAATGTTCTGTTTGATGGATCTCTTATTTGGAAGTTATTTTCTACCTCTATAGTATATTTATATTTCTTCCAAATAGCAATTAACCATGTTGCCTTTTCTTGTTGTCACTTTCCCTTATTAGAAGAATCAAAAGCATCTTATATATTTACTGTACAGTTATTCAGAGAACTTATAATTGGACTAAGATCTCAAATAAATATTCAAATTTCAGTTTTATAAAAAAAATTATGACTTAAAAATCCATTTTATGTTACCAAAGTTTTACCACAATTACATCTGGAGAGTAAATTATAGCTACATGAGAAGTTCTAGATATTTTGTCAAGTACAAAACAGTGAGTACATCATTCAGACTTATGAAATGAGAAGATCTGTGGTCAACATGAATATCCTGCTCTCTCCAAGGATATTTTAATTTTTCACAAAGTCATAAATCATATCTGTATGATCATTAGTGTGGGAACCAAAATGGCAATGTGTCATTTTTTGGTTTGATATTCAATTATTCTCTTTCAATTCAACATACATGAAACCGTGGAGGTCATTACATCAGTCTTTCATATCTCTTAATATAATATCCCTTATTTTTTTATATGTACATTTGAAATTGTTTTTTCAAACTTTTACTTATGATTTTGAATTATATTTACTTTCACACAAGACAGAAATGATTAAATGGCGTCACATTGAGTACTCCTTATACATTTTTATATGAAGGCATTTTAAATAAATTCAAAATTAATTTTGTCACATATTGAAAACAAATCTGAGGGAAAGGTCATTTTGTACACAATTTTCTACAATTGGATCCATCATGGAAGAGCCCCTTCTGTTGGTTTTTCTAATCAATATTAAAACCTCAACTGAAATAAATCATGATAAGAATAAGAGACAAGAATAAGAATAGTCAAAAAGAGGAGAATCATGTTTTCTCTCCCTTGTGGAAAATAGAAAAGGTGAAAAGAAATAAAGGAAAAATGTAAAATACATAAAAGATATAAAGGGTAAAAAAGGACGAAAAGTAGTGAGACAGTGTAGAGGAAGAAGATTGGCAAGGGAAAATAAAGGGAGGTAGTAGGAAGTGAAATGGATCAAATAATGTTACATGTGCATAGTAATATATCATCATAAAACCCAGTTTACTGTATAATTAATATGCACTCATAAAAAGAATGAGAGCCACTGAGATTTTTTTAAAAATTATTTTTCCACCTGTCCTACTTTTAACAACAACAAAAAAATTTAGCTCCATTTTCATCCAACACTTACATCACTAGTAATAATAGGTTAATTAAGTTTGATGCTAAAAATATATAAGTATATATGGTGTAGAACTTTAAACATTGAAAGAATGTGTAAGCAAAGCCAAAAGAATTAGAAATTTTATTCCCAAAATGGTGGAAAAAAAACTTATTTCATCTGATCTCTATAACATTTATTAAAAGTAGATGTTTCTGACAGATTATAGGGGTACGTTTTTATTAAATAATCTAATAAAAATAAATCAGTAATTTTCCATAAATCAGCTTCTAACAAATATAATACCAGCAGGACATTTTCTGAAACACACCACTGTGCTTTTCAAAACGCCTGTGCAATCATAATTTTTGTGTCCCTCATGTTTAATTTTGTCTGTAATACAGAATAAATGGGCTCATACCTGAATCTTATTAACTACCTATGTGCTGCTTCCATTCATCAACATTCTTGCTCATGAGTATAACACATCTCTATTTCTTTATACTCATATGACATATATGTTAGTTATAGTTTTGATCCTATCAAGTGTGACCATATTAGTTGTATATTTTGATGACTTACTTTGTGTTCAACATGGTTTCGACTCATTCTTCTTGATAATAATTGCTTCCATATGTATATAATTGAGATTGCATAATATTTATGGTATAGAAATAGTGCATTCTATTATTGATGGACATTTGGATTGTTGTGTGTTATTCCATGTTACAAGTATTCTAATAAATAATTCCTGGTCAAAAAGTACAAGGATTCATATATTATATATGCCAGAAGTGAAATTGCTGAATTATGAATCTTTAATATAAATAACACCAAATCATTTAACAAATGCATTAGGATGTTTTACATTTGAATTTCCAGGAAATAAAAGTGGCTGTTATTCCAATTCATCAGCAACACTGACATCAGAGTTCTTACAAGTTATCATGACTGTGATTATGAAGTGATAATAAGGTACAGTATTTACATTTACCCAAATACTAATGAGATAAAATTTTAAGTTTTTATCCGATTCATTAGATATTTCTTTGTGTTCAATTTTTTTTCCATTTTTAAAAATTTTTAGCATATTTGTACTGTGCTTATATTCCAGAAATAATTCTTTTCATCATGTGAATTGAAAATAGCTATATTTAATACTAGAATTATTCTTTCACTTAATAGAATGTTTTTAAAAATAGTTATCAATACAAAAAAGCCCTAGATATCAACACATAAAAGTGTATCAATTAAAAATAATCATCGAATGAATATGAATATTTTAGGATATTGAGGAGACTACTTGAGGATATTTTTACCTTAAAAATCTTATTTTAGCATGTTTTTACTTAAAAATCTTATTTTGAGGCCTGACATTAATTGCTCATATTTTTGAAGCTATTAAATGTTTTTATAATTATGTCATTAATGAATTGTAATTGATTTTATATAGTGTAATGTAGTTATATAAATATTTTTGTTCATGAATCATTCTATCAGCAATATTTATTAAATAGTCATATTTTTATTAGAAATTTGAAGTGTTCTGGCTTTATCACAATTACTTCTGAGTGTCTTTAGTTTGGTTTTTGTTTCCTCTACCATTGATCTTTTTTCCAGGTTGTATTGTCTCATTTACTATTACTTTATAATAAACTCTGTGATTTTGATTGAAATTAATATATATTCACATAATATACTAAATAATTTAGGTAAATTAAATTTTCTCTTACATACAAAGAATTAGCATTTGATTGTCTCAATTCATTTACATAATCTCTTATATTAGTAAACTTATGTGTGAGTCTGTTTCAAAAACAAACAACAACAAAAAAACCTGTTGTATATATTGGTTAGATTTTCTCCAAGTAAAGAAGAACAGTGACCACAACTCTCTCTATACACATTTTACCATGGAAAATTCTGTTTAAATTTTCATTTAGAATTCAATACAGTAACAGGACAAAGATTATTAAACTTTTGAAAATTAAAAGAAATCTATAAAAGCAGACAGAAAGATACATTACCTGTAGAGATCTTTTATTCAGGTGACAACATATTACTTATCTGAAATCATGTATGCCCTCAAAAAATGGCACAATATTTTGAAGTAGTGAAAGAAAAGAGTTATTATTCTGTACCATTGGTCCACCCCCCTGTTTTGGTACCAGTACCATGCTTTTTTGTTACTATTGCTCTGTAGTATAGTTTGAAGTCTGCTATCGTTATACCGCCTGTTTCACTCTTCCTGCTTAGAATTGCTTTTGCTATTCTGGGTCTTTTATTTTTCCAGATGAATTTCATGATTGCTTTATCTATTTCTACAAGAAATGCCTTTGGGATTTTGATTGGCATTGCATTAAACCTATAGAGAACTTTTGGTAATATCGCCATTTTGATAATGTTAGTTCTGCCTATCCATGAACAGGGCATATGGCAGCCATTATGAAGTCAAACAACAAGTGCTGGCGAGGATGTGGGGAAAAGGGTACACTTGTACATTGCTGGTGGGACTGCAAATTGGTGCGGCCAATTTGGAAAGCAGTATGGAGATTCCTTGGAAAGCTAGGAATGGAACCACCATTTGACCCAGCTATTCCCTTCTTGGACTATTCCCCAAAGACCTTAAAAGAACGTATTATAGGGATACAGCTACATCGATGTTCATAGCAGCACAATTCACAATAGCTAGACTGTGGAAACAACCTAGATGCCCTTCAATAGATGAATGGATAAAAAAAAATGTGGCATTTATACACAATGGAGTATTACTCAGCACTAAAAAATGACAAAATCATGGCATTTGCAGGGAAATGGATGGCACTAGAGCAGATTATGCTAAGTGAAGCTAGCCAATCCCTAAAAAACAAATGCCAAATGTCTTCTTTGATATAAGGAGGGCAACCAACAACAGAGAAGGGAGGAAGAACATGAGAAGAAGATTACCATTAAACAGGGACGAGAGGTGGGAGGGAAAGGGAGAGAGAAGGGAAATTGCATGGAAATGGAAGGAGACCCTCATTGTTATACAAAATTACATGTAAGAGGAAGTGAGGGGAAAGGAAAAAAACGAGAGAGAAAGAATTACAGTAGATGGGGTAGAGAGAGAAGATGGGAGGTGAGGGGAGGGGAGGAGGTTAGTAGAGGATAGGAAGGGCAGCAGAATACAGCATACACTAGTATGGCAATATGTAAAAACATGGATGTGTAACAGATGTGATTCTGCAATTTATATACGGGGTAAAAATGGGAGTTCATAATCCACTTGAATCAAATGTATGAAATATGATATGTCAAGAGCTTTGTAATGTTTTGAACAACTAATAATAATAATAATAAAAATTTTAAAAAAGAGTTATTAATGAAAACTCTATATCCAACAGAACTTCAGGGAAACAGAGAATAAATATATTCTCAAACAAAGGAATACCAAACCTTTTATTAGTGAAACTACTCATAAAAATGGCTAATTGAAGTTCTTTTAACAGAAAAACAAAATGTGAAGATCAGCAAACTTGAAACATTGAAGAATGAAGGGACAATAGAAAGAGAAAAAAATGGTATTTGTAGTAGATTCTCCTCTTTATAAAGTTTTATTCGTCATATAAGTGATTAAAATAAAAATTGTAACACCATCTGATTTTTCAAAGCTATGATATTTACAAGTGGGGTAAAGGCAATTAAACTGAAATAAAATTTTATATTTCACACATGCACACACACACAACCTTCAAAATAGAAATATTTTGTTACCAATAAAATGATGTGTCATACATACATATATATGTATATAAGTGTATATATATATATATATATATATATATATATATATATACATATATATATATTTTTTTTCATTTTAAACTATAGAAAAACCACTAAAATATATTCAAAGGAGATATACTCAAATCTATTGTCTGCAAACCAAAATGTAACCCAAAATATATATTCCAATAACCCAGCAAAAAGACAATTAAAAGGAGACAGAAGAATGAGAAGCAGAAGATACAAATAATGAAATGGCAGACTTAAATTCTACCAATGAGTACCAATAAGTAATAATTAAAGTTACCAATAATTAACTTTAATGTAAATACATAAACAAAAGGCAAATTTGACAGATTTTATTTAAAAAGTTGACCTAACTATAGTCTGTAACAAGTGTTGTAATCTTTCATATCAAAATTTCATTCCTATTTCATTCATTCTACAGAGTTCTTGTCTCACCTTGGTGTCATTTTCATATGAAGGAAACTCACATTTTTCAAGGATTCAAAGCATCTATACTCCTAGATAAGGAGGATTACTGTAATTCCAAAAGATTTGCAATGTCTTCTCTTGCCTTTATTTCTTAGTATCTTATGAAATATTTTAAAGGTTCTTCCTCTTTTCCACAGGAAACTGAGGAGAATTATCTAGAATGGTTGGAATCATGTTTATAATGAAAATTATTTTGATTTGAAATGATGGATATTCAATCACTGGACAGAAATAATAATGTTGATACTTTGGTATGTAATATTGCAGTTTTTGTATGCATGTATATACATTTTAGTTTTTTTTCCTTCCAAAATGAAGTCATCCTCTACCTACTGTTGTAACCAGCTTGTTTTATAACATGTTATTTTCCTGTGTCATTAAATAATTACCCAAGATTCTTGTACAGAATGATTGATTGCATCAGTTGAAAGTTTATGAAAGAGATGTTTCATTCATTCCTTTAATTTTCATACATGGAACTCTCTCCTGATCCCAGCAAATGGGACAAGTACCCTATCATCTACTTAGTATCTGCACAATAGCAGCAGGAGATATTTTTTGATGCATTGCACTTCTGACATTTTCTACAAAATCCAAAAATAAGCCTTATTGATTTCAAATCCAACATATGCATTGATTGTGCTCACATTTCTCTTTTTATTCAGCCTGCACACTGACTCATTCAACCTATTTAACCTCTCAGTCTGCATTAATCTTCTAAATTATCTTATTTCTCCATTCTTTCCCCATGATTCATTCTCCACACAGCAAACAGAGTCTCCTTTGTAAGATATAAATCACATTTCTTTATCTGTTCTAATTAGTTATACATGAAAACAGAATGCATTTCAACTCATTGTACACAAATGGAGCACAATTTCTCATTTCTCTAGCTCTACATGGTGCAGAGTCATACTGTTCATGCAATCATACATGTACATAGGGTAATAATGTTCGTCTCATTCCACCATCCTTCCAATCTCCACACCTCCTTCCCCTCACTCCCCTATGCCCAATCCAAAGTTCCTCCACTCTTCCCTAGCCACCAACCACCATTATGGATCAGCATCTGCATATCACAGAAAACATTTCTTCTTTGTTTTTTGGGGTTTGGCTGATTTTGCTTAGCATGATATTCTCCAGCTCCATCTATTTACCTGCAAATGCAATAATTCCACTCTTCAAGGCTGATTAATATTCTACTGTGTATATATATATACGACATTTTCTTTATCCATTCATCTATTGAAGGACATCTAGTTTGGTTACATAGTTTGGTGATTGTGAATAGAGCTGCTATAAACATTGATGTGGCTATGTCACTATAGTATGCTACTTTTAAGTCCTTTGGGTATAAACTGAGGAGTGGGATTGCTGGGTCAAATGGTGGTTTCAGTCTAATTTTTCTGAGGTATCTCCAACAGCCTAGCTTTCAGAATGTTCAGTATTAACAAGGAATTCTCAACAAACAAACCCTTTTACCATTTTTAGAGTATAAGTCCCTCTTATGATCATGGGCTTGATAAGCACACTGCATTTTCAACTGAAATAGCACATGGCCCATCATAGGCTTGCCTTCTTACAATGCTTCAGGAGATCCTTGGAAACATTTTGTTATGGACAAAAATTTGTCCAATAGAGCCAAGTTATTATAAGACTAAAGTTTTAAAAAATTGATCCATACAACTTGGAGTTATTAAAGTGCTTCCATCTCAAATCATTTTTGAAATGTTACAAAAACTAAAATTCTCAAAACTGTATTTTACACATTAAGAGCAATTTTCTGGATAAATTTAATTGGAGAAAATCTGTTATATGAACATGATAATACTTCTTATTTTACCTCTTGACACTTACAAATAAGACATATGGTCAAAACCAGCATGATAGAGTATTTTCCCTCTAAAACCTATTTCTTAGCTCAGGAGAAAAATGGCAAACTACTGAAATGACACATGACCCATCATTTGTTTTAAAGGTAGTAATTTCTGACCACTAAAGGGAAGGGCAGGAAGCTGCTGCCCAGAGCAGCTCTGGGAGTCCCAGATCTGCAGCCATGCAAGGGCTGAAAGGTACACAAAGCCTCATGTCCTAACCTGGGTATTTCTTACTTATTGTGTGTGCTTCAATTTACAAAATTCAGTGTCCACAGAACCCAAATATAAGAGCAATTCCACATGGGTACACTAGGATTTTATGTAAGTAGCATCCCTGAGATTTCACATCTCTGCTCCCCCAATCCCATGTGTTCATTTTCCAGGATCCTCAGCTGCAATTAGGAGGAGCTGTTGGATGGGGAGGCTGCATGGTATGGGGTGAAGCACCCAGCCCCTGCTGCAGGCACACCCGCTATTGCTGACAGTTCACTGGCTCAGATCTTGCTTCCCTGCATATGGGATTATTGATATGAAGCCATAGAACACTCCAATGCCTTGCCAGAGGTGTCTTCTCCAATAGCTGCAAACCTCCATCCCCACACACTTCAGGCAAGGGCTTAAAGACCAGGTAAAGGATTCCTTTTGGCCAAAGCAACCAGCTCAGAGGCAATCAAGTCAACAATGGCTGAAAGGGAGAATCTCTGTCAAGGAGAGCAAGTTCTCATCTCCATTGGCTTAAGGCAAGTGAGTCCCCGTCTACACTGGCTCAAGGTGAGTGAACATATACAGTGAGCAGGAAAGGGAGGCACAGTGGTCCAGGCCTTGGAAAGGACGGCTGCTGGGCTCTGGACCTTGCCTTGAGGCTGCTTTTTTTTTTTTTTTTTTCTAAACAAATAATCAAAAAAACCTTGCCTTTTCAAAATCTTTGGGAGGAGAGCTGATGGGAAGGGAGTCATGCTGGGAGGCTAGGCTGGGAGCAGGCGTGTCCACATGGATAAAGCAGAGAAGGAGGGCAGGCCTTGCAGACCCTTCTGCTGAGACTGATTGGCCTCCTCAGGCGGCTGCTACTCACAGGGCAAGGGAAGGGCAGGCTCACTGGAACACTTCTTAGGGCTGACCCTGGAAACATCTGAAGGGCCAGCTCCCTGGGTTCTCTGGTGCTCGAGGATGAGGTAGGTGGCTGTGGTGTCTCAAACCTTCAACTGGCCAAGGACACCCAGGTATTAGAGGGGTGGTGACCCATGTTGATCATGGTTCTCAAAATTGTGGTATCTGGGAGTTTGGGGAGCTTCTCAGTAGGAAGGACTGGCTGAAGCAGCTCCTTCATCCTGGCTCAGCCATGGGTGTCCCATTACCTGCTCTATGGTGGGCCTCTGCCTGGTGTCCACAATCAGGCTCTCATTGATGAGGTTCTGTGTTCCTTCAGACACATGTGGGGGAATGTCATAGGTTCCCTGTGTGATGAGCTTCTTCAGCTGCTCTCTGATGGCTGCCCTAAATGGGCATCTCCCTGTGAGAATAAAGTAGAGAATGAGGCCCAGGCTCCAGACGTCTGCTGGGGTGCCCTCATATTCCTCCCCCTGGGTGAATTCAGGGGCAAAGGATAGGCAAGTGCCCCAGATCCTCTTCAGCTTCTCCCCAGCTGTGAATCTGGTGCTCAGGCCAAAGTCAATGAGTTCAACATTGCTGCTATCATCCACCATGATGTTCTCCAGCTTCAGATCCAGGTGCATGATACCCGGCTTGTGGCAGAACTGCATGGCACACATGATCTGCCTGAACAGTCTGTGGGACCTCCTCCTCCTGAATGCCACCAAATGGGATGAGGTCCCATAGCTGTCCCCCACCTGCATGTCCCATGATCATGTAAAAATAGTCAATGATCTCAATGATCTGGAACAGCTGGATCATGTTTCAGTGATCCAAGGCCACCATCACATCAGATTCAGAGAACAAGGGGAAGTTTGAAGTTACTTTTGCCAAGTCTTTCACAGCAACCTCTGTCCTGTTGAACAGATGGTGGGCAAGTTTTGCTTGGGAGAAGCCCCCATTCTCAATATCCTGCAGGACCCCAAAATGGTCCCTGAAGTTGGTCTCACAGCGGTAGCCCCGCCCCTGAAGCACTATACTGCTCTGACTACACTCACTGCTCATCCTAAACCAGAACAAGGATACTAGCTTAAAAAATAACAATAAGCCAAAACAAAACAAAACAAAACAAACAAAAAAAAAACAAACAATAAAAATTTAAAAAAAGCAAAAAAAAGCACCCTAATTAAAAAACCATTATCCAAATATCGCAACCACCAATCACCAACCACCACCAAACACGCTATCTGGGAGTACAAAGGTCACCACCAAGAGCTTTCTGTATTTATGGACAAAACCCAGCTGCAACCACTTCCTTATATGCCCACTGTTTGAAGTTCCCTCACAATGGCTCCTTGTAAGGACAGAACAAAAAATGACCCAGTCACACCTGGGCATAACCCCAGGTGGTCATGTTACTTTGGGGCCTCCAGGACCTTTTTCACTTTCATGGTAAGAATAAGAAAGGACTCTAAAAGAGCCTTTTGCTTTAGTGCATTATGGAGACAGATATGTACTTTTTTAGAAGATAAAATTTGTAGAATACTTCAGACATTTTTTTTTTGAGCTTTTGAGTCTGAAAAACTGTGTTAACTTTGTGGCTTTGAAAGACCTCATCATATTTACACTCAAGGTTTCTGCTTCTTTGCTGGCCTAAAGTGAGCAGTTTCCTCCACTGGGCCCTTGCCCCATGATGAACTGCCTCACCTTGGGCAGAGCCATGGAGTCAGCCATCTAGGAACTGAGACTCTGGAACTGGTAGCCCCAGAGAAGCTTTTCTTCTTCCAAGTTGTTCTGTTTGGGTATTTTGATCACAGAGACAAAAAACTAATTAAAACACAGCCACACATCATTGTGCCTAGCTTAAAAAAACGCACTTGTGTGTGTGTGTGGTGTTGGCATCCGAACCAGGTTCTTGCACATGCTGGAGAAGCTCTCTTAAGGTGCACCTCCCATCCCTGGGGTTGGAGCTTCTTGGCCTAAATACTGATACATTGAGGGTGAACAGGAATTTGGGAGGGATACACACATTCAAACCACAGCATGCGATAAACAAGAGCCCAGGGAGCTGGTCCCTACTAGATGTGACCTGTGTGAGGGGAGTCCTTCAGGTTGCACTGAAGGACATTAGATAGGAGCTCAGATCTTGATGAAGTCAGAAAGATCCCTGGTAAAGCAAATTCATGACAATTATAAATGCTAGTGCTACTTTTGTTTTCTACATGATGTAAGAGAATAATGTATCAAAACACCCCAATTTTATTCTATGGTATTGAATTAATACCAATTATAACACTTTCACATTAGTAACTGAGGGGGATAGGTTGGGGAGGGGTTGGAGAGGTACAACAGCCACATCTGTACACCACTGAAGTCATATTGCTAAAAACTCACATCACAGTGTATCTCTTTCTCATTTTAAATGGAACCCCACCGGAACCACAAGAAAATACTTGTAGAGCATACCCAAAATGAGAGGTAAGGAAATTGAAATATTTCACTATAATCATCAACCAAATAGGAGGGAAGATAAACATATAATGAAGCATGTCACATTAAATCAAAAATTGTTCTGGTCTCCTTATAAGGACATAAGGCACCCTTAACCAAGGGTCTACCCTGATCTCCTTGCAAGAACATAAACCACACTGATTCAAAGGCTCTACCCTGATTTACACATAAGGCCTCAAACCACACTGATACAAGGGCCATGATAAACATAAAAGTCCTGAACATGTCCAAACTTCTATGCTATAAGCATTAATGTACTTCTTTTTCATGTTCTGATGGAAGTTGCCACTTTCCTTTGATGAAAAGATTTTTTATATTCTAATATCTAATAAGACACAAATAAGAAATTTTTGACGAAAGTGGCAACTTCCATCAGAACAAAAAAGAAGTAATAAAGAATTTATTTATCACTTCTGTGGGTGTGGCACATATACAAAATGGATCAGTATTTAGTCATAAAAAGATGAAATCCTGGGGCTGGGGATGTGGCTCAAGTGGTAGCACACTTGCCTGGCATGTGCGGGGCGCTGGGTTCGATCCTCAGCACCACATAAAAATAAAATAAAGATGTTGTGCCCACCAAAAACTAAAAAATAAATATTAAAAATTCTCTCTCTCTCTCTCTCTTAAAAAGATGAAATCCTGTCCTTTGCAACAAGGAGATCATTATGTTAAGTGAAATAAGCCAGGCACAGATAGGCAAACACCACAAGATCTTACTCATATTGGAAACCTAAAAATGCTGATATCATAGAGTTTGAGAATAAAATAGTGATTTCCAGAGGATGGGGAGGGAAGAGAGGAGAAAGCAATGGGTAAATGTTGGTCAATAGGGATTAAGTTAGAGTAAGGTAGGAGAAATAAATTCTGTTGTGCTAATTCTTGCTGGGGTGCCTATAGATAATGTACTACTTTTTTGATAAGGCTCAACAGGATAATTTTTAATGTCTTGACACGCAAAAAAATAATAAATATTTGAGGAGACAGGTATGGTCATTCTGATTTAAATATTGTATAATATATGCATATATCAAAACAGTATATGGGCCAGGCAGAGTGGTACAAGCCTGTGATCCCCATGCCTCTGGAGGCTGAGGCAGGAGGATTGTGAGTTCAAAACCAACTTTAGCAAAACCAAGGTGCTAAGCAACTCAGTAAGACCTTGTTTCTAAATAAAACACACAATAGAGCTAGGAATGTGGCTCAGTGATCAAATGACCTTGAGTTCAATCTCTGTTACTTCCCCCTTAAAACAACAACAAAACTATATATGGTACCCCATAAATATATACACTTATGTATAAAAAATCATTTAACAAATATTTTATAAATAAAACTATATAACTATTATTTAAACTAGGTATGTAAAAAGAAAAATTATATGGTTAATCATTCACAAGTGAATCTAGGAGAAAAAACAGCACACACACACACACACACACATACATATACACACAAAATAAACACACACAGCTTCTTACCAAGTTGCTGGTCTTCGTCCTCCTATCTCTTTAGATTCAAGTTTTACTAAGATGTGTTATATTTAATTTTTATTTAAAATATACAGTGAGTGTTGATTAACTGTCTTCCCTCCATTTACTGGGAAGAGTTTATAGCAATTACATTTACATGGATTATGAACAGGTAAAGTGAGGTCATTCCACATTTAGAGAGCACAGTCAGTAAACTAATGAATTGCAAAGTCATCCATTATGAAATTGATATTTTATTTCCTTTTAAAATAAGTGTTGCAGGAGTTTATGATGAAAACTGCTTCTGTCTCTTCCTAGTTTATGGAACTGAGGACAGAAGTTGCTCTTTATAAAGTGTATCCTTTTTTTAAGATGTAGTTAACTGCCTTCAGAGCTGTAACAATGAGAAACCAACCCAGAAATATCAGTAGGGAATCCTCAGCTTAAAAATGGCATCTATTCCTAAAATCCAAAAGGAAATTAGTATAACTGACTGCTTATACATAGTAATAACATTGCTGAAATATTGCACAAAATTGACCCAGTTATTAACATAGTTGAAATGTGGCCTAAGATCTATGTCCTGAGACCAGAACCAACCAGGCAGAGAGGAAAAGGGAAGGAGGACAAAGAAAAGGTCTTCTTCCTCAGACCTAATACAGGAATTATTTCTCAAGAGTTTTTAATGAAATTTATATTTTAATGTTTTGAAATCGACAAACTATGCCTTGGGAGCTCTCTCATTTCACTTTTTATGTAGTTCCCCTGGGACAACATCTTTCGCTCCACTGATGGCCAAAAGCCCAGGTCTTTGTGATGTTTCCTCTTCTCTAATGTGGCCCTTCTCCCTTGTCCTAGCCTCATTCTCAGAAATACAATAACTTCATAACATAACAATCATAAATCGTAATATTTACAGTCATGAATATTTATATCCCAAACAATGGAGCATCTACATACATAAAACAAACCCTTCTCAATTTCAAGAATCAAATAGACCACAGCACAATAGTACTGGGTGACTTTAACATACTACTCTTACCACTGTTCAGATCTTCCAAACAAAAACTAAACAAAGATTAACTATAGAACTAAATAATATAATCAACGATTTAGACTTTACAGACATGTGTAGAATATTTCATCCTATATATGTTAATAATTGCATACACTTTCTTCTCAGCAGCACATGGATCCTTCTCAAAATAAATCATATGTTACACTACAAAGCAACTCTTAGCAAATACAAAGAGAGAGAGAGAGAGAGAGAGAGAGAGAGAGAGAGAGAGATACTCTCAGATCATAATGAAATTTAATTAGAAATCAATGATAAAAAATAGAAGCTAGTCCAACACTTGGAGACTAAATAAATCACATTTTTATTCAATTGTACTTAAACCTGTTATTGCCATCATATTTTTCTTGGAATAGCAATAACCAGTTCTACCACAGCCTTATGTCTTGAGGATTAATTTTACATTCCACAAACCCTTCTGGCTCTTTATCTGGATCTGAGCTTACTTTGGATCCTGAAGGAACAGAATATGCTACACATTCACTGCTGTGTTATTTACTCACTAGCATCTATTTAAGTATGTTTCTGCTACCCTTATATCTGTGAATACTTTAATAAGTGGCCTCCTCCAGACAAATTCACTGCATATCTCATAGTCCTTTTATTATTTAGAATATTTTTGAAAAACAAAATATTGAGAATTCCACTAATTAAAAAAAAATATTCCTTTTACCTGTCAGTATTCTGCTCTTATTTTCACTTACATACTTCTGCATTTAACTTTTAAGCACTCTCATCATATGTTTCAAATTATTGAAATATTAGAAACCCTAATTGTTCTACTCTCAGATTTGCATTAGCATCATTGTATTATTTTTCATATTACTTTTAATTTATCCATGTTCTAGTCAGCAGTTCTTAATGAGAAGAATATGTGTAAAGATCATTTTAAGAATTATTAACACGCATATCTTAGATAAAAAATCTAGAAATTCTTATTTAATTTATCTGGAGATTGGCTCAAATATTTTTTCTTAAGTTAAATAGATTGAGAACTCCTGGCATAGAGCCTATAATTTACTTACAATTTATATACTTTCTTTGTTAATTTATATACTTGTCTGTTCTTCTAAAACTAAAATCTATAACTTGTCGCGACCCCTTGCCCGCAAGGAAGACGCAACTCAGGAATCTTCTTTCAGCAGTTTATTCAGGCCCTTGATATTTCTTCTTCTCCCTCTCGGATGCCCCTCCCAGCCTTAATAAAGCATCTCAAGCCCCAATGCAAAGCTGCCACGTGGAGCTTTCTCATAGGGTGATAAGGGATTACGTGCCAACTCTCCAAAAAAGGAGTTGTTTATCACAGGCCACAGTGGAAGCCTGCGCCATCTTCTAATGGCGGCCACGGTCTATAGGAACGGCTCACCACAGTTCCCCCTTCTGTTTTATAAAACAATGCAGGCGAAATTAGAGGTCCTATCCCACTGTGCAGAAGTGGCTGCAATGTATGGTTCAGTCCTAAAGAGGCGCCTTCCCCAGACCTGATCCCATATCAGCCGACGCCTTTTTTCGTAGGGCGGGGCGTGGACGTCAAACCCGCATGCAATAGGACATGCTTTCCTTGAGGTCCGTTGAGGGATCACTCAAGTGCAGTGCCTTGCCTCGCATCCTGCATCGTGACAACGATGAGAAGTAGGATAACACAGGTAGCCTGGTAATGATGACAAAATTTAAGTTGGCAACACAATCCCTAAGCCCCAGAGGAAGGTAAAGAGTCTGTAGCCGAGAAGAAAGACCAGTCCTGAAACCCATCTGCGTGCAATGGTAACAAGACCTGCAGAGTGCAAGGGCTATTCAGTACCGGGAGAGCATAAAGAAGAGGACATGCCAATCCCAGTGCAATGTGAAACTAACTTGGGGTGCAATGGCCATGCCCAGAAATCACTGTTTAAGATGTGCAAGCCAGATTTGTGGAGAAATGCCATTTTCTAAGGCCGCAAGAGCCTGTACAATCATAGCTTTCTCTTGCGCATGGCGAGGTTTAAGGCGACAGAGAAGCCACAAACAAAGTACAACACCGAAGCAACACATTGCACCAAAAATGCCTACCCCCACCCACTCTTTGAAGAAGGAAAAAGCAGAAGATATCCAATCGGTGAATCGACCCAAAGTCACGGGATCGACACGGGTACTGTTCAAGACAGCTATCTGGGTTAGTTGAGACTGGATCATGTCTTCCGCTGCCATGGACCGATTTCCTGCCAAATATTCGCCAATGATGCGGGAGGCATTCCTGGAATCATTAAATCTGACAGAGGTTATGCATAAATGTGCACGTTGGTCAACACAACCCAAAAGCACCAAGTCAGCCAATTCTTCTACCTGAGCTTGGAGTAAATCTATTCTTTGGTTGGCAGCTAAAATCCCTGACAAAATATGTTGATTAATTGTATTTTGGGATTCAAGTATAGTGGAAGTTTGTTGAACAACTTGATTAATGGTGGCAGCAGTTTGTACTTGACTGGCCATGGCCACTCCGGCCGTAACCGCTGCAGCAGCAGACACTGCCACAGCTGTCACTATAGCTGCCGTAATTCCAAAATCTCTACGGGTTCTAATCAATTCAACAATAGGAAAGGATTCTGGATCTGCAGTAACCGGGATCGGGACAAAGGTTGGCATTTTCATAATCACTGCCATAGTCCAGGAGCCATTCCAACACTCAGACAAGTAGCAAGTAACATTAGAACAATTAAGCATCCCCTGTAATGTAACATTAGCCAAAAGAAACAGGAACGGAGATTGGAGACAGACTGCTGCGGAGGGTAATATAGCATTAGATAATTGTGAATTATTTGCAAAAATTTTAAGCCTCCTACCTCGCTCCGAGTCTTGGGTAATGCCAGAAACATTAAACAGCCAACTTTGGACTCCTAATATTTCCCTGGGGAAACACAAGCGCGGACTAGACTAGCCCAATCTGAGGGAATCATACAAAATCTAGTAAGTCCCTCCACCTGAGTGAGAGTGAAAGCGGCATCTATGCCATAAGTGCGGACGGATTCTGCCAAGGTTTTAACTATCTTAAAGTCTAAAGGCTCATGATATCTTCCCCTGTTATTGTCCTGAAATACAGGGTATGCAAGTCCCATATCTGTATTAACTGTCCTCCAAACTTGCGCATGAAAAGACCTCCCGGAACCTTGGCTCCCCCCCACATACGGGGGTGGGGCAACAGGCATCATATCTTCTTCTAAATTTTCAACCTCCTCCTCCTCAGAATTCTGTTGACCAATATTAGATCCCTCCCCCTTCTTACAGTAGGCATGCGCACCTTGTGTCTCCTTTTTCTTCTTTTTCATTTTTATCTTATGTAGTTGTTGTAACAATATATCAAGGTCCTCAGAACTCGTGTGTCGCTTGTGTTCTCAGGCGTTCTGAATTCGGTCAAGTCTGGGTAGAGCCTTCTCCTATTTTTATCTTCAGGCTCTTTTGCCTTCTCACTACTGTTACTTTTGATACTCTCTGCCACTTCACTATGTGATCCTTCAGATTTTTCCTCATGTAGTTGTTCAAGAACGGCCTGACCCTCACTCACAGCTTCTTGGCATTTACCATCTGTAAGGCAACTACGGACCATTTTCCAAAGGGGTATCACCCCACCCTCTAATATGCCCTGCTCAGAAGCAAAGTCAAGATCTTTGCCTAATTTATCCCAACTAGGTACAGTAAGGCTGCCCGAAAATGCAAACCACGGTGCAGCGATATCTATCTTCTGTAAAAATCTCTGTAAAGTACTATGTTTCACTTCCAGGCCCTTGGAACGTAACAGGCCATCTAGGGCCAGGAGAAGCGGACTTGAAGATGCGGCACCCATGACACAACAACAAAGGAAGCACAAAAAACAAAAGCGAAAGTAGAAGCAAAAGTACACAGTGCAGCTGCAATAAAATGTAATGCTCTCTCTTTCTTTACAGAGGAGCTGCCCCGCTTTGGTCGCGGATCCCACTTACCTGGGACTAACCCCGCTTTGGTCGCGGATCCCACTTACCTGGGACTAACCGGTGCACCACCCCTGACTGCTGAAAGTTCTGGTTCCCGGGTCTCGGCACCACTTGTCGCGACCCCTTGCCCGCAAGGAAGACGCAACTCAGGAATCTTCTTTCAGCAGTTTATTCAGGCCCTTGATATTTCTTCTTCTCCCTCTCGGATGCCCCTCCCAGCCTTAATAAAGCATCTCAAGCCCCAATGCAAAGCTGCCACGTGGAGCTTTCTCATAGGGTGATAAGGGATTACGTGCCAACTCTCCAAAAAAGGAGTTGTTTATCACAGGCCACAGTGGAAGCCGGCGCCATCTTCTAATGGCGGCCACGGTCTATAGGAACGGCTCACCACATATAACACATCCCATTTTATTGAATCCTCACAGCCACTGTAATTCTCAGTTTGGTAACATCAATAAAACATTACCAACACATCAGTTTTCTTCTCCTGAACACACACATATGAACCAAACTCATTCTGTGTGTTTATTCTCTGTTATTGGTTGAATGGAGGGCTAATTACTTAAGCAAGTTTCACACAAGGCAAACAGAAACAAAAAGGCACCCCAAACCTGTTGAAGGGAGATTGAAATTTAGGCTGTGCCCCATGAACAGTCAGTGGAGCATTTCAACTATACTTTCAAAGTCTAATTTAAAATTAGATTTTTCTTCCCTTGACCAAGATAATTTTTGAAATAATTAAAAGATAATGTTTTAGTTAGATTTTTTTCTTCTTCCAAATTTCTTGGTTATAGTTTAGAATGTCCATTTGTTTTAATAGTTAAAAAATACCCAACAACTCCAACAGACACAGTTCACTGGCTACATAGAATAGAGGTAATTCGAATCTTCAGCTGGTGTCCAAATAACCTATTGATTGATTCAACTATCTTCTCTGTAGAACTCATTCAAAAGCAAGCATCAGGGAAAAAGAGAGTAAGTTAACTTGCAGTAAAACATTAAATACCAATCTATAAGTTTTAATCTAAATGTCTTTTTCCAGTCATGGACAAATATGATACTCATTAATTTAATAGTTTTAAAGGATTTCACCCCAAAAGTTAGTTGATATTTTAAAATTTCATTGCTGCTTTTGCAGTCTTTGATATTTTTGGAAGAGACTGGGCTGGTGAAATATTTTTTTGCTCATGAAGGAGAAAAGAAATAAGTGAAAATGTGACCTTTATGGCCTTTTAAGTGTGGCTCAATAGAAGTGCAATGTTCTTATATTTTCCCTTCATTGATGGATAGACATGAGGGGGAGATATGAAATACATAAATAAACACCATAACTTCAAAACAATTATGGAACACAATAGGGAATTTAATGAGTCTGTAATTACTAAACCATAACATTTTAATTAAGGTTCTAATTTGAAAATATGGTTGGCTATTCATGGGGGTCTTTAATTTTTTCCTGATTACAATTTCCTTTAATTACCTAAAGCAAAATTTAAGATCCCTTTATCAAATGAGCCTAATAATTTCAAACAAAACAATACTATCAATGGGATCATAGGGTAACATAAAATTGTTAAAAAAGTTCTAATGTATAAATCTATCATGATTGAAATATATCTTATTACTATACATTATAGAATAATGTTTTGAATAGAAGTGTGCTTAATTAAGATGAAAGTAATGTTTTAATTTCTTGCTTTTTTATTACTGTTTAAATTCAAATTCTTTCTCTCTTGATCCCTCACTTACTTTTATACAATACTTCATGTTGCAGTCGTCTATTTTGATAATTTGGAGAGCTCAGTTTGGGCAAAGATATGTAATTATCTTGTTTGCATGTTTACCAATTGAAAAGCATTTTCCAGTTTTCTCTTAATTTTGTATTTGAACGTATGCAAATTTAATGTTAGACAAACAATAACAAGTAAAGAATTTACTATTCATTAAAAGTTAACCATATATATATATATATATATATATATATATATATATATATATATATACACACACACACACACACACACACACACACACACACACACAAGATACAGGAATTCAGGGGATGGTAGGGGCATAGTAGTTGATATATGAATAGATGATGGAGGAAAATGTTTATTCAAGCCACATGTTTTCTAATAAAGACTTACTCTTATCTATAATTTTAGACAGAGCCAATAAAAACAAGTCTTTTTTTTTCTTTCTTTCCTTTTGGTGGGGGTACCAAGGATTGAAGTCAGGGGCACTTAACCACTGAGTCACATACCCAGCCCTTTTTTTTCTATTTTAGTTAGAGACAGAATCTTGCTGAGTTGCTTAGGGCCTCATTAAGCCACTGAGGCTGGCTTTGAAATTGTGATCCTCCTGCCTTAGACTACCAAGCCACTGGGATTACAGGCATGTGCCACTGTTACTGACTAAAAACAAGTCTTCATGGTTCTACTTTTTTCTTTATTTTTCCTTAGGAAATCACTTTGAGACTATAAAAGATATAAATTCTTGGCTATGTGAACAAGATCTAGTTTCCCTGTTAAACAGAATTCCAGATCATACATCTGTTTTAAACAAAAATTATTGAAATGACAATCACATTTTTAGCAAATTAAAACTAATGGTGCATTAAGTCAAATGTGTTCACATTTGTTTGCTTAAAAACACTATTTTTGCATTAGCCAATTAATTGTTCACTGGTTATACAACATTGTTTATAATAGATTCATTTGAAAGCAAAGAACTGAAATTAGTTTTTGCAATATTTCATTTCCAATATTTCTTTTCATTTCCCTACATCTGGAGAAGTACAGATTAAAACTGACAGTCCATTGCATATGAAAGTGGATTATTAACTGAAATTTCAAGAATATATAATTAATTTTGACTTCTTTATGGCCTTGAGTTTCCATTTTATTAAATGTTTAGAAAGTTAAAATGAAGTGACTGAAGAAAAAAATCAAGAACTAACCTATTCAGCGACAAATTGGCTAAAAAGTCATTGATTTATATATATACATATATATGCATATATTGGAATATATTATAAAATTTTGGATGTATTTTTCCATTTTCCTTTCTTAAACGAAAAGAGATGAAATACAAATGGAAATAGTTTAGTAAAAACCTACAAAAGTCTGAATCATTTTCAATGTATCCATATGAATTTCTTAGCAATTAGGCTAATAAGTAGATTAATGTTATTGATGCTTTTAAAATGCATGAGGTATTTGAATAACAACATTTAGAATGACTATGAACAATTTTTTTCAACATATTGCACGTAATTGTATAATACGATAATTAGGTCTTATAGGAACTAGTGATACAAACTCTTTTTTGTCACTTTCTGGAGTTGAATTTATTCGTAATATAGAAACATTAATATGTCAAGAGTTTTGTAATGTTTTGAACAACCAATAAAAAAAAGAAACATTATCTAGGCAATATCTACCCTTAACTCCTTAAAAAAAAGTGCCATCCACAGTAATGTCTGAAGCCCTTCATGAATCCAGATTGAGTTTAATTAAGGGATCAGAGACTTGTTGCCTAACCACTAAGGGCCTTAAATTAATGTAATCAGTGTATTTTACAAGAATCCAGCTGCAGAATGCATGAGTGGGCAGTTTATATGGAACAGAAATGGGGAAATGAAGAATGAATACAATTTTTAAGCACATTGTACTTTGAGAAAAAAAATGTTTGTGACATTCTTTCATGCAGCACATATTTGAATAGTCTGAACATTGATGGGATATCTAATGCTTAGTAATTCATACAAGAGTAATTCAATATTTAAGTGTGGAACAACAAAGGCATATAAGAAATTGAAAAGTAGTAAACTGTGTTTTAAATATTTTTTAAAGGTCCACAGAGTTGTTTTCTGAAAACACTCTCTGATTATCAGATTATAGGAATGTCCCTCTCTATATTATTTCTATCCCTGAATGCTTAAGGTCTTTTTGAGACATGACTTCATCAATTCATTGAATTAATACCTATTAAGGAACAACTATGCATCAAGCACTGTTCTAAGTTCAAGGGTGCCACCAATGATAAAAGAGATATAAAATAGCCTGCCTCATAGAGTACATTTCTAGTTAGGGCTGTTACAAAAAAAAAAAAAAAAAGATAAATCTATAGATTAAATGAAACATGTCTGTGAGGTAACTCTGCTTTTCTTCAACACAAATGAGATGTGTCTTCTAAAGCGTGTATGTGTGTGTGTGTGTGTGTGTGTGTGTGTGTGTGAGTGTGTGTGTGTAAGACAGACAGAGAGAGAGAGAAAGAGAGAGAGAGAGAGAGAGAGAGAGAGAGAGAGAGATTTGAATGTGACAGTCATACCAGTAACCCTGGAAGCTTAGCTAGATTTAATTGATGCTTTGAATTTTCTCATTCATACAACTTTCCCTGTATCCATTTTAAGGAAATTCTTTCTAGTGCAACAATTATGGTCAGAGCTCAAGTGAGGGAATACATTTAGGATGAGAGAAAATCTGAGCAAGAATGACCCTTTTAGAATTCAGATGCTGTCCTCAGCTCTGGCAACAACTTGTAGAGATTCTGCCAACAACCAGGCTGCTACTTCTGAGTTAAAAAACAAAAACAAACAAGACAAAAAAAAAAAAAAAAAAAAAAAAAAAAAACAGAAATAAGCATCTTGTTCTTTGCAGGTTCCTTAAGTGAAATGCCTTAAAACATAACAAGATGCCAACCAACTGTGTGAGTTGCTCTTAATATACCCCTGAGCACCTCAATAAAGTCACTGGGCATCTTGGCAGATGTAGCCTGGGCCAGTGAACAGTAGTATCACCTATAGGGGTGGGGACCTGGATGTTAGTTCAATGATGTGGCCAAAGTGCACTGTATATTTCCACTCACATTTTTTATCACATTTTGCAATAGTGGTACTTGTTTTTGATGTTACTCTATAATAGTAAGAAATGGGTAATATGGTAATCTCCCAGTACTTAAATATTATAAGCACTTAACATATAATGAACTGATTTTGTATAATAGAAATTTTATTTTCTATCTAGTACTGAGTTACTACATAGTCATATTCATGTATATATTAAGCATATATACTTTGACAAAGTTTATTTGGGATACTGATTCAATAGTATTTTGGATGATTTTAGAGGTGAAGTTGAAAAAAGTAGCCTCTGGCATTTTTCAAGTGTTTGTTTAGGGACAGGAAAAATGTTTATTTGTTGTATTCTTACAATAGGCAAAAATTCTTTGGTATCTGTAAGCACCTGCATCCTCAAGTATAGTTTTTCCTAAGATTATTATGGGTATTTATGAGTTCCTTGGCTATAATTTGCCTTTAGATTAATTATTTTGGATAAGCAAAAATAATATGCCACTCAACTACGTATTTTCTCTATCTTGCTTTAGACTTTTAAAAGCACCCCCATATTCTTTTATATTAGTTTGCCTTTAAAAAAAAATCTATGCATTGTAGCAGGAATCATTGCTACAGCATGTGCCTAGTATGCACCCTGATTTCAATCCAAGACACTTCAAAGAAAAATAGTAAAATATGAAGATTAATAAAAAAATTAAAACTAATTGGGTGAAGCAGGTAGTACTATTATTTAGGAGATTTAGAATTTAAGCCATAAAATCAAACAACTTGCAAAGGTTAAAAACTGGTTATTCTAAAAAATATAGACTCAAATTGATCCTCCTGAAGCTAAATGTTCAATTATAAATAAGCAATGCAAGTTCATTGATCTATTTCCTAACATCTATCATATTTTATTAAATATGTTTTATATAGTCAAGGATAATAAAACAATTCATGATTTACAATTTCTTTTGATCCTTTTATGTTCATAATATGGCAAAATAGAACAGTATTTTGCTCAAAGAATTAGCTGAAATGACTTAGAACCAAACACAGTAAGTCATCGCCATGAGCATGTCAACTTGCTCTTTCTCTGTCACCTTTACTGATTTTCCCTTTGACAGTACTTCCCTTTGTGTTCTCTTTTCATTTTTTCCTTTACAGAAATTTTCTTATAAAATTCTCCTATACTACTCTCTTCATTCTTCTCCATTTTTTTCCTTCCATAAGCTCATTTCAATCAGGCATTTGATGTTATCAAAGATTCTCTTGTCAAGCTCATGAGCATCAGCCATTTTGATAATTCCAATAACCACATACTTTTAGAAATCTTCCTATCAACAGCCTTTAAACCAGTTGATTTTCCAATAGTTCTGGCTGTTTGATGCCGTTATGTCTATCTTCTTCTTACCTCAATAGCAGCCTCTTCTTGGTTCTTTATTGTTTTTGTTTTCTGCTCTATTCCCTAACTTTTGTATACAGCTATGCCTTAAATCTCAATTTTAAACACTTCTTCTTTTCAGACTTGATCTGCTGAAGATTTCTGCATCAGCATTCCATGTTCTATTTATACAAAGAAAGCCAGTTCTGGTTTTTCTCATTTACTCTAGGCTTACCCTGTGTTAAGCTTGATAGATCTTAAACTGTATGCAAGCAAACTAAACAAATGATCCACAGCAACTCCTCCCCAACTGTAGGGAATGCTGAGTCTGCTTCACTATACTGGCCTGTTCTCTGTCTTTCACACTTCCTGTGCACATTCTTGTGTGCCTACCTCCACTCCATGAAACTCACTTCCCCCAAATCATCATGGCTCCCCAATCTCTTTCAAATCATTTATTATTTTTCAAAGAGACTTACCATGACCACTATCTTTAAATTACAATTTCCTTCTTCCACATCAACACTTTCCAGAAGTTCTTCCTCCCATAAAAATGTATTTTCTTTGACCTATACAATAATACATTTTTGTTGATTTGCATATATGTCTACACACATGAAACTAAGCTTCATGATGAAGATCTTCCGCCCACTCTGTTCAAAGACTTATATCCATAGCTCAGCATATTACCTGACATATAGTAAGTGCTCAATATAAATTTGTTGAGAAAAATGAAGCAATAACTAAATATAATTTTCACATAAGACTCACAATTGTGATAACCAGTTGTATAACTATGTTGACAATTTTATTTAGGTAAATAATTTGATGGATGCCTGAATATTTAGGATTTCTCTTATTTGAATCTATAACTTTGTGTACAAGAAGTGTATGGAATGATACTATTAAAAACACAGAAAATGTATATTCAGTGAAAGCAAAGTAGGTGTTTAGTTTTAGAGGTCTTTTCTCTTTTCTTGACACCTATAATCAGAGGGAACTTTAAACAAAATCCACTTACTGTTACCAACTCTAAATGATCAAAGAAATGTATGACTATTATTAATGGAATTTTTATTTTCAATATATCTTAGAATTTAGAAAAATATTGATAATGCATATAAAATTAAAGTAATTATGTTATTAAAAAGTTACACATTTTCTTTTTTGCATGATAAGAGAATTAAAATACTAATATTCAAAATAGATGTAAATTCTGAGAATTAATTTCTCAAGCATGCAGTTGTGACATAGAATTATGATACTGGCTAGCTATTAACTATATGGACAACCAATGAACAAAGTTACAACACAAACCGAAGTTTCCTTAATTATGTTTTCAACTGTGCTTCATCCTATTAAACAACAGTTATTCACAACACATTTTTATAATATTATTAACAAATCAATCACCAAATGATGTTCTGAGTCTGGTAGTACTATAATTTAGATCTTAAATGGTCCTCAGGGTCCATGTGTTAAAGATATGCTCACCAGGAAAGTGAGATTAGAAAGCGGTGGAATTTTTAAGAGATGGGGCCTAATGGGAGATTAGGTCATTGGGAATGAGGGGGATATGCTCTCAGATAATTTTCTTCTTCTTCTGCATCCTGAGCATGGTGCAGGTATTTTGCTCTGGACTGCACTTGCATCACAATGTGCCACAATGCCACAGGATAGCAATAATGCCCACTGATCATGAACTAAAACTCAAAAGCTCTGAGACCAAAATAGATCTTTCTTTTTATAAGTTGATTTTTTCCAGGTATTTGTTATCGAAGGCTGAATAGAACAGGTAGTTTCATTTGGAGATAAGTTGGAAGGTGTATAGTAGATAAAAATTACCTACCCTATAATCAATATATTGCACTGGTTTACTATCATCCCTTCCACATTTTACCTCAATTCACAGTCTATTGAGGTAAAACAGATAATGACATTAAAAACAAACTAGTCATGGTTACTACAGAAGAAAACGGGGAGGGAGAGAGAAAAAGAGAGTGGGGGGAGAGAGAGAGAGAGAAGGATAGAAATTGAAAGGAGAATGAGTTCAAAATTTTGAAAAAGATGAAAGTGTTTTTCAAAGAAAAGGTAAATTATTAGAGATGAATAAAACTAATGAATGTAATGATGCTCCATTAACCTTCCTAAGAAGAGCTTTACTAGGAAAATAATCAGTTCATTAGGTATGCTAGTATATCCTCCAATGCCAAAGATATCCTAACTCCCAGAACAAATACATAATAAGAGAGAATTAAAGTTACAAATGGCATTGCTGTTGCTATCCAGCTACCAAAAGGGGTTGGGAAGAAAAACTGGATTACTATGGTGGGACCAGTGAAATGACAGGGCCTTATAAGTAAAACAGAGTCAGAGTTATGGAAGGAGATATGGTAGTAGAAAAACATCTTTGAGATATGTGGTTGCCAGCTTTAAAGACACAAGGGTACAGAAAGAAGTAAGTGGAGTCACTAGATTTTGGAAAAGGTGAAGAAATGGATTCTTTGCCAAAGCATCTAAAAAATAATATAGACTGCACAACACCTTGATTTCAACACAATAAAATTCATTTTGGACTCTGGCATGAAAAATGGCAAGAAGTTTTTGGTTGTTTCAAGATTTTAAATCTGTAGTAACTTCTTACAGCAGATATAGAAAACGAATACAATGACTTTTGTTTCTGATTGTGTCATATTTTTCTGTTAGAAAATATGAAAATTATTTAAAATTTAAAATAAAAACACACCTCTTATTCTTAGACAAAACTGTCCCTCATGCCTATATTTAACATCTGTTTAACATATGCTAGTCTGCTTTCCATTACTGTGACAAAATACCTGAGATAATAAACTTCAAATGAGTTGGTTCAGAGTTTCTGAGATTTCACTTCAGGTTCACTTGGCCCTTTTGGCTTTGGGTATTTGATGAGGCATACATCATCGTGGGAATGTTTCACTGAGGAATCTACTCATTTCATGGTGACTAGAAGTAAAATTATAGACAGAAAGGAGCTGGGGTCTCAATATTCCCTTCATTAAGGCACACCTGTAATCACCTATCTTCCTTCCACTTGGTTCCATCTTCTAAAGGTCCTCTCACCTCCCAATGGCAAAAAACTGAGGACCATCTTTTTATGTATTGGCTTTTTGGGGAAACTTAAGTAAACCACAGCATATGGCTACCAGAATATATCTCTATCTTTCAAAACAAGAACAGTTTTTGGACACACACACACACACACAAACACACACAGTGCTTTTTCCACATAAAATGTAAAATTTCCACTATAAAATGTAAAATTCAAATATTATTAATATCTCATTATTACTTTGAATACTTTGTCCTATTCCTCTACTTATTCCACAATTATTATTTTGTCAAATATGTTATTTTTTTAGATTATGCACAATTTTACAAATAAATTTAGAATTCTTCCTAATATTTCTAATGCATCATAATACTCCAGGCCTTTCCAAGATATCTGTTTTTCAACATTCAGAACAAATTGACTTTACTGAACTAGTTCAACAAGTACACCTCTATTTTTGCAGTAAAAAAAAAAAAAATTGTATCAGTCAACATTTGCTCCCATTCTTTCATATCAGCCCATAGGGTGGGGTGGGGGGGGATAAATGTGTTAGTCTCTCTCCCAACTTTTAAAGAAAACAGCATATCACACTGAGAACTTTACCTTTTCAATCAGCCTTGCTCCACAGCTTCACCTCCTTCATCAGATTAGTCAGCAGTGGTCTTCAGATGCAGAATTGCAGATATCGGTTTTCTTTTATTTGAGCCCACCAGGAAAGGAATACATTTATGTTGCTGTTCTTTGGCATAGAAAGCTCACCGTGGGTAATCATAAATTCTCATTTTATTATTTGATTATCAAAATGATCTTATAAGAAAGTGCATATTCATAAAGGTGAAGAAAGTCACGTTAGGAAGCCAGGACACTTTTTTATGCTTGAAAATAAGAATCAGCATATTGAAAAATTAAAATATTATGTCTCTAGGCATAAGTGAACGACTTTGACAAATAAAATAGAATATCATCTTTAAAAGTAGGTTTTATTAATCTACTATATAACATTAATGTGAATGACCTTGTTGCTAAGCTCAATTCTGACCATATTTTGGGGGTGTACCTGGGATTAAACTCAGGGGCATTGGACCACTGAGCCACATCCCCAGCTCTATTTTGTATTTTATTTAGAAACAGAGTTTCACTGAGTTGCATAGCATCTTGCTGTTGCTGAGGCTGGCTTTTAACTCATGATCCTCCTATCTCAGCCTCCCAAGCTGCAGGGATTACAGGCATGCACCCCTGTGCCTGGCCTGACTATATTTTTGTTGAGCAAAAGATTTTTTTTAAGCAAATGGTCTTTAAAACATGCAGGCTGGTGCTGACATGCACATATTGTACATTTTTTTTGAGAGGCCAGAATTGAAAAGAATGAGTATGTTTACTTTTAATTATTCCATTGCCATTCCCTTCTAATTGTTTTGTAATAGTTTCTTCCAAGCACTTTTTTGACATAGTTTTTTTTTTTCTTAGTTCATCTCATATCAAAGATTGTGCCATGCTGATGCAACCTAATACAAAAGTAAAATAAAATACTTGTTCATGAGAAAACAACCCCTCTCCAGGGTTTAATAATCCTGGTGTTAGTGAAACACTGATTTTCTAATTTGGCTGGATGAAGAAAAAGAATCTGGATTGTAAGGTGACAGCTATGTCTTTCCTCAAGGTGCCACTCAGTGCATTATATCTCCTTGTAATTACAACATTCTGTGGGTCCTCTGACTCCCTGAAATAGATCTGTTCCTGAGATAGATTTTTAAATCTAGAGAGAGTAGCAGAAATTCTATGGAACCAAATTTGGGACTAAACCTTAAGAAGACTTGGAAGCTTCTGCTTTTGCACTTCTTGGCTCCTTGAGCTGCCAAATAAGAATTTCAGCTTCTTTGTTGTAGATGCAAGTGGATGTATACACAAGACTGGGGCCCTAGTTAGAATAAGATATATTCCATGCATGTGTCATTTTATCAAAATGGACTCTACTGTCATGTATAACTAAAAAGAACCGATAAATAAATAAATAAATAAATAACAACAACAACAAAAAGTGAACTTATGCTGTGAAAAAAGAGTGGCACAGGACTGATCACACACACACACACACACACACACACACACACACACCTAGGATAAGAAGCAGGTTTATTGACAAGGCTGCTCTGCACAAGGAGAGGGACAGTAGTAGCAAGGAGGGAGAGCAGCAGCAACTCTCCTTGATGTTACCTTTTATAGGCTAGAATCATGACCACGTGCTAGGGGCGGGTTTAGTCGTGACTGGCATAGTACACTCCCCTGATCTTGTGGAAGGCAAGTTTGTTTCTTGGGAACAAAGATAGACAGTTTTCCTATCTCTCAAAGGGGAAACAGGAAAGCAGCATATCCTTTTATCTTCTCAAAGAGAGAATAGGAAAACCAGTGTGTCCCCATCCCAGGGTCAGTAAGTTGTCTCCTATTTCTCAATAGAGAAGAGGGAGAGACCAGCACATCTCCAGGCTGGTAGATTTTATCTTGGGGTACTTTCTATTTCTTGGGAATAAGAACAGTATTCATAAAGTGGAGGTGGGGAAAAGGAAGATGGCTGTAATTATGAAAATAAGAATCAGCATATTGAAAAATTAAAATAAAAATTAAAATTCACTGCAGAAGCCAAGTGAAAAGGAAGAGTCCTCAGATTCCATCTAAAAAGACCCAGCCCTGGTCTGAAAACATCAGAATGGAAAGCTCCTTCTATTCCCCCAAATATTTTCATCAATAGAAACAAGGTTTCACTGAGTTCAGAAATCCTTGGTGATTCTTACTTTCTAGCCCTTCTTGCCCCAGAGAAAGGAAACTGAATGGAATCATCTTGGACATTGTAATTCCAGTGGCCATCTAATTACAATGACATGAAAGATCCTAGCCAAAACAGCAGTCTTCTTCTCAACTAGATGATGGTTAATACCAAGTTTTGATTCATTACATATTACATGAACTATATAATTTTCTCACTGAATCATGTAGAAAAAGGTTTTTCCCACTCTGCATCCCTCTTCCACTTCCTTCCTCTCCAACTGCTCCATTCCCATGATCTTCCATTGTCGAGGTTTTTAGCTCCCCCCTTCCCTCCTGCCCTACGGGAGAGATTGGGGGAGCACGCCCGACCAGGAGGAACCAAGAAAGGTAAAGGTTGACTGGCCACCCACACCCAGCTGTCCCTCACTGGAGGACAATCAGACACACCAGGGAGAACAGTCAAAGCAGGATCTCCTTTAATGAGAAAACACACACAGCTAATATAATGTACAGGAACAATCAATCAGGGTAAAGGTCAGCAGGGTGGGGAGAGTTCACCCATAGGACACCCATCCTACCAGCAGTAATGGGAGACATGAACTGTCCTGAGGGCAGAAGGGTTCTGAGCCTATCCTACAGGTGGGCTGATTCTTCATCACAACCCACAGCAATGCCTTCTGGCTAATCGCCAGGCGCTATCTTAGCCACATGTGGCCCCAGGACTGGGAAGCGGGTAGCAGCCAGCAAGTTAAGTTTCCTCTTTTTTGATGCAACATGTCCCACTTTAAATCATGCCCTACATTCCATTAGGGTGTTTGTTCTTGTTGTATTCTCTGACAATATTAATAACTTAACATTGCTGACTACTTACCATGCACTGAGCTTTAAACTTATTAATTTATTAATTCACAAAGTAACTCATAAAGTTTATCACCATTTGGAGATACACTGCAATTATATTATCTCCTCAGAGGAATCACCTTGTATACTATATAAAGTTAGAATCCCTGCTTGATCTTTCTTCATAGCATCAATTATGGTTTGACATATTAAAATATATATATATATATTTGTTTTCACAGTTTATTTCACTTCTAACTAAAATCTAAGAGACTAGAGTTTTGGGTTTTATGTTTGGTTGGTTGGTTTGGTTTTCACTAGCTACTACTAAGTCCCTGTGCTCAGAACAGTACCCTGACACATAATTGGGCACAAAAAATTGGTTCTCAAATGCAAAACAAAATAGAACACTTAGAATTTTAATCCACTTTACAGTCTGATATTGTTTGGCTATATTCTAATTCTCTAATTCTCTTATATCACTAATGCAATTGTTACTTAAATATTACTTTACTTTTATAGATTGTGGCATAGAGATTTATTTTTTTATGGCTCAAACAAGAAATAGGAAATTTGAGTATAGGACACAACTAATTTTCTTCCAATAACCCACACATAATTTACTATGAACAAACAATTTCTGAAATGTGTTTGACTCTTAATGAGCTATGAATTTAACTATGAATTCTGGCAACAATGAGTTCTATATGTACACTGCAAGAGGGACTTAAATTCTGGTTAGCAACACTTGCCAACACCTCTACCATCCATGTCTTTACTGTAAAATTAGGATAATGATATTAAAGTCTATGTGTATTCACATATGAGTCATGACAGTCAAGATATAAATACAACATATTATGATATAGTAACAACATATATTTGGGTATCAAATATGTCATAATAATACTTTTACTTTGAGAGCTTTTATGAGTGAGTTAGTAAAAAAATGAACAAAAAGGCAAAATGAACAAAAGGCTTAAAATTCTAATTTATGGAAGTGACTATACATAGAAGATGATTAACCTTCTAGATATTTAGTAGTTGTTGAACATTAACATTACACATACTGATTTTCTCTAACATTATTAAATTAAAATAAATTCACAATATTCAATGCAGCAAATGATTTGAGAATATAACCAATTTTATATGCACTTATAAGTAGTGTAAATTGGTAAAAATATTTGGGGGAATATGCTGGGAGCCATTAGCCAAGTAGGTATGACAATTTCCTTGCCAGCGTACCCCATGTTGCTGACATGTTGCAGCGACATTGAATGTAGGTGACCTTGCTCAAGGACCAAGGCAGATTAGGGTGTTCCCGGTTTTAAGATAATCGTGTTTAGGGCGTTCCCAGTTTAGGTTCCAGGTTTAAGGTTTAAGATTATTCCTCCTGGGAATAGGGCGTATCCTGCTGCCTGAGTTCCCCTTGAGTTCTCACGTGATTCAGACAGTATATTTTGGAGATAGAAGCCCAGAGAACGTGAATTTGGGCAGAGAACGTGGATTTGGGCAGAGAACGTGGATTTCCCCAGAACGTGATTGTAGACGGCTGGTGTGAGTTCGGGAATAAAGAGTTGCTGTTTGAATCTACAAGCTGTGTGGTGGCTCGTGATTGTGTGCCCAGCCAGACTGTGGCATTTGGTGGCCCGTACGGGGAACTTCTGAAGCTTAGAGGTAAGTGAAATTTCTCACCCTTCAGGAAGAGAAAAAAAAAAATGGGTGAACATTTCAAAAAACAATGTGTTATTGTTTTGATTTATTTTGTTTTTATTTCAAGTTGCCTGTTCCTAGAACTTTCTCAGGCAAACTGGGGAAAATGGTTGGCTCAAAGTTTGAAGTTGTTCGCCTCCGAGCAAGAGAAATTGTTAGAGGAAGGAGGCACCCCAGTGAGACCAAGAACAATTAGGGCATATGTTGATACAATACAAAAATGTAGCCCATGGCTTTTTAAAGACGAGTTATTAAGTATATCAATGGGACCATCATGGTATCCTGTAGAAAGATTTTTCTTCAACAAGAAAGAGAGGGCTAGTTCTGTTTGCTACACTTGTCTAAGATCTTGGTTTCTACAAAGTTCTGATTAATTTACAAAGCTAAAATGTTGAAACAACAACCACTCTTTACTTATTAAGTTCCATAAGGTAATATATTTAAACATTATGTGTGTTTTCATAAATTGGTAAATGGAAAAATGTTTAATATTGCTTTGTGTCTATGTCTTTGCTAAAACAAGGTTACTAAGAGTTAAGATTCTATTATGTGTAATTTATATACAAAGAGTAGAAAAATTTTCAGTTGGGTTTCAATTATAGTATCATAAAAAACATGAAAGCCTTTCATCTTATTAAAGTGGAGTAATTTGTCTAAATCAGAAATTTTATAAGAGTTGTTTCAAAATGTAAATTTATAAAAAGGGTTAATGGTTAAAAAAGAGATAGAAAAAGATTCAAGATGTGAAAATATATTTTAATATAAAAGGTTAAAGGAAAAAGAAATGTTTCTAGATGAGATAATCTCTGTGTGGTAAAGTAAAAAGTTGTAAAATGCCATTTAAAAAGATTTTGAGGAAACTAGACTTACTTTAAAAGCTTGAGAAAGGAAGAAAGAAGAAAAAGGTATTTGTACATGGCAGATTGAGACAAAGCTTCTCAATGGAGTTAAAAAAAAAGGCTTTGGTTGAAGGGCAGCCATGTAAACTAACATTGAAGCGATTTAAACAAAATCTAAGCCTCGTTTAAAAGAGTGAAGTTGTAGGTGGTGAAAAAGTACATTTAAAAGTACAGTATAGATGATAATTAAAAGGCTTTAAAAGGTTAAATTGAAGGTGGTCGAGATACCTTCATGGTGGAAAAAAGATTGCTTTATTGCATCATTCGAAGCCTAGTTAATCTTAAAGGCATTACTTTAAAAAAAAATGGGAAGATAATAGGATAAAAGATATTTAGATAAATAAGATTAAAAATTTAAAGTGAAAAACTTTAAAGACAGAAGTACAGAAAGGTAAAAAAAGAGAGAAGATGTAGAAAGATAGATTAAAAATTTGAAGTGGAAAACTTTAAAGACAGAAGTATAGAAAGTTAAAAAAAAAAGATAAAGAAGATGTAGAAAGATAAAAAAATGTAGGAAGACAAAAATTTTAAACCTACAAAATAGGAAGAAAAAAAAAAACTAGGAGGAAAATAAGCAACTAAGGGTAAATATACAAACCTTAAAAAAAAAAAAACTAGAAGATAGAAATAAGAAAAAATGGTTGAAAATGTCAAGTAAAGGTATTTCAGATAGAAAATGTAAGAAGCTAAGACAACTATTAGATACAGACATACTTATTAAGCAAAAAGAGGGAATTGGAAAGGGGTATATATCCCCCAAAGATAAACTTAAAATAACGCTTTTTACTCTAAACTTTTTAAATTTGGATTCATCAGGACTTAGTGCTGCAGAAAGACATATGTATCCAAAAAATGTACATAAGCCTAAAGTACTTTGGAAAGATATTCTAACAGGACAATGGAAAGGTCCTGACCCAGTGATTGTCTGGAGTCGGGGTTTTGTTTGTGTTTTTCCACAGGGAGAACAGCAGCCGATTTGGATTCCAGAGAGGTTAACTAAAACAATTTCTACAGATCGAAAAGAAGATGATTTGACTCAAATCCATAACAGCTGATATCCAGAGCTCCAGCTTGGCCATTCTTACATCTGCAACAGTGATTAACCAGTGATATAATTTTTATTTCCTTGCCAGCGCACCCCATGTTAATTGTGGTAGTGCTGGCATATCTTTGCTGATGGTGTCACCAGTGATGCAGTTTTTCCCAAGGAGCCGTCAATTGGCTTGGTGTCGTGGCATTTCTGTATCCTCCTCCCTTCTGCTAGTGATGGTCTAAAATTTGGGGGCCAATGGCTTATGCTGGACCGGTAGTCAGTGACGGGTATGATCCAATTACAGTGGTATCAACCTAAGACAGGAGGCTGACGCCTAAAGGTCAGTTTTCCGATGACGGGTAAGAACCATATGTTGAATTGGACAACCTACCAGGCACGGTCCTTAAGCCACATTAACCTCACTCCCCCACTGGCACCAAGGCCAAATTTGGGGGCCAACAGAGGTGAGGCAAAGAACCTCACCCCCCCACTGGTGCATAGACCTATCCACAAGTATGGCTGTATGCTGGACCGGTAGTCAGTGACGGGTATGATTCAATTGCAGTGGTATCAACCTAAGACAGGAGGCTGACGCCTAAAGGTCAGTTTTCCGATGACGGGTAAGAACCATATGTTGAATTGGACAACCTACCAGGCACGGTCCTTAAGCCACATTGCTTGTTGTTTAATTAATCAGAAGGGGGGAGATGCTGGGAGCCATTAGCCAAGTAGGTATGACAATTTCCTTGCCAGCGTACCCCATGTTGCTGACATGTTGCAGCGACTTTGAATGTAGGTGACCTTGCTCAAGGACCAAGGCAGATTAGGGTGTTCCCGGTTTTAAGATAATCGTGTTTAGGGCGTTCCCAGTTTAGGTTCCAGGTTTAAGGTTTAAGATTATTCCTCCTGGGAATAGGGCGTATCCTGCTGCCTGAGTTCCCCTTGAGTTCTCACGTGATTCAGACAGTATATTTTGGAGATAGAAGCCCAGAGAACGTGGATTTGGGCAGAGAACGTGGATTTCCCCAGAACGTGATTGTAGACGGCTGGTGTGAGTTCGGGAATAAAGAGTTGCTGTTTGAATCTACAAGCTGTGTGGTGGCTCGTGATTGTGTGCCCAGCCAGACTGCGGCATTTGTGCCCAGCCAGACTGCGGCAGGAATAGAAGGAGCTTTCCATTCTGATGTTTTCACAGTAAGCTTGCATTCAGTGGGCTTATGTACATTCAGAAAATAATATCCTCTGAGTATTCTGGTGAGTAATGATAAAATATCCTAAGCCCTTGAGTTTAATTATCCTTATAAGATATTAGAGATGAACTAAATGTCATATTTGCCATCATGAAAACACTCCTCTTAGAAATCTCTCAGCACTTGAGAATGGTGCAATTATTTTAAAATATGGAGCTGTTGACTGGGATAACCTACTGGGATTATATGGCAACACATACACAAAAACCTTAATAGACTGTCTTAAATTACATGAAATCTGAAAGGCCTAACCAATGGCTAATGGCTTCTCTTTATTTCATTGTCTACTAGGTAATTCTAGGGACTGACATTGTTTATTGTCTCATTTAGTTGAACATTTTAAACTTCTGTTGCTTAAACCAAGTGAACTGGTATGCATAGCCTTGATACTTACATATAATGCAAAAACATTCTGAAGTTTGCACATTTTCCTGGTTGTTATTAACTAAATAAAAAGCAAACAAACTAAAACTTGCTATAATTGTTCAACAACAATGATGTAAAATAGAAGAGTGTTTATGAACAAAATGAATCCAAGAAAGAAATAAATTTCAGGATATTTTAACATGCTCACTTCAATGGAAGTAGAGCATGATATTTACTCTTAGTAAAAGCTAACAGCAAATTCATGATTTTAAAAGATGAATTGAGTTATAGTTTTTTTTTTTTTTAATTTGTTCTAGAGATTGCAGGAGAAAAAAAAAGAAAAAAAAACTTGAAATGATAATCTTCAGATTTTGACTAATTTTACCCAAAAGGAAGATGAATTAGATAATGTGGAACTGTCCAGAAAAATGATCCATAGTGGTCATATGATTTTGAGATGTTAAAGAATTAAACAAGTGCCATAAAGCCAGATCAGCCTGATCAAAAGCTGGAAAATTACATTTCAGTGAAAAATTTTAAATTATTAAATTCCCTATTTTTAAATATTGATTATCCTTTTAAAAAACTTGACAGTTATAAATAGCTGTAGCACTGAAATAAAGGAGTACAATCTAAACAGGCTGAAATGTCTCCCTGAGCATTTCATTACATTAAAGTATATTTAAAGTAGATATGATTATATAACCACAGAAGACTGAAAGAAAATGATATGTGCACCTTTAAAAATGTCATATTATCCTGCTTCGGATAACTGATCATTGACATTACATATACACAAAATATCTAATAAAAATAAATAACAATGTTTCATTTAGCATGCCTTAAATAAACACATGGGAAAGTATGCTAGAGACAATGCAGGCATATTCAGCTATTTTATTTTTCTGTTCACATTGACAGATTTTTGATTGTCCAGTGTATAGCAAGAAGTGTAAATAAATCAAAAGGCAAAGTTAAAAAAATCCACAAATAGTAAATTGTGTAAATGGAGAGAGAGAAAGAAGGAGAGAAAGAGGACTCTGGAAAAATACTACTCATAGTAAATATAGAGAAGCTATGTTGGTCAGAACACTGAAGTCTGGTAAAGATTTTTTGAAGAGCTATTTTAAGGGATTTAACTCATAGTATAAAGTTGCTGTTAATAGTGTGATTTTGAGAATCACTTGGAATCACAACCTATCTATATCAATTGCTCACTATATAACCTAGAGCCACTTACTTGAACAGTTATCTTATAAAGCATCTGTGACCCTGCATTGACCTTTTGGGCAGTTTTTTCGAATTTTTCATTCATACTTGGGATTTTATGGTGTTTAACCTGTTGTTACAAAATTTATTACTATTCAAGTAAATTAAGAAATCTTTTAAAATGATTTTGAAGCTATGATGCCTATGTTTAAATCTTTTTAAAAAGAGTTAAGTCATCAAATGAGATTATTAAAACTATCACTTTGCTTTCAAAGAACAATTAGTGATGTTGCTTTTATGTTTGTCAGGCAGCAAAAGCAGGATAAGAAACTTTCATGAAAGGAAAACTAATGAATCGTAATGTTTTTTTTTACTCATTTGCATATTATTGATTTTGTTTTCTTTTTCAGAAAAATTTTACTTTTAAAAGTATTGATTAGCAAATAGAATATGTTTGAGTTGCTACAGAGAAAGAGAATTCCTTTATTTTAGTTTAATTTACTGTAAAGATAATGGGGACATTCATTATTTCTCCTAATGACTAATGTAATCAAGGTATGTTGATGTAAATAAAAAACAGCATGTGCTTGTCAACAGATTAAGAGATGTTTTAGTTTTTTGCTCTTCCAGTTCTATTTAGTTGATGATCAGTCATTAGATAAGGTTAACCAAATTTTATGGCCCTTAAATGTTCTTAGTACATATTCATTCGACTAAGTTTTCTTTGATTACAGAGTTGAAGCAACTTTTGAACTTTCTAATGCTAAATCCCCACATCTTTGCTTTTTACTTTTAAAAATCTATGATACTGCACAGATACATACTATAATTGTTTTTCATATTTTCTCAGCCAACTCAATTACAGAGGCATTTCCAGCTGTTCCTAGATTGCTTGGCTCTTCCCTGGTTTGAGGCTCTCTTCTGTTGTAGATTTTCACTGTCCATACTTCTGATTGTCTTCTTCATTAGAACTATAACTCTGTTTAAATCAAGTGTATACTCTCTAATCCCATAGAATTTTATCTTTGTCTACAATGTATTTTTTAGGATTTTTCTCTTACACATAAATTCAGCTACCCCTAAAAATAATGCTACAGGGCATTATACCTCTTTATAATTAGCATTAAGACAATGTTATTAACATATTTCACCAATATGAAATATAAAATTCAAGAAACTTAGCTTACATAAAGAGTATATAACTTCAAACAAAATCTTTCTTAATCAGCATGTGTCATAGATTAAAAAAAAAAAACAAACTAGGCTTCTCTGTGTGTTTTTTAAAATTGTTTTTAGTTGCAGATGGACACAATATCTTTGTTTTATTTATTTATTTTAATATGGTGCTGAGGATGGAACCCAGTTCCTCACACATGTGAGGTAAGCGCTCAACCCCTGAGCTACCACCCCATCCCCTCTCTGTGTGTTTAGTTGAGTTTGGAAACTATGTCTTTTTAGAGCCACTCATCTCCTTGGCTTTATGATTTTCTATGGTTGTGAAGAGCACTCTGTGCTTAGGTACAGAAAGAAAATGGATGGAGCCACTGTTAGGAAGTTTCTAGGTTTGAAAAGACATATTAATGCTGTCAGCTACTGAAAATACTGCCCAGAATCATGGAAGTGGTGGGCTGCACTACATCAAAAGGAAAGAAGAGGTGCTGGGGATGTGGCTCAAGTGATAGCGTGCTGGCCTAACATGCGTGAGGCACTGGGTTCGATTCTCAGTACGACATAAAAATAAAATAAAGATATTGTAAAAAAACAAAAAAGGAAAGTAGAGCCAGTGCATGCTTGTAATCCCAGCAATTTGAGAGGCTGAGCCAGGAGGAGCCTGAGGCAAGAGGTTTGCAAGTTCAAAGCCAGCCTTGGCAATTTAGCAAAGCCCTAAGAAACTTAGTGAGAATGTGTGTCAAAATTTAAAAAATAAATAAATAAATAAGATTTTAAGGGGAAGAGGAAAGAAATAAGTGAGGAGGGATACAACCGTGAGAGTTGTAGAACTACACTAGATGTCTGGATCAAGTCAATTAACACATTTAATAGTACTTAGTGTATAATTTAGAATAATAGAAAATTTGTTTAAAGATTCAAGAGTTTAGAAATAGATTAGTTTCTCCTCACAACTAATTCTAGGCCTTCATCATGTTACAGTTACTGGTACACTTTGGTAGTTTAAAAAACTTGAAATGAGAAGATTAAAGAAACAAAAGCCAAGTTTTTACATAATACTGAATCTGGATAAAATTAGCATTGCTAATTTACTCACTCCTTTGCTATTAACAATTTTCTAGAATTAAGCAGTGATAGACGGTTTCATTCTCCATATTGTTATTGTCATTAGAGGTACCATATGTAAACATTTAGTACTTCTATCTGATAATAAGTTATCTTTACCTTAATTGGTATTTAGGATCTCTGTGTTCTGGATGAAAAATCAGGTAATGATGCTTATTTGGGGATAGTGCTAAATAACAACATATGTGGCTGTCACAATATGCTCAGAGGTCCCCCCAAAAAAAGATAAAAAGGGAACATTTCTACACTAAGAAAGAATATAGTAGTTACAGCTAAAACAACCATTACTAATTATCCTCAATGCCTGTTTCCAATATTTGGATCTTTCATACATGTATTTTTTTTTTTTTAATTTTGATCATCTTTGTTTTATGTTGTTTCCACTGGTATAGGATGTCAGCTGACAGAGTATACACAGAGAGCCAATTTAAAAATCCCTCTCCTGCCTCACCTTTCTTGAAACTGTTAAACCTCTTCCTAATTCAATAGAAAATGTTTTACCAACTTGTTTTATGTTTACATATACAATATTTGCATGATTTCAAGTTCTGGAGTAGTAAAATTTAAATGCTGTGAATACAATAAAGGCAATAGCTAATGATTAGAAGATGTTTATAATACATGGTGTTTTTTAGGACATCCTTAAGGACTAATCATTCTTCCAGATATTATATCCCATCTAAAAAGGAAAGTTATTACAGCACTGAGGGAAAGAAGGAACAAGGGTTAAACTATGGTTTGCAAGTTGAAAAATGAAAGAAGGATATCCCTTCAATAGTTTATATTCTGTTCAGAATATCAATTATGGAACTATATTCAGGGAGTATTTTTCAGACTACATTTCCTAGATAAGAATGAGGAAATTAATTTGTTCTACATTATTCCAACTAAAAAGGACAATGGCTAGTTTGAGGGTGATTCTCTAACAAAAACTAATGAACCACCTACATTGCTCACCTTCAAATCTTTCAAGACAATTTTCAAATTTGAATAGTGAATAAAACCTTGAATAGGAGATCCAATCTTTGATGAAATAATTGATATCGATTTGAATGGTAACATGACAAATAAGAGGATCTTAGATTGCTAAACTCCTATGTCCCAAATACATGAGAGGCCTTGTCTGGAAGTGTTTTTCTCAATAAAACTCATATTTCAAAATAGGTTATCAAAGGAATGTTCAGTGAGAGTACATATAAAACATAGCTCATATAATGGGAATAGAATATAGTAAGCATATTCAGGAATTATAATGGTACAATTTTATCTAGGAAAAAACCAAAACTCTAAGCAATATAGGAAGGAAATATGGGAGAGAATAGATCATAGCATAAATTTATCTAGTTGATAATAACTTAGTGCTAGGTCTTTGAAGAAATTTGGATCCAGGGTCCTGATCTTAATGTATTATGTTACTGTAACCTGGAAAATATTAAGTGGATCTCATCTCTGCCACTTGTATTTTTTAAAAAAGGAAACATTTTGTCTTAGTTCCTTCAAATACAAAATCTGTGGTAATCTGTTAATTATTTTGGGGGATGAAATAACAATGCATGTGAGCAGCATTTGGTAGTCAAATTGTAAAATAAAGAAGATCCTTACTGAAAGTGATTATTTATTAACTACTTATATAACTTCATGGGCCACACATTACTACAGGTTGTATACAAAAATTTATCATCTACTTCTGGACCACTCAAAGTAGATAAAAAAGGAGAAAAGCTAAATCCTCAAATGTCCAAAATCTAGTATATATAAATAACTATACCGATTATATTGTACTCAAGTCCAGTGAGAATTTTTATTAGATAATTACAATAGGGAGTATGATAATTTTGAAATTTGTGTAAGAAGGCTGCACATAATTCAGTTTCTGACCAAGTAAATATAAATGAAAACATAGCATCTCTATTAATGAGATAACAGAGAAAAATATAGTTAAATAAGCTTGTGAAGCATTACAGAATTTGAATAAAATAATCACATAGACTTTCCGATTTTTGAACATCTATTTTAGGACAGATAGCTATTTATTAAATCTCTCCTAAAGCATGTTTTCTGGAGGAAGAGCACTCCTAGCGTAAGCCATTTTGTTAAATTTGATGACACCAACCACCATTAATAGAACATAAATCAAAGAAATTATGATGTAAAGTAAATCCAAAACCCTATGAAGCACAAAATTAACTGAGTGTGTTATTGAATCTGTAGTTTAAATGCAAATATTAATCATTTGAATGTGTGGAAATCACTGTTGTTCTATGTGAATCATCAATACAGCCTGCACTTGTTAAAACACCATCCTACCACACCATCAAGAGTATGAATGGAACACTCCTCTCAGGTTCCTGAGTATTTCAAGTCACAATCTCTGACAGTGTTTTCATTTGAGTTGAGTCCAGTTCATTTCTCTTTGGTAGAAATGTGTTTTTGTTTTCTAGTTTAGTATTTTTGTTTTTTCAATATTTAGACCCTGTGTGTTCTAAAGCAAAATAAAATGGAGGCAAGTGAAATTTACCCAAAGATTTCACATGGTTATTTTGAGATCATTTCAAACTGAAAGAGAGCTTACAAGCCTATCACAAAATTGACAACATCAGATTAACCAGCTATTATATTTCTTTATTTTCTTAATTTTTTTCCTTTGTGTTCACATGTCGGCATACACTGTGGAACTATGTAGAATTCTCTTGTTCATTAGTCTTTAATCCACAAGTTTTAAGACCAATTGGCAATTGTTATGTAATTTTTTTTTTTTACTACTCTGGTTTCTAAAAAGTGATTTTTGACTTTATTATTTCTTAGTCTTTTAATAATGTATTTCCTACTTCAATAAAAGCCTGCACCTTTTATCTAAGCATCTGTGTATCTATCATATATCTATTATTATTATTTGTATTTTCTTTTATTCAATGGGGTGCAATCCTAAACTGCCACTACTTTTGTTTTGATGTTCTATTTGTCCTAGAATTGGCTAGATAGATCCTTCAATCTACCTCATGTCTGGTTTTATATGATCCCATTATTCCTTGAGGACTCTCATACTTTCTGCATAATAGGATGCTGGAGTTTCAGCTTGTGCTTTCTCTGAGGAGATTCAAATTCCTCAGCCACAATTTTCTTGGCTGCCTTAGTTATTTTATTTAGGACTTGGTGTTTAAAAAGTCAAAATTGAGGCCTAGATCTGCTCATTGCAATTAATGCTACTTGAAGTCATTATTTCTGGGCCGTTTCTACACACAGTTGTAAAACATACATGCACATGTGTGTATGCATATATACAAAAACACACTTATGTCTGAGTATATATTAAAATCATAATTTTTTTTTGTACCGGGGATTGAACTCAGGGGCACTCAACCACTTAGCCACATCCCCAGCTCTTTTAAAATTTTATTGAGAGACAGGGTCTCACTGAGTTGAGGTGGGCTTTGAACTCATGATCTTGCTTCCTCAGCTTCCAGAGCCACTGGGATGACAGGTGTGCGCCACCGTGCCCAGCACAATCATAAATTTATACTGACGCTCTCTTCTCCAATAAACACTCCCCTCTCACCAAAGGTTCTTTCTAGTCTTCCCATATTTCATATATGTATCACTTTTCTCCTACTTTGAGAAAATTTGTTCCTGACATCATTCTACCACATTACTAAAAAATCTGTAATGAATTACCTTATAAGCACATAGCTTGAATTCTTTGTTTCTTGATTTATAATTTCATTTTTAATAATTTTATTGCAGTATGACATATAGAAAAGTGAAATTTCATAAATATATAGCTCAAGAACTATCACAAAGTGAAAACAGACATAAAGGAACATCTTAAAGGTAAATTCCTACAATGGGGAATTATAATTTGATTTCAGTTATTGTCGAATATCCTAAGGTATTATTTTAAATAAACAAAGTGATTTTTCTTTTCTGCTCTTCTGCAGATATCCTTTAGTGCCCATCCAGTGCCTATGACTAAATCTAGAAAAACAGGTATGAAATAACTAAAACCTAGGTATTGAACAAACTACAGTTACATGGAAAAACATGGTTACATATCCCAAATGTAACTATGAGGGGAAAAAGCAAAAACCAAATATGACAAACTCTATGATTATATGTATATGAAGCACAAAAACAAGTTTTGTCAAAATAATCATTACTTTTGAGGGCTCTGATTTTTTTTAAATAATACTCTAGCACTAGCATGACCAGAGTGTTTATGACATGAAAGTGACTAGAGGAAATTCATTAAACAGACAATTCATGAATTATATGTTATTATGTATAAAATAAGCAATTATTCAGTAAAGAATTTAATAGATAAAGTATAACTGTTTTTCATTATTTTTCTATTTAATTCTCTCCAAGAGGAAGGAACATAGAGTATAAGAAAAATTGCAGCAAAATTTTGGGATATGTGTAAAACTTTAGAAAGAGTATCCACAGTTACACAAAAGTAATGCCCTTGGTAAACTGAAGTTGCAAAGAAAATTATACGTATTTTTATTCATGTGGACAAAGTATGGAGAATTTTAAAGGATTAGACACTATAAAAGCTTGTATTGGGATAGTTAATGTTAACTACTTTAAGAGATATTTAAAACAGGTTCTAGGATCCTGTTATCTCTCATATCTAGAAGCTAGAGAGAATAAACGAAAAGAAAGATGTGTGGAAGGTAATCTCATAAAAATCAAAGGGAGATCAGTAGAGTAAGAGGAAAGGGAAAGGGGTGGGAAGAGAAAGAGGGGAGGGAAAGGGGAAATACTGGAGAATGAGAATGTTCAAATAGCATTGCTGTTTGCGTGTATGAATATGTAGGAATTCCACCATCATGTATAACAATGATGCACCAATAAAAACATGGACAAAAAACACAAATGAAAAAAGAGAGAAATAATTGCTATGGTTTCAGTGGCATAACAAAACTAAAGTGTATTTCTCACTAGGGAAAGTTGATTTAGATCTGGTGGCTGTATAGAATATCTTTTTTTCTTTGTAGTAACCTTTATTATAGGTGTTTTACAATTATGGTTCCACCAGCTCAAACACATGGCCACCACTGGCACTGCAAATAGAAAGAAGATAGAAGCCAGATTTAGTAGCCTTAATTCAGCCTGAATGTAACATACTCACCATCCATTAGAAAGGTTATTTCAGGAAGTTTCAATGTGATTGCAAAGGATACTGAGAAATACAAAGGAGCTCTGAAATATTTGGTGAGCACTTAGTATCTCTAACATGGCAGCTTAGTCACTCAACATGTCTTTCCTCCCATTTTCTCCCCTAAGTCCTCTCAAAGGGAGGGGGAAAGTTTCTACAACCACTGCATTCAGATAATCCATTACACAACCACAGTAATCAAACTGTTGATATTCAAGTTTAAATGAAAGTTCATATAGAAATATTAATGATTTTTAAAATGTTGATGAAGCCAACTAATTATATGTTTAAAATAAGGCTATAAACAAAGGGCATTTATACCTATAACTGTTTTCTCTCTTTTCTTCTAGAATAAGTAATCTTCTATGTTAACTAAGTAAGATTTTGTGACTACCTTAATGTAAAACGAAATAGTGTATATGAGAACTTCATGATCCTAAGAAGGTTTCCACATGTTCTCAGAAACCCAACTAACACTCACAGCTACATTGGAGGAGGATATAATTTGTAACAATTTCATGGTGATTCTTGAGTATTTGATAGCAGTGACTTCTTGATACATTTCTTTTGTAATTTTACAGTTTTAAAGAAATGATGCAAAGTTAGATAACAAAATAAAGTGCTAGAACATTATATATATATATATATATATATATATATATATATATATATATATATATATATATAATTTTTTTAACTAAAATTCTAAAATGAGTGGTGCCTTGAGAAAAGAAAGCACATGTATTTCACATGATTTTACTATCTCCTCCAATATATTTTGATGATATTTTAGAATTCTTATGAGGATAACTCCTTAAAAATATTAGGTGTGTTTTTGTTTGTTTGTTTTGTTTTTATTTTTTGTTTTATGCCCTGAAGCAATCCAAGTGTAGGCTTGGGACATTGCATACTTCTTAAATTTATGCCTAATCAATTTTCTATGTTCCCACAACCAATATATTTAAGTCATTCCTCTGCCATTCTATCAATCATTCCTTTTGTACTACTTAGAAATATGTTAGATCTTTTCATTCTTTTAAACCTGTATCTTAACCTCTTTTGGGCCTTAACCTAAAGATCTTTATTTTAGCATGTCTAATCTATTGTGTAATCTGACCACTGAGTCTTTTGTTCTCTGATGCTCATAATTTCCAGAACTTTTCATTGCTTCTTTCAAATTTGTTTCTCTTTTGTCTCTTCTTCACAATATTTCATATTCTCTTATCTCATTAATTTTATTGTATATCAATAAAATATAATTTTATGTTGCTTTGTGTTTATACTTGTTGGCACTCTTGATTGCTTGCTAAGACAATCAGGTAACTTCATTACTTTTTAGGTTTTCACAAGTATTATATTAATGAATTTGATAATATTTTATTTATAGAAAATTATTTTCATTTAAACATCTTTGTATTATTTATTTAGTCATTTTTAATATGGTAATTAATTAAGGGGGCATATTGAGTTTTATATACAGAGAATTAATTCCAGCTTCTTGATTGTATCACCAAATTACTGAGAATAATTTTGACCTATTTATGAATTATTTTCTTCTTACATATAATGTATTCTGCAAAGTCCAAATATTTTTTTCATGTCATTTATGATGTTTTAACTTTACTCTTGGCATACTGTTGTTTGCCAGACTGTGGTGACAAATATTGAGACTGCAGGCATTCTACACATATTTAAAAACATATACAATTTTGCATTCTTTATTCAAATTGATAGTCATCTCTCTATCATTCTTGATGTGAAAGGAGATACAAAATCATATATGAATCTAATCCTGTGCTCTGGTAGGTGGTTGTGGGGAGTTTGTTATGAGTGATCTAAGAATTATCTCACTCAAATCACAGGGTTGGATAGTAGTAATGATGTATGGAATTGAAATTTAAACTTGTGAAAAGCCACCAACAAATCTCCACTATCGCCCTCTAGATGGCAGTAACCCAATGGGAGTTTACCAACAAAAGGTGCTTCTCTTGCTTTTCAAAGTGTGACTCACATCAGATGCTAAATAGGAAATTTTCCATTTCATTTGCCTACGTTTTATTTCCAGCTGATTTCTAATGTGTTTGAGGACAACAGTTTATTTTAAATACTCTAATATCCATCATGATTTTCGGTTCACTGCTGGATATGTGGAATGTACTTTTCTCCTCTATAGAGAATTTAATTAAATAAAATTGAAGTTTGAAATGTTTTTAAATCAGACTCATTATCATATATTTAACATTATTTGCATCATTACGGTTTCTGTGTATTTTTATATATCTACACACTTAGGTATTGCCATAGTCTCTTTTCTGTTGCTATAACATAATACATGAGGCAAGGTAATTTATATAAAAAAAAAAGGAGGGTAATTTCATGGTGTGGAGATTGGGAAGTCCCAAGAACATAATATCAACATCTGCTCAGCATCTAGTAAAGGACTTCTTGGTGTGTTATAACATGAAGGAAGGCATCACATGGAAAAATAGAACTAGCATGCTAGCTTGGTCTGCCTTCCTCTTCATACACCATCATTAATGCCATCAAGGGTACTCCGCCTCATGACCTTATCTAATCTTAATTACCTCTCCAAAGTCCTATTTGCATATACCATTAACATATAAATTTTGAGATTTAATTTTTAAAACATAAACTTTAATGGCCATATTCAAATTATAGTAGTTATTAAGTTAAAAAATTAAATCTTGTGAAAAAGTCGGACAATAATTATAAAATAAACAAATAATTTTCCTTCAGTTGGGTGGAAATGACTGCTCTGGTTTGGATATAGTTTAAGTATTTTTCCTAAGAGTTCATGTCTTAGAAGATTGGTCCCTAGTGTGATGATATTGAAAGTAGTGTTGAACTTTTAAGAAACAAGGCCTTTGGGGAGGCATTTTATTCGGGGTACTGTCCTCAAAATATAGTCTTCAAGGGACGCCTGGTTAGTTCTCATGAGAAGGGTGTTAGAAAAAAGCAAAGCTAGCACCTCCCTGGCATCTCTGGCTTCCTGTTTTTTACCCCATGATCCCTTGTACTTGCAAGCACTTCCACCATTGTGACACTGTCACAGGTTTGGGACCTTCCAAGAAACTGAGACACCACAAAGACACCTCTTCAAACCTTCCAAACCCCAACTCTTGTCATCAAGTCAGAAAGACTTTGTAAACATCACTCAGAGTCACAGGAATGAGTTTATTGGAGGGATAGGAAAAGGGAAAGGGGACATGCTCAAGGAGAGAGTGAGTCCTCTCATAGAGGACAGAGAAAATATGCCTCTCCTGCACTCATTTTATTGGGGATCCCAGAGAAGTTTCCAGAGAGTCTATCTTTTGACTTTTGACTTTTTGACTGACAGCAAGATGACATCAGACTTTCTTTTTTTTTTTTCCTTTTTTGAACTGGGGATTGAACCCAGGGGCACTTTTTTTTTTTTTTTATATATTTTATTTAGAGAAAGGATTTCAGGGTCTCAAGTACCCACAGCTGTGACAACTCTAGGTTGCCTTGGCCCATGATGACTGATTCTAATTAGATTCTCAACCATACATTTTTAGAAATTTTATGGTTAGGAGGAACTATCATTATTTCCTGGAATTTCAGGATCTGGTCACAATGGTCTCCCCCTTCAGGGTAGCTTGGAATTTTCTTATCAACATTCTTTTGGGTCTGCATTTCTCCTGCAGTTAATAGGTAGTTTGCTAAAAATTATGACACTTAGGCCTGGAAGGGTTGCAGGTAAATTGCTTCTTGGAAAAGAAAGTATGTAGGGGTCAGCAGAATGGGTCCATTTTACCCATTTTATACAATTATTCTATTACCTTCATATTCCCAATATCCTCATCTGTCTGTCCCCTAAAATACCATAAACCAGGAGCCCTACCAGGGGTAAGCTGATCCCAGCACTACGCCCTTGAACCTTAAGAACTATCAGTTAAATAGTTATATGTTCTTTATGAAGCTACTCAGCCTCAGATATTTCACTCTAGCAACAGAAAATGGACTAATATGATGACAATAAAATTAGATGAGAAAACATTATGTAACATGTTCTTGTGAACACTAAATTATCACTATTATAGAAATATCATAATGAAGAATGACTTTCAAAATAGAAATACAATTATTAATTTGTAATATATATCATGTTTTGGCATAATTGTTATCTATGTTAAATAACTAAAAAAATAGCATGTTAAAATGTTCAGAAAATTTAATTCAGTTTGCTCAAATGTGGACTTAATAATAATAAATCCACATATTAAGAATAACTTACATATTCGATAATTGAATGCCAAATTTTGCAAATATGTTCACAATTATTTAAATATATACAACAATTCATTGTCACTCATTAAATACAAGGGAAATTTATATTATGAAAATATTTTCTTAATAACATTCTTTTTAATTATTATTTTGTATTTTGTTATTTTTCTAGTGGCAAGATTTTAATTATCAATTATACGAAGCCTAGAAACAAAATTTTCATCTAACTTGTTTTCTTTCAGAGGATATGTTTTAAGTTACAGTGTTTATAGAAGCCCTATGCACCTTTTTTTGGCATTTCGATATGGAAAACTTATCAGATGAAATATTATATTCATCTGTTATATTGGCATATTTTAGAATTCATTAACTTAGTATTCCTGATGTTATGTGTTTAAAATTGTTATTAATAAATATTATATGATTGTATCTTCTATTGTTTCATCTTTTATTTTCCTTAAAGTTTTTTTCTTTTTTACTTTTCATCAAAGCATTATAATTATACATAGTATATAATTTCCTACAGCAAAATTAAAAATATAAGGAATTTTTATTTCCTTTAAGTCTATTTAGTATATTTCAGTACATGTTTAAGCTTTTTTAAGGAAAAATCTTAGATTTTCACAATTTGTAATTATTAATTTATAATAATGAGTGACCACGTAGAATCTGTGAAACACCTATAGCCTGGTATATGAAGGTCATTCTGGAAATAGTCAATGAGTTATTTTACCCTCTAGAGACTTCTGTATTTACAAACATTATGTATAAGTTTATATACTTTTTACTTAAAATAGTTTACTCATTTAGATAGTAACCAGTTTTTTCATTCTCACCAGTTATATATATATTAGAGCAAAACAATATGAAATAAGAATAACTTTTCATTTTTTAATTAACAGACTACTAGAATACCATCTTAGTTTTTAGTTAGTATTCCATTTTAAAGCACATTTTGGTCTCACTTTTTTCCTATTATTTTCTTATTCAAATATTACATAGAAATTTAAGTTTCCTGACCTCTAAATCTCAGTGTCAATATACTATTAATATAAGACATGATAATGCTAATAATAACAATAGTAATGAAACAATCAGCAACATATCTTTTAACCTTATTATCACCTTTGGATCCTTGTATGCATGTTACCAATGGAGTTAGAAGAAATTATGTAGTGATTCACAAATGGAATGATTCCTGCCCTCAAGATTTGATATCTCAGAGCAATATGTCATAAAATACGACAGAGTACCAGTGCAATGAAAATAAAAAAAAAAAAAATACTAACTCATGGAGTAGTTTAAACCATGAATAAGCCAAGCTCCCTAGTAGCTGGACTCCTCATCCTTTTATTATGATAGTTATGAATATTACATGTTAGCAAGCAAGAACTTACACTACAAAATACAAATGTTTTTCTCCTGTGAATGTCTAACTTCCCTTTCTAGATAGTATCATAATTTTCTTCGAAAAAATCTGTTTTCAGAACAGAGACACTAATCAGCTGTGTGCAGCCACGTTTAAAGAACTTTCTTACATCCTATTCCCTCACAAGATTTATCTTTAGAAAAACATCCACAAGATGAAGCCCTAATACAAAATGGAGTCGTGCATGGCAATCAATTTGCTTTACCATGAATTTCAGAACAGAGATAATAATATAATTGAGTATAAGTGTTATTTATTTTTATAAAAATAAATATCATTTATATTGTTAAAAAATATTATTTATGTTGTTAGACAACATGAATCATGTCTATGTTAAACTGCAGCTTTGTTATGTTCTAAATCATTTTTCTCTCATGATATTTACATTATTTTCTTTCATCAGCAAATAGAAAATGTGGAAGAAACTGGCAAGTACAATGACAGAGAACAGAAAAACACTCTGAGAAACAGAGAAATAGGGAAGAAAAGAGGGCAACCTGGAGAAGTCTGACCATGAAGAAAGACGTTGCCTGTAATCAAGGGTATAGGGAAGTGTTGGTGAAGAATATTATAAGAGATGAAGGGGATGTGAGAACCAAAAATATGGTAGAAATATTTTTTAAAACACTATATTCTTCATCTATGAACAAAATTTTCTCAGTGCTTTGAAGGGTTGACTAAAGAGAATTTAAGGTCCAGGCACAGTGGTGCATGCCTTTTATCTCAGCAGGTTGGGAGGCTGAGGCAGGAGGATCTCAAGTACAAAGCCAGTCTCAGCAAATTAACGAGGCCCTAAGCAAGTGAGATGCTCTCTTAAAATACAAAATGAAAAAATAAAAAGTCTGGGATGTAGCTCAGTTGTTCAGTGCCCCTGGGCTCAATCCCTGGTACCAAAAAAAAAAAAAAAAAAAAAAAAGAGAGAGAGAGAGAATGTAAGTAAGAAGCTACACTAATGTCCTCTTATCTGCTGGGAATACTCTCTAGGACCCACAAGTGAAAGCCTGAAACTATGGATATAGATATAGATATATAGGTGCATATAGATAAATATATATGATAAATTTTAATTTATATCTTAAGCACCACAAGAGAATAATATACTGTAATAAAGGTTCTGTGAATGTAGTCTCCTTTTCTCTCTCAAAATATTGTACAGTTTTCAATTTACTTATGATAATGTGAAATGATAAAATGACTACAGGATAGGTTGAATTAAACTGGGTGATGTAGGCATTCTGAGGTAACATTCAGCTACTACTTGGGGTTTACTTGATCACAAGCACTGTGATGCCATGATATTCAATTGGATAACGTAGATGAATACAAAGTGACTGATGGGAAATTAGCACATGTAGCACATATACATTGACGCAACCATCCCACATCCCAGCTGGGACAGATTGGGATGACACAAAATTTCCTCACACTACTCAGGATGGTGCTACTTAAATGATGCACAATTTAAAATTTATGAACTGTTTATTTTTGAAATTTCCCTTTTAATATTTTCATTGCTAACTATTGGTAAGAGAAACTGCAAAATGTGAAACCGCAGATAACAGGGACCATTTTATTCCTTCGTTGTATGATCAGCAACAAAGGTTTTGTCTGCAGAAGTTAAAAGCTGCTACACATCTTCACCCCCAGGAATTTTAATAAATAAATTCATTTACTGAAATGCTTGAATGCAATTCCTGCTATGAATCAATTTCTAAATTCACAAGTTTTTACTTCCTTTACTTTCTATATGGTTCTGCAAGATTTTGGAAGTATAAATGAGAAATTCTAATATCAGCAAATATTGTTGTTAAATGAATGAAATTACATGAAAAGAAGCAAGGAGATTGAAATATGAATCTCGATAATTTACCAAGGTTGTGTTTATTCTTGGCTTTCTTTAATTTGCTCTCCAATCATATTAATAGTAATGAAAAATAACAACTTCAAGATCCATTATCTAGAAATCTATAATAAAAAGCAAGTATATGTTAAATGATATAAAATAGCTAGATAATTCCTAGCAATCTTTTCTAATCATTAATTAATTAACCAACTGAATTTGTATCACAGATAAGGTAATTTATATTACAAAAGGAACTTATATAAGAACAAAATTCTAAAATGTATTTTGAAAGGCCTGGAATGTGGAGCTCATTCAGGAAAAGAAATTGTCCTAAAGAAGTAACCTAATATTAGCAACCTTTTAACTCTATTATAATGACTAAAAATAGAAATTGTGTGGGTGTCTAGGGGGCTTACCTGCCAATTTGATATTTATTCCTTTTTTTAGACCCTCACATTACTCTTTATTGAACCTAAATGTTGCTGATTATCTGTGCAAGATTCTGTCCTTGAAACTTCCCTGAGACTATAATTTACTACTTGACTTTCAAAATCTATCATTGTTCTAAGGAGAACATGGTAATTTTACTACACTGGCAGAGTGACCTACTTAGAACTTACAGATACAGGTAAAATGAGTTTCTTCAGTTTCTACTGTGATCATATATGTATGTAAAATGACGTGAACATTTAACTGGATTAAGTTTTTAAAAACATCACAAGTGGTAGTAGTGTGCACTCAAAATGAAAATAATTAATTCATTAATAATTGCAACTGTTGGTAAAATTACAAATTCAATGAATACCTAATGTGATTAAGTATTTTGATTACAAATCTTGAAACCAAACATGAATGAACCAGGTAAGTAATGGTACCTTTGTTCCTAGTAATTCTATTTAGCTGATGAATTTTGATTGCATGCGCTTCTTTTTTTTGTTGTTGTTGTTGTTTTTATATTTGTTTGTTTATTGCTTGGAGATATCTCCTTTATAATCAAAGTTAAAATATGAGGCATACTTTCTTTTCTTATTTTTCTGTTAACATGATTAAGAATCTCCCTTGTAGAGGCTCTAGTTGTGACTCAGTGATAGAGTGCTTGCCTACTATTTGAGGCACTGGGTTCAATCCTCAGCACCACAAAATAAATAAATAAACAAAAATTTAAAAGGTATTTTGTTCTTCTAAACTAAAAATATTTCTAAAAAAGAGAGAATCCCACTTGTAATTAGGAGAGTAATATAAGTAAACCTTCATTTACTACCTAAAACTCAGTAAGCAAAAGTGTACTTAAAATTGTTACTAAAAATAATTGAATTGAAATTGAAATGAAAGATGAGAGCATAATTTTTATCCATAGTTTTTATCCATATCCATATCCATAACATGGCAGCATCAAAGAAGGAAACTGATAAGAACAAAGCAAATAATTGTTTCAAGAGATGAATAGAATTTTGACTAACTTCTTTCAACATAAAAGTTATGCTGCTTGTGTAAATTTATCATTTTGTTTTTATCACCAAAATACATTTATAGTAGAAAGATGAATATAAACACATAGAGAATTTCTGAGACATATTTTTAAAAGGAAAAAAAAAAAGAAGGGTTAACACATAAAAATTTCCATGAGGAAACTACCAAATGAATTGCTATTTTTGCAAGCATTTTAATAATGTAATTGCCAAGAGTTTTAATTTTCATTGATACATATCCTCACTATATTGATCTATATACAACTGGCAATATACTACAAGAACAACTGGCATTAAAAGTATGTAAAATTTAACCATTAAAAATATTTTTTTCTTTTAAAATAATGTATGTTTTTATTTAAAATCATTTATAAATAGTTTTTGGTATGAAAATTCAGGGAATGTATAATTCATACATTAACCTAGATTTTAAAATGTGAAGCCACGAAGAAAATTAAAGTGTATCCATTAAAAACAACAACAACAACAATAAAAATCTATTGGAAAAACAGTTTTGTTGCATTTCTCAGGATATGGAGTTTCAGGATACTGGAGTTTACCTCAGGCCCCATGAGCAGCAGAAGTGTACATAAAGGCCAGATTTCCCTGAATGCTGGTTTGTGCTTCCTAAAGATAAGCATGACTCAAGGAATTTGTTATCATAGAGAAAGAACACAGAACAAAATAAAACAAAATGTGATAAAACCCCCCAAAATAAATTCAATTCAGTTTTTTTTAATAGTACACAAGGAGGAGACTGTCACAAAACATGAGAAAGATAACTAAATAAAAATATTTATGGTTGGAAACTATGGTACATTTTATAGACCCACTTTACTTACGATCTATTTTGTGAAAGTGTATTTTATATGAAATGATTTAGAAAAATTAAGAAGACTTAAATGATAAATAAAAATTAAGCCAGAAGACCAAATTGAACCTGTTTATTTGATTGTCTTCATCTCTTCCAACCAATAAAAAACAAAATTGCCCACAAAGACTGGAACATGTAGTATAAATTCAAGAGCAAATTATGTGGGAGGAAACAAGGACTAAAGGACATATTAAAATTCTGAAAACTTTCAAGTGTTTGAATGAGTGGCAACAGACTTAACATGGTGGCATCAAAGAAGGAAACTGATAAGAACAGAACCATTTACCTGCCATAGGATGAGATCTCTAAAAGCAAATGTTCAGCACAGAATATGGTATTATGTATTTATTAGGATCAGTATCTGAAAAGAGAAAGTGGGTACATGGCTCAGCAACAGGAGAAGTTACACTATGAGTCATGACACAGGCTAAATAAAGGCTTAACTAATCCCACAGGCATCACTGAAACCGCATGGCCTATTGGAGTTTTCACACTGTGGATCAAAATGGTCAGATCTATATTCTCTTGCTGGATCCATTAATATGTACTTTTGGAAAGGGTTCATCTTTGTGTAAGATGGATCCTGTTTTAAAACAAAACTCCCTTGGTTGTTACATTTTTTCAAGTCTTACAAGCAGAGGGAATGCAGCCTCCTGATGTTTGAAAGGCACATAGCCTAGGAGATCAGAGAAGGCGACTCCAAGGCAAATTCACTTGATGTCTCCTACACTAAAGGCAATCTCTCTTTTCAGGGAAAAGACTAGACATTTGGTTTCAAACCCTTGTAAATGATCAGGTGTATGAGGCTTGAGACTTTGACTTTCTTATAACTTCCATCGGAGTCCACCTCTGCATTAGCCCTAGGGGAACTGGTAAGCAAGAGGAACCACTTCCAAAATGTACATGCCCACTCTTGTGCCATGAAAGCAGACATCTCTTGCCTCTAACAAGAATCTCATATTTCCACCATCCATGAGCCTGGGATGATCTAAAGTTAGCTTGAAAGCAGGGAAAAATCTTAAATCCAGCAGAGTTCTTGACAGATTATTATTATGAAGATGGAATGCTGACAGACATAAGTTCTGAAAAAAGAAAAATACAAGGTCTACCCACCGTCCTTTTGGGGCATTTAAGAAAATTCACTCGGTTCTGATATTAAGTGCTATTACCATGTAGGGGTAAGGTGGAAGGGACAGGGCTCCCAGTGAAAAGCAGGGCTGTGAGACTGAGTGGTAATAGAGATTATTGGAACAAGTAGTCTAGATGTAGTTTTTTTTTTTTTTTCACAATCCCATAGGTGGGAAGAAGGAATGCTAACATGCAACAAAAAGAGGATGTGTCAGTGAGACAGTAACCATAGCTCAAAAGCACTGTGTATGCAGTAGCTTACTGAAGAAGCACCCAAATTAGATGTAGAAATGTAAGCGCATCAAGTTAAAATCTGTTTGTCTGGACTAATCAGCTGTTACACTGCTGGGAAAGAGAGTAAGTGTGCTTTGCTTACTGTTGGAGAGTTGTTTTCTCTCTTCACACCCTGTGGTCCCTCTCTTCCCCTCTACCTTGATCTCAGTGGCTTTAAGGAAAAATAGTTGAGAGTGAGGATGAAGCCAGGCACTGGGTAATGCCTGTAATCTCAGTGGTTTGGGAGGCTAAGGCAGGAGGATCGCAAGCCAGCCTCACTAAACAACTCAATGAGCCCTCTGTAAATAAAATACAAAAATATGGCTGGGGATGTGGCTCAGTGGTCAAGTACCCCGAGTTCCACCACTGGTACCTCAAAAAATAAAAATGAAGATGAAGTAGTTTCCAGTCTGTCACAAGCCATCTAGTAGCCTCCTGAGGGGATAAATTTGGTACTGGGAACACCCTGGGGCACCCCCCACAGGGATTAGCTAGCTGCCTGATGCAGCTGAACTTCCCCCTCAAGCTCTGCCTCAGATCCCACACAGCATCTGAGATGGCTGTGATGTGCTGAGATGTCAATCAACCCTCTGACTGAAGATATCATGAAGCAAGACCCCACCCTTGAAACCGTATCCCTGCCTTTGATGTACCCCCTTAAACAAACCACTGGATCCATTTTCTCTTTGTCTACTTCAAGAACCCCTGTGGATAAGATCTGTCAGAGGCCTTACTGTTTGTAAATATATTTCTGAGTATTTGTGTTTTATAATTTGTTAATTATTTTAGATATTGAAATTTACAGTGGCTTGGACTCCTCTCAGCAGAAGGGCCCCCCAGTAAGACACTAGCCATCTTTCCTCACAAAACCAGTCCAAAGGAAGACCTCAGGCCATTGCACTTGTTCAAATATGTCAGGGAACTGGGATAGAGAAGATACCCGAACTTTTATGGCCCTATTATGCAGAAGCATCATCCTCACTATCAACTCTATCCTGTGGGCAGAGGTGTCATCCAGATTCAGCTGATAGGTCATGGCCAGGGTTCACAGAGGACAGGGGAAGATAGCACAATGTTTTAGTTGAGCAACACAGAAATTGTAGATTTTTTGTTGTTTATCCTCAGGATCACATGGCTGACTGGGAGCTGTGACTCCCTCCTTCATATCTCTAGCCTGAGAACAGAGCAAAATTCAGAGTCCAGTTTCTGTTGAATGTGTATTGACTGAACAAGTCAAAAATCAAGTCATCATAAGTTTGAGGTGACTTTATTGCTTCTCCATGTGAATATATAGTAAGACTTCATAGGCTATATTCTTTTACATCCTTATCCCAAAAGTCACAGGGGAGATATCCCAGTGAAGTGAGAGCCACAGGTAGAGACAAACCATTGGGAATAACATGCCTGACATTTTCTACCAGTATAAAAGTCATGTTTTAAGCATGAATACCTGTACTCAAGGTTCAGAGTTTTAGTATATAATGTTACATATCTGACATGCCTTGACATGATAATCCAGGTTCCTTGGTGTCAACTCATTGAGTCTTTCAGCAGGGATGGTGACAGTCCCTAATGAAGTTGTGAGGCCTACTTCTGCTTGCAGTGTGAAGTTCCTCTGGGTTACACAGGCAGATTCATAAACTTTGATTCTTCAGCAGCTATGAAAAATACTGCTACCTCTTTCCATGAAGTTGGTTTTCCTTCCACTTCAACTTGTAGAAAGAGATCACATTAAGGAAGGTCTTGAGGCTTGTTCTCACCCCAAATCATGGCAGCATTACAACAGAATATTTTCTCCCAAAGACACAAAGCACAAGAGAGATGTTGAAGCAAAAACAGAAGAGAACAATCATTTCCCTTTTTAGATGTTTATTGTTAAAGCTGGTTTTAAATGTTGAATTTCTTTGTCTTCTGTAAGTTGATTTATAAGTCAGTTTCCATTAAGATGATTTTAAATGGCATTAACTCATCACACAAATAACTTTTAAAATATGGATATGCTTATATTTTCCTGCTTTCCCACTTTGGGAACAATTATGTGCTTTCATTTGACACTTTAAGAGTTGCTTATTTACTTTTTTTGGCTGTATATCTAACACTGCAATTTTGGTGAAAATGTATGCAACCTTTTTAAAGTCATCAAATACTAGAGAGGGTGCACATTTTAGTGGGGTTGACTTCGCTGATTGGAGCTCCTAGGCAGAGCAGCAGGTCATTTATAGAGGTTCTCTTTGGGAATCGATCTCTTCCTACATGACAAGGCTCTCAGGTTCACTCTTTTTAAGGAACATCCATTAGTTTTTCTTAAGCTCTTGACTTAATGGGGGCATTATGACTTTCAGGTTAGGTATTCACATTTTGGGCTTGTCAACTCAGATTCTATGACTAACAAAGTAGGAAAGTTCGAAAAAGCCTTGCTTGTCAAATGTAAATGGTAGATTTAAGAAGCCAGCAAGATGGGCTTTAGCTTTAAATGAAAATGTGACAGCTGTTCCTCTATGAGAAACTCTATCTTCCACTTTGCAAGGATACAAAGTCATTTTCTTAATGGGGGCACTCCACTCATATAGACTCCCTGAAATTCCCAGGCCTGGTTTACTGGTATCTTAGCTAAAAATAAAACTTGTGATTTTTCCTCTAGGCTACTGGAGCTATTTAACCTCAGCAGAAGTATGCAAAGACCCAAATGTAAATGATCATTTCAACAAGTGGACGAACTCAAAGCCACTGAAGCTGTAGCCAATACTCTTTTTTTCTTCTTTTTACAAATTCTGAGACAGTTTGGCCAAGTTACTAAAGGTAGTTGTGAAATTATAAAGCTGGCCTAAAACTTATGATCCTCCTACCTCAACATCCCCACCTCCCTGAGTCCTGGGGTGATAGGCATACACCACTACACAAGGCTCTAATACTATTCTTTCTTTTTTTCTTTTGGTACCAGGGATTGAATCCAGGGACCCTTAACCACTAAGCCACATCCCCAGCCCTTTTTAATATTTTATTTAGAGACAGGGTCTCTCTGAGCTGCCTAGGGCCTGACTAAGTTGCTGAGGCTGGTTTTGAACTCCTGATCCTCTTGCCTTAGCAGCTGGAATTACAAAGATGCACCACTGGAACCTGCTCTAATATTATTCTTGATGAAACTTATTGTGTTATTCATCTTGGAAAACAATACAGACTATCAGAATAAAATTACTGCTCTTAGAAACCACAGACTTAGGAGTAGCAATCACAGTGGATGAATTCTATAAAAAGCAACAGAAAGATTAAACTCTATTGATACAAAGTTTGTTCTATAAAATAATCTGTAAAAACCACAAACTTCAACATACACATTAAAAGAAACATTTGCAAATCATATCTGATAATGAATTTGTATCAAGAGGGCATAAATGTTTGTTAAAGCACAATATCCTTTGAATAGTTTTAAAAATTAAAAAATGGACAAAAGTTTAAGCATATTGTTTATCAAATATCTATCTATTCATACACATAGCACATGAACTATAAAAATTGAAGCATCATTAGTCATTAGGAAAATGCAATGTAAAACCAAAATCAAATAATACTACATATTACTAGTATGAAAGCTGTCAGTCCAGTTTTGAAATTGGAAGAATTAATATGAACACATAAACTCCAAATATATCTTGAAAGCACTTTCAAGTTCAAAGTTGAACAATTTAAGAACATAAATTATAATTTGTATTATAATCCAAATAATAGAGTAATATCAAATAATTCATGGTAATATAAATAAATATTTGAAATAAAGAGGTAAAAATTCATTATGGAAAATTTCATTAATAATAAGTAGGAGAAATAAGGGAAACAAATGATCTTTAGAATAATATAGCAATAATTCCTATAAACAAGAAAACAGATGAATGCTAAAATTTATAATTTTATAAATAGTATATTTTTTACTGTTTCAATATATTCTCTCCAAAACACGTTTTGGACACAAAAATATGAATGTTGCCTTTACACTGAAGAATCTGGAAGACACTCTCTTAAATATGTCATCAAGGCTAATCTCACTGGTGATGGGACATGATACAACAATTTCAAGTGTTCCTTGTTCTCGTAAGCTAAATAGGCACATTAATTTTGAAGTATTCCAACAAGAAATTCCACAAATTCTGTCAAAATAAGTATAATATTAACCTAATATGAAGAACATTTTACAAGATACTTGACCAATATTCTTCAAAAATATAGAGATCATGAAAATTAGTAACAAACTAAAAAATGCTCATTCCTAGGAGGAGGATAAAGACCTTACTAGAAAGTGCAATTTGTAAACACAGTCAGAAACACAGAAAGATCATTGGTTTATACACTGATGTACTAGAACACAGACCTTTAGTGTCTTATTTTATATACTGATATACTAGAAAACAGATATTTAGTGTCTTTTTTTTATATACTATGTACTAGAAAACAGATCTTTAGTGTCTTATATCTTTCCCATAATTGTATTAAATTTTAATCTCAACTGATTCCAAGAATATTCAACTTCTATCAAGCCATCTCTACAGAAAATAAAACCAGAAGTTAATTTGATTATATCGTAATATAAAGCACAATTGTTTCTTCAAATGGCTACACAAATAGGAGGTTGACAATTTATAATATTCTCATAGTCATATACATTCCTGGAAATACTATAGATTGGGATTTTTGTTTTTCAATTACAAACCTTGGTTTCTATTAAATTGCATAATGCATTTTCAGCAAAATGACAATGAAAATATATCTACCTCTAGTTATTTTCTTAAGTATTTTTTCCTGAATATTAATCTACATTTGCTTTACAACGTTTGTCTAGATGTTGCCCTGCAATTGTTTAAAAACTCTTCTTTCAAATTTCTCCAAATTTCTCTGGGAATTTTCTTTAAGCAGTTTCCTCATAATAATTCTCTTATTTTTCACCAAAATCATAGCCTCACATATATTCTATAAAATCCCAATTAGAAAATTGAAACTTGATATATTTGTTGGCTTTGTCTAAAGTTCTCCCAAACTTGTTCTTTATGTAATTCTATCTAGTGTTTTTGTGCTGTTCATTCCCGTAATTTATGGATTACCTGTAGTTTTTTTTTTTTTACTTTAGTAAAAAAAAAATATATTCCTATGTGGCTGATCAATATCTACTAGAGAGTCCCAGGAAAATCACTGTGTAATGCCAGTAACCACACCATTGGAACTAGTAGCTCAAGATACTTACAAGCCACTTAAGAGTTTTAAATATCATATAAGGCAATGTTAGTAAAGAATTGAACATCTACCACGTGCTAATATAGTAACATGGATTGAAATCTTAATCGTTTTTTGGACGTAAAGAACCAAACTTTATTTCCAAGGACATAGAAAATTAGTAGAGTTACTAGTTTGGTAATTGAATAGAATAGTTTAGGCATAGTCTTGGAATAAGCTATATTGTACAATTATTACCCATAAATATGCAGTATAGGTCCATTCAGACTAAGTGATGCTTCTTGTAACATCCTAAGATTTCAGTAGACTATTAATCCTTTAATAAAATCACACCCCATATTGCAAGACTTCATCATGAACTCTTTAAGTATCAGAAGTTTATTGCTCCATTTCAGTACCCAGGAATTCTTTCCCTCTCCTCTTCTCTCCCCTTGTTTCTCTTCCTCTGCTCTACTGGTTTTCCTTCTATTTATTTATTGCTTTATAATTGGTCATATATGTATGTATGTATACAATTCCTCCTTCCTCTCTCTTCATCATTCTCCTCTACTTCACTGATGTCTCTCCTATTTTCATGAGATCTGCAACCTCTTTCATATTTTTTTTCTAGCTGCCACGTGTAAGAATAAACATTTGACCTGTGATTTTCTGAGTCAGGTTTATTTCACTTAGCATGATGTTCTCCATTTACATCTATTTGCCAGCAATTGCCAGAATTCCATTCTTCTTTATGACCAAGTAAAACTCTGTTGCATGAGAATATATACCCATTTACAAATATATATTACATTTTCTTTTCACATTCATCTGTTGATGCCCATCTGTTGATGGACATCTGTGGTACTTCTGTAACTTATAGCTTGAATATTGTGAATTGTGCTGCTATAACTATTGATGTTGCTGTACCACTATAGTATTCTGATTTTAGTTCTTTTGGATAAATACCAAGGGATGGGATAGCTGGGTCATATTGTGGTTTTATTTCTAGATTTTTGAGAAATTGATATACTGCTTTCTAAAGTGATTGTAATAATTTACAGTCCTATCAACACTGTATGAGTGTGTTTTTTCCCCTACATTTTCTCAAGCATGTATTTTTTTGTACTTTATAATTACCATTCTTAATAGAGTGAGATGAAATCTCAATGGAGTTTTTATTTGCATTTCCTGGATAGCTAGGGATGTTGAACATTTTTTCATGTATTTGTTGACCACTTATATTTCTTCTTTTGAGAAATTTTCTGATTTTTTGCTAATTTACTGATTGAATTATTTGGTTTTGGAGTACTAAGCATTTTTATGTACTTATTCTGAATATTAATTCCCTGAGGGAAGAACAGCATACAAATATCATCTTCCCACTCTCTTCATGCTCCTGTTTTCTTTGTTGGGCAGAAAGGTTTTAACTTGATACAGTACCATGTATTGATTTTGGTTTTATTTCTTGAGCTTCAGGGATTTTGTTATTCATTTTCAACTTTCTAAGAGAAGTGAGAGAGAAAAAGAGAGACACCAACATAGAGACTGATGGAAACCGAGAGAGAGCTTATCCCAGAATATTGGTATTAAGTGTCTTTCATTAAATAAACATTGTTTCAATTCCTGTTTACAAATACTGAGATGAAAATAATCAGAAATACACAGACTGGTAGATGGAGCAAAAGAAAGGATTTAAATAAATTATATTTGAGGTATATAATTCTTATTTTAAGTTTACATTTAGAGCACATACTGAAGCTATGATAAATTCTATTAAAAAAAAAAGATCATCTAGGAAGTTAGTGGAGAAGGGGCACCTGGACTAAGTTCTGGCATCTTCCAATATTTAAATGTAATAGATGGAAATAATAAATAGCAAAGAGAGCTGCGATTGAACAGTCATGTTTTAGCATGGTCATCAGGAGTGAGTTACCCTAAAGTCCAGGGAATAACATTTATTTAAGGTAAAGAGACAGAAGAAGCTGAGAAAGACTTATGGAATTTGGAAAAATAAAGCAGTTGATGATATAAGTAAATATGATTCATTTGTACTAATGGTTTAAAATCTGATTTTAATGAAATTAAGGAGAAGATATAAAAAATGGTCAGTGTAGACAGTATTGGGGGCTTTAGATAGAAGCAGAAGGTGAACATAATTGTAAAGGTTCTGTAGTATATTTGCAAGTGTATTTAATAAAATATTATCTGTAGACATAACCATTTTCATATATTCAATAATATTGTTAATTCAGTTGTCAAAGTGTAGAAAAATTAAATACTTTCGTAGTTAACATTTTAATTATACCAATCATTGTGACTCAGGCAAGTATATTGAAACCACCTTCATAAGCATGCTCCAAAACAAATTATCTACTATTCATAACCAGTGTGTATATTTATTGATAGGACCAACAATTTTGTCAAAGTGTTAGAATTTATTGCTGAAAACTAATAAAATAAAACAAAAATTATAAAGATTTCATAAATAAAAATATGTACCATTATGTTCTTTAAAAAATGTTATTACCTTTACTGAATTATAATCGAAAAATATGATGGTATATATTTAAGGTGTGCAGTTTGACTGTTTTTTCCATGCTCGTTAATTATACAGAATGATGGGTTTCATAGTTGTACATTTAACAGACATAAAATTATGATTTGATCAATTTCCCTTCTCCTGATTCCCTCCCCCAAATACAGAATGTTTTACTAATTTGCATATCCACAATTGTGCAGGAACCATATTATCATTATCATTCAAAATTTTACTCCAATTTTAGTATAGGTGCTGCCAAAGCAAGCACCTGATATTTTCATATACACATGCATTGTGAAATAATTGCCACATTGAGCTAATTAGAATATATGTCACTCACAGTTACTTTCATTTTTCAGTAATTAGCACAGGTCAGGTCTACTCTCTTAGCAGATTTCAAGCACAAAATATAATATTAGCAACTATAGTCTTATAGACTTCCAAAACTTATTCAACTTGTATAAGTGAAACTTTGTAGACCTTGATGCACATTTCCCCATTTTCTTCTTCTCTGAGACCCTGGCTCCCACAGTTCTACTTTCTGCTTCTGTTAAGTTAACTTTAAAAATTTTTACATACAGGAGAGAGATTGGCTTATTGTAGCAGTATAATGTACTTGAGGATCATGCATGTTGTCTCAAATAACAGCATTTCTTTTAAAGTTGCATATATATATATATGTATATACACACATATATATATACACACATACACATATAGTTGTGTGAGTAGGCATATGTGCATATATATATATATATATATATATATATATATATATATATGTAAATTGACATTCATTTTACATCAACCTAATTTCTATTTACCTAGTAGGCTATGGAAGAACACCTTTAGACTACCCATTGGTTGTTTTATCCCATCAGTGGCCTGACCAGTGGAAGTGGTAGCTACAGAAAAGTTTCCAGACTCAGAGTGCTCTAGCCTTTAGGAGGAAGCTGCTGAACAGGTACAAGTGACATTTGCCTGCCTTGAAACCAGCCTTCAACCTAAGGCTATGCAGCAGTATATTGAGGACCTGGAGCTGTCCATTCACCCTGAAATTTATTCTTGGTCTATATTACAATTTTTAGTCCATTTATATATTGACAAGTATTTAGATTTCTTTTGTATCCTGACTATCAGATATCAGAATTCAGGTATCTCTTTAGGGATATTGATCACATTTTCTTTAGACGTGTACCCTGAAATGGGAGTGTTGGATCATAATTATTATTTTTTTTAAATTTCTTTAAGAAACCCCATACTCTTTTATATTTTGGTGACACCAGTGTACATTCTCACAAGTAATGTCCAAGAGTTGGTTCTCTTTTCTCCAAATCCTTGGTGGCACTTGTTCTGTTTTGTCGTTTTAATAATACAGGTCCTAACAAATAACCAGTATACCGATTTCAATTTCCCCAATAATTAAAGATATTCAGCATCTTTTATTTGTATCTTCTGATTTGAATGTTTTCTTTGAGGAAATATCTGTTAAAATGTTTTTTTCCCCATTTCTCATAGGGTGACTTGATTTTTGTTCATTTGTTTTACTATTGAGATAATGGGATTTTATTTTATATTTTGGAAATTAGCCTCTAATCATATATGTGGTTTTTCAGTACTTTTTCCCAGCCCATAGAATGCCTTTTAATCCTATTGCTTAGCTCCTTTGCTGTGCAGATGCTTTTTGATCCCACTTATCTATTTTTAATTTTTGTTTTGTTTTATTTTGCCTGTGCTTTTGGTGTCATATACAACAAATCATTGCTCAGAACAATGCCAAGAAGATTTTCTCCTGCTTTCTTAGAAAAAGAATTTTACAGTGTTGGAGCTTACATTTAGATGTTTCATCTACTATTAAAAGTGGTTCATGAATTTCCATTCCCTTAATGCTGGTAAATGGAGATTTATTGATTTTCTGGAGGTGTTTTCTTTGCCTTATTCTTCATGATCCCTACTTCCTTGTGTTCATGTGCATCTGAAAGAGCAAGTCACCTCTTCCAGTCTTCACAGGCTAGATTCTGAGGGAAAAACCTTCAGTAGTTGGCCATCTTAGAGACTCCTGGCTGGTTGGATGGCAGAATCCATAGGATAGCCAGTTGGCCCTGTTGGCAGAGGGCTTAATGCCAGGACCTAGGGGATCTGTGAGCAAGGCCATTGGAGACAGGGGAGAATGGGGAGTCATACTTAGAGGCAGGAAAGCCTGACATCTGAAATGCAGGCACTGGGGGCTGCCTCTAGTGGTGCAGCTTGATGGGGTTAGAACTGAGTATATGTGCGGGTAAGGGTAAAACTTAGTTCATAGGAAAACAGGGGTTATCATGGTTTATAGTTTGGTTTGCCATCAGTAAGCTTGCTATTGGGCCATGGATAGTCATGACTTCTGAATGCCATCAGATATCACAGGTCTGCTTCTGGAACCACCTTCAAGCAGAGAGGGGTTCCTTCCACATCCAGGTTCTGGTCAGCTGTAGGTGAGTCTACAGTTGGGGACTCCTAATGGGTCTGGTTTCTCCTAGATCCTCAGGAATATAGGACTATTGTTAAATAGGGCAAGAGCAGAGTCCACAAGGGAATATGTGACTGATTTCTAGTCAGCTGCAAGAACCTGAATTGGGGATGTGGACCTATCTTCTCAAAATAGCTTTCCTAAATTTTGGAATTCACTGGGAGTATTTCAATCTTTCCCCTGGGTCATCCAGCTTCCACAGATGCACTTTTGTCTTTGGCAACCATGGGTGTTTGCCAAATCAGTGCTTTGTGGGAGAACAAGTGTGGGAATCCCTGTTCTTCAATGTTAGTGATATCATATAACTCCATTCTGATCTTATGAATCAATTAATATTGTTTTCCTAACCATTTTCTATATTAAAAGAGAAGGACAAGTTTTTAAAAAATCACTTTGAAAGTATAATTTATTTCAAGAGAAATGTGTATGAATGCTTCTAATATTTCAATTCTGATTTTCTCTTCATATTTTATCAGTAAACACATTACACTTTGTATTGATTTTAATTTGATGAAATGATTATCAGAGTGATTATCAAATTACTTAATAATAAAATGCAAAGAGATCAGAAACAGAAACTATATCATCATATAGCTACCATGATTTTTCTATTGACTTATTATGCATTTGAATAATTCTGAAAAGTACTTTTTCTTGTCTTGTCTTTTCTTTTTTTCCTGACAGGGAATGGTATTATTTTGTTGCAGGAGAAAAAAAAAAGATTTATTTTTAGAAAAAGAACATCATGGAATTTTACTGAAAAAAAAAAGAATTATTGTATTTTTCCAACATAACATTCTTTATGTAACAAAAGTGCCTGCATTTGCTGTAGGGTACATAAGAAGGTCAGATAAACACTGCAACTGTGAAAATATTTCACATTCAAGAGCAAAACAGTTGCAAAAATAACAATTATTTTATAATATTTCTGAGATTTGAATTGATACTAATGAATAATTATTGTTTTTCTGTTTCAATAATTGTTATTATATTTTTTACATTATATTTTAAAAATTTAAAGCATTTGCTTTTCTATACTGATTAGCATTATTTTAGAATAATTTTGATATCGTGGCAGTGAGTAAGTTACCATCATACAACAAAATTACTCTTACAATGTAATATTTGAGAAAAAAATGAAATGTAAATATAAAAATTCTACTAATTTTTTTTCTAATGATCAGAGTGACAGTTATAAAACAGAGTTTGGTTTTTATTTTTTATTGTAGTAAAAACATTTAACATGAGATCTACTTCCTAAACAATTTTTAGGTGTACAATGCAATATTATTGACTGTAGGTACTGAATACATACATTCATACAAAAAGCCAAAATTCACATAACTATAAAAGTATATTGACCACATAGTATTTGCAAGGCTCTTAAACTGACTATGAAATATTGCTAGGGAAAATACATACTCTATCATTACCACAAAATTAATTATTTTTGTTTTTATGACTGAGTCATATTAAATTGTGTTTCATTGCTATTTTTTAATCCATTCATCTATGGATGTCATTTGCAACAACATGAATGGACTGGAGTACATTATATTAAATGAAATAATTGAGACACAGGAAAACAAATGCCACATGACTTCACTCATATGTGAAATCTAAAAAAAGTTATCTCATAGAAGTTGAGACATTAGTGGTTACTAGTGACTGGGGAGAATAGCAGGCAAGAGATTGAGAAGAGGTTGGTTAACAGGTATAATGTTCCATTTAGAGAAAAGGAATAAATATGGCACAAAAGGATATATATAAATATATATATATAAAAATATGTGTATGTGTGTGTAGTAATGTAGTATAATGCATGATTGTTTCAAATTTAAAAATTGAATAATGGCAAATTTCTAAAGAACTATTAGTTCAAATATAATTTTTGAGAAAAAAATGAAATGTAAATATAAAATTTTTCTTTATTGGCACAATATTTCTTGTGTTTTTGAAATATTTCCATTCTTATCATGGATATGTCTCTAACTTTCCTGACTATGTGAACTATAATGATGGTCTTATAAATACAGTAGATCCTCTTTAATGTCATTTAGGAATATAAATACAAAATTTTGTATTTATATTTTATTTTTATAATATGGATATTATGAATTATTTTCTCTTTTTATAGATGTCACTTAACTCAAAACTCTAACATGGTATATATTTCATACTCTAACCTGGTATAAGTATTAATGTATATTGTTACAGCTATATTATGCAAATAATAATGTTATAAAGGTAAGAATGTTAATCCATATACTTAATAAAATCTATAATATGTCTATCTGCCCAATTATTGCATTTTTAAATGTAAAAGAAAAGTGGTGACCAACCAAAGAATAATACATAAAATGAAATTTATAATAAACAATAAAATAATAAAATGAATTTTTTTAAAAAAGCAGTTAAATACATACACATACAAACAAGCAGAAGCACATACACCCACATTATATATGTGTCTTTTTATGAATACAATGTTCAAAAGGGATGAATTGCCCCATGTCACATGTCAGAAACAACCCATATGTAGCCCTAATCATGTCATTTTATCCTTAGAATTTAAATATAAATGCTAATATGAAATGATTATATATTTTCTGGTAACAATTTTATAATTTAAATTGTAGTAAAGTATCACAATGTTATTTGCCAGCCTAATTTTTTTTTTCTTTTTGTACCAGGGATGAACTCAGGGGAACTCAAGCACTGAGCCACATCCCCAGCCCTATTTTGTATTTTATTTAGAGGCAGGTTTGCACTGCATTGCTTAGCACCTTGCCATTACTGAAGCTGGCTTTGAACTGAAGATACTCCTGACTCAGCCTCCAGAGCTGCTGGTTTTACAGGCATGTGCCACCATGCTGGGCTAGCCTAACCATTTTTAAGAGTACACTTTAGTTCTAGTATTAAATATATTCACATTTTTGTGCACTGATCACCAGAACTTTCGTATGTGTCAAAAATTAAACTCTACACCAATTTAATAAAATTCTGCATTTTTCATTCCCCAAAATTCCTGAAAGCCATCATGTCACTTATTGTTTGTATGAGTTTCATTATTTTTTATGCCTCATATAAATGAGATCAGGCATGATTTTCATTTTTCTGCAGGATTTTTCCACTTAACATAATGTCCTCAACATCCATCCACATTGTAGTATAGTTAGGAATTTTCTTTCTTCATAAGGTTTAATGATATTCCATTGTGTGTATAGTTATGTATGTGTGTATACTACATTTTGCTTATTCATTCATCCAGTGATGGAAATTTGTATTATTTCCCCCTTTGGGTTATTGGAAATAATGCTGCTATGAATATGGATATATCAATATCTCTTTGAGACCATGATTTTCATATTTTGTATTTACTTGTTTTTGATACATGCTTCTAGGAGTAAAATTGCTGAATATTATGGTATTTTGATTTTTTAATTTTTGAGGCATCACCACATTATTATCCAGAGCACAGCTCCATTTCCATTTCTGCCAATGTAGCAAAAAGGCTCTAATTTCCCCATGACCTCACCAACACTGGCTATTTTCCAGGTTTTTTGTTGTTTTAATTTTTAAGAATAAACATTTTTAGTGGGTATGAGGTGATAGCTCATTGTGTTTTTAATTTACATTGCCCTTTTGTGTTTGAAATGATGTTAAGCATTTTTTCATATGTTTGTTGGAAATTTATAAGTCGTTTTTAAAGAACTGTCCATTCAAATCCTTTCCTATTTATTAATTGGGTAATTTTGTTGTTGTTGATCTGTAAGAGTTCTTTATGTATTCTGGTCACTAACCCCTCATCAGTGTATGATTTGCAAACATTTCTCTTATTTTATCAATTTCCTTTCTTGAATGTATCCTTTAATGTGTAGACACATTTAATTATGTTATAGACTAATTTATATATATATATTTTTTGTTTTTGAGTTCAATTTTAATGTCAAATGCAAGAAGTTATTCCTATATTTAATGTCATCAAGCTTTTTCTACATTTTCTTGTAATAGTTATATAGGGTTAAGTCTCGTGTGTAAAACGTTGAACCTTGTGAATTAATTTTATGTATCCATAAGTTAAAGGTCCAAAATCATACTGTCACATGGATATTCAAGTTTACAGCATAATTTATTTAAAAGACTGTCATTTCTTATTAATGGATGATCTTGGTACCTTTGTCACAAATAATTTTTTCATATATATCAGAGTTTATTTCTGTGTCTCTAGTCTATTCCATTGGTCTACATGTCTGTTTTCCTACCAGCACCATACTGTTTTAAATATTATAGTTTTATAGTAAGTTTTGAAATGAAGAAGTGTGAGAAATTGTTTTTCTATTCAAGATTATTTTGTTTGTTTAGAGTTTCTTGAGATTCCAGGATAATTTTAGGATGGATTTTGATGTGAATTCCATTAAATATGTGCATCATTTTAGATAACATTAATAGTTTTATATCAAGCCATACATCAACATTAGATATCATTGTGTTTCTTTATATATTCTTTGCTATATTTTAGTAATGTTTTATATTTTTCATTATATCTTTAAATTTATGTCCTTAGTGTTTTATTATTTACGATGCTATTATTACAGAATAGCTTTATTACTTTCCTTTTGGAATTTTGTTATATCTTGAACATAGAGTGTGCCCTAAAGACTCATGTGTTGAAGATTTATTCTCCAATGCAGCAATTTTCAAAATTAATGCTTTTGGGAAGTGAGTGGATCATGAAGGGCTAGGACATTGACAGAGGATTAATTCACTAACAGATCAATAATTTGATGGTATTATCAGGAGGTTGGGCCTATTTGGAGTAAGTAGGTCAATGGGGATTTACCCTGGAAGGGTATTTCTTGCCCCTGGCCCTTTCCTCTCTCTTTGTTTCTTGGCTGCCATTTCCTAAGCATCTTTCTTCTATCATCCCTTTTCAACCAGATGTTATGACTCATCTCAGGCCCAAAGCAATGTAGCCAGACAATCATGATTGAAACTTCTGGAACCATGAGCCAAACTAAATCTTACCTCCTTTTAAATAATTTAAGTCAGGTATTTTGTCACTATGATTAAGAGCTGTCTAACGGAGTTATATATCTTTTAAATTTTTCTATTTCCTCATGATTCATATTGGTGGACTGAAAGGTTTAGTAATTTATTTCATATTTCATAACATTTATGAATTTATCTCTTATCCAAAGAACTGTATTAAAATAGTTTATAACATTACTCTATAATCTTTTATTATGTCTGTTAAATTTGTCATAATGTCCTGTCTTCTAATTCTGATTTTAGTTATATGATTCTGCTCTCCTTTTTCTTTGGCTTATCTAGCTCCAATTTCATAAATTTTGTTAATCTTTTATAAGACAGACTTCTTACTTTATTGATTTTTTTCCACTTTTTTGTTTTTATTTGGTAAAATTGGTTTAAATCACTGAACTTGGTAATATGTTAACCAAACTTTCAAGAGTACTATAGTAATATTTGCCTGTACATTTTAATATAAATATTACTTATATTTCAGATTTTTTTCTATTTATTGAGAAAATTTATCATGAGTGAATGTAGTTCATCAACACTAAAATCAGAGATTCGTGTAACTAACAAAGATTATTTTTCAATGAAATTATTGGTTTATATCTTCTTCATTGTTGTTATTTTAATTTTTTGGTGGGGAGGGTTCCAGTGATTGAATTCAGGGTCACTCAACCACTGAGCCACATCTCCATTCCTTTTTTATTTTATTTAGTGATATGGTCTCACTGAATTGCGTAGTGCCTTGCTCTTGCTGAGGATGACTTTGAACTTGAGATCCTCCTGCTGTAGCCGGAGGCACTACGATTATAGGCATTCACCACCACGCTTGGCTGGCTTCATTGTCACAATTTTAATAGAAGAATTTAAACATTTTATTTGATTTTTTAATTTTTTTTTTTTTTTTGCAGTGCTGGAAAGCAAATCCAGAGACTTACATATGGTAGGGATGTGCTTTAATACTGAGCTACATCTCTAGCCCTGAGTATGTTTTAAATGTCTCTTGTAAGACTTTTTATTCTCCTCTGGTTTGTACTTTGTATACTGTTGATAGTATCATTTACTTTTCATCTAGTATATTTGTAATAAATATTATACAGGCCAGAGTTGTTGTAGTTTTTCATAATTTTGGCCATAATAGAGTAGTGGTTATGCATTTAAAAAAATATATAGATTAGGCAATTTTATCATTGTGTGAACATTATAAAGTGTGCTAACACAAACAAAGATGGGACCATGGTCATATATGCGGTCCATCATTGACTGAAACACCCTTATGCAGTACATAGACATATATAATTTATCCAATATTTCATATATTTATTTTTTAAAATTTTTTGTAGTGGGGCTGGGGATGTGGCTCAAGTGGTGGCGCACTCGCCTGGCATGCGGGTGGCCCGGGTTCGATGCTCAGCACCACATACAAACAAAGATGTTGTGCCCGCCGATAACTAAAAAATAAATATTAAAATTCTCTCTCTCTACCTCTCTCTCTCTCTTTAAAAAAAAATTGTAGTTGTAGATGGACAAAATGCCTTTATTTTATTTGTTTTACTTTTATGTAGTGCTGAGGATCAAACCTAGTACTTCACTCATGCTAGACAAGTACTCTGCTTCTGAGCTACAGCCCCATCCCCGTATATTTATTTTCTTCTTTCTGGCCTGTGATTTTTTAAATCTTGCATATATAACTCAAAGTAAAACCCAAAACCTACAAAATTTTTTCTTGTAGTCCTTCTGTGGTCAAAAGAAAAATGAAACCAATTATGTGCTTTTTCCATCAATATTGTTTCTGCTGCATACATGTATCATAACAGTCACTGTATTCTAGATCTATAAAAATTCTTTTATATTTTAAAGTCTTTCACTTTTGCATCTTAAAGCCTTAAACTCCTTGCATGACATTTAACATGATAGGCATGCATTACAGCATTTTAGTTATAAGTCTTAGAAAATAACAGCATTGTAATGCATTGTGTATTAAAGGTAGAATGCCTTATAATTATCACACTTATATATATGTACATACACATATATGCTTTTATTATGCTTTCTTAGTACACTAGAACAAAAAAGCTGGCTTTATATATCAAATGCCATTGTGAAGTATTTTAAGAGCAACATATTTTAGTTTTTTAAAAAAATATTTATTAATCCAATAAATCCCTGATATTTGAAAAGTTGCTGCAGCAATTTTAATGATTGTTGATAAATTAATGTTCCAAATGCCAATCTGCTAAAATTAACCTATTTTAATTGGGTGATTTCATTGGTATTTAAATTTTATTGGTATCTTGATTATAAATGAGGAAATACAAAGTGAATTTTATTTCAGTGCGTGTTCAATATAATATGTTATTTTTTATGGTGGCTAACATATATACACTTTATGGAACAAATTGAAAAAAGAAAACTGCAGATAAAATTGTCACTATGGTAAAGTGTTTGCAATGAGTTTTTGTGTGTAGTAGAAAGCTGTTTTATATATGCCTGTCATAATGCTGTGTTTGCAGTTCAGTAAATATATGGCTTCAGCCAAATAACTGTGTCAGCAGTTGATTACAGATCAATATGTTCAAAGGACTGCTGAGTGCTGAATTATAAGAAGACAAAGTTCTGTTTCAGAAACAAACAATATTGATGACTCAAGAAAACTGTTTTATTTAGGATATACTTCAATATTATATAAAATAGTATATTATGTAGCATAGAATAGTTGGCATTTTAAAACTTCTGCTCCATTAACTAGTTGTTTGCAAGTTTTCATTTAATTAACTTACGATATAGTGTGTGTTTCTATATAGTTTTATTGTAACCCTTAAGTTAGGTATATCCACCAAAGATGCAGAGCAAGATGAATATTTGTCTTTATTTATACTGTTGAAATTTTCTTTAATATGGAGATTTTTCAATGATAACACACATGATATTAGAATTCAGTGAATGTACCTACAGATATACAATGTTTCTTGTACTATACTGTATCTTTGTGGCTCAACTATGAGGGTTTTTAAATTTTCAACTTTGTTGGTTAATGCTTTATTGATTTTAAACACTGTAAACAATTTAATTTAAATATCCCACTATATTAATATTTAATTTTTCTTAATAAACAATTTAATTCTGTGAACATACTTTTTCTTCTTTTTCCTAATAACTTTAAGTACAAATAAATTTATAAAGCATGTCCTTAATCATTTTCTCCTTAGCACACGTAAGAGATTTTTGAAATAATTATTCTAATTTTTATGGTTAAGAAAACTGATTCTGAAATGATAAATGGTTGTATAAAAAAACTGACATTAGTAGCAATATTAAAGCAATATTAAGTATTCTAAAGATTGGCTATGAGGTCTTCTAACTTCAAAATTTTATTTTCACTGAATTTAAATGAACAATACATTAGAAATTGCATTTTTGCTACTGTATGACCATACAGTTAGCATACAGGAAATTAATTATAAATAATGTAGCATGATTGGCCTCTTGAAACAATCAATATATGTTTTACACTGTAGAGCACAAAGATATACCTTCTGAGACAAGAGAGTGTAATATGGATTACTGCCTCTTACAGTGTTAACAAATGAGCAGGGGTCCCTTCAATAACTAGAGTTGATAAAAGCAGACTTCCATATGCCAAAGAATAAAACTATATCACCTCCTCTCACCACAGACAAATCTAAACTCAAAGTATGTCGAAGACAGAAATGTAAGCTAATATGAAATTTCTCCAAAAAAAAAAACAACACACACAACACAGAAGAAACCCATTAGGACATTAGTGTAGTAGGACATTAGTGTAGGCAATGTTTTTTCTTGATAGGGACGCAAAGTCATCAGCATTAAAAGGGAAATATATATATATATATATATATATATATATATATATATATATATATTTAGGTAATATATATATATATTTAGGTAATATATATATATATTTAGGTAATATATATTTATATATTAAAATATATATGTCAAAATAATATATTGATATAATTCCATTTGCATATATATTATATATATATATATATATATATATATAAGGAGTACACACACACACACACTCACACACACACATATATATATATATATATATATATATATATATATATATAGAGAGAGAGAGAGAGAGAGAGAGAGAGAGAGAGAGAGTTTCTGTACAACAAAGGAACAATTGATAGAGTAAAGAGATACCTACAAAATAGAAGAAACCATTTGCAAACTACTTTTCTGATAAGGATTAAAATACAGAATATATAAGGAAACTAAACAACACCACCCCTAAAAATAAATAAATAAATAAATACTCAAAAAATGATTAAAACTCACAAGACATCTCTTTTTAAAAGGAAAAAAAAGTTCAGTAATCAGGGAAATGCAAATCAAAACCACAATACTGATCTCCTGCTCTGTAACTAGCCAATGTTGTTCCATATTTTGCTATTTTATTTCATTATTTATTTATTTACTTTGGTACAAGGGATTGAACCCAGTAGCCTGTTAACTACTGAGTCACATCCCCAGCCCTTTTTTTCTATTATTGTTTTTTACTTTGAGATAGGGCCTGGCTAAGTTGGTTAGGGCCTCTCTACATTGCTGAGGCTAGCTTTGACATTGTGATCCTCCTGCCTCAGTCTCCCAAGTTGTTAGGATTACAGGCTTGTTTCTCTGTGCCAAGCTGTTTTTCACTATTTTATAACCATCCATGCAAGGTATACTTCAATATATATTAATTCATATGCCTACATATACTTAATGATTTTAGTAATTTTTCCTAGTGATTACTATGTATTCATATATTTTAGAAAAGTTCAGGACTGCCATCTACTTGTAATACTAACATTTTACCAAGAATTTTCAATAGTTTCTTTACTAAAAGTTGTATCTTTTAGTTGGTCACTTTTTCTCCATCTTCTTAAAACTTTGGACAGAAAGATGTAATCATGTGAGGAATAAAGAAAATTGTCATGCGCATAGAACTAAGTGCCAATTAGTGTCAGTTTGAGAAACGTGTTAAGGATCCCCAAGAAGGACCATTCACATTTGTTTGGGGACAGAATTTTGAAGCCAAATTAGTCAAAGGCACAACATGGTGTCCTATAGTTCAGCGTGATTTGTACAACAACAGAAATAAATGAGAAGATTCCCAGTTTAGATTATAATAAATTTTAAAGAAATTTCCTTAAAATATTTCCAAGAAAACAAACTGAAAAAAACAATAATCCCAACCAAGCAGAATTCTCGATCTGCCAGCATAAATTAGGATCCTTACATGGAGACATTGCTAGTACCACGTGGAACTGGTAATTTCATTATGCTCCTTTAATTAAAACCTCTTGCTTTATGATTGAGAAAAGTAAAGCTGATAATAAATTTATTTATTCAGCATTTTAAAATGTCAAATTATATTGATTTAATGATAAATAAGAGTGACATCAATTCCAACTATGATGCAGTGAAGAAATGCAAACTCCTTTTCTACAAAAAGCAACTATATAATTGGACAAAATCAATTTAAAAAAAAGTGACCATGTTAGAAATCTAGAAGTAGAATAAAGTCACATAATGATCAGAAAAGACTTTCTTTGGGAAAAAAAAAAAAAAGATTGTGATCTGTGGTTAGGAACAATAAAATCCTTGTGATTTGATTTTGCTCGTTTTCCCATTCCCAATCAGGCAGTTAATTTGTACATTCTGAAAGGTTGGGGCAGGCTAAGAACTACCCACCTATTACAGAATGACTGCTGACAAAGAGGTGCACTGTATTCAAACAGAAAGTCATGTTCCTTTCCAGAAATACGTTGGAATGAAGAGATAATCTGGGAATTATGTGAATGTAAAAGAGCAAGTGGCTCAGCTATTCTCTGGGGTTGCTGCCATGGCAGATGCAAGCATATGCTTGTTTGACTTTAACAGAAGACACTCAAAAAGGTTCAATATATCACAACACCTTTTGACTGTGGAAATTGCTAAATATACAGAAGACACATCAAAGGGAAAGTAAAAGTCCAGGATGACTTAAACATCACCCAAACTTTCTGAATTGCTCCTCTCTCAATACACAGATCTTTTTTTCAGAGGATTCCAGCAACACTACTTTGAGCATAACCTTGTCTAAGTTATGGTGAACCTAAATATATGATGAGTGTGCTATATATCATCATCAGTGACCACAAGCCACGCAGGAGAAACAGACTGGCATTCACAGATTTTTCATGGTGAATTAATTAAATAAAACAAAAAGAATTAAGGCAACAGTAGTCATGGGTAAAATGAAAATCTAGATTTGTAAAATGTTTTCTAAATGCCCAGTTGGCATCTTAAAAAATTTTATATACACTGTATGCTTACCTTGTATTATGGTTTAGATCTGAAGTGTCCCCCAAAAGCTCATGTGTAAGACAATGTAGGGAAATTTAGAAGTTAAATGGGTTACAATAGCTTTAAACTAATCATTGCATTAATCCATTTGTAAGGATCAAGTAGGAGGTAACTGTGGGCTGCTAGAGAGTGACTGTAGGAGGTGAGTCACTGGGGTTGTGCCTTGGGGTTTATAGTCTCTAGTGAGTGGACTCTCTGCTGCCTGATTTCCATGTCTGGAGATATTTTCCTCCTCTGCACATTTCCAGAGCAATGGAATTGGTCATCTACTGACCTCTGAAATTGTGAGCATCAAATAAATTTTCTTCCTCTAAAATTGTTCTTGTCAGGTCTTTTGGTCACAGTAGCAAAACAGCTGATTAAAACACCATGTTTAGTATAAATACAGTAAATAGAAATTGTAAGTAAACTCAGAAACTAGATTAACCTGACAAAAACTTTTAAAGAACATCTTATAAATATGTTCAAAGAACTAAGGGAGAACATTTTAAGTAATGATTGAAAGCAAGGCAAAAGTAAAACATCACTTTGTGATCTTGAATGAGGAAATAGGAATTTAAAAGAAAAAATAAAATGCTGGAGTTGAAAAGTATAATAACTGAAAAGAAAACCTTGGTTCAGTAATAATAGTTTTAATACAGCAGAAATAAATAAATAAGTGAACTCAAGAAGATAAATTTTGATTAGTTCCTAATTCTCCCTGGATTTCACATGTTTTTGATATTCGCTAAGATCTTTTTATTTTTATTTTTTTAGAAAGAGAGAGAGAGAGAGAGAATTTTTTAATATTTATTTTTAAGTTTTTGGCGGACACAACATCTTTATTTGTATGTGGTGCTGAGGATCGAACCCAGCGCTACATGCCAGGCAAGCGTGCTACCGCTTGAGCCACATCCCCAGCCCAGATCTTTTTATTTTTATTTTTTTAGGAGGGGTACCAAGGATTGAACTCAGGGGCAGTCGACCACTTTGCCACATCCTTAGCCCTATTTTGTATTTTATTTAGAGACAGGCTCTCACTGAGTTGCTTGGCACCTCGATTTTGATAAGTCTGGCTTTGGAACAGAGATCCTCCTCTCTCTGACTCCTAAGCCAGGGGATTATGGGCATGCACACCTGTACCCACCTGGCTGAGATTTTTTTTTGTACCAGAATTATAGGAATGTCTATATATGGAATATATTTGGTCTTTTTTATTTATTTACTTATTCACTTATTATTCTTTTGATATTCAAAAGAATAGATATAATATCTCAATAATTAAGGAAAATTTTAGGCAAGTCACAATAAAAAATGTTTTATTTTTTTTATTTATGACATAAACCTAGTCTCTGCATCAATATGGACCCATCTCATCAGCCTGTGGGACTTGGGTGTTGGGTGGAAAGGCACCAGGAATCAATGCAAATGTGAAGCTCACGGTATCTTCTGAGTTCTGGATAAAGTAATTTTGCCCTAAGCCAGTATTCTCATGTCACTTGCTACCATCTATTAAATACTAGAAAATAAATTTTCTTACTAAAAATTATGGTAAAACATCAGAATAACTACAGTTCTTTACAGTTTGAGAAACTAGAATGGGATATTGACAAGATCCAGGCATATCTGTAATCCTAGCAGCTTGGGAGGCTGAGAGAAGAAGATTATGAGTTCAATGCCAGTCTCACCAAAAGCAAGGCACTAAGCAACTCAGTGAGACTCTGTTTCTAAATAAAATACAAAATAGTGCTGAGATGTGACTCAGTGGTGGAATGCCCCTCAGTTCAATCCCTGGTACCTGCCTCACCAAGAAAAGATACAAGTTTCTTTGGGAATCAGCAGATGATGGTTCTTCATGAACTGAATTAGGGGATATGAGAAGATCCATTCCCCTGGTTCTGAAACCAAGAGCTCTTGACCAACAGCTGAGTAAAGTGTGTAGATTATAGGACCCTCAATCTCAAATCCTTCACTTATAATCAAGTAAGGAGTATTACATCTACAAAGCTGCAAAAATAATATTTTGTTTCTTGCTTGCTCTCCTCCAGACAGTAGACAAATGGTCAGAGCCCCCCAAACAATTAAAAGTCTATCTAAAATTTAATTGAAATTTGCTGGGTTGAGCATTATTTGCCCCAACTCAAAACTAAAAGGTAAATTTTTCTTGCTTCCTGGCATGGGCCTCTTTGCTCACTATGTAATCTCCCATCTCATGTTTTATGTCAACTTCAACATCAGATGCTTTATAACGAAAGTTGGTTGAAGGTGAAATTTTTATTTGAATGCCTCATGGGTGACTGAAGGACATATGTGCTACCTACTGTGCTGGATAAAGTCAGAGACAGGCAATACAAACAGTTTTTATGTTTCTGTTGGATGCAGACACCCAAGTTATCATCCTTCCTATATCCATGATTGGAAAAGAAGCCTGTTTTCAACTGATGGGATTTTGATGTATGTACCAGTAGAGAAAGAAAGTTAATGTGAAAATGTAGGAGATACCTTTAGATAATTAAATGTACTGTTTCTGTGGTTTGTAAATTGGATGTAAATTAAGAGAATAAGATTGTATGCACTTCCTTGTACTATAAATGCCCAAGGAATTAACCAATCAGGGAAGAACTACAGGTAGGGAAGGACTAGGGAGAAAAACTCCACTGTTTCTTGCTATTAGTGTGTAGATTAGATTTGACCATGAACAATACTGATGTCCAAATCTCTTATCATAGAATTTCTTATTGGTTGGTAAATCAGAAGTCTTTGTCTCATGACCCTGAGAGAAATTTATGTTTATGTCAATGAGGTAATGTCAGTGAGTAATGAATCTCCCCCAGATTCCAAAGCTTGCTTACTAAGTATTGCTTCTTGGTACTTCATAGACTGATTGACTATGATCAATCTATTTTATCTTTAGAAAAAAAAAAGATTGCTATCTCTTTTTGGTCCCCAAAGGAAGTATTGCTCCTGGTTGGATTCTCTGGGTATTAGAGAAAGAAAAAAGGAGTCTCTATGATATATTTTGTCAAATATTTCATCAGCCAAATGGAGGTAGCCTCCATCAGGAAGCAGCTGAGGGTTTGCCTGATGGTTTTGGTCTTGTTATAGTTAAAACAATGTCCTGGGGTTTCATAAATTGACTTCCAGGCCACTCATGTATAATAGAATCAAGCCTTTATTGAAACGCACCTGTGGTGACTGACTGGAACATAAAGCTGTTCCCCTAATCAGCCCCAAACAATTGCAAGGGTGCTCCTTATAAGGCTGAAAACCACAAAAGGGACATTTGGGGGAATAGCCAATGCAAGCAAGCCAAGTTACAGAAGCAGGAGATTCCTGTCAGGCTGTGGGAAGTTTAACCAATCACAATTAGCCCAATCACCCCAATTACAGAAAAACAGCCCTATTACCCTAGTTACAGAAACAATGCTCCATTAGGTAGTTATGTGTTCTTAAGGGTTTCTACAGCAAAAGGAAAAGAACAACTTGCCCTAGTCGTGACCTTTCTATTTGGTATGGTTGTTTTACAAAATGGAGTTACTAAACAAAATGGAGTCACTTTGGCTTGACTATCACAGCCTTGTTCCCTCTCGTATATGGCTACCAGGCATACTTATTTTGAAAAACACATTATTCACTTGCTATTGTAATATTGCCATCTCCTTGTCTTATAAATGTCTTGCTATTTCTATCTTGAAATGGAACACCTTAAATTCAATGACCAAACCTGAAAAGCTTTGCTTACTAAATGGAGAGGGTATGTTTAAGTGCACAGCTGGCCTGATCCCACCAGTTACTCAGTTTGACATGTGAAGGTAGCAACTGTTTTCTTGGTAACAAATTCAGCCCTCAATTTCCTAACATTCCCCTAAATCTCTTATTCACTGAAGTTCAATAAAGCAAAACTTAAATGTCTTCTAGGGGATTGTGGCTTCTTGGTTTCTGTGTCTGCTCTACAGCACCAAAGTTATGATGATCCTCTACTCATAGTACAAAGCCCGTATTTCTGGGATCTCACCAAGGACCATTTGGAAAACAGCAGACTGGAAAATTAAAGATTTTGTTCTTTGGAGTCCAAAATTATTGAAACAATTTGTAGCTCCTGATCAAACAGTCTTTGTCACTCATATGGTTGCCTATGGTATAGTCCCATTCTTCCATGAGACTGACTGGACCAACATGATGGGCAAACCTGGCTCTATGTTCTTGATTTTAAAAAAGTGCTTTTACTATCGTGAATTGAGCTGCTATAAATATTGATGTGGCTGTGTCACTGTAATATACTGATTTAAGTCCTTTGGGTATAAACCAAGGAGTGAGATAACTGGGTCAAAGGGTGGTTTCATTCCAAGTTTTCTAAGGAATCTCCATACTGCTTTCCATAGTGGTTGTATCAATTTGTACTCCCACCAGCAATATATGAGTGAACCTTTCCCCCATATCCTTGCCAACATTTATTATTAGTTGTATTATTGATAAGTGGCATTTTGAATGGTGTGATATGCAATCTCAGTGTACTTTGCTAGAGATGTTGAACTGGAGAATATCCTGCTAAGTGAAATAAGCCAGTCCCAAAAAACCAAAGGACAAATGTTTTCCCCAATATGTGGCTGCTAAGCCAGAAGAAGGGAGGGTGGGGAGGGAAGAATAGAAGTTCGCTGGAATACATAAAGGGGAATGAAGGAAAAGGAGAGGGCAGATGATAGGAAAGGCAGTACAATTAATCTGACATAACTTTCCTATTCATGTATATGAAAACACGAGCAGGGTACTCCACATCATGTTCAACCTTAAGAATAGGATCCTAATTAGAATAAATTATACTCCATGTATATAAAATATGTCAAATGCATTCTACTGTCATATATATTTAAAAATAACAACAACAACAAAGCTCTCTCTGGAAGTTACACCTGTGAGTCTGACCAGACTGGCCCTTTGGTCTTCTGTAGCTTCATTGCAAAGGATTTACTCATTCTTACACTGACAGATTGACTACTTTGGGTATTTGATCTTTTGGGGCTGTTGGTTATGTCTTACCGTGGCTAATAGTATTTAAGGCTTTTTGACAATTACCTGGACATATCGTTGTGGCTCTTCAATATAAAAATTGGATATATGTTTGGTTTCCCAGACCATTTCCAGTTTGACAATGGGAAAACATTTCATATGTAAAATAGTTTCACTCTGCCTCTATCATCTTCTCCTATTTCACAAATTTAGCAAGTCAACCTTGTTATTTAAGGGTGTTAGTCTCAGTAATTGACAATTCCCCCGGACTGTACTCTGGGTAATAAAGAGGAACAAAGGGGATGGGGATTTAAATAAATATGATAAAATTCAGTATGTCTCCCTGACCCGTCTACATTTTATATCCTTATTATATTTATATACTCACAGCAACTTCTTGTTAGACTATTTAGCACATGCTCTGAATGACAGCCTGGCCAAAAGGAGATTCCAGGAAATGGAACTTAATCCTCTTTCCATTTTATTAAATTTTCTCTCTCACACATGAAGTTTCGTTAAGAAGATCTGAATATAACTAGGGAATAATTTTTGTAAGTTATAGCTACTGGAATAGGACTCAGATTTTTGTGGCTTTGAAAGGAAAGCTATAACCTGATACCTGGTAAAAATCAATACCATGAGACAAAAAAAAAAAAAAAGAAAGAAAACAATTTGCATTCCAACTATACAACCATATGCTGATGCATATAAAACTTGCTTTATACTTAATGACATAAATAGACTGAAAGTTAAAGAATGGATAAAATTAACAAGAAAACTCACATATCACCAGAAAGTACCAGTATAAATAAAAATTATGCAAAAATATTAAGAGAAACCTAGAGTTATATGTCATGTTAGCACTAAGAAGTTAATGCAGGACGTGGTGTGATGGATACCTGTAATCCCAGTGATATGGGAGGCTGCAACAAGAGTTGACAAGTTCAAGGCCAGCTGCAGCAACTTAGTGAGACCCAGTCTCAGAATAAAAAATAAAAAGGAGTAGGAATATGGCTCAGTGGTAACACACCCCTAAATTCAACCCCCAGCACTCCCAGAAAAATAAAGAAGCTAGAAAATGACATATACTTAGATAGCCAAAACCAGGGTTTCAATATTCATAAGGCAAAACCCAACATCACTGAAAGGAGAAATTGACAACTCAATAATTGTAGTCAGATATTTCAATACCTTACTGCTAACAATTGATGGAAAGTCTTTACATAAAATCACCAAGAATAAGGAAGACTTGAACAACACTATCAGTCAACTCAGTTGGGATATACAAAACAGTACAGTGACTATAGAATACAAGTACATTAAAAAGCATACAGATCATTCCTCAGGATAGACCATATCATAGGGCATAAAAAATCCTAAGTAAACATATGATGGAAATCATGAACATTTTGTTCTCTGTTTTTGATGGAATTATATTAAGGACCAAATTAAATATGTAAAATAAGGAGAAACTGGATAAATGTCCAAATAAAATAATAGGTGGAACATATAATCACATAAGGAATTTGAAAATATTTTGAACTGAGGATGAATTTTTACATCATAACAAAATATAGACAATAAAACTCTAGCATGTGATAAATAAAAGTAATAACTGGAAATATTTGAATTAGAAAAGGAATATCTAATAACCAAAGTTGTTAATTAAGAACTTGGAAATAAAATAAGAGGAAAAATCAATGAAATAAGAGACAGAAATACAAAAGAGGAAAAATGAAGAAAATAAAAAAAGTGTTTTAAAAAATATCAACAGAATACAACAGTCACTAATATGGCATTATGTAAAAACGTGGATGTGTAACCGATGTGATTCTGCAATCTGTATTTGGGGTAAAAATGGGAGTTCATAACCCACTTGAATCAAATGTATGAAATATGATATGTCAAGAGCTTTGTAATGTTTTGAACAACCAATAAAAAATAAATAAATCTAGCACAAAAAATATCAACAATATAAGAAAATCCATAATTATTCTGAACAAAAACATAGAATTTTACCTATTTAATGAGCACTGAATTCATGGAAAAATCACTTCCAAACTGATTAATTGAATTTACTTTATTGATACAGTCATGGTTTCATCAATAGCTAGCTTATTCTGTGCATAATATCATGCTTATTGATATGACAAATAGGAATGTTTTGAAAAATGAATAAATTTATAAATTCATGAATGAATAAAGATAAATTGAGAAGTTGCATATCAATGAAATTACATTTATTCTGACTTGCATTATATATTTAATTATTAAATTTAATATGATTGACATCCTTAAAATTACAAAGCATTATTTTTGGGGTTTTACATTGATTGATTCTGGAAACTCACAGCAATAATTTTCATAAAGTATATGAAAATTTTTTGTTATTTGTTTTTTAAATACAGATTAGAGGATTAGATCTATTAGGCAACTTGTTACTAACAAAATATGAGAAATTGAACAAACCCAAAACTTGCAACTAGAACATAGGTCTCAAGAATTGATGTTTTTAATAAAAACTTTTGTTTTGCCTAAGTGTCCTTCAAAGGACCATTTATAAAAGGTTTGGTCCCCAAGATAGAACAATTGAAAGATGGTGAAACTTTTAGGAAATGGGGCCTCATAGGATGTCCTTAGATCATTGGGCACATATCCTCAAATGGGATTGTGGGATCATGCTCTCTTAAATTTATATTTTGCTTCCTGGCCATGAGGTGAACATTTTTTTTTTTTGTTATTTTTTTTATCACATGCTCTCTGTCATTGCTATCTGACATGTTCACCAGAGACCCAAAGCAATGCACTAATCAGAACTTGGATTGGAACCTCCAAAATTGTGAGTAAAAACTTAACCTTTTCTCTTTATAAAGCTAATAAAAAAAAGATACTTGAATTTAGGCCATGGAATGCACCTACACCTGACAATGTGGAGAAAACTTTGGAATTCATTTATGGGAGGCATTTGGAAGAATTTGGAGGAGCAGGCTAGGGAAAGACTAGAATGCTGAAATTGGAGCCAGACATACAGTGAAAATCAAGAGCAAAAAGGAGGAGTGTAGAAAAGCTCAGAAAATTTTTAGCTTGTCCTGAAAAAGAGCTTATGTAAATGTATATGCCTAGGAGGGTATAGCACACAAATGAACACCCAAAAAAAGATAGCGAAGTGATTTGCAGAAAGATGCCTCCAGTATATCTCAGAAATCTGTAAGACTACTATACAAATCAGACGCTCAGTAACAGAGAAATTCAAATTTGTTTTAACAAATTTTCATGAAAAAAAATCTCTTTAGAAAAAAACTCCAAGTTGCCCAGCATGCCTAGGATTGCCTTGTGATTTGTTTCCCCATATTCAGCTGCAGGTCACACAAACACTACTACAGCTCTTGCTAGCCACAGACCTTGTAGTTATCCATGTTGGTTTCAAAGGCTTGTAGAATGCAAACTACAGGGTCAGGGAAGCTTCCAACAAGATTTCAAAAGAAAGTCTGGGAGGTTAGGAAAACTGCATCAAGGTCAAAGGACAAAGCAAACTGCACTCAGAAGGGTTATACCTGGAGCAAAAGTGAAGCTGAGGGTACAGCTTCAACTCCCCAGGGAGAGAGAGGTGTCAATAACATCCAACTCTTGCCAGAGAATGCTAGAATCATCTAAATCCAGTCCAAGAGAGTGGCCAGGTGGGTTAAAACCAGAAAAGCCATAGAAGGGGAACCACTCAACGTGGTAGGAGCCTGTATTATATCACAGTGTGTTCTGGACACTAGACTTGGAGTTAATGATTGAATGTTTGCTCTGCTAGGATTTGGTCTTGCTTTGCATGGAACCTGTATTAGTCAGTTTTTGTTGTTGTTGTTGTTGGTTAGCTGTGACATATACCTAAAAAAAAAAATGTGTGTGTATGTGTGTGTGTGTGTGTGTGTGTGTGTATAGAGAGAGAGTTGGTGGGGAGAGAAGAAGAAGAAGGAGGAGGAGGAGGAGGAGGAGGAGGAGGAGAAAGAGAGGAAGGGAGAAAGAGAGGAAGGGTGAAAGATGAAGGATGAAGGGCAGGACAGAGACAAAATCTAGTTCACTAAGGCACACCCACAATGACCTACTTCCTCCAACTATGCCCACTTGCCTACAGTTTTTACCACCTCTGAGTAGTCTATTCCTAATTATTAACCCATTAAATGGATTAATTCACTGATGGAGTTAGAATCATCAGTATTCAATCATTTCCTAAAAGCCTTAAATCTGCACATTGCTGAATTGAAGACACAAGAATATGAGGCTTTGGGAAAATTTCAGACCTGAACCATAATATATCTCTCCTTTTTGTTATCCTATACCTCCTTTTCAGAATAGAAATGTGTGTTCTGTACCATTTATACCACTTTATCCTGGAACTATGTACCTTTCTTTTTGAATTTTATAGTTAAAAGTTTGCCTTAAATCTCAGAGGAAACTTTATAATTGGATTTCTGAGCAATAATGAAACAGTCAAGAGTTTGGGGATCCTGGGGATTGAATGGTATATGTATTTCATTATGAGATGGCCATGAATCTTTATGGTCCAGGGGTTGAATGATATATTTTGGTTATGTATCCTTCAAAGGTCCATCTGTTAAGAAATTGGTGTCCAGGATTGTGCTACTGGGACATGTTAAAGTTTTAGGAGGGAGACTTAGTGTAAAGTTCTTAGGTCATTGGAGGCATGCCCTCAAAGAGGATTGTGGGACTTTGGTCACTTCCTCTTTCTCTTGTGCTTCCTAGCTGTAAGGTAAGCAGTTTTTTCCAACATGTACTCTCTGCAATTGCCATCTACCAGACTACCAGATGCCTAAAACAATGGTCTCCCTGATTGTAGACTGTAACCTTCAAAACTGTAATATAAAATAAACATTTTTATTTGTGTTATCTAAATTGTTGTGTTATAATGATGAAAAGTTAACTAATAAAACCATAATATTATTTCACTTCATTGCATGATGATGTATTTTGACCAGTAATTTGAAAAGAGGTTCAGTATTTTCCTGTTGTCCAAGAATTAAAATATGAAAAGTACAAATAAGTACAAAATCAGTCAGTCAATATTTATGTTTCCTTGGGATAAAATTTTCTTACATGTAAAATTAGGACCACAAAGTAACCCAAATTGTCTTTGTTTAAATTTATTCTAAACCTAAAATAATTTTTCAGCCAATTAACCATTCTTAACTACAGAATTGACTACATATACTTAAAAATTTATATTTTATATCTAGCATTAATTAGTAACAATTCAATTCTACAGCTTGTAGATTAAAACATGCTGAAATTACTTGTAAATATTACTCAAGTAAAATAAGAATTTTTAAAAATATTTGACAAAATATTTCTGGTGTTAGTGAAGATATTGTATATATAATATTTGTGTACATATATAGTAAAAATACATTCATATATGAAATAGCACCTTATTGATAGACTTTTCAAAATTTGGCAGTTAAACTATATTAAATGAAATATTTAATTTATACTCCTATGTTATTAATCTGAGTTAATGAAACAACACAGATGAAGAATTTTCTCAGAAAAATATTTTTCCCAGTGGTGTCACATTTGTTTAGTTCTCTCTATTCTGTGTTAATTACCTGTTAATGACCTATAATACTTTAACCCCAAAACATATGGTTTTAAAACAGTAAATCATTGTTTTCTTGATTTTTGTGGATTGTGAATTTAGAAATATTTCATCCTTGAACTTTGCCTTGTGTTCCCTCATGAGGCTGCCAATAAAGTGTTGGCCAGGGCCATAGTCTTTTAAAGATTTGATAGGATCTGGAAATTTGACCTTTTGCTACTCACTCTTAGGCCTGGTAAAGAGGGACAATGTTGTTAAGAAATTAGGAAGAAAACTCAGTTCTAGTGTACGTAAACTTCCCTTCTACAGCTTCTTGAGCATGCTCCTAAGAGTTTGTCATGTCAGGTAAAAAAAAAAAAAAAAGAAGAAGATAAGTTATTAGAAAAGTTAGAAATTAGTCATTCAACCTTACAATTGAGAGAGTGTTTGCTTTTCAATCTGATGTCAGAACCTCCATCAGGGATATGGTCCTGTCTTCTCAAAGTGGCCTTTCAAAATCTTGGTATCCATAGGGGTATTGCAACTTTTATGCAGGTCATGCATGTATATCCTTCATGAAAGTGAAACTAGCATTCATCTATGATATTTAGAAAGGAATTATCAAAAACAGAAGGTGGGGAATAGACTTTCCAATTTCAAAATCTCCAAGTTTTTATTGTTTTTTTTTTTCTAAGTAAATACTGGTATGCTTATTATATTAGATCAAAAATTATCTGAAATCTGAAAAATATTATAAAAATATAACCTGGAAATAATTGACTTCAGTCATTTAAATTTAGATGATATTCCAAATTTTAATAATGATACTTATCCTGTCTATTTGGACAACCATTACAAAGTACAACAGATTGGGTTCCTTATAAATAATAAAAAAAAATTTAAAGTAAAACTCCTGCTGTTATTTCTCAAAGTTTTGGAGTTTGAGAAGTTCAAGATCAAGATAGCAGCAGATTTACTATCTGATAAGGGCTTGTACCTTCTTTCTGAACACTCCTCCATGGGAGAAGAGGAGATAAGGAATAAACCTTTTCCTTTCACTGCTGTTAAGATCATTAATCTTATTCATGAAAGCTCCACTCTCATAACTTAATCATTTCTTAATGCCCTACTTTTTAATACCATAACTATGGTAATTAAGTTTCCACATGTGAATTTGGGGGAGGTACATATTCAAACTATCGCAATACCTTAACTAATAATTAAAATAAAAGTAATGAGAATGTCTGAGATAGTTATATAATTTAAAATTTCCTTCTTATATATCAGCCATACCTGAGATACTAAGTACAGCACAATTTTGGTGTTGCTATGTGAATATTTTTCAAACATCTCACTGCTTTCCAGAAAAACTAAAATGTTAATTTTTTTTTTTTTAAAAGAAAATGTCCTGCTGTTATTATTGTGGTGACAGTGGCCCTGGGTATTGAATCAAAGGTCATTCTACCCATGAACTGCATCCCCACCTCTGAATTTTTTGGCACAGGCTCTCTTTATGTTGCCCAGTCTAACTTCAAATTTATGATACTCCTACCTCATTTTCCTGAATCTCTAGGATAAAAGGCATATGCCACTACAGGGAAAGCAAGAAATGAGAGACAGATAGCAAGAAATGAAAGATGGAGACCAGGCAGAGATACATACTGGAGTTTATTTGTCAGAGCTCTATGGCAGAGAGAGGCAAAGTAGGCTGGAGTTACAGGACTTTTATGGGGAAGGCTCAGGAATCAGAGCCAGGTGGGTCCTAATGTGAGTGGTTAGCTGTTGTATTGATATGAGGGAGTGGTGAGCCTTTCTCAAAAATGCCCTTGTGTGGGAAAGTAAAACTTTTTCCTTAAAGTAGCGGCTGTCACTTAAGATGGCTGTCCAGATGCTAAGAAAGGCCTTATATTACCCCACCTTTTTTGGTTTTTATTGGGCCCCTTAGGGAACAAGAATGTAGGTCAATTTTCTGTAACTACTTCCTTCTGGGAAGGGGCAGAATTTGAGTCCCTTATTAGGGTCATGAGATGTCATTGGAATGATGACAGAGATTAAGTGTTGGTGGAATGCTGTCCCTGGTGGCCCAATTTTGGTGAGGGATTGGTATTCCTGTAACAAAAGCTGGTTTATAGTTTGGTTAGAGATTTTGGGGATCTGGTCTTGAGCAAATCTAATGACACAGGAGGCAAGCATTCACAGAAGGCTTATGACAAGGAGGGGGGGACAGGAAAGGAAGTGCCCATAGGAGAAGGGGTTACTTAGCTGCTATCCTTCAGCAGAGGAGAGCTGTTGTTTCCAACCTTTAAGGTCCTGTTGGAGCTGTTTTATCTTATCCTTTACTACACCAGATTGATTGACATAAAAATAGCATTCCTCCTGTAGGTTCAGACAAAGTTGTCTTTTGGGCCATAAAAAGATCAAGATCCCTTTGATTCTGCAGAACCACAGCAGCTAAAAAATCAAGCTAAAATTGTATGGTTAGTATGGTTTGAGCAAGTTGCTGTTAGTCTCCTAGAAACTAGAATGGTAATTCCTGATAATAGTACCCCTGGGAGGTGAGTACAGAATAAAGGAGGAGGGCAAAAAAGGAAAAGGAAAGGATGGTACTCATGGTTTTGCAGTGTCCTCATGGTCCTCAGAGACCAAAGGGAGATTAGGAATTCCGGCCTTGGAGAAACATAGCTTGATAGGCCCTCTGGGGGTCACTATACAAAAGGGCAGAAAAAACGAATTTAAGTGGGAGTTACAAACTCAATATGGGATGCCCTCAAGGTGGGCCACTGAGGGAGTGATAAGAAGGCCAAATAGGGTCCCTTCCATTTTGCAGACAGATGAGAGGAGGAGGGGTGCCTGTTGGGGGTAAGTACCAGGTCACCAGGAGACAGAGTGGGAGAAGGAGAAGAAGAAAAAGAAGGCTTTGCCAGAACAGCATCATTGTATTGCCAGTGAAGGTTCCTAATGTATGCAAGAAGGGGCCAGAAAAGATGAGAAGCAAAGGGTTGTGAAGAATCAGAGGGTGGTGAGCTGAGCAGGGAGATAGGCCATCCATATAGAAGCTCTTAAAAGGAGATGTTAAGTAGCTCCTTTGGGAGGGCCCGTAACCTAAGAAGAGCCAAGGGAAGGAATTTAGTCCCGTCTAAATGTAATTCAAGGGATAGTTTAGAAAGAATGTTCTTCAAGGTCCTGTTGGAACATCCCACCTTTCCAGAGGACTGGGAATGGTAAGGGATAGGGAAATGCAAGGATTTTTTGAGTTATTTAGCTACAGACCATGAAACATTGGATGTAAGAGATCATGGAAGGAATGGTAGAGAGAATAGTATAATGATTGGTTACCACAGGATGGATTGGGACGATAGCAGAGTTGATGAAATGGCGATCTTGGACCAAGTGGTAGAAACCATTAGGATTTTTTACTGCCAAGATGGGGCTGTTATAAGGGAATGAGTAGGTCTAATGAATCCTTTTTGCAAGAAGTCTTGAATGATGATAGGTGGTAAGCCTAGGAGTTTTTGTCAGCAAAATGGTTATTGTGATTGGGCCAGAAAATGAAGGGGGTTTTTGAGATAGATGTGAATGGGCTCATGGTGTGAGGCAATAGAAGGACTTGAAACATCCCACACAGTAGGGTCCACCTGAGAAGGGGTTAATGGGAAGACACTGGCAGATGGAATAAGGGATGACTGGTAAGGGTGAGGATCAGGGAAGGGGCAAGTGAGTCTGGATGAAAAATGTATGAGGGGAGAAGGAAAGCATAGCCCCCAACTTTGTGATGATGTCCCTTCCCATAAGGGGAACAGGGCACTGTGGAATGACCAAAAAGAAGTGGATAAAAATTAGAGAGTTAAAAGTGAAAATAAGGCTAGGTGTCTGTAAGGGGTGGTAAGTTTCACCCTCAATCCCAACAATAGAGGTCATAGAACAAGTAGTAGACCCCCAGAACTCCTTGAGGACTGAATATGTAGCCCCTGAGTATAGGTGGAAGGAGACAGGCTTACCTGAAATACGCAGAGTTGCCCTGCGTTCCCACGGAGTGATGATAGTGGTCAGGTAATGGGGACCTGAGCCTTGTCAGTCCTATGCACCTAGTCCTAAGAGTAGGAAAGGGGAACCAGAGTGGCCAGATGGCTGGGGGCCACTATGGGCTTGGCGACAGTCAATGGTCCAGTGTCCCTTCTGATGGCATTTAGGACAAGGGCCCAGAGGCTTGTGAGGCTTGGGACATGTACAAGCCCAGTGACCCATCTGACCACAATTAAAACAGGTTCCAGGCAGTCCAGAGAGACACTTCTGTGGGCCAGTGGAACCAAGGCCAGATGCTGAGGCCAGATGGATGGCTTGAGGGAGCATCTGATATGTCTGCTTCGGGGCCTTCTCATCTCTCCCATTATACTCCTCAGAGGCCACTCCCAGAACCTCAGCTTGGGGAGTTGGGGGCCCCCCTATTGAGGCACCTTAGTTTGACCTTAATATCAGGGAAACTCTGGGAGAAAAAGTAGGTCATCCATATTCCCATCTGGAATCTCAGGGTCCAGATTAGTATATCGTAATAAAGCCTTGGTCAGGCAGTCTAACAATTCTGAAGGGTTTTCATTCTTATCTTGAATGATTTCCTGGAGCTTTTCATAATTGATAGCCTTATGGGCTGCCTTTCTAAGTCCTGCCATGAGGAAAGTAATGAATTGGTATCTACTAGTTATTCCTCCAGGTGAATTATAATCCCAATTGGGGTCCCTATCAGGGACTGCTTCAGTGCCAATCAGATGGGCAGGGGAGGTCTGTTGTACCTCATCAGCATAATTTCTAGCTTGCTCCCCAAATTGCCTGCACTCCTTGGGCAGGAGGGTGTTAGACAAGATCCTATGGACATCATGGAACGCCAAATTATATGATAGGGTCAGATATTGAAACTCTTTAGTATATGTGGTGGGACTTTATGTATAGGACCCAAGCTGCTTTTCTATCTGTGAAAGATCTGACAAAGAGAAAGCACATGAACCTAGATTACACCATCTACACCAGCCTCCTCATGTAGAGGACACAGAGATGCAGGTTGGGTAGAGGCAGCATGTGGCAGGAGGAAAGAAGGTTAGAGGGGATGTGGGGACATTTTTGTGGTGTCTTCCTCAGAAAGATAATTGTGGTATGGTGGGGGCTTATCTACTGGGTTGAAGGAGGAGGTGTCCTAGGTAGGATCTTCTGTCCCTTTGGAAATAGGCGTAGGGGAGGTGAGAGCTAAGAGGACTTGTGTGGGAGAGCAAGAGTTGCAAGGAAGGGATTAGAATTTAAAGAAGAGAAGGCCTGGAATGTATGATGTCTCTTTCCATTTTCCAAAACACTCACAACAGTTGAAAAGATACCTGATAATATTGGGATCTAAAATGCCATGAAGCGGCCATTTAGAGTGGTTATCCAAAAGATATTGAGGATAAATCTGATTGATCAAGAGGGTAAATTTTGGGGGTTTAGGTCCAGGGTGAGAAAGAGAGACCCTAGGTTAGCCAGGAGGCACCCTAGGGAACAATGGGAGGGAATGGATGAGGAGCAGCTCATGGTCAGATGAAGGAGGTGAGTTTAGAGGTGGTGTGTCCCCCAGTCTTTAGTTTCAACTAGTAGAAAGGATGGTTATGCTCAGGGGGTTGTCACTACCGCTTGGTAAGCATTGGGGCAAGAGCCTGTATTGGCATTTGGGCGTCCAGTAGGGACTATGTAGTAGGGGCAGAAGCCCATATAAGGGGCAGAAGTCACAGAGACTAACCCAAGGCCGAGAGGTAGTGTCACCAGGAACAACTCCCAATCACCCTCAGTGTTTTTTTTTTTTTTTTTTTTTTTCTCAAATCCAGGACCCAAATAAAAGAACACCTATAGACTCAGTGGACAGTAGGTTTAGCCGTAGCTGTGAAAGCTGTGGTTGGGGTTGCCCCCAACCAAATCGTAACCCCGGGAGTGCCAGATGATCAATGGTCACTTCTCAGGACTGCATAGGTCATTTAGGTCGACCAGAGACAGGGGTCTTACCTGAAATATCCAGTGTTATGTATAGAGTGAGCATTTGGCAGAATGGAGGGTCTGGGCCCACAGTGGAATCTGGATTGGGGCCCAGGAAGCTCAGTGACCCTCAAAAGACAAGAGTGGGCACACCGGGGAACTTGATCCCAGGTTTGCATACCAAAATGAAGAGAAAGCGAGGAACCAGACACCAGTAAGCAAAAAATGAAAGACAGAGACCAGGCAGAGATACACAAGAGAGTTTATTTGTCAGAGCTGACAAATAAAGGCCATTTCTCTATAGTGGAGAGAGGCAAAAGAGGCTTGGGTTCTGGGACTTTTATGGGGCAGTCTCAGAAATCAGAGCTGGGGAGGGGTCCTAATGAGGGCGGTTAGGGGTTCAATTGGTATGAGGGAGTGCTGAGACTTTCTCAGAAATGCCCTTGGGTGGGAAACTTTTTCCGTAAAATGGTGGCTGTCACTCTGATGGCCATCCAGATGCTAAGCTTGGACCTTATAGCCACTGTGCCTTCCAAGCCCTGGCATTGTTGACATCAATTTTATATAGGATAATTTCTATCCTGGTGCATATATGAATCACTTTGCCACTTGCCTGTTGTAACAAAATTAATGGATTTGTATTAGAGAATATTATAGGAAGCTTGTGATATATATTACCTTAGAATTTGTTGTACTTTATAGATAATATTAGGTTACTTTTTTCTTGCAAATTGTATCGTAATTCAATTTTATTGATTTATTTAATTTCTGAGATTAAAATTATAATTTTACTGAGTATGTTGAGTTTAGGTTTTAAAACTCCTATAATTGTGTCTTTGCTAATATGAACTAAGCTCCTCGATGAAAGATAGTTGAATTTTTTAAATGTTTTCCACCATCAGGTACATGGTCTTTTTACTAACAGTCTATAAATTACAGTCTGCCTCTTATTGGGAAGAGAATTGAAAAATGATACCAATGTATGTATTTTAAAATCTTTTCTACTTTGTATACTGTTATTTTACCATTATTTGAAATAATTCTATAAATTTGCATTCATCTTCAATAATATTGTTTGGGACTCAACTACTTGGCTTTGTTATTAGTCCAGAAACATGAATCAGAAATGTTCTTCAGGAAGAATTAAGCATGTTGACATTACATCTTCAGTACAGATTTCATTAGAAACAATTCATCTAGTATGTTGTACCTATTATCTTGCTATGGTTTGAATATTATTTGTCTCCTCTGAAACTCACATTGAAATTTCATCCCCAATATAGAACATTAACAGATGAGATCCTTAAAATTATGATTAAGTTTTTGCCCTCATAAATGGACTAATCTATTTATATGATTAATGGATTAATGGATTGATTAATTAATTAATTAATTAATTGTTAATTTTGAGAGTTGGTCTGCTCAAAGTGCCAGTTTGGCTAGGTCCCTTCTGTTCTCCTTGCACTCTCCTATACTCCAATGCCCTGTGCAAAGTCAGTTCTGCCAACAAAAAGTTCATTGCAGATGTGTCTCTTACCCTTGATTACAACCATGAATGAAACCAAACTTCTGTTCTTTAAAACTTATCCACAATATCCTGTGGTATTTTTCTAATAACAACAAATGACATACTAATTCATACATTATTGCTATTACTAACAAATTAAGTGTAAACATTTTTTTTTCCTCTGAGAATGTCAAATCAAGTGACTCTCAGTAAAAAGTACTTCAAGAAAGGTCATTTAAATTTAAACGTAGTCCTTTTCATATTTATATTATTCCACACACAAAAAAGCTATTCAAAAATATAAAATGAAGGTATTTCAAATATTAGCAAAATGATATACCAACTTTTGTAAGTTATCAAAACTCAGTTATCCCCCAAAATGTTAACTAACTTTTTTTAATCTAGAAAAAGTTACAATAAAATAATGATTAAAATTCTCTATGGGAATTTTATTCTTTGAATACATATTTTTCTAATCACCAAATTTAGGAATCACCTAAAAATAATTTTTTCAATGGTTCAACAATTTTCTTGCTGTACTTCTGAATAATTTTTCTAAGGAAAAAATCTCTAAATAATAAATTGACGTGATTGGTTGTTTTTAGCATGGACTGACACATTTGACAGTGATTTTTCTTTCTATGCCTAGTCATAAGTAATTTCTCTTTTTATTGACAGTTTCTTATTTTGTTCTTTAAGAGATAAAAAAATGAATGTAAAGTAAGATCAGATTGTCCTGTTGAGAAATTTAAAAATGAAGATTGAATATCCTCAAAAAACAAGTATTTTATAAATTATGAACTGGAGTCCACAGATAAATGAGAAAGATGAGAAAATAGAAAATCAGTAAGTGATAGAACTTCTGTACTATGATCTTATTAAGTGAATAACACCTTATTTGCATTCCAGACATAACAGTTTGGGGTAATTATAGAACAGAGCACTTCCTGTCTGTCAGAAGAAAATAAAGATGTATTTTAGCAGGCTTTATAAAATGATAATTTCATTGCAAGAACAAACACACATACAAAAAAACAATACTTGAAAAAAACAATACTTGGCACTAGAAAGTGACATCTGTGATAATCACTGCAACTGGCTTCTAGGACAGTACTTGACAGGGCTATCTGGTGATAATCTGTTAAACAATTTGACCAATGAAAACAAATTGGATACAAATAGCCCATGATCAGTTCACGGATTTACTGGACTTTGAAGTTGGCAAGAAGATATGATGGTGCAGCATTACAATCACTTTGAACTGAAAACAGCATGAGAAAAGTCATAGGAAAGTCTGAAAGTTTTATATTTTAGTAACTCAATCATTTGTTTCAGGTTTAACTGTTAGTCTTGTATAATTATAGAATTAAATCATCTTTTGTTTTATTTATAAAAACATATTTAAAAATTTTATTTCCAGTCTATATTCTAAAATCCTAATACCTTATTTCATACAACCTAGGATTCAGGATGACAAAGATCTGCTCTACCTTCTGTAAGCAAGCTTGCTCAAGTTAAGCACCATAGTCTATCTAGCTAGTTTTATAAGCTTCCAAGTCTACCAGTCATCTGCAAGCATGCATTGGCCTCAATGATGGAGCCTTTTCACAACCTCTTTATATAGTCAGAAAATTCATACTGCTTCTATAAAACTCATTCAAAGAATTCCCACCCAATTATTCTGCATCTTATCTTTAAAACCTATTTACTTTTGTCATTAAAACTCTCATTATAATATATATTTTTTTCAAATACGTATTTCTTTACAGATTTTAGAAATAGGGTGAGGCTGTTTTTTTGTTATTTTTTACATAACAAAACATTATGAGCTTTAAAAATTTGTATTAATTTGAAAAGAATGATTGATTGCTAGCGCAAATTTTCAATCTTATCTTGTCATTATATTTTTTGAAAAAAATTTTGAAAATAACATATTCTCATGAGTGATTTTATAATCAGGCTTTTCACACACACCACATGCATATATGTGGCAGGGGAGAGTAGGAGGATTCTACTGATTTTGCATGTAGCTCATTTGACAGTTCTTAAATTATTTTTCTTAGCATCTTTAATGTCTTTCAATTATGAAATGCTTCCTCCATACTATGCTTAAAATACTTTCACTTCTTAAATATCACCTCATCCTACAATAATTTAAATGATCAAGGATATTCCCTAAAACCTTCTCAAAACAAATGACAGAAATATCCCTGAAGTTTCACACTTTAAATTTAACAATTCTTCTCCTCATTTGGCAAGGAACTCAGAGCCTTTCCCAATGACTTAATTAGAAAACTCAGTTATCAATTAGATAATGCTCATTGAGTCATTCTCTGGAAGGCTACAGTTTCCTTTAGTCTTTGACTGAAAAATATACAGGGTCCACAACTGTTTGAACTTGAGACACAGAAAAGAAAATAAAAAATGTTTAAATCACAATAGTTTATAATGAAAGTTCCTCTAACCTTTTATTATACTCACCTCTATTTCCAAATTTCTTTTATATTGCTTCTTTTTTGTAAAGTAATATTTAAAACATTAAAACATAGTCACAAAATTTTTCTAACTTCACATCTCTATTAGTTATTGGACTAAGCATGTTACCTATTCCTTCTGTGCAACAGCTTTCTCAAATTTAGAACGAATGGTTTTGACATAAATGATATATATTATCCTTTTTTACTTAAAAATTTTATTCCTGGAGTTGAAAAACATATTTTGAAATAACCATGAGTGACATTTAGCAGTAACTTGTCAAAATGAAATTGGATTACTGCAACTTGCTTAAAATAAATTTCCACTGGAAACTCTAAACCATCAATGCACATCCAAGTGTATTCTGAGCCTGCATAAAATTTTATCTGGTTTTACTTAATATGATTTATTGTAGAGGAATGAAATTTCATTCACCATCATTTGATGCAAACAGACCAAAATAGTAAAATATGTATAAGGGGAAAAGTAAATATGAGCAGGATGTAGTTTTGAATTTTGCATCGTTACTACTCCATCATAGTTTTTCTTCCTCTAATAATTTTCCAATAAATAAATATATATATATATATATATATATATATATATATATATATATATATTTATATTCATATATATATATATATATATGAAAAATATAGTGCACTGTGACATTTAAAAACAACTCCAATACTTGTAGAATCATTTTATTTGATACTTACATGGCCCAAGAAAACTCAGCAAAATGATAATCTTTTAGTAGATGTTTACTACAGATGTTGATTTCTAATCTGTTAGGTGTAGTTTAGATATGCTTTTTTGTCAGTGGAAAAATAGTTTTTACAATTGTAATATTTTATTTTGTGACAGATATATGATATGAGGTCCCAAATGGTCTATTAGGGATATAATATTCTTACATATGAAAAATGAAGAAAAACTTCTATCCATAATTCATCCAGGATTATACACAACAGGAGAGAAATATAAAAAATTTTGTGAAATGTCTGTCCTAAATAAACCACAGCCTTTAAATAAAATTCAGTACAAAATGGTAGTAAATGGTTAACTGATACAATTTTCTACCTGCCACAGGTCTGACTGTTCCCCAAAACTTGAGTTGAAACTTAGCCTTCTTTGTGGTATTACTAATAAATGAGACATTCTACAATGATTAAGTCATGGGGGCTCCACATTCATAAATGGATTGGTGCCTTATGGCTGGAGGGAACTAGATTGAACCATGTTGCTTCTCTACTCTTGTACCATGTATAGACACATTTTCTCCTTTTGCACCTTTTTGCCACATTTTTCCACCTTTTTTGCCCTGTGAGGACACCAGAACACTGTCACCATATGTGAGGAATGAGACTTCATCAGATACAAAACAGCACAAACTTGATCTGGGACTTTACAGGCACCCAATTGTGAGAAATGAATTTCAGATTTTATTTAATATATTACTCATCTCAGACATTTTTTTTTTATGGCAGCATAAAGGGACAAACCAGAATTGGCACCAGAAGAGAAATGTGTTGCTATAACAAATACCTAAAATCTTGGAAACAGCTTCTGTCAAGTGCCATTTGTGGGTTGCATGTGGGTCACAGTTCATGGAAACCTCGTGGATAGAGACATCTGGTATCTGGAAATGGCCAGTGGACATTTCTTATGGTCAATTGACCAGGGACCATGTGGATCTTTTTCCCACTCTGCCGTGGCCCATATAGTACCCGAGATGGGTGTGACCTGCCAAGGTGTCAATCAATCTGCTGACTGCAAGAAACCGCCTTTGAAACCTTATACTGCCTTTGATGTACCCTCTTAAATAATCCACAAAAGCCATTTTCCCTTTGTATAGTTCCAGAACCCATGTAGACTAGATCTTATCAGAGGTTTCATTTCCTATAAATATATTTCTGAGTGCTTTTTTATTTGCTAATTATCTGAAATTGTAAATTTTACAGTGGCTTGGATTCCCCTGGGCAGAAAGAACCCCAGAAAGAGACGCTGGCCATTGTCACCTAACCTGAAAAACTTCAGAACTGGGTGAGAATTTGATGTAGAAACACTTTCAAAGTGAATACTGCAGAAAGCCTACATTGCCATTAGCAGAACATTAAGGGTGGCAGTTGGGATGAGAACCCAGGCCCAGAATTGTAAGGAAAGTCTTATTCTTTTTAGAACTTATCTAAGTGGACCTGATCAAAATGCTGATAGAAATATAAGTGACCCTCCAGATAAGGTGAAAATGAATACTTTATTGAAAACTGAAAGAAAGTTTACCTTGGCTAAACAGTGGCAATTTAGCCGAATTATGTCTGCTTCCTAATTCTTTGTGGAAGGAAGTATTTAAGAGCAAGATAACAGGTTATTCAGTAGAAGGAATGTCTAAGCAAAGTATTCAGAGTGCCACATGAATTCCCTTTCCTGCTTTTAGAGTTATTTGAGGCTGCCATTTACATCATAGATGCAGATTGCCAGAGCTTTAACAGCAGAAGATTTCAAGTGAGGGGTCCAAGGCACCATTTAGACCTGTGGTTCACTTTCGAGGACTACCTCAAGTCTCTTTTCCCTTATTCTAGAGTAGTACTCCTTGAATTCCCCAGCTGTGGCTCTTGCTGGACCAGGTGCAGCTTAGGCTGTTGCTCCAGAGGAAAGTAGTGGTAAGACTTGGAAGCATCACAAGGTGCTAACGAAGGCACACAGACTGCATAAACTGTGGAGGCATGTCTGTTTCCACCTAGATTTCAAAGGCTGCTGTGTAGCATCTTGGGCCAAGGTAGAAGATGAGCACAGGGTATCACCACCATAGAGTCTCCACTAGGTAATTTCTAGTGGAGCCATGGGACCAGGGATCCCCCAAAGTATACAGTTACTAGCACACAGTGCCAATCTTGGAGAATCCACAGGCATACAACTACTATGAGTGAAATATGAATTGTGTTCTGCATTTTGCAAGGCCAAGGGAGTAGAATGACCCAGATTCTTAGGTGTTCCGAAGTTTTAGAAGTGTATACCCTGTTTTAGAAGTGTATACCCTGCTTTCTTTCACTGGTTCATAGATTGAGACTAATTTACCCCAAAATGAATCATATCTTCAAACTCATCTACATTTGTATTAAATGAAATTTTAGACGTTAGACTTTTGTGTTGATACTGGAACAAAACTTTTAGCATTGTTGAGATGGAATGAACATAATTTGCCTGGGAGAAGAGTATCAATTTAGAAGCCAGGAGTGGAATTCTATGATTTGAATGTTTCCCAAAATACAGGAGTTGAAATTTGTGGTGGTATTAAGAGGTTTTGGGAGACTTGATGAATCCTGTGCTCTCTATACTCAGAAAGAGTTGAGGTGAAATTAACTTCAACATTTTTTGCTCTTCTGCTCTTTTTCCATATATCAATATTTAACCACTTTAATTTTTTTTCTCTTCCTCCACCATATGCGGACACCAAAGATGCCATCATCTGTTGAGAACAAGTCTCCATTAGACATCAAGCTTGCCAGCACCTTGATCTTGGACCTTCCATCCTCCAGGACTGTGAGAAATTCATTTTGTTTTTTGCCAATTACCATTCTGTACATCTTATTATAATAGTACAAATAGACTTAGAAGTCTAATCCACAACATTTATGAGTCATTAATTGACTACTTACTTTTTTTAAAGGCATTAGGATAGTGAAAGAAATTTCCTTTGCTTAATACATTGAGAGTACACTCATTAAGAATCAATATATGAAGCAGAATTATGTAACACTCAGACATAATGCATTTACAACACACTAATGACAATCTAGTAGCCAGTAGTAATAATAATAGCTATTGTGCGTATGCATCGAATTCCTACTACTCTAGATTTTAAATATTTACTGAGGATACACAAAATGAAAAGAATTTGAACTATATTTAAGTGTGATAACACAACTCAAATACAAGAAATTTAAAATGAGTGGGAATTTTTCCAATTGAACATAAAATACCAAGGGACTCCATAAAATGAGAAATTAATGTGATATTAAAATTCTACAAGTTATGGTCATCTGCTGCTTTTTTAAGATTTAAAAAAAAATAGTTATAATATACCTTTATTTTATTTATCTATGTATGGTGCTGAGAATTGAACCCAGTGCCTCACACATGCCAGGCGAGTGTGATACCACAGAGCTACAGCCCCAGCCCTCATCTGCATCTTAACAACAAATAGTTTAGAAACATATAGTAGTAGATACCTTATTTGTATGGACAGAGTAGTATTCAAGAACTCAGAAGTGAAACTGAAAGGTATAAATATAAAGCAAAACTAATCAGGAAAATTTTCATTGCTGTATGTTGCATACTTTGAAAATCCATTGTCATTTTAGAATGTCATATTTTTTAGAAAGGGTTTGAAGTCTACTCATGGTCCGTAAAAAGAATTCTTATTCCTACCTTAATTCTTCCCACATTAACTGCACTTTATAGTGATTAATTCACAAGAGACATAGAAATATTTATGAATAAAGTTATAAAATCTGTAAATCAACATTGTTTTATTAGGAAGACAAAATGAAAGATGATAATGTATCCCTCATAAATTGTTAGCAACATAAAAACAAATGGTCTCACTGGAAAGTAAATGTGACCTCTCCTAAAAATAAAAAATTACAAGCCCCAATATTTTTAACTTAAAAAATGCATAAAATCCATGCATCTTTATCTATCAGCTTTATATCTGCCTCAATACTTGCAAATAAAATGCTGTATTGAGCAAGATTCTGCAAGTTTCCAATTAGCCTCAGTAGAAATAGAAAAATTTTTAAAGATAAAGTTTTATTCATTCTGATTTTGCTTGAAGTTGTGAGAAAAAATTCAAAACTGTGTAGCGACTTGAAATCATAATAAAACAGAAAGATAAGAACATTTACTAAGACATAAGTGTTAAAATAAAAATACATGAAAGAACTCATGATGAGGGGAAAAAAGAACATATTTTTCAATTTGTCTCTATCTTATTTTTACCTTTCTATTATTCATTTTATGAATATATGTGTTTGTGTGTGTGTATCCCTAATAATGTTATTTAATATCTTTTCTTATTTAAGATCTGGACTCTAGTCATATAATAGTATCACTGCTGGAATATGAGCAAAATACTTTAACCTACATAATGAGTTACATTACAAAACACGTTCTAAACTTGGTTCTATTAACCAGATCAATTATGAGGAAAGAAATTTTATGGCTTTTGAAATTACCTTTACACATCAAACTCAAGCTCTCTGATAATTCCCAAGATGGTACCCAAAATTTTATAGTGAAAGCAAAGCTATTCATCCGTTTGTGGAACCAACTAATATTATAAATTTAAAAAACACCTATACTTTAAGTTACTTACAGAGAGCATGAAGTAAAACCGGCAAATATTAAGAGAGGGTCAAACTACTCATTCCACTCATCAAAAAATGGATTCCAAAATTGGATGATGATATGTGAAGCTATAGGCTGAGTACCAGCTGTTTTTACAATTATGTATAATAGCTAATACTGCAGCCTCAAATAAGTCCTCTTCTTGTACCCTAAGTATTAATTATTCACACAAGAATAAAGATTCCCTTATCAATTCTGTGATTCTGTAAAAAGCTTTCACAGGGATAGTTAAAAATACGAGTGATTAAATAGGGCTTATCTCATTCTAAGTAAAACATTATCCCTAACATAAGCATACTATAATCTAGTTGATTTGCTAGGAACTTTAACATGGTTGTTAAATGTCTGAGTGATTCTTTATGTAAATCAAATTATATATGAGGCAATAGATTCTTAGATATGACAATAAAACAAGTAAAAATGGAAAATATGATATAGAATTCAGCTAATTAAAAACTCATGTGCTTCAAAGACAACACACAGCATGAGAGGAACTATTTGTAAATCACCATGCTACTCAGAATTTGTATGTAGAAGAATTAAAATGTTTTATAATTCATAATACAAAGACAAAAACACAATTTAAAATGGGTAAAGATTCTTAAAAATATTTATACCAAAAATATATAAATGGAAAAGAATGGAAATATACTCAAAATTATTAGTTACCAAAAAAATGCAAACCAGAACCAGTGACATAATACTTCTTCATCTTTGGGATGACTATTAAAAACAACAACAACAACAAAATGAAGTTGAGTTCAGTGGTACACCCTTATAGTCCTAACTACTCAGGAGGATGAGTCTGAAAGATTGCAAGTTTGAGCTCAACCAAGAAAATATAATGAATCCCTGACTCAAAAAATGACTAAAAAAAAGTAGGAAAAAAAATCCACATGATATTAGTATTAGACATTGAAGTCCCTTACACATTGCTATTGTAAATTTAAAATTGTGCAGCCATTTTGAAAGACACTTGATAGTTGTGTAAAAATGTAAACATAGAGTGACCATGTGACTCAGTAATCCCACTCCTATATATAAAATCATATTTGTTAAAAATTTTGGACATGAATGTTTGTATCATTATTCATGGTAACTTCCAGGTAGAAAAAGAACAAATGTCCACTTACTAACAAATAAAATCCACTAACAAATAGAATGTGTTTTATTCATATGATGGAATAGTATTTACTCATAAAATGATATTATCTACTAATAAATGCTCAATATTGATGAATCTTGAAAACATTATGCTAAAGAGAAAGAAGCCAGTAATCAAAAAATATGTATGATTTCATCTATATTTAATGTATAGAAAAGGAAAACCTACATGTAGAGAAAATAGATTAATGGTTCCCTACAGGTGATGCGATGATGTTGGATAGAAGTAGGAAATAATGCTGATAGTACAGGTGTAAAAATGTTCTAAAGTAGCTGATGGTTATATGAGTCTGTGAATATACTAAAATAAGTTCTATTGTAAGTGATTTGTATCTCCACAGAGTTGTTGCTAAATAGATGTCCAAGTCAGAGGTCATTTTCAAAACATCTTTATTACAAACATCTAGAATTTGCCCAGATGTAGATTTACTTGATATCTGCACAAAATACCAGGCTATGATATATCATCAACACTTTGTTCTATAAGAATAAATTTCTCTGGTTGACTGCTGTTTCATGGTTGTTGAATTAAAATCTATGAAATGAATTTAAAATATTAAGAACATTATATTATCCAATATATTATAAAAAGCATATATTAGCTACATACTTATTTACCATTACTACAATATAATAACATTGGTTTACTCAGCTATCTCATCTACAGTAACAACAACAAAATATAGTAAATATAACCTCAATAAATAAATACTTTCCCACATCTGCTTTAAAAAAAAACATAAAAAGAGAAAAGTCATATCAGTTACCTCACATAATATGAAAATTAGAACTATAAAGTACATATGTGGATATTTAAAAATTCTTAATAAATATCCTCATATAATGTAAAAGGGCTTAGTATATCTTTTATAGCCATTGGAATTATTTCCTTTTTTTCTTTGTTTTCATTTGGAGCTTCTGTATCATATCAAATACACATAAAATATTGTTTTAAGAAAAACTAATTAGATGACCCTTAAAGTCTTTTCTATGTTCTGCTATAGATTACGATCTCATTAGACTCATACAACCTATAACAAAACAGTTTCTTCATAATATGACCACTTTACAATATGACCACTTAGGGTCTTTTGTTGATTTTCCAGAAAAAATCAGTAGAGCATACAAACACCAACTAAAATTATACACTGATATTCTACAGATTTCCACATTCTTCACTCTTTACTAACATGAGAGTTAGGTAATGCATCATAGACAACTGTCAACTATTTGTAGCTCAAATTAGCTATTAAGAAATATTTATTAGAGCTGGTTGCAGTGGTGCATGCCTGTAATCCCAGCAGCTGGGGAGGTTGAGGCAGGAGGATCAAAAGTTCAAAGCTAACCTCAGCAACTTATTGAGACTCTAAGCAAGTCAGTGAGACCCTCTCTCTAAATAAAAATACAGAAAAAATAAAGAAGAAGGGAAAGAAGATGTTGCTAAGTGGTTAAGTGTCCCTGGGTTCAATCCCTGGTACAAAAAATTTTAAAAAGAGAGAGAGAAATATTTATTAGAAGCACTATTTGCAGACTCACTAAAAAAAAAAAGAAATAGTTCACTAAAATTAATAAATCACACAATGGTACATTACAAACAAACAATTCATAGTTCTAAAACGAAACCATTGGAAATTGTGTAATATTCAAAACTATATCTCAAACATGTGCAACGAATTAAAACAATCCTATAGGAAAAAAGTAATGAAAGTATTAAATTTTTTTAAATTATCTAGCTAAATATATTATTAAAAGTACAAGTGACTAATCATATTAGAAATAGAAAGTTAGAAATATTAAAGTTAAGAAAAATCATTGAAGTCTTGCTGGCACATGCATGTATTCCCAGCAGCTATGGAGACTGAGGCAAGAGGATCACAAGTTAAAAGACAACCTCAGCAAATTAGTGGGGCCTGAAGCAACTTAGAAAGACCCTGTCTGAAAATAAATAAATAATAAAAGGACTGGGAGTGTGGTTCAGTGATTAAACACCCCTGAGTTCAATCCCTGGTACTACCACTATTACTACTACTACTAATAATAATAATTAATACAGAAAATCAAACCAAAAAAGATTATTCAATGAAAAAAATAGTAAGATAGATTAAATTTTAAAAATGTGGAATATCACAAAAGATAAGTAAGCCTTATATTGGGTAAATTAAATGCCAAAAACAATTCCAAATATTTTACTTTTATTAATTCAGGTTAATTTTCATGCCAAATCTATGTTAATTTATTACTACTTTTGTCTAACATTCAGGAATATGGTAGAGGGCAATAATCTCTTCATGTTTATTATTTGAAATAGTGGCCATTGAACTTGCTTCTATCCATTTAAATCTGAGTAGAAACTGAATTTGTTAATTCTGATCAGGAGCTTTGAAAGGTATTCAAAATTCACCATATCTCTTTCTTATTTCCACAGGAATTATGGATGCACACATTGGAAAAATTTATAACACTTCAACATATGACACAAAAAGAAATTTGAAAGGACACAAACATTTTATATTGTAGAAATATTTTGAAAAATAATTCACTATTGATGAAATAGTACATGGGGATATTAAAAACAATGTGCATGAGTATGAGAAAATTGTTGAAAAGATTGAAGCACATAAATAATTTTCTAAACCAATGGAGATTCATATTTACAAATCTGTTATGTATTTATGTTACTATAAAATTACAAATATTCCCCAAACACAACTATAAATTCAATATAATTTTATTCAAATTTATAAGTGGATTTTTCTTTTGTGAAACTTGGCAAACTGGTTCTAAAAATATATGTTAAGAAAATAAAGTTATAAGTCAACTAATTTTCAAAGAATAAAGGTTGGAAAACTCTTAGTAAGATAATCACACAATTTTTAATGTACAGAACTAAGAAAGCAAGTACATATTATATAGTGATGGACTAATAGACCCAAAGATCAGAACTTATAGAAAATAATCCACATACATATCTAAATTTGACAAAAACAGGAGACAGAATTTGAAAAAAAGTATACAAATTATTTCCACCTGATATGTTAAAAACGAAAAACAGCAATCTACTGAACATGAAATATGGAAAGACTTCACTATTTTTTAAATACTTATAGAAATAATCTTCGCTACCCCAGGGAAGGAAAAATTGCCAGACACAAATATGAAAAATAAATAAGTGAATTGTGATAACTCATTAATTTCCCTGAGGATTCCTAAACATCAAAGTAGTCTAAGATTATAGAGGATATGCTGTAAGTAAAGACCAGGTATGTGCACTGCAGATAACCAACAATGATGCAATTATAAAAATTCTTTTTTTAATATTTATTTTTTAGTTGTAGTTGGACATAATACCTTTATTTAATTTATTTATTTTTATGTGGTGCTGAGGATCGAAACCAGGGCCTCACACGTGCTAGACAAGCGCTCTACCTATGAGCCATAACCCCAGCCCATAAAAATTCTTAATCAAATATAGAATATGTGTGAAAAATTCTTAATAATAAAACAAGAAAAAAATTACTCAAGTAAATTGAGCACATTATCTGAGAAATAGCTCATAGAAGAGGAATTGAAAACAGGTGTGAATGTTTTGCCAGGATTCTGGAATTGTCACAAAATACTGGATTCTTCTTAATAGTAACATGTTATATATACCACTGTTTCTGCATTCTGCTGTCATATATAACAAATTAGAATAAATTTTAAAAAATATTAACATATTATGAATATAAAAAGGAAAAGAATGTAAAATGTGAAGAAAATGGTAGAACTGTCCTGGGAAGAACTCTTTCAGAGATGTGTGTGTTATGGGAGTGGTAATGGTGGCTTTGTCCTTGACCAGCAGCTTGATTGTGCTGGCTCTGTGGGTGTATGTGTTTGCATATTATGGAAAGAGGAGTTAAGCTGCACCTTCTAGTGCCTTGGGACATGCACTATCTGCCACATACCACTGGTAATTCATACAACTAAAGAAGGTTGACAAAAGACCAAAAAAAAAAAAAAATGGTGTGGAGTTCAGAAAAACACCTGGAAGAATGATCTGTCTGTGCTTGTGTACATTCTCCAGAAAAGACTTTCCCATCTCAGTTAGTTTCTATCTCCCAAACAGCAGCTTTGGTAACTTTTAATTTTTAATTTTTTTTTAAAGAGAGAGAAAGAGAATTTTTAATATTTACTTTTTAGTTTTAGGCGGACACAACATTTTTGTTTGTATGTGGTGCTGAGGATTGAACCTGGGCCACACGCATGCCAGGCGAGCGCGCTGCCACTTGAGCCACATCCCCAGCCCCAGCTTGGTAACTTTTAAACTGGCTTAGTCCTTTGTGAAAAACATTAAGCTCAGGAAGGGAACACCCTGACCTAGGTTCAGGCATTTACAGCTTTTAAGCAGTCTCTCAAGTTCTTATTTATGGTGCCAATAACATTTTTTTTTTTTTTAGGGTAAAATATTCTGAACATAGAACCAAATCATCAGTTACTCATTTTTTTTAACCATTGTTTTTCACCGATTGTTTCACCATATGCCCAATCAGCCCCCCAAATTTAATCTTAATCTTTTTTCCCATCCCATCCCTCCCACCCCCAAATAAAACACAGGTCATAGCCAAATACTGTAAGCATGGTATGCTGTAAGAATGAGTTAACACTATGGAGAAGAAGGGTGTGGCCTGCAGAGATGCTTTTGCTCAGCAATGAGGCTGGGACAGTCCAGGTTCTCTTCTGGCTCCCATGCCCAGGTGTCCCCCTGAAGTGAGAACCCTTCCACTTTAGAAGTTACTCTACTTGGCCCTTCACAAGTCGACAGTCAAGACTTTTTTCCACCACATATTCCTCTTCCTTTTCTAGCACCTTCTCTACTTTCTTCTTGTTTTGATTTGTTTTCCCATAGTGCTCTCCAGATTCCCAGTGTAAAGGGTGACCCCTACTTAGAGCAGCACACAAGAAAACGGAAAGGAATCAGTATTGGGCTACTGATAATATTCTTTAAATATTCTCAGTCACTTTCAACTAGTCATCATTTCTTTCATTATCAATCTTTCCAGTAATTACTTATCAACGTTGACTTAATTTTAGATACATGGAAAATATACAGACATAAATATTTGAGTTATTTCATAAATAGCAAAATGCAGTAAGCATAATTCTTCAAGTAATCTTCCAAGTTGTTAAATCATTGCACACCAAGAATCACAAGTAGATGTCTCCGCTTTTGATATTAAAGCAAACAGAATTACTTAAACTAATGTGACATAGGAGTAAAGTCCTGACTCTACAATCCAGGCCATTTTGATTTTCTATATCAGCAATGAAACTGCAAGTTGATAAACATTTCAGTTCAAAATGTGAGAATAATTTAAATTGGTTAAAAAAATGCTACCCTTTATAAAAAATATAGTCCTTTTAAGTGCTAAGTATCTATTATTTCACTGAATAACATTTTATGATGGTCTAATACTTGAATCATTGCAGAGAAAAATGATGCATAGATTTCTTTGATTTTTTCAGGTAGGGTATTTCTGTTATGTTTTGCAAAAATGAAACCTTCATTAGCTATACCAATTTTAAAACACTTTTCATTTTTTAAAAGTTTGTGTCATTGGCATATACACCATTTTTAATTTCCACATGAAAACTGACAATACTAATAAAGAAGATAAATCATAAACATATTTTGTACTTATTCATACATATTCTGGATAGTATGCTTTAAATCTTGGAGACAATTCTTTACCACTGGAGGATGACAGCCAGTCTTATAGACGTTTTTGAAGTGTTTTCTCCAGTACTTGTAAGTGACTCCTCTGCAAGCTTGAATCCTGGTAACCAAAAGCAGTGACCACTGTAGTAGCTTGCCCTTGGATTATGTAACTCTACTGACCTACACTCCATATCTGGGACTTTCTTACCTAAATAAAAATTCTGAATCCAAGACATATTGTTAGAGTCTGTAAACAAGTCAAAATAACACCTGGCATTTTGCCAGGGGAATGTTAGAGTTCATAAACAAGTCTGGATAGTGCCTGGCAAAATGCCAGAGGGAGTGGTTTGAGAAGTAACAAAAGCGAGCCATTAATTGTGGAGATTCCTGATTGGTTGACTGCTGTATCTAGTTTATGCTAATTAGATAAGTTGTGTGGAATGTATAAATACTGCTCCTGTCCTGCAATAAAGGGCTTCCATTCCTGCTGTATCAATCTACACAAGTTGTTCATCACCCCCCGGTTATTTTGCTGCAGCCGGACTGCGGCAACATATTTTGGAAGGAGCACCAGAAAAAAGATATTCCAAAACAAACAAACAAAAAAATCCAATTAACATTGTTATTGTCAAAAAGAAACAATGAAATACTGTTCAGAAAATACAATTGGACTTTTCTTCTTAAAAGATTATAGTAATATTCAGGATAGGAATATTGTTAGAATCAGGAATTTTAGAAAATATAGCAGAAAGAATTTGTCAATGCAAATGGAAAAAGAATGGAAAGTTGTTGGCATTGACAGATAAGAGAGGAAAGAAACAAGAATATAGAAGAAATAGAATACAAAAGTTTTAAGGGAGAGATTGATGGATGGCAGGAGAGAAAGGAGAAAATAATTGGGTGTGTGGGGGGGTGAGAAAGATAGAGACAGAGATGCAGACAATGACAAAAGAGAATCAACAAAAAAAAAAAACTCAACTTCATACCATTAGGACATAGTAAGACTTTATGATCATTAAATGTATCAATGGATTGTCAAAAAAGAATAAAACTGATAATATGTATACCATCATAAATCAGTGTATCATGAATAGGTTTATTCTTTTAAATGCAGTTAATTAATATAACAGCCATAAAATTTATGTTTCTCTTTAACTTTTCTAAAGCAGTTATAAGAATTATGTGGAATGTTACAGTTCAGTGATATTCGTCATAGAATTTTACATAAATATGTACGTATATATATATACACACACAAATACAAATATATGTATATTTGGATATATATTTTTATGTAATTTTTTATTTATATATGATAGAAGAATGCATTACAACTCTTATTACATATATAGAGTACAATTTATCATATCTCAGGTTGTATACATAATATATTCACACCAATTCCTCTCTTCATACATGTACTTTGGATAGTAATGATCATCACATTCCACAATCATAAATTACCCCATGCCCCCTCCCTTCCCCTCCAACCCCTCTGTCCTATCTAGAGTTTGTCTATTCCTCCCATTCTCCCACTCCCTATCCCACTATGAATCAGCCTCCTTATATCAAAGAAAACATTTGACATCTGTTTTTGGGGATTGGCTAACTTCACTTACCATTATCTTCTCTAACTCTAACCATTTACCTGAAAATGCCATGATTTTATTCTCTTTTATTGCTGAGTCATATTCCATTGTGTATATATGCTAAATTTGTTTTTATTCATTCATCTATTGAAGGGCATCTATGTTGGTTTCACAGTTTAGCTATTGTGAATTGTATGGCTATAAATATTGATGTGGCTGTGTCCCTTTGGTATGCTGTTTTTAAGTCCTTTGGGTATAGACCAAGGAGAGGGATAGCTGGGTCAAATGATGGTTCCATTCCCAGTTTTCCAAGAAATCTCCATACTGCTTTCCATATTGGCTGCACCAATTTGCAGTACAACCAGCAATGTATAAGTGTACCTTTTCCCCCACAACCTCACCAACACTTATGGTTGTTTGTATGCATAGTAGCTGCCATTTTTACTGAAGTAAGATGAAATCTTAGAGTGGTTTTGATTTGCATTTCTCTAATTGCCAATGATGATGAACATTTTTTTCATGTGTTTTTTGATTGATTGTACAACATCTTCTGAGAAGTGTCTGTTCAGGTCCTGGGCCCATTTATTGATTTTTTTTTTTTTTTTTGGTGTCTAGTTTTTTAAGTTCTTTATATACCCTAGTGATTAGTGCTCTATCTGATGTGTGAGGGAGGGGTAAAGATTTGTTCCCAAATGTAGGCTCTCTATTCACCTCACAGATTGTTTCTTTTGCTGAGAAGAAACTTTTTAGTTTGAGTCCATCTCATTTATTGATTCTTGATTTTAATTTTTGTGCCACAGGAGTCTTATTAAAAAAGTTGGGGCCTAATCCAACATGATGGAGATTAGGGCCTACTTTTTTCTCTATTAGATGCAAGGTCTCTTGTTGTATTCCTAAGTACTTGATCCATTTTAAGTTGAGTTTTGTGCATGGTGAGAGATAGGGGTTTAATAGAATTTTGATGCATATGGATTTCCAGTTTTCCCAGCACCATTCATTGAAGATGCTATCTTTTCACCAGTCCATGTTTTTGGCACCTTTGTCTAACATAAGATAATTGTAGTTTTGTGGGTTAGTCTCTGTGTCCTCTATTCTGTACCATTGGTCTACTAGTCTGTTTTGGTGACAATACCATGCTGTTTTTGTTACTATTGCTCTGTAGGATAGTTTAACGTCTGGTATAGTGATGCCACCTGCTTCACTCTTCCTGCCAAGGATAGCTTTAGCTATTCTGGGTCTCTTATTTTTTCAGATGAATTTCATGCTTGATTTTTCTATTTCTATGAAGAATGTCATTGGAATTTTGATTGGAATTGCATTGAATCTGTATAGTGCTTTTGGTAGTATGGTCATTTTGATAATATTAATTCTGCCTATCCAAGAGCAAGGTAGATATTTCCATCTTTTAAGGTCTTCTTTGATTTCTTTCTTTAGGTTTCTGTAATTTTCATTAGATAGAGCTTTTACCTCTTTTTTTAAGTTGATTCCCAAGTTGTTTTTTTTTTTTTTTTAAGGCTATTGAGAATGTGGTAGTTTTCCTCATTTCCATTTCTGAGGATTTGTCACTGATATACAAAAGTGCCTTTGATTTATGGGTGTTGATTTTATATCCTGCTACTTTGCTGAATTAATTTACTAGTTCTAGGAGTTTTCTGGTGGAACTTTTAGGGTCTTCAAGGTATAGAATTAAATCATCAGCAAATAGTGCCAATTTGAATTCTTCTTTTCCTTTGTGTATCCCTTTATCCCTTTAATTACTTTCATCTGTCTAATTGCTCTGGACAGTGTTTCAAGAACTATATTAAATAGAATTGATGAAAGGGGGCATCCCTGTCTTGTTCCAGTTTTTAGAAGGAATACATTCAATTTTTCTCCATTTAGAACGATGTTGGCCTAGGTTTTAGCATAGATAGCCTTTATGATGTTATGAGATATGTTCCTGTTATCCCAAATTTTTCTAGTGTTTTGAACAAAAAGAGGTGCAGTATTTTGTCAACTGCTTTTTCTGTGTCTATTGAGATGATTATATGATTCTTATTTTTAAATCTATTTATTTGATGAATTACATTTATTGATTTCCATATGTTGAACTAACTTTGCATCCCTGGGATGAATCCCACTTGATTACGGTGCATAATTTTTTGATATTTTTTTATTCAATTTGCCAGAATTTTATTGAGAATTTTTGCATCTATGTTCATTAGAGATATTGGTCTGAAGTTTTCTTTCTTTGACATGTCTTTGCCTGGGTTTGGGATCAGGGTGATGTTGGCCTCATAGAATGAGTTTGGAAGTACTGCCTCTTTCTCTATTTCCCAAAATAAATTGTAGAGTATTGGTATTAGTTCTTCTTTAAAGGTCTTGTAGAATTTGGCTATGTATCCATCTGGTCCTGGGCTTTTCTTGGTTGGTAGACTTTTTATGGTGTCTGCAATTTCATCACTTGAAATTGATCTGCTTAAATTGTGTATATCATCCTGATTCAACTTTGGCAAATTATATGACTGTAGACATTTGTCGATGCCTTCAATATTTTCTATTTTATTGGAGTACTGGTTTTCAAAATAATATTTAATTATCTTCTATATTTCTGTAGTGTCTGTTATGGTATTTTCTTTTTCATCACATATGCTAGTGATTTGAGTTTTCTCTCTCCTCCTCTTTGTTATCATGGGTAAGGGTCTGTCAATTTTATTTACTTTTTCAAAGAACCAACTTTTAGTTCTGTCAATTTTCTTATTATTTCTTTTGTTTCAATTTCATTGATTTCAGCTCTGATTTTAATTATTTCCTGTCTTCTGCTGCTTTTGGTGTTGATTTGTTCTTCTTTTTCTAGAGCTCTGAGATGTAGTGTTAAGTCATTTATTTGTTGACTTTTTTTTTAAAGAAATAAACTTCATGCAATGAACTTTCCTCTAAGAACTGCTTTCATAGTGTTCCAGCAATTTTGATATGTTGTATCTGTGTTCTCATTCACCTTTAATAATTTTATAATCACCTCCTTGGAGTCTTCTGTAACCCATTGTTCATTCAGTATATTATTTAGTCTCCAGTTGTTGAAGTAACTTTTTTAAAAATATTTTTTAAATTGTAGTTGGACACAATAACTCAATGTTTAATTCATTTATTTTTATGTGGTGCTGAGGATCAAACTCAGAGTCTCACACATGTGAGGCAAGCACTCTACCGTTGAGCCACAACCCCAGCCCTGGAGTAACATTTATTTCTTATTTTATCATTGATTTCTAATTTCATTTCATTATGATTTGATAGAATTCAGGGTAGTATCTCTACTGTTTTATATTTGCTAAGAGTTTCTTTGTGGCATAATATATGGTCTATTTTATTTTATTTTTTATTGGTTATTCAAAACATTACAAAACTCTAGACATATCATATTTCATACATTCGATTCAAGTGGGTTGTGAACTCCCATTTTTACCCCAAATACAGATTGCAGAATCACATCGATTACACATCCACATTTTTACATAATGCCATGTTAGTAACTGTTGTATTCTGCTACCTTTCCTATCCTCTACTATCCCCCCTCCCCTTACCTCCCATCTTCTCTCTCTACCCCATCTGTTGTAATTTAATTCTTTCCCTTGTTTCTTTTTTTCCCTTCCCCCTCACAACCTCTTATAAGTAATTTTGTATAACAATGAGGGTCTCCTTCCATTTCCATGCAATTTCCCTTCTCTCTCCCTTTCCCTCCCACCTCATGTCTCCGTTTAAAGTTGATCTTTTCCTCCTGCTCTTCCTCCTTGCTCTGTTCATAGTTGCTCTCATTATATCAAAGAAGACATTTGGCATTTGTTTTTTAGGGATTGGCTAGCTTCACTTAGCATAATCTGCTCTAGTGCCATCCATTTCCCTGCAAATTCCATGATTTTGTCATTTTTTAGTGCTGCATAATACTCCATTGTGTATAAATGCCACATTTTTTTATCCATTCATCTATTGAAGGGCATCTGGGTTGGTTCCACAGTCTAGCTATTGTGAATTGTGCTGCTATGAACATGGATGTGGCAGTATCCCTGTAGTATGCTCTTTTAAGGTCTTCAGGGAATAGTCCGAGAAGGGCAATAGCTGGGTCAAATGGTGGTTCCATTCCCAGCTTTCCCAGGAATCTCCATACTGCTTTCCAAATTGGCCACACCAATTTGCAGTCCCACCAGCAATGTACAAGGGTACCCTTTTCCCCACATCCTCGCCAGCACTTGTTGTTGTTTGACTTCATAATGGCTGCTAATTTTACTGGAGTGAGATGGTATCTTAGGGTGGTTTTGATTTGCATTTCTCTGACTGCTAGAGATGGTGAGCATTTTTTCATGTACTTGTTCGTTGATTGTATGTCGTCCTCTGAGAAGTGTCTGTTCAGGTCTTTGGCCCATTTGTTAATTGGGTTATTTGTTATCTTATTGTTTAATTTTTTGAGTTATTTGTATACTCTGGATATTAGGGCTTTATCTGAAGTGTGAGGAGTAAAAATTTGTTCCCAGGATGTAGGCTCCCTATTTACCTCTCTTATTGTTTCTCTTGCTGAGAAAAAACTTTTAAGTTTAAGTAAGTCCCATTTGTTGATTCTAGTTATTAACTCTTGTGCTATGGGTGTCCTATTAAGGAATTTGGAGCCCAACCCCACAATATGTAGATCAGAGCCAACTTTTTCTTCTATCAGGAGCAGAGTCTCTGATTTGATATCAAGCTCCTTGATCCATTTTGAGTTAACTTTTGTGCATGGCGAGAGAAAGGGATTCAGTTTCATTTTGTTGCATATGGATTTCCAGTTTTCCCAGCACCATTTGTTGAAGATGCTATCCTTCCTCCATTGCATGCTTTTAGCACCTTTATCAAATATAAGAAAGTTGGAATTTTGTGGATTGGTCTCTGTGTCCTCTATTCTCTACCATTGGTCCACCCGCCTGTTTTGGTACCAGTACCATGCTGTTTTTGTTACTATTGCTCTGTAGTACAGTTTGAAATCTGGTATCGCTATACCTCCTGATTCACACTTCCTGCTTAGAATTCCTTTTGCTATTCTGGGTCTTTTGTTTTTCCATATGAATTTCATGATTGCTTTATCTATTTCTACAAGAAATGCTGTTGGGATTTTGATTGGCATTGCATTAAACCTATAGAGAACTTTGGGTAATATCGCCATTTTGATGATGTTAGTTCTTCCTACCCATGAACATGGTATATTTTTCCATCTGCTAAGGTCTTCTTCTATTTATCTCTTTAGGGTTCTGTAGTTTTCATTGTATAAATCTTTCACCTCTTTTGTTAGGTTGATTCCCAAGTATTTTATTTTTTTTGAGGATATTGTGAATGGGGTGGTTGTCCTCATTTCCATTTCAGAAGATTTGTCTCTGATATACAGGAATGCCTTTGATTTATGCATGTTGATTTTATATCCTGCCACTTTGCTAAATTCACTTGTTAGCTCTAGTAGTTTCTTTGTAGACCCTTTTGGGTCTGTTAGATATATTATCATATCATCTGCATATAGTGATAATTTAAGTTCTTCTTTTCCTATTTTATACCTTTAATTTCTTTTGTCTGTCTAATTGCTCTGGCTAGTATTTCGAGGACTAAATTGAATAGAAGTGGTGAGAGGGGGCATCCCTGTCTTGTTCCAGATTTTAGAGGGATTGCCTTCAGTTTTTCTCCATTCAGATGATGCTAGCCTGAGGCTTAGCATATATAGCTTTTACAATGTTGAGGTAAGTTTCTGTTATCCCTAGTTTTTCTAGTGTTTTGAACATAAAGGGATGCTGAACTTTGTCGAATGCTTTTTCTGCATCTATCGAGATGATCCTGTGGTTCTTATGGTTAAGTCTATTGATGTGGTGAATAACATTTTTTGATTTCCGTACATTGAACCAGCCTTGCATCCCGTGGATGAATCCTACTTGATCATGGTGCACAATTTTTTTGATGTGCTTTTGTATTCGATTCGCCAGGATTTTATTGAGGATTTTTGCATCTAAGTTCATTAGAGATATTGGTCTGTAGTTTTCTTTCTTTGAAGTGTCATTGTCTGGTTTCGGGATCAGGGTGATGTTGGCCTCATAGAATGAATTTGGAAAATCCCCTTCTTTTTCTATTTCTTGAAATAACTTGGAAAGTATTGGTATTAATTCTTCTTTGAAGGTTTTGTAAACTCTGCTGTATATCCATCCGGTCCAGGGCTTTTCTTGGTTGGTCGTCTTTTGATGGCTTCTTCTATTTCCTGCTTTGTTATTGGTCTGTTTAAATTGTGTGTATCTTCCTGACTCAATCTTCGCAAATCATATGACTTAAGAAATTTATCGATATCTTCGCTATCTTCTATTTTATTGGAATATAGGGTTTCAAAATAATTTCTAATTGTCTTCTGTATTTCTGTAGCATCTGTTGTGATATTGCCTTTTTCATCCCATATGTTAGTAATTTGAGCTCTCTCTCTTCTTCTCTTTGTTAGCATGGCTAAGGGTCTGTCAATCTTATTTATTTTTTCAAAGAACCAAGTTTTAGTTTTATCAATTGTTTTGTTTTCAATGGTTTTTTTTTTGTTTCAATTTTGTTGATTTCCACTCTGATTTTAATTATTTCTTGCCTTCTACTACATTTGCTGTTGTTTTGCTCTTCCTTTTCTAGGGTTTTGAGATGAAGTGTGAGTTCATTTATTTGTTGGTTTTTTTCTTTTTTTGAGGAATAAACTCCAGGAAATGAATTTCCCTCTTAAAACTGATTTCATTGTGTCCCATAGATTCTCATATATTGTGTCTTTATTTTCATTTATCTCCAAGAATTTTTTGAATTCCTCCTTTATGTCTTCTGTAACCCATTGATCATTCAGTAACATATTGTTCATTTTCCAGGTGATGCAGGATTTTTCCTTCCTTCTTTTATCATTGATTTCCAGTTTCATTCCATTATGATCAGATAAGATGCATGGCATTATCTCCACACCTTTATATTTACTAAGGGTTGCCCTATGGCATAGTATATGGTCTATCTTTGAGAAGGATCCATGTGCTGCTGAGAAGAACATGTATCCACTTGATGATGGCTGATATATTCTATATATGTCAGTTAAGTCTAGGTTATTGATTGTGTTATTGAGTTCTATAGTTTCTTTATTCAGCTCTTGTCTGGAGGATCTGTCCAATGGAGAGAGCGGTGTGTTGAAGTCACCCATAATTATTGTGTTGTGGTCTATTTGACTCTTGAACTTGAGGAGAGTTTGTTTTATGAACGTTGCAGCACCATTGTTTGGTGCATACATATTGATAATTGTTATGTCTTGTTGGTGGATGGTTCCTTTTAACAGTATATAGTGTCCTTCTTCATCCCTTTTGATTAACTTAGGTTTGAAGTTGATTTTATTCGATATGAGTATGGCCACTCCTGCTTGCTTCCGAGGACCATGTGAGTGGTATGATTTTTCCCAACCTTTCACCTTCAGCCTGTGTATGCCTTATCCTAACATATGAGTCTCCTGAAGGCACCATATTGTTGGATTTGTTTTTTTAATCCAGGTTACTAGCCTATGTCTCTTGATTGGTGAATTTAAGCCATTAACGTTTAAGGTTACTATTGATATATGGTTAGTACTTCCCGTCATGCTTGTTTATTTATTTATTTTAATATGGCTAGTTTTTCCTTTTTGGTTATTTTTTTTCCCTTCCCTTTACTGAGTTACCGCCCACTGTTAGTTTTGGGTGCTATTTTTCAATTCCTCTTCTTGTAGTGTTTTGCTCAAGATGCCTTGCAGTGCTGGTTTTCTGGCTGCGAATTCTTTTAACTTTTGTTTATCATGAAATATTTTAATTTCATTGTCAAATTTGAAGCTTAATTTTGCTGGATGCAGTATTCTTGGTTGGAATCCATTATTTTTTAGCATTTGAAATACGTTGTTCCAGGATCTTCTTGCTTTCAACGTCTGTGATGAAAAATCAGCCTTTAACCTAATTGGTTTACCCCTGAAAGTAATCTGCCTCCTTTCTCTCATAGCTTTTAATATTCTCTCCTTCTTCTTTATGTTGGATATCTTCATAGTTATGTGTCTTGGAGTTGGTCTTTATGGTTTTGAATGTTTGGGGTCCTGTAGGCTTCCAGGATTTGGCAATCCATTCCATCTTTCATATCTGGGAAGTTTTCTAGGATTATTTCATTCAATAGATTGTTCATTCCTTTGGTTTGAACCTCTATGCCTTCTTCTATCCCAATGACTCTCAAGTTTTTTTTTTTTTTTTTTTTTTTTTTTTTTTATGACATCCCATATCTCTTGGATAGATTGCTCCTGAATTTTAAGCATCCTTTCTGTATTGACTATATTCTTTTCAAGTTGATAATCTTTGTCTTCATTATCTGATGTTCTGGCTTCTACTTGATCTAATCTATTTGTAATATTCTCTTTTGAGTTTTTAATTTGGTTTATGGTTTCCTGCATTTCTAGGATTACTGTTTGATTTTTTTAAAAAATCTCTATCTCCTGGTAGAGCTCTTTCTTTGCCATTTGAATTTGCTTATTTAATTCGTTTTCAAAATATACTTTCATTGTTTGAACTTGCTGTCTAATGTCTTCTCTAAGATTCCGTTCCATCTGAGTTAAGTATGCCTTGAGTTCTTTCTCTGTCCATTTTTCTGATGTCTCTAGGTTCTCCTGTGTATTTAAGTTGTCCTGCATTGTTTGTAATCCTTTTTTCCCTTGTTTGTTCATGGTGCTCAAGTTACTTTCCAACTCTGTTTGACTGCTGTGTTTCTGTTTTCTCCTTTAAATTTGTTTTGGTTTTTATAGTTCCACTATCTCTCCTTTGTGTTAGGAGACAATGTTTAGAGATGTTGGATTTAATTGTGATTAAAGGTAAATTCATTAGTTTCATTAAAGGCCTTCAGATTTTGATGGCATATAGAGAATTGAGGTTTGGACTTAGGATTTTATGTTAAGGTCGGGCGATTTGATGATATGGAGTTTAGTATATGTTAGCTTCTTTCGGGGGTTGCTCAAATGCAGGCTGTTATTAACAAGAGAATAGACAGGAGTACTTGGGGGTAGTTAAGGGCTTAGGCGGACTATAGACCTATTTGTAGTATTCATCTATTTGCATTTAGTAAGTTATATGTAATCTGGGTGTTCATGCTTAAGAGGAAAGATGGGGAAAAGGTAAGGACGCAAACCAAGAAAGAGAGAGGGAGAGAAGAAAGAAAGAGAAAAGAATAGAAAAGAAAAGAAGTGATAAAAAATAATAATAATAAAATGCCATAAAATAATATTTACAATTGCAAAAAATTACAATTGAAGAAAAAATAATTAACAAAATTAATTTAAAATATTAAAGAATTAAAAAAATGAGATGAGAAAAGAAAAAAAAAAGGCACTGTTAGGTTTCTATTTTCTTCGCTTCCAGTAGGTGGTGCTGTGCCTTCCGGGCCAAGATTTTGCCCTCCCCCGTGTCTCTCAAAAACCTGTTATCTTAGGTTTATTCCTGGCCTCTCGTCCCCTGGCTTCTCTTGCTAGCCAGGCCTTCCCCAGTGTGATGCCTCTCGGCAGTTCAAACTATACTGTGGGCCTGCAGTTTGCTGGTTGTGGAGGGTGGCTATTGGGAACTGGCACCTTATTGTTTTGATTTCTTCCGCTTGCCCCTCCCCCAGAGCTGGCAAGACAGGTTTCCTTTTCGCCGCTGATGGGAGGGGGACTTGGAGGTCAGGTGCCTTTACCTTTCCCTACGTCTCTATTCAGGCTCATTCTGATAATCCCTCCCCCGGAAAGCCGGGGAGAGATTTTATGCGAATTCCCCGCTGTATGGGAGATGGGCTGAATAACACACACCTGTTCTATTGCTGCAATCTGTAGGAAACTGGTGATGGTGACGTCAGCTCTCCAAGATGGTGGCCGCTGGCTTCCTTGGTGGACTGTCCGGTGTGGGGGATAGAACTGGACCGCTTCCTTCCCCCGTCTCAAACCCCAAACTCAGCCCGGAGCTCAGTGAGGTCACAGCCGGCAGGACTCCACATAATCCGTAGCACCATTTCTCTCTGGCTGCTTCTCGGTGCCCTGCAGTCTCTAGCCGCGGGGCGGGCTGTGGATCAATCAGCCTGGATCTCCGGTCGCACAGTTCACTCGTGATTGAGACCTAGTAACTAGTCCTCGGTGATGGAAATCCTTCCTCTAGTTTATGGTGCACCCCAATTTTGCTGGAAATTCCTAACAAGATAGCTTTTGGTCGTTCTAACTCCTTATTCACCTGCTCAGTGATGCGGTACATGGGGGTGATGCAGTCTATTCGCCACCATCTTCCTATATATATGGTCTATTTTACAGAAGGATCCATGTGCTGCTGAGTAGAAAGTATAATCTCTCGTTAAAGGTTGGAATATTCTATATATGTCAGTTAAGTCTAAGTTATTGATTATATTATTGAGTTCTATAGTTTCTTTGTTCAGCTTCTTTTGGAATATCTATCTAGTGATGAAAAAGGTGTGTTAAAGTTACCAAAAAGTAATGTGTTCTGGTCTATTTGACTCTTGAACTTGAGAAGAGTTTGTTTGATGAACATAGCTCCTCTGTTGTTTGCGGTTATATATATATAGTTGTTAAGTTTTGTTGGTGTATGGTTCCCTTGAGCAATATGTATTCTCCTTCTTTATCCTTTTTGATTAACTTTAGTTTGAAGTGTACTTTATTTGATATGAGGATGAAAAGTCATGCTTGCTTCCACAGTCCGTGTGAGTTGTATGATTTTCCCCAATCCTTCACCTTTAGTGTGTGAATGTCTTTTTCTGTGAGATGTGTCTCTTGGAAGCAGCATATTGTTGGGTAATTTTTTTAAATCCAAGCTGTCTTTTTATTGGTGAGTTTAGGCCATTAACATTCAGGGTAATTATTGAGACATGATTTGTATTCCCCCCAAAATAAAAATTGTTTATTTTGGGTATTTAACATGACTTGGTTTCTCCTTTGATTAGATTTTCCTTTAGTGTTACGCCCTCACCCTGCCCCCTGCTTGCTGATTTTCCTTATTGTTTTTAATTTCCTCTCTGTGGAATATTTTGCTGAGGATGTTCTGTAGTGTAGGCTTTCTAGTTGTAAATTCTTTTAACATTTGATTATCATGGAAGGTTTTTATTTTATCATCAAATATAAAGCTTGGTTTTACTGGATCTAAGATTCCTGGTTGGCATCCATTTCCTTTCAGAGCTTGGTGCATGTTGTTCCATGATCTCCTGGCTTTGAGGGCTCGGTTGAAAAATCTGCTGATATATGAATTGGTCTCCCCTATATGTGATCTGATTCCTCTCTCTTGCAACTTTTAAAGATTCTATCCTTATTCTGTATGCTAGGCATTTTCATTATAATGTGCGTTGGTGTGGATCTTTTGTAATTTTGTACATTTGGTGTCCTGTAAGCCTCTTGTATTTGGTTTTCAAATTTGTTTTTCATGCTTTGGAAATTTTCTGATATTATCTCATTGAAGAGAGTGTGCATTCCTTTGGTTTGAAACTCTGTGCCTTCCTCTATCCCAATAACTCTTAGATTTGGTGTTTTGATGCTGTCCCATAATTCTTGGATGTTCTGTTCATGGTTTCTAACTTTCTTCACTGTGTGATCAATTTTATTTTAAAGATTGTATACTTTGTCTTCATTATCTGATGTTTTTTCTTCCAAGTGATCTATTCTGTTGGTTATGCTTTCTATTGAGTGTTTTATTTGATTTATTATATCTTTCATTTCAAGGATTTCTGACTTTTTTTTCCAGAGTCACTATCTGTCTCTTAAAGTAATCTTTTATTACCTGTATTGTCTCTCTTATCTCATTGTTGAAGTGATCAATTTTTGCCTGTGTTTGCTTATTTAGGTCATTCTTTAATTCACAGATCATTTTAATTATGAACCTTCTGAACTCCTTCTCTGACAATTCATCAACTTCACTGTCCATAGGTTCTATTATTATAGTGTCCTGGTTTGTTTGGGGCACTTTCCTCCCTTGTTTTTCATGTTGTCTATGTGTCCTCTTGCAGTGTGTATCATGTTGTCTATGTGTCCTCCTTACAGTTTTTTCCCTATATTCTTGGAGTACCTGTGCAGATTGTCTGTACCTCACCTTGATGTTGGGCCTCCAGACCCTGCTGGTGTCCCTCAGTGGATGCTACTGCATCCTGGGTCTGGGACCTGCATAAGTTGGAGTGAGTGGATCTGGGCTGCTAGGCTTGACCTCCCATGGTAGTCTGCTGATAGGAAGGGGCAGTCCTGAGCCAAAGGCTATGCTCTGGCACTGTCTGCCCTGGCTGAGGGGGAGGATGAACCGGGCATACTGAAATCCTGAATCTCATGTGAGCTGTTGTGAGCTTTCTGGGCTGAATCTTGGCTCTCATAATAGTGCACTGATCAGAAAGGGGGGTCCTGCACCAGAGGCTAGGCTGTGGTGAGTGTCTGCCCCACCAGGAAAGGGGTGGACCTGGCCCTCTGTGTGCCTGGGCCCTGTAGAAGCTGGTGTGGCTGGATCTGGGCTGCTGGGCTTGACCTCTCACAGTAATCTGCTAGTAGGAAGAGAAGATCCTGAGCCAAAGGCTAGGCTTTGGCAGTGTCTGCCCTGCCCAGGGAGGGGTGAACAGGGCCTACTGAAATCTTGGATCCCAAGTGGGATGTTGTGAGCTGTCTTGTGTGTATGTATTTAATTTGAACTTGTGATCTTCCTGCATCAGTCTTTGTAGCAGCTGGGATTCTAGGCGTGTATTCCAACACCCAGCTAGAATTATATATCTTGCCAAAGAATCAGATGCCACTTCTTCCACTCCCCAAAATACAATGATTTTTGTAAATTTTGGCTTGTCTGTTTTGTGGAATATTATATACTTATTATCTTAGTGACAACATATATTTTTTTCAGTACTGAGGATTTAATCCAGGAGCACTTTGCCAATTAGTTACATCCTCAGTCCCCCATTTTTTACTTTTTTTATTTTGTGACAGGGTTTCACTAAGTCACCTAAATAGGCCTCATACTTATAATCCTGTGTTATCTCCATTGTAGCTGGGATCACAGGTGTGCAGTGCCACGCTCAGCTCAGTATAAACATGTAAATATGAAAATTATAAATCATTACAAAACAAATCAAGGATATGGAATTTTTCAAGTGACTTTTAATTTGAGTAGCATTTTACATTAATTTGTAATAGACTGTTTTCTATAAAATATACATGTTAGCTGGAATTGATGCTGCTTAAGGCTAACAGATTAGAAACCTCATTTAGTTCACATCTTTAAAGTATGTTTCCAATTACAATTAGTTTACAAGTCCTGATAAATCTAGCATGATTTCACAGATTTTTAATACTAGTATCCCCACAGTATGTGTTGAAGAGAAAGGTGCTGATATTTAGAAATAATTGAAAATAAGTCTAGAGCAGTGATTTTTCAGTATATTTCTTTTCAACCAAATAGACAGTAATCCTGATGCTTTAGTTTACTTTTGGCTAAAACATCCCCAAACTCTCAGTATGTGAAGCACTAAATTCTCTTCTAAATGGCATTCTAATATGGAGCATCCACTTGTGGTTAAGAGGGTTCTTTACTCCATGGAGTCACCCAGCTCACATAGATGGAGGATTCAGTTCACTATGACATGCCTGTATTTCTGAATGTGACCACACAATTTATTTTGTTATGAGTCAATAATAACACAGGGTAATGTGCAGTGTCTGAAGTCATATTTTATTTAGGCAGAATTGTCATAGGTCCACATCCAAATACTAGTTAATGTAATGACAGATTATTTGGTGAGAAATTATATATTTTATTTATGTATTTGTTACCAAACACCCCTGTGTTTCTGTCATTGCATTTTTTTTCTTTCCCCACAGAATATACAATCATCCCCAATGGGAACAATGTAAAAATCTATTCAGCTACTACACTCAACTCAAATTACAGAATCTCTGGGCACTGTGCAGTGATTTTCACTACAGTGTCTCTCCTTAATCTGAAAAACTATGAACAATGGAACAAATAATCTTGCTCCCACAAACTCCCTCTATTCAATGGTGAAATAAGAACTGGATTTCTGCACTAAATTCTCCTGATCCAAAAGGGACAGAATGAAAGCTCCCTTCCAGCACTCATAGGATTGGAGCAGTCTTGATGTACTTCTGGATATGCGCTGTAAACAGCCCCTCCACATTGTCAGGCAACAGTCATGGGCTTTGCATTTTATGGTCCTAGTTCTGCCCTTAGGAATGACTCTATACTTTTATTCTTCTCTTCTTTACTTGTAGGAATTTGTCTCTCTTAGACTTGTTCAGTTTTCTAAACTCACATGAAATTAAAGAAATATGGGGAAAAGGGCAAAAACAATTGTTTAAAAAATATTATTTCAGTTTGTACTTGTTTTAGCAATTTATCTCAAAAAAGATCAATTTTTTCAAACTATTTAATGCTAAGCCACTTCAAATACTAGTAAATATCCATACCTATAGTATGTGCATGTATGTGTATGCATACACATATCTAATTTCTTATCCCCATCTCCCACTCTGTCTTTAAATTTGAAGCTGATAAGCTGATAAATTGAATACCTGGGCTTTTCGGGAAATGTTGTAGCCTGAATTTTTCTAAATAAGTTAATTTGATTTTGAAGCTTAACTAGCCTTCATATCCTTCATCTGATTTTTGCCCTGAGGCATTTGAATCCTCTGAGAATTTTTAGTAATAAATGGAAAAGCTACACTCAAATTCTTATCATTGCCAACATGCTGAGTTTCAACAGGGTGATGTCTCTCAAAACCTTTATCAATATATTCTGACTATTGGAGCTTCATAGCATCAAGGACCAGAGTTCCAAATGTATTTACTTCCTTTAATTTACCTTTTTCAGCAATCAAATTCTTTCCTTATCTTATCTTTCTGGTAATAACTGACAAAATTTTGTCCATAAAATTCAAACTTACTAATTTTCTATTTTTTGACCTATTCCCCTACAGCTACAAAATAATTGGACATGCAATCTGCCTCACAAGACATTTCAGAGACATGATGTTACCCAATATTCTGCTACTGTTCAAGAATGACATCAGTCCAACATCAGCTAATTGTTTCCTCCACTCCCAACTGATCAGCCAGTGTCACACATTTTAAATTTATTGAGGTGACATTTTATTGCTGCAACCAATATCTCTATTATGCAATGCCAGATTATGCTACACTGTCAAAGAAGCACAAAATATTAGTGGCTTAAAATAAACATATTTTGCTCATTCTGCATCTTCAATTCAGGTCATTGTTTGAGCTACACCCTACTTAGTTACCAAAAGTGTGAAGCTACTTGAGACTACGAGTCCTGTTAACTTCAGCTATGATAATGACAAAGAAAGAGACCCAGATAGTGGCTTTATCATATTTTATGGGTCACCACATTCTAAATGGTAACTCAGACAACCTTAATGTTCTTCTTAGACTGATGAAACCTTAAATAGGCTTCTTCTTGTCTGTTGGCTTCTACCATGCCTTTCATAGAGCATTTATTTTAGGTGACTTATAATTGTAAATTCTTCCTCTGTTCCTTCCAGATGTAAATGTTTTTAAAGTCTCTTGCTGGTTTTACAAGGTAGATAGGGCTGTCTTTCTGAAAGAACTGGGAGTCACCCTTGTCAAATATAATCATCAAGGAAAATGCCTTTATCTATGTATAAATGTTAGAGTCTAAATTTGGTGACCACCTTGCATTCTGTTGTAAAACTGCCTTTTGTTGTGAAAACACAAGTAAGTTTATTTTTCTTTTGGGGTAAAACAAATTAACAAACACAAAAAGTCTAAGATCCCCCATCCCAGCTCTTAAAAATTCTGTCTTTGTTTCAGTGAAGTTAAACTTGGACTGAGTTCTGTCTTTTCTCCCCTATTGTAATAACCGTGAATAAACTTCCTTGCCTCTTAAAAAATTGCTTTGATAATGGGAACAGGCCCTTATTAGAATGTGTGGGCACAAAAAAGGAAACCAAAGGAAATATTTAGCAAGGACTATGTCTCTTCTACAATGTAGCAGTAGATTAATGCTATATATACTATAATGTACGCTCATACATTAGGCACACATAACCCTGCCTAGACCTGAAATTCCAGAAAATAATTTCAGAAATAAAGTAAGTCTGTGGACACTTTTCTTCATCTATTGGAGCTTTGACCTAATAAAAGAAAATGGTGCTCTAAAACAAAGCCAAAAACTGTGTATTCATTTCACAGCTATTAATATTTAAATGAAACTTTGGTATTAATGAAACATTATTTTTTAAATACTGGGGTTCTCTTATATTTTCATCTCCTATATCCTCATATAAATTTCTTGTGTTTATCTTCAGTTTCCTCAAAATGTCCTTAGAAAATTATTTTTTTAGAACTCTGGATGCTTAGATTTCATGACCTGTTCCAACTCTGTTCCATGCACATGTCATTTCAAATGATCACTAGCACAACTTGAGATCAAAAATAGGTCAGATAGGCTTAAACAATACAGATAATTACCTGATTAACATAAATTGGATTCTAGAACTGGATTAGCATCAAGGTATGTTTGATTCAACATCAAAGTATGTTTAATCAGTGCTGTCAACTGTCTGCTCCTTTAGTTAAAAAAATAAAAAAAAAGATGGGCTGGTGTTGTGGCTCAGTGGCAGAGTGCTTGACCAGCATCTGTGAGGCATTTGGTTTCTCAGCATCACACATAAATAAATAAAATAAAATCCACTGAAAATTTTTAAAAAAAATTAAAAAAAAGAAAAAAATGAGGCGCTGGATTTGATCCTCAGCACCCCATAAATATAAAGATATTAAAAAAAAACAGTTCTCAAAAGCAAAGGCGCTAGTGCTGTATTATTATTACAAAAGCACAGTAGTTTGAAATGCAAAATAATTTTAAAAATTATTTCCAGAGTTACTGTGAAATTATTTCTGTATCTCCTCAAAATTAATTGAATTATTGCTATGGAAAATATGCTGAATGCATTACATCCTAACCACTGTTTCACTGGCAAATGTTCTCATAAAATGCTTCAATTCTCAGTCATTTCGAAAAGAAGGAAAATACACACAGATGCACATAATTATCAATTTTTCAATGTGCAATACTTTGGAATTAATTAAAATTGTAGTCATTCAAATACTTCTATATTTCAGTTTCTTATTCCAAATTCCTCTTATTCAACCACTGTACTCTCTCATACCTAAAGAATCCTTATGTTTATTTTTCTGTACCCATTTTTTTTCATGAATTTCATGACATGAGAGAATATAGTGATTACAGAATAGGAGTTTGGGATTACAATGAAAACTCTGAAACACAACAGATTATTTCCTCTGACTTCTCCTAACTTCTTTCTAGCTATATTTTCAAATTGTGCTTATCCATAATTTAAATTTTTTACTTGTTCAAACAAAAATAGAAAATAGTATGTCTACTTATTATACTCTGCAGGTGCAAAGTAGCTTTTGGAATAAAGGAAAATGATATGGGCATTTTCATCCCAACTCTATATATCCTGCTAATTGCTTACATAACTCTGATTTTGCTTGATGTTGTTATGTAAATAAATATATACCTTCACAAACTTGCCATTATCCCATTACCTATTCCTTTCAACATTTCATTATATGTTAATTTTCTTCTTATGACATTCTTCTTGTTAAAATATTCACTATAGGTATTATTTTTAAATAGTAGTAGAGTCTATCATTTTGTTTATATAAAATGTCATTATTTTCATATTATATTTGAAGAATAGCAAAAGTAAATTAATAATATCAAATGAATTTTTTTTCTCAGAAATTTCAAGAAAATTTTCTACTACCTTTCTTTTTCTTTGTGTACTGTTGAGGTCTGTTGTAAACTAATAATTTTTTTCCATTACATGTAATCTCCCTGGTTTTTTTTTATGGTTGTAAAGATTTCTACTTAGTTTCTGTCATTATTAAATATGGTATTTCTATGTGTTGACATTGTGACTTTTCTCTTCTTAGATTTGGTAGAAAATTCTCAGTAATTTTAAATGTTGTTCTTTCTTGTGTTACTGTTTACTGACTTTCATATGTGCTCAGTATCATATCTGATTTAGCATTTCTTATAGTATTTATTTTTATTTTGACAAAGTATATTATTAATGACATTTTTTTAATTAATATTTTTTTGTGCTTTTTATTATGTTGACATTTACCCCAATGATGCAAAAACAAAACCTTCTGGCTCCATAGTACAAATCAAGGCAGTGGCACCATACTGTGCAGGTAATTATCACATTTTTCAAGACATTAAAAAAGAAGTATATTAACATAAAAAAAATGATCTCACTTAAGGATGCTCTTAGTGAAGCAGAAAAAATATTAAATTTGTTAAATCTCTACCCTTGAGTACACATCTTTATAATATTCAGTATGATGAAATGGAAAGCAGGTATAATACATTTCTCGTTCATACCAAAGTACAGAATTATGGTGGTTGTCTAGAGGAAAAGAACTTAAATAAAACATATAATTATGTAATTCTTCCATTTTGTTTCTATATATTTTACCAATGTGAACTCTAGTAGCATGCCGGATGCATAAACTGTGGACATGATATTCATATATTTAATGGATTAAATCTGAAAGAATACCCCAGCTAACCTGTGTGTGTGTGTGTGTGTGTGTGTGTGTGTTGCTAGGGATTGAACCCAGGGCCTTGTGCATATGAGTCAAGCACTCTACCACCTGAGCTATCCCCAGCCTTCTACAGTCTAAATCTAAATCTTCAGGGGTAGAAAGACACTATATTCAATAGTTGGGATTAGAAGTTGGAGACATTTATCAAAAGTACAAGAAAATAGGAGATAAGCAATTCTGTAGTAAAGTATATAGAAAGCTATCAGTGTAGCCTTTGTAGAGAGTAAGCATGTTACTCATTCAAACCTGTCAACTCAAAGTGTAGTTGATCAGAATGGATCAGAATCACAGGATTCACCTGAGAACTTGATGGGAAAGGAAATATCCATAAGATACATATGCCAATGGTCTGTAAAATATAACTTGAGTAGCAAAAAAAAATATTTTTGGTATAAAACAATCATTGCTTTTAGTAACTACACATATTATTCTATTTATTATGAACACTTTTCTTTTGCAACAACTACTCTCAGTAAGAGTGGCATCAAATAAATGACACATTTTAATGTAAAACCAAAATATTGCATATTCATTTCACAAGAAGTTTTTGATTCTAAATTCCTGGCTTGTACAAAGTTCCTGTTCATTTTACTATTTACAAAGGAATATAGTGGTTACACAAATGTGGTGAGAAATATTCAAAATCCACTTCAAATTTTTAATTCTATTTTATGAAGATATCAGACCCAAATAGTTTTATAAGTTACATTTACAGAGTCTTTATGAACCCTGACTTAATTTATTTCAGAAGACTGTTCTCTAAAAATATGCTATAATACAGTCTATTTCCATCCGTATTTTGAATGAATGTTTAATTAAAAAAAAATCCCTGTGCATATGCTTGTCTACACTAATTATTCTGCTTGCATGTAATAAACATTTAGATTGTATCTTTGACCTTTGAATTGACTTCTAAACATTATTTAATCAGGTAGACCCTGTTAATATATTTTGTACAGTGTGTGGGCTCTCTCTCATCCAGCGAGGAGGTCCACGGAACAGGGTAGAGGAGAGTATGGCTGCGGGTTGCTAATCAAGACCTCTGGAGACCAAGCAGGAAGCAGGTCTGATTTTATTGTGCTATTACCACCTATATATACTCAGGCAGTAGCTAAGCAGATTATAGGCAGCCACCAATGCAATTTCTGCTAACTGTCCTTGCAGCAACCAATCGAGGAGTGGGCCTTGGAGAAAGCGCAGGGACTGCAACACACGGCCTCAAGTCCAGGGCTGTGCCTGTGAGGTAAGCCACTCACACGCCTACCACAGGGAAGTGGTTTGCCACTCAGACACTCTTAACATATGCCAAGTATACAGTACTCCATGCACTTGTCCTCACAGTGATGTTTTATATTCTGCTATCTTCTAATTAGAATACTGTTAATATTTGTTGTAAAATAATAAATATAAAATTTTATTATTTACTAGTCCTTTTTTCATATATTTTATTATTATTGAACTTAACCCAGCAGTAAAATTACTGAATTATATGCAAATTAGAATTATTAAGTTTCATGAAATCTCTCAGACTGCTCCTTTTGAAATTGTCTTCCATAGTGTAGAACTTAGAATATTATAACCATATTTGCTGAATGAAAATATGAATAAATTATATGGATTAACAAGAAATATAGTGCTCAGAAGCCATATTTTTAATTTGTTTGTCATTATTATTGCAGAAAAAAAAATCTAAAATTTTTTTGAGATGTTTGTTTTCTTATTGATATTATTTAGCCCAGAGCAATTTGAGAATTCACATGTTCACATTTATATCACAGGATAAATTGTATTGAATTTATAAATCTGTTCTCTTTTTTTAAATTATCATCTCTAAGACTATTCCATTTGTTTACAATATATTAATATATGGGAGGAAATTAAGTGTATTCATCTATATATTTATTAACTCAAATATCCAAAAATATTAATAATAGGTGTTATTCATAAAACAATGAAGAAGAAAAGTCCTTGCTCAAAATAAACATTGAATTATGAGACACAAAGTAGGATAAAATAAACTTCAGTAACAAAAAAATGCATTCAAAAACCTAAAATATTGTTTTCTGATGTGGAATGTATAACTTAGGAAGACTAGGGGAAAAACATATCTAGAATTAAGTGATATTTGAGGCAGAATGGCATAAGGAGGGGGAAAAAAAAGAAATTCGATCATGTGTAAAAGAACAAGTTGGTAGAACAGACAGAGCACCAAGTACAAAACTCTGAAACTGGCACAAATTAAAATATTGAAGATCATTTTCAAAACCCTAGAAAAACTATGGATAATAGGAACATATCTCAACATTGTAAAGGTTATGCTGAACCCCAGGCCAACATCATTTTAATGGAGGAAAATTGAAAGCATTTTCTCTAAAAACTGGAAAAAGACAGGGATGCCCTCTGTCACCACTTGTATTTAAAATCTTTCTTAAACTTTAGCCAGAGCAATCAGACAGATGAAAGAAATTAAAAGGATATGGAAAGAAAAAGAAGAACTAATATTATCACCATTTGCAGACAATATAATTCTATACCTGGAAGACCCAAAACATTCCACCAGAAATCTCCTAGAACTAATAAATGAATTCAGCAAAGTAGATGGATATAAATTCAACACCCATAAATCAAAGGCATTCTGCACATCAGTGACAAATCCTCTGAAAGTAAACCTAGGAAAACCACCTCATTTATAATAGCCTCAAACAAACAAACAAACAAAAAAACTTGGCAATAAATTTAACAAAAGAGGTGAAAGACCTCAACAATTAAAACTAAAATACGCTAAAGGGAGAAATTAAAGAAGACCTTAGAAGATGGAAATGTCTACCTTGCTGTTGGATAGGTAGAATTAATACTGTCAAAATGACCATACTATCAAAAGCACTATACAAATTCAGTGTGATCCCAATCAAAATCCTAATGGCATTCCTTATAGAAATAGAAAATGAAATCATGAAATTCATCTGGAAAAATAAGAGACCCAGAATAGCCAAAGCAATCAGTAGCAAGAAAAGTGAAGCTATTCCAGACCTAAAACATTATTACAGAGAAATAGTAACAAAAACAGCATGGTACTGGCACCAAAATTGACCTGTGGACCAATGATACAGAATAGTAGACACATAGTCTAACCCATATAACTTCAGTCATCTTATATTTGACAAAGGCACCAAAAACATACATTGGAGAAGAGATACCTTCTTCAACAAATGGTGCTGGGAAAACTGGAAATCCACATATAACAAAATGAAATTAAACCTCTATCTCTCACCATGCACAAAACTCAACTCATAGTGGATCAAGGACCTAGGAACTAAACCAGAGACCTTACACTTAATGGAAGAAAGTATAAGCCCAAATCACCATCATGTTGGATTAGGCCCCAACTTTCTTAATAAAACTCCTGCAGTACAAGAATTAAAACCAAGAATCAATAAATGGGATGAATTCAAACTAAAAATCTTTTTCTCAGCAAAAGAAACAATCAGTGAGGTGAATAGAGAGCCTACAGAATGGGATCAAATCTTTACCACAAGCACATCAGGTAGAGCATTAATCTCTAGTATATATAAAGCACTCAAAAACTTTAACACCAAAAATACAAATAGTCCAATCAATAAATATGCCAAGGAATTGAATAGACACTTCTAAGAAAAGAATATAAAATCAATCAACAACATATGAAAAAATGTTCAACATCTCTAGCAATCACAGAAATGCAAATCCACTCACTCCAGTCAGAATGGCAGCTATGAAGAATACAAACAACAATAAGTATTGGCAAGGATGTGGGGAAAAAGGCACACTCATGCATTGCTGGTGGTATTGCAAGTTGGTGCAACCAATCTAGAAAGCAGTATGGAGATTTCTTGTAAAACTTGGAATGGAACCAGCATTGGATCCAGCTGTCCCACTCCTCAGTTTATACTGAAAGAACTTAAAAATAGCATACTACAGGGACACAGCCATATCAATGTTTATAGCAGCACAATTCACTATAGCCAAATTATGGAACCAACCTAGATGCCCTTCAGTAGGTGAATGAATAGGGAAACTTTGGTATATACACACAATAAAACATTACTCAACATTAAAAGAGAATAAAATCATGGTATTTGCAGGTAAATGGATGAAGGTGGAGAATATAATGCTAAGTGAAGCAAGCCAATTCCCCAAATCAGAATGTTTTCTTTGATATGAGGATGCTGACTCATAATTGTGATTGGGGAGGGTGGGGCATGGGAGGAATGAAGAAACTTTAGATAGGGCAAAGGGGAGGGAGGTGAAAGCGGGGGAAGGGGGCAGGAATGTTGGTGGAATGAGTTAGACATCATTACTCTGTACATGTATAAGACATGAATGGTATGAAAATACTTTGTGTACAATCAGTGTCTTGAAAAATTGTGCTTTAAATGTGTAATATGAGGAATTTGGAGCCCGACCCCACTGAATGTAGATCGTAGCCAACTTTTTCTTCTATCAGACGCCGTGTCTCTGATTTGATATCAAGCTCCTTGATCCATTTTGAATTCACTTTTGTGCATGGCGAGAGAAAGGGATTCAGTTTCATTTTGTTGCATATGGATTTCCAGTTTTCCCAGCACCATTTGTTGAAGATGCTATCCTTCCTCCATTGCATGCTTTTAGCCCCTTTATCAAATATAAGATAGTTGTAGTTTTGTGGATTGGTTTCTGTGTCCTCTATTCTGTACCATTGGTCCACCCGCCTGTTTTGGTACCAGTACCATGCTGTTTTTTTTACTATTGCTCTGTAGTATAGTTTGAAGTCTGGTATCGCTATACCGCCTGATTCACACTTCCTGCTTAGCATTGTTTTTGCTATTCTGGGTCTTTTATTTTTCCATATGAATTTCATGATTGCTTTCTCTATTTCTACAAGAAATGCCGTTGGGATTTTGATTGGCATTGCATTAAACCTATAGAGAACTTTGGGTAATATCGCCATTTTGATGATGTTAGTTCTGCCTATCCATGAACAGGGTATATTTTTCCATCTTCTAAGATCTTCTTCTATTTCTCTCTTTAGGGTTCTGTAGTTTTCATTGTATAAGTCTTTCACCTCTTTTGTTAGGTTGATTCCCAAGTATTTTATTTTTTTTGAAGATATTGTGAATGGAGTGGTTGTCCTCATTTCCATTTCAGAGGATTTGTCGCTGATATACAGGAATGCCTTTGATTTATGCATGTTGATTTTATATCCTGCCACTTTGCTGAATTCATTTATTAGCTCTAATAGTTTCTTTGTAGAGCCTTTTGGGTCTGCTAGGTATAGAATCATATCATCTGCAAATAGTGATAATTTAAGTTCAACAAATGGGACTTACTCAAACTAAAAAGTTTTTTCTCAGCAAAAGAAACAATAAGAGAGGTTAATAGGGAGCCTACACCCTGGGAACAAATCTTTACTCCTCACACTTCAGATAGAGCCCTAATATCCAGAGTATACAAAGAACTCAGAAAATTAGACAATAAGAGAACAAACAACCCAATCAACAAATGGGCCAAGGACCTGAACAGACACTTCTCAGAGGAGGACATACAGTCAATCAACAAGTACATGAAAAAATGCTCACCATCTCTAGCTGTCAGAGAAATGCAAATCAAAACCACCCTAAGATACCATCTCACTCCAGTAAGATTGGCAGCCATTATGAAGTCAAACAACAACAAGTGCTGGCGAGGATGTGGGAAAAAGGGTACACTTGTACATTGCTGGTGGGACTGCAGATTGGTGCAGCCAATTTGGAAAGCAGTATGGAGATTTCTTGGAAAGCTGGGAATGGAGCCACCATTTGACCCAGCTATTCCCCTTCTTGGTCTATTCCCTAAAGACCTAAAAAGAGCATGCTACAGGGACACTGCTACATCGATGTTCATAGCAGCACAATTCACAATAGCAAGACTGTGGAACCAACCCAGATGCCCTTCAATAGACGAATGGATTTAAAAAAAAATGTGGCATTTATACACAATGGAGTATTACTCTGCATTAAAAAATGACAAAATCATAGAATTTGCAGGGAAATGGATGGCATTAGAGCAGATTATGCTAAGTGAAGCTAGCCAATCCCTAAAAAACAAATGCCAAATATCTTCTTTGATATAAGGAGAGTAACTAAGATCAGAGTAGGGACGAGGAGCAGGAGAAGAAGATTAACATTTAACAGGGATGAGAGGTGGGAGGGAAAGGGAGAGAGAAGGGAAATTGCATGGAAATGGAAGGAGACACTCAGGGTTATACAGTGGAGGGGGTAGAGAGAGAGGAGGGGAGGGGAGGGGAGAGGTGGGGAGGGGGGAGGGTGGAGGATGGGAAAGGCAGCAGAACACAACAGACACTAGTATGGCAATATGTAAATCAATGGATGTGTAACTGATGTGATTCTGCAATCTGTGTATGGGGTGAAGGTGGGAGTTCATAACCCTCTTGAATCAAAGTGTGGAATATGATATGTCAAGAAATTTGTAATGTTTTGAACAACCAACAATAAAAAATTAAAAAAATGTGTAATATGAAATGAATTGCATTCTGCCATATGTATAAGAAATTAGAATAAATAAAAAAAGAATGTGCTATTACCACAACAACATTAAAAAAAAGTTGCTGACTTCAGACTTTCTAACAATTAGTATCTGTGAAGTAAAGGATTCAATAATAAAAAAAAGAAAACATATTTAAAGTTAAAAAATATTTGAAGAATATAGCAATTTCATGATGTTTGGATAGATATTGGATTATAGAATAAATATTCAAAGTTGGAAGAATGGCTAGAAGGCTATTGCAATTACCCAATTTAAAAAAAATATGGATTACTATGGATAGTTATTGAGTAAATTTTGAAAATTAATAAAGTTTGGTGTACTTTAAAATAATATTCAAACACGACCAGTTGAGAGACTGAACATGAAAATAAGCAAAGACCAGGAATAGTGTATAAATCCAAGATATTGTTGGCTTGTTTGTTTTGGTTCTGGGGATGTAATTCCTGTCCTTATGCATGCTAAACTAGTCCTCTTCCACTGAGCTGTATCCCCAGGCCATTCTCCAAGATTTTTAATAAAAGCAATTGATGAAGGTAAAGTTGGGGATCATAAAATATATATCTATTGATTTTTTTCTTCTTTCTATCTGGTCTTTCTTACACTTCTCCTTTTAATAGAAGAGAAGTTGGAACAGAAAAATTTAGGATTACTGTACAGCAAAATTGTGATTTATTTAGTGTACATTAATAATTTGAGATATTGGGATCCAGCTTCTTTATTGAGGATTGGCCTCTGATAAATCTGGTGATTTTTCCTTAGAAGACTGAATTGTATTTAGCAAGTTGGTAATTGAATGTAGATAATGAACTATGTTTTGCTCAATTGTAAATATGTCCTCAAAGTATTATTTTGAAACAAGAAGAAAATACATAACAAGAAACTACTTTTAGCTTGTCACACATTCAACTCTCTGCTTGTCATGTATTATCACCCACAATATAAATTTCTTGAGTTATTACACTATTTTCTCTTACCAGGTGACATGAATTAGGAAATAAACAATTTCTCAGATACAACAGTTATTAATAATTGTATATTAATATATAATAACAAGACTTAAGAGAAGATGATTTTCAATTAAGAAGTTCATAAATATTCATGAACATAAACTAAAAAGGTTTTATTTTTATGTAGGAGATCCTGAAACATATTTGCAAGTAATTAAATATTTTCATTAGTGTAAAAAGCTTAAACTATAAAACCTTTTTTATTTTATTTCTTTATAGAGTTATTCAAGTTTTATTTCTTCTAATAACATCTATTTTCCAAAACAGATCAAATTCCCTAAAGTACATTTGTTATGTTTTGGATGTATCATGTAAATAATGCATATTTTAAGTTTGATAACAAGCATAATTCTAAAATATATAAAAATCAACTCATTTTTATTCTTAAAAACCCCTGGACTGGACAATGATTTGTATGATGTGAATGCGAGAAAATAATGCCAGAGAACTGTGGTGAGCCGCTTCTGCCGTTTCTGCAGACTATGGTCGCCATTACGAGATGGCGCTGGCTCCGCTGTGGTATGTGACAAACAACTCCTTATCTGAGAGAGTTGGCACATGATTTTTCACCACCCTGTGAGAAAGCTCCACGCGGCAGCTTTGCATTGGGGCTTGGGATGCTTTATTAAGGCTGGGAGGGCATCCGGGAAAGAGAGAAGAAGAGAAGAAGAAAGAATAAGAAATATCAAGGGACCTGAATAAACTGCTGAGAGAAGATTCCTGAGTGTTGCGTCTTCCTTGCGGGCAAGGGGTCGCGACAAGTGGTGCCGAGACCCGGGAACCAGAACTTTCAGCAGTCAGGGGTGGTGCACCGGTTAGTCCCAGGTAAGTGGGATCCGCGACCAAAGCGGGGTTAGTCCCTAGTAAGTGGGATCCGCGACCAAAGCGGGGTAGCTCCTCTGTAAACACAGAGAGAGCCTTACATTTTATTGCAGCTGCACTGTGTACTTTCGCTTCTACTTTCGCTTTTGTTTTTTGTGCTTCTTTTGTTGTTGTGTCATGGGTGCCGCATCTTCAAGTCCGCTTCTCCTGGCCCTAGATGGCCTGTTACGTTCCAAGGTCCTGGAAGTGAAACATAGTACTTTACAGAGATTTTTACAGAAGATAGATATCGCTGCACCGTGGTTTGCATTTTCGGGCAGCCTTACTGTACCTAGTTGGGATAAATTAGGCAAAGATCTTGACTTTGCATCTGAGCAGGGCATATTAGAGGGTGGGGTGATACCCCTTTGGAAAATGGTCCGTAGTTGCCTTACAGATGGTAAATGCCAAGAAGCTGTGAGTGAGGGTCAGGCCGTTCTTGAACAACTACATGAGGAAAAATCTGAAGGATCACATAGTGAAGTGGCAGAGAGTATCAAAAGTAACAGTAGTGAGAAGGCAAAAGAGCCTGAAGATAAAAATAGGAGAAGGCTCTATCCAGACTTGACCGAATTCAAAACATCTGAGGACACAAGCAGCTCAGAGTGTTCTGAGGACCTTGATATATTGTTGCAACAACTACATAAGATAAAAATGAAAAAGAAGAAAAAGGAGACACAAGACGCGCATGCCTACTGTAAGAAGGGGGAGGGATCTAATATTGGTCAACAGAATTCTGAGGAGGAGGAGGTTGAAAATTTAGAAGAAGATATGATGCCTGTTGCCCCACCCCCGTATGTGGGGGGGAGCCAAGGTTCCGGGAGATCTTTTCATGCACAAGTTTGGAGGACAGTTAATACAGATATGGGACTTGCGTACCCGGTGTTTCAGGACAATAATAGAGGAAGATATCATGAGCCTTTAGACTTTAAGATAATTAAAACCTTGGCAGAATCTGTCCGCACTTATGGCATAGATGCCGCTTTCACTCTCACTCAAGTGGAGGGACTTACTAGATTTTGCATGACTCCCTCAGATTGGGCTAGTCTGGTGCGCGCTTGTGTCTCCCCAGGCAAATACTTGGACTGGAGAGCATTTATGCTAGAGGGCGCGGTAGAGCAGGCTGCACAAAATCATGCAGCAGGACACCCTGCCTGGGATAAGGATATGCTTTTTATCTAATGCTACTTTGCCCTCCGCAGCAGTCTGTCTCCAATCTCCGTTCCTGTTTCTTTTGGCTAATGTTACATTACAGGGGATGCTTAATTGTTCTAATGTTACTTGCTACTTGTCTGAGTGTTGGAATGGCTCCTGGACTATGGCAGTGATTATGAAAATTCCAACCTTTGTCCCGATCCCGGTTACTGCAGATCCAGAATCCTTTCCTATTGTTGAATTGATTAGAACCCGTAGAGATTTTGGAATTACGGCAGCTATAGTGACAGCTGTGGCGGTATCTGCTGCTGCAGCAGTTACAGTTGGAGTAGCCATGGCCAGCCAGGTACAAACTGCTGCCACTATTAATCAGGTTATTCAACAAACATCCACCATACTTGAATCCCAAAGTAAAATTAATCAACACATTTTATCTGGGATTTTGGCTGCTAATCAAAGGATAGATCTGCTTCAAGCTCAAGTTGAGGAGTTGTCTGATCTAGTACATTTGGGTTGTGTCGACCAACGTGCACATTTATGCATAACCTCTGTCAGATTTAATGATTCCAGGAATGCCTCCCGCATCATTGGCGAATATTTGGCCGGAAATTGGTCCATGGCAGCGGAAGACATGATCCAGTCTCAACTAACCCAGATAGCTGTCTTGAACAGTACCTGTGTCGATCCCGTGACTTTGGGTCAATTCACCGATTGGATATCTTCTGCTTTTTCCTTCTTCAAAGAGTGGGTGGGAGTAGGCATTTTTGGTGCAATGTGTTGCTTCAGTGTTATACTTTGTTTGTGGTTTCTCTGTCGCCTTAAAACTCGCCATGCACAAGAAAAGGCTATGATCATACAAGCTCTTGCAGCTTTAGAAAATGGCAACTCACCTCAAGTCTGGCTTGCGCATCTTAAACAGTAAACCTTTGTCATGGTCGTTGCACCCCAAGTTATTATAACATTGCACTGGGATCGACATGACTTTCCTTGTTATTCTCTTAGTGTTGGAAAGCCCTTGCACTCTGCTGGTCTTGCTGCCATTGCACGCAGATGGGTTTCCACACTAGTGCTTTACTATCGCTTTAAAGTCCGTGCCTTTCTTTCAGGGTGCTGTCAACTTGTTTGTCATTAATACAGCCACAGTTCAGCCTCAGCTATCCCCCTTCGTCCACCATCGTCACGATACAGGATGCGAGGCAAGGCACTGCACTTGAGTGATCCTTGACGTGGACCTCAAGGAGAGCATGTCCTATTGCATGCGGGTTAGACGCGTCCACGCCCCGCCCCACGAAAAAAGGCGTCGGCTGATATGGCCTCAGATCTGGGGAAGGGCCCTCCTTAGGACTGAGCCATACTATGCAGCCACTTCTGCACAGTGGGATAGGACCTCTACTCTCGCCTGTATTGTTTTAATAAAACAGAAAGGGGGAACTGTGGTGAGCCGCTTCTGCCGTTTCTGCAGACTATGGTCGCCATTACGAGATGGCGCTGGCTCCGCTGTGGTATGTGACAAACAACTCCTTATCTGAGAGAGTTGGCACATGATTTTTCACCACCCTGTGAGAAAGCTCCACGCGGCAGCTTTGCATTGGGGCTTGGGATGCTTTATTAAGGCTGGGAGGGCATCCGGGAAAGAGAGAAGAAGAGAAGAAGAAAGAATAAGAAATATCAAGGGACCTGAATAAACTGCTGAGAGAAGATTCCTGAGTGTTGCGTCTTCCTTGCGGGCAAGGGGTCGCGACAAGTGGTGCCGAGACCCGGGAACCAGAACTTTCAGCAGTCAGGGGTGGTGCACCGGTTAGTCCCAGGTAAGTGGGATCCGCGACCAAAGCGGGGTTAGTCCCTAGTAAGTGGGATCCGCGACCAAAGCGGGGTAGCTCCTCTGTAAACACAGAGAGAGCCTTACATTTTATTGCAGCTGCACTGTGTACTTTCGCTTCTACTTTCGCTTTTGTTTTTTGTGCTTCTTTTGTTGTTGTGTCATGGGTGCCGCATCTTCAAGTCCGCTTCTCCTGGCCCTAGATGGCCTGTTACGTTCCAAGGTCCTGGAAGTGAAACATAGTACTTTACAGAGATTTTTACAGAAGATAGATATCGCTGCACCGTGGTTTGCATTTTCGGGCAGCCTTACTGTACCTAGTTGGGATAAATTAGGCAAAGATCTTGACTTTGCATCTGAGCAGGGCATATTAGAGGGTGGGGTGATACCCCTTTGGAAAATGGTCCGTAGTTGCCTTACAGATGGTAAATGCCAAGAAGCTGTGAGTGAGGGTCAGGCCGTTCTTGAACAACTACATGAGGAAAAATCTGAAGGATCACATAGTGAAGTGGCAGAGAGTATCAAAAGTAACAGTAGTGAGAAGGCAAAAGAGCCTGAAGATAAAAATAGGAGAAGGCTCTATCCAGACTTGACCGAATTCAAAACATCTGAGGACACAAGCAGCTCAGAGTGTTCTGAGGACCTTGATATATTGTTGCAACAACTACATAAGATAAAAATGAAAAAGAAGAAAAAGGAGACACAAGACGCGCATGCCTACTGTAAGAAGGGGGAGGGATCTAATATTGGTCAACAGAATTCTGAGGAGGAGGAGGTTGAAAATTTAGAAGAAGATATGATGCCTGTTGCCCCACCCCCGTATGTGGGGGGGAGCCAAGGTTCCGGGAGATCTTTTCATGCACAAGTTTGGAGGACAGTTAATACAGATATGGGACTTGCGTACCCGGTGTTTCAGGACAATAATAGAGGAAGATATCATGAGCCTTTAGACTTTAAGATAATTAAAACCTTGGCAGAATCTGTCCGCACTTATGGCATAGATGCCGCTTTCACTCTCACTCAAGTGGAGGGACTTACTAGATTTTGCATGACTCCCTCAGATTGGGCTAGTCTGGTGCGCGCTTGTGTCTCCCCAGGCAAATACTTGGACTGGAGAGCATTTATGCTAGAGGGCGCGGTAGAGCAGGCTGCACAAAATCATGCAGCAGGACACCCTGCCTGGGATAAGGATATGCTTTTTATCTAATGCTACTTTGCCCTCCGCAGCAGTCTGTCTCCAATCTCCGTTCCTGTTTCTTTTGGCTAATGTTACATTACAGGGGATGCTTAATTGTTCTAATGTTACTTGCTACTTGTCTGAGTGTTGGAATGGCTCCTGGACTATGGCAGTGATTATGAAAATTCCAACCTTTGTCCCGATCCCGGTTACTGCAGATCCAGAATCCTTTCCTATTGTTGAATTGATTAGAACCCGTAGAGATTTTGGAATTACGGCAGCTATAGTGACAGCTGTGGCGGTATCTGCTGCTGCAGCAGTTACAGTTGGAGTAGCCATGGCCAGCCAGGTACAAACTGCTGCCACTATTAATCAGGTTATTCAACAAACATCCACCATACTTGAATCCCAAAGTAAAATTAATCAACACATTTTATCTGGGATTTTGGCTGCTAATCAAAGGATAGATCTGCTTCAAGCTCAAGTTGAGGAGTTGTCTGATCTAGTACATTTGGGTTGTGTCGACCAACGTGCACATTTATGCATAACCTCTGTCAGATTTAATGATTCCAGGAATGCCTCCCGCATCATTGGCGAATATTTGGCCGGAAATTGGTCCATGGCAGCGGAAGACATGATCCAGTCTCAACTAACCCAGATAGCTGTCTTGAACAGTACCTGTGTCGATCCCGTGACTTTGGGTCAATTCACCGATTGGATATCTTCTGCTTTTTCCTTCTTCAAAGAGTGGGTGGGAGTAGGCATTTTTGGTGCAATGTGTTGCTTCAGTGTTATACTTTGTTTGTGGTTTCTCTGTCGCCTTAAAACTCGCCATGCACAAGAAAAGGCTATGATCATACAAGCTCTTGCAGCTTTAGAAAATGGCAACTCACCTCAAGTCTGGCTTGCGCATCTTAAACAGTAAACCTTTGTCATGGTCGTTGCACCCCAAGTTATTATAACATTGCACTGGGATCGACATGACTTTCCTTGTTATTCTCTTAGTGTTGGAAAGCCCTTGCACTCTGCTGGTCTTGCTGCCATTGCACGCAGATGGGTTTCCACACTAGTGCTTTACTATCGCTTTAAAGTCCGTGCCTTTCTTTCAGGGTGCTGTCAACTTGTTTGTCATTAATACAGCCACAGTTCAGCCTCAGCTATCCCCCTTCGTCCACCATCGTCACGATACAGGATGCGAGGCAAGGCACTGCACTTGAGTGATCCTTGACGTGGACCTCAAGGAGAGCATGTCCTATTGCATGCGGGTTAGACGCGTCCACGCCCCGCCCCACGAAAAAAGGCGTCGGCTGATATGGCCTCAGATCTGGGGAAGGGCCCTCCTTAGGACTGAGCCATACTATGCAGCCACTTCTGCACAGTGGGATAGGACCTCTACTCTCGCCTGTATTGTTTTAATAAAACAGAAAGGGGGAACTGTGGTGAGCCGCTTCTGCCGTTTCTGCAGACTATGGTCGCCATTACGAGATGGCGCTGGCTCCGCTGTGGTATGTGACAAACAACTCCTTATCTGAGAGAGTTGGCACATGATTTTTCACCACCCTGTGAGAAAGCTCCACGCGGCAGCTTTGCATTGGGGCTTGGGATGCTTTATTAAGGCTGGGAGGGCATCCGGGAAAGAGAGAAGAAGAGAAGAAGAAAGAATAAGAAATATCAAGGGACCTGAATAAACTGCTGAGAGAAGATTCCTGAGTGTTGCGTCTTCCTTGCGGGCAAGGGGTCGCGACAGAGAACATTTGTGTGATAATTGTTAAGGGAAAATTTATTTTTTAAAGATAAACTCATTTTAATATTGATATCTTAAGCAACCTGGAAATCAATACCATTCTAACTGAGCTTATTCTAAACCTTAATATTGTTGGCCTCAAGCCTGATTACACAAAGATAGACCAGAAAAAAATCAAAGGACAAAAAGGTAGCAGAATACAACAGTTACTAATATGGCATTATGTAAAAATGTGGATGTGTAACTGATGTGATTCTGCAATCTGTATTTGGGGTAAAAATGGGAGTTCATAACCCACTTGAATCTAAAGTATGAAATATGATATGTCAAGAGCTTTGTAATGTTTTGAACAACCAATTAAAAAAAAGAAAAAAAAAGCTTAAGGGGAGATAAGTTTCACTCCCATTCTATAAGGAATGTTTTGAAGTCTAAATAACTCATATTGCCCATTGCATTATCTTTAAGATTATTTCCCTATGGCTTTCTTCAAAAGGAATCAACACAATGCAAATCTGGCACTATTAGCATCATGCATGAGCAAGTGTGAATGAGAATATTTGCTAGTGCTTAAGAGTACCCTGTTAGGGGTCCACACACACAATACCGACTATCACACACAAATAAACAGCAAATATATAAAGAAGCAAAATAACAAGAAATAAGAGAAGCACAAAAGTTAATAAGACATAAACTGATCTCTGGAAGACATTTTACATGCATTTATTTCCAACCTGATAATAAATAACAGTGCCAGATTTAGGTGACCTATCTGTATCTTAATTATTTCATGGATTCCTTATCTAGTCTTAGCTATTTATATTTCACTATTTTCTATTAAGATGCCTTTATATTGACCTTGGAAGTATTCTACTTCTTGAATGGTAATTTTGAATTTATATTTCCTTGAGAAAGTAACCATTTCCTTCAATTTTCTACTCTTATCAGCAGAGAATATGTGACTATCTCTCTAATAATTCCTGGAATTATTGCTGTTAGTTTTAATATTCATCTTCTCACTTCAGATTTTGTGAATGACTTTCTTCTGAACATATATTTTATTCTCTAGATTTTCCAACAGTTTATAAATTTTGTACTTTAAAATATTCTTTGTTTATTAGTTTTATTTTTTAAATTATTGGATTATTGATTGTTAATTTAGTTATTCATTCATTTTTGTCCTTATAAGCAAGTTTGTATATCAAAATCTGTCCAATATGCTTTTTTTTTTCTTTTTGGTACTAGCGATTGAACCCAGGTATGCTTAACTACTGAGACACATCCTCACCCCTTTTTATGTTTTAGTTTGAGACAGGGTCTCAATAAATTGCTTAGAGCCCTGATAATTTGCTGAGACTGGCCTTCAATTTACAATCCCCCTGCCTTGACCTCTTGAACCTCTGGGATTATAGGCATGCACCACCACTCCCAGCCAATCAGCATAATTTTCACTATTTAAAATTCAATATTATTAAGTACACTGTAATCATAATTTTGAATTGCTATGACAGAATTTTTAAGAGTTAAAATTATCTATTTTTTTTTTCTATTTTTTTCTTGCTTGTTTGTTAAAATACATTTTTAGTATTTTTAAATTGTTTTTTGATCAGTGGATTCAGATCCAGAATTATTATTGAATAAAGCATTTTAAAGAACTGTGAAAGTTTAAGATTTTACTAAACACACAAGATAAAAAGTTACACTGCAGAATTTTAATGAATTTTATCTGAAAAAAAAAAAAGATTCTTTCAGTAGTAAGGAAAATTCCTTACTCACAGCAGAGCAGGCAACATGAGCAGCACAGTTGCAATAGCTCCCCTTGTCTCCATGTCTGAAAGGGGTTCCACAAAGGGGCCATGATAGGGTTTGCTTATGCATAAGTCATATTATAAGGAAATAAACTAAAAATTTGAATGGACAGAAATCATAAGCTGCCCATACTACTTTGTAGATAGATACTGGCTATTTGTGTGTGTGTGTGTGTGTGTGTGTGTGTGTGTGCTAAGGTTGTAACAAAATTTCTTCCAGAAGGAAACAATATATTTATTTTCCAATACTATTGACTTTCCAATTATCAGATAATCAAGAACAATGTCAGAATATGTCTCTGCTTGCAGGACATCTTAGAAAAGCAAGAAATCCATAGAGATTGCATCCTAAGAAGATTTTTTTTCTCTATATCAAATATTGTAATTCTGATGTATTGAAAATATATTGATCAGATATTAAATGTTTATTTGTTCTTGAGATTAAGCTAAATTATCTTACAGATCAAAGAATAATATTTATTAGCTTAAGTATGATTATTTATATGATTTCAACTTTTAGTTCTGTTACTTAAATTTTCATATCAATAGAACTATATACCATTACTATGGTGTTTCTCTTCATTTCTCCTTGTAACTGCTGACAAATTGATATGAATGCTCAATATACATATATTCTTGGCTTTAATTAAAATATATTATAGCAAATACACAAACAGCAAAAGATAAAAAGATATCTTGGCATAGCTGTCAAGGAAAGTCATCTAAGAAAGTACACTGATTTTCCAGTGTTGCTACTTATGTGTAACTTGGTAAGTCATTCCAATTTTCTTTAACTCAAATTTTTTCATCTATTTAATAAAACTTGCAATAGTTAACTCAGCTGTGAGGATAAAAATAATAAATAGTTATAAAGTGTATACATAATTGGTACTTGTTGTAGTCAGCTTTTTCTCAGCTGTGACTAAAAGGACTAAACCAGAACATTTGTAGAGGAGGAAAAGTTTATCTGGAGGCTTGTAGTTTCAGAGGTCTTAATCCATAGAAGGCTGGCTTCATTCCTTTGGGCTCAAGGTGAAGCAAAACATCATAGAGGAAGAGTATGGCAGAGGGAACCAACTAACATGGTGATCAGAAAAGAGAGAGAGAGAGAGAGAGAGAGAGAGAGAGAGAGAGAGAGAAAGAGAGAGAGAGAGAGAGAGAGAGAGAGAGACTCCACTTGCCCAATACAAAATATATACCCAATAGCTACACCCCCAATGAACTACTTCCTTTAGCCATATCCCACTTGCTACTAGTTCCTGCTCAGTTAATCCAATCAGGAATTAATTCACTGACTAAGTTAAGGCTATAACCAAACCATTTCTTTTTCAAACCTTCTTGCATTGTCTCATAAGTGAGCTTTTGGGGAATACCTTACATCCAAACAATAATAAATTTTTCATAACTTAAATATTAAAAATATTAGTCTTATAACTTTTGTACTTTAAATAAAGCATTTTTTAAAAATTTATTTATTCATTTAATTTTTGCCTGTACTATGATAAACATTTGTACATTTCTATCCCAAAATTATATTTTTGTGATTTTTTTGGATGTTTTCAAGGAATTTTTGTTGTTGTCATTGTTTGTTTGTTTGTTTATTTTTTGTACTGGGAATTGAATCCAGGGGTACTTAACCACTAAATCTCATGCCCAACTATTTTGATTTTTTATTTTGAGATAGGGCCTTACTAAGTTGCTGAGCCTGGCTTTGAATTTGTGATCCTCCTGCCTCAGCCTCCCAAATTGCTGGGATTATATATGTGCAATAAGTTGTTTTATCTGTGATTTTTCTCTTATAACTTATTATCATAATATTGAATTTACTGAGTTAGATACCCTTAATTTCTCATAATGTCAAGAACACTTCCAATATTTAGAGGTAATATTTTTTGTCTTTTAATAATTGTGCCATCTCTTGAAATACAAATATTTTTAGATTAAATAAAGAGTCCAATACCACATTCTCTACCTATATGCCTGCTGATTTTATTTCTCCGTAGTTTAGAGGAGCTATATTTCATCTTTCCTATTGTAATTTAATACCATGGAGCCACTTATCCAGTTACTTGGAAAAGGCAAACATGCAGATAAAGACTATTATCAAGAAGCTATTGCTTTAGAGTCTATTTGACAACAAACATGAATTGACTCTTGACACCTTAAATCAGAAAATGATCCATTTCTATTTTCTTACTCATCATTTAGCAATATAGATGTTAAATAAAAATATTTCTACAATTGTTTCATTAAACTTTTTAAGGTCCAACCTGAAACTTAGTTATGGATTGTATGTATTTCTCTGCTTTAGATATTGTAATTTTACTTTGAGCAAAACATGTTTTTAAAAAATTGGTAGGTTTTATTTTTAACTCCTTTTTATTACTTCCATATATTCTGAAATAAACTCTTAAAATTCAGCTATAGATGAATATAGAATTGAAGGAACATATACTCAAATAATGTTTGCCCAATAAATGCCTTACATAAAAAATTCAGTCAATTGCAAATTGGTTCATTACTGGGAATATGCTCTTCTCCTCAGAATTCTATATCGTTTGGTCATTTGAAGGTAATTACAAAACCACTTTCTGCAATATGAATTGTAGCCTAATTAAACTGGCCTCTGGGAAGCCTCTGTGGTGATGCTAGATAAGCAGCATTTTTTCAAATTCCCCCAATACTACTATGTTCTCCTTAGCTTTGCTGATTTCATGTGTTTTCTGCCAATTTAATCTTTTTCATATTTTAATATGACTCAATAGAGGAATAAAATCTATCATAGGCAAAAATTCAGTAAGTTCTTCTTTGTAAAAGCTTAAAAATATGAAGTTTGTGAAAATTCTAAAAGTGACCATCAGAAGTAAAAACACAGTTTTGTTATGAACTGAAAATAAAATTAATTAAATCTGACTGGTATGTTTCCTCAAATATAAATTAATGAAAAAGTAAACACATCAGTTTAATGGCTGTTGTTTCAAAACTCAGTGGAATTTAGATATGCATATGTAAAATGGCTTTAAAAGAAGTTTCTAATGAGTGCTAATTTTCTAAAGAAATAATAGGTAAGACACATTCAAGATTGGTTTTTAAACAGTGTAAATTAGCATTTACTTAAAACTAGTGTCACAAGTATATGAAAAACTGTTTGTAAAGTTGAAAATAAAGAACTATTTATAACTTGCATCTTTTCAGACATTCAATGCTGTTTATAAAATAAGAGCACTAAATTCATGCTAATTTACAAATGACTAGTTTATGTCTCATCTATTTTATATCATAGTAACATATTAAAATGCCACAGCTTTAGGGCTTTTACCAGCGATACATTTTGATTTCATTTTTAATTATATGAAATATTCTAAACAAATTGAAAACATATAGACTAATGATATAGCCACAGTATCATGTTCTTCCATTCTTACTTAACAGAATTGCCATAATTTGCTTAATGAATGTTTAATGAAATGAAATATGAACATAGTCTTAAGCATTCTTCGCTCTTTTTTATTTTCTTAGAGAAAACTGTGATGATTTTAGTATCAACTTGACTACATTAAAGAATAACTAGAAACCTGGAAAAGTATTACATTAGGTATATCCAAGGAGGTGTTTGCTTGAGGAGTTATGTAAATCTGAGTGGACAAGATGTGGAAAACCTGCTTCCATTAATTGGGCATCATCTAATGAGCTAGAGACAAAGAGAACAAATACAAAGGTGAAGAGCTAGGTCTCCTGATTTGGACATAGGACTCCAGGCCTTCCAGTACTAGGATTCCAGGACTTACATCAGCAGTGTCCTCCCAGGGTTCCCAGGATTTCAGAAAAAAAAATAAATAAATTATTCCACTAACTTCCTGGTGCTGTCTATTGGACTTGAACTGAGCCACCCTATGACATCCCAGGGTCTCTAGACAATAGACAACCCATCATGAGACTTCTCAGCCATAGTAAATTTTGTGAACTAGTTCCCTAATACATCTTCTCTCTTACATTACATTCGTATTTTATTGGTTATGTCTTTCTGGGATCTTTGACTAATACAAATACCATCTTCCTGAACTGATGGCCTTCTTCTTGTATAAACAAAACCTATGTAAGTTATGTAAACATTTACAGGTAAGTATACACCTATAAACACACACATCCCCATTATTATTGCATGCATTCATTAAACGATTGGGAAAAAGTAAGACATGGAACTCAAATACTGGTTAACCCAGAGGAAGAAAAAGAAAATTAGACATATGAATACTGGTTTGCCTATATAAACTAAATTACTTGTTCTCTCAGTTTACCTTATCACTTGAAGGATACTTGCACTATTATTATCTCCTCTTGATGATAAATATTATATTGATGCTACTTCCATGTAAAAGGTCTGCAGTTCCAAATTTGATTACAATATTTATTGTATTTTAATTGTTTAGTTTCATCAATATGTTTTTATGAAGATTAATTTTTTTTTATTATATTGCTCAGGACACAGGGATTAAATTTGTCTTTTATCTAATATTTACTGAGAGCTTCCTATGGAGAGGCAACCACTTTTCTTGGTGAAAGAGCACTAGTACAAGTAAGAAATGATATATATTCTCACCAAGCACGTAGGCTAGAAGGGATAATATTTTATAAAACAAGTTTTAAATCTATAGAATCTAATAACTGCAGTTTTAAATTTAAATTTAGAAAAATCTAAAAGATTATTTCTTAAAATGTTTATCATTCTAATATTATTTTGGTTTCACCTGTATTCTACTAAATTAATTTTGAATTTTTTATTGTATCATCAGTATCTTTACTTATCTTTCATATTTGTTTTCTTGTTTCACATAGCTTACTTTGTATTCTTAACTTTTCTTTCTTTTGTCTGCAAATTAGTCACTTTTTATGAAAGAGATGAGATAAAGGCAATGTTTCAAAGATGTGCCAGATTAGAGGTGGATAGAATCACAACTGTTCCTTCAAAAGAAAAAAAAATCATCAGGGTTTTAAGAATGAATGGTATTATCTTTAAATTCCTAGTACACAGAAATGTCTCTGGGAAAACATCTGTTTAGAAAGGTTTTGGCTGATCTTTTTTTTTTTTTTTTCTTTTTCTTTCTTTCTTTCTTTTTTGTAGGGAATATAGCACATGCAGTCCCCACTACCCCCCAAATTATGCAGCTGAGTTTCTCACATTTGAAAAATGCAGGGCTGGGCACTTCTGGGGTGCAATGGATAAGTCTTGTCTTTGGAAAGCCACCTTTGTGATCATGGTATCTTTCCTGCCAGGTAAGTATAGGGAGTTATTTGATTGAATGGCAATGCATTAGGATGCACAAATGGTACATGGTGTGACATTGAAAATATTTGAATTCTAACATTAACTATCTAGAGTGATGTTGTCTGATAAGTAGCCACTAGTTTATATGATATATGGCTTCTTAAATTTAAATATAAATTAAATTAAATATATTTAAATATAAATTAAATTAAAATGAGATTCCAACTTATCTTCTTAGTCACATGGGTCATTTAAACTGCTCATGAGGTACTTATGACTACTGTTTACCTGGCAGGACTCCTCAGATACAGAACTTTTTCATCATTGTAGAAGTTTCTATCCAACAGTATCTATCATAAATGTTATCAAGACTAGGTTGACATAGATAAAATCTACAGTCCCCACAAGGTATTAATATGTCTTAAATTATCTCTAAAATACATAAGAATGATCTAATAAATGTTCACAATATCTGAATCTTAAAATTTACTATTAATAATCAAGCAATGGACTTATAGTATTAGCTAAATCACAGCATGAACTCAATAATCAATGATTTGGCTCAAAGCTGGCAACATGTGGAGAAATGACCATGGCTGAGAATGAAGAAACAGTTTTGTCACATAACAGTTTGGTGGTGTTATATAAATGCTAAAATGTAATCTGCATTGTTGCGCAGTGCTAGCCCAAAGAAGAATGGGATCAGTTCACTCCTGGTAGAGATAGGTTAATATACAAGGCTTTCTATCCTTCAATCAGAGGAATGGAAAAATGTTTGATAATTCTATTATGAGGTAAGGGAAGAAGAAAAAATGGTAATTCAGTGAAAAGAATCATGACAAAGACTAAGGGTTCTATGAAGAATGACAAGTTTAGGAAACTGGAAATACTTAAATATGGACTTGCAAAATCTGTGTGCTAGGTACAAAGAGAATTGAGGCTGGAGAACTAGACAAAGACAAAATCATGAAAGCTTTGGGTTGCTGTATGGCCCATATTAGTTACTAAGAAATAATTACTAAAAGTACCATAATTATTTCTGCATTGTCAAATGTGCAATTATGTCTACATGTTTTTATAATATAGCTCTGTCTTTGATCTCACTCTATTATTTTCAGTACTGTGTAGGAAAGTATCATATTAGTTTTATTCTCTAATATACACTGAATATGAAAAAGAGACTTTACAGTAAAATATGCAAAAACAAAATAAATACTGTTTAATAATGAATCTTAAAGACTTCTAAGCATTTCTCGTTAAAGTGGCTTCTGGAAGTTAAGTGTCTCATACTATGTTTGAAAATCATCTTACATTATTAAATATGTCCTTCATCTTTTTAAAGTGTTATTTTAACCTCATTCTTTGCCATATCATTTTAAACAATGCCATATATTTAATTTTAAAATCACTGCCACTGTGAAAGAGATATGTTTCATTCCAGAGTATTTTCATGTATTAATCTTGTCTTCAAAGGAAATACTTCATTTGGATTTCATTCATTTGTACCACTGGAAGTTATCCAAGATATTAAGAACCAATTTAATAAATTGGTTTTCATAAAATTCATGAAAGCTATTATTGTCATTTATTTGACATCTAAAAGTGTCGTTCTTTGTTAATCATTAGGAGATTAATTACAGACACGATCAGCATTAGCAGCATGAAATTGAGGTATTTAGCATTTTAAATAATAAGAAACAAATGCATAACCCATATTTATATATGTTGATTTTTATAAAATTTTGCAATGATTGGATATCTTAATCAGAATAACTCTACTTGCTTCCTACAGTCCTATTGATAAACTAATATTTTGAAAAGGTAAAGAAAGTGAAATATTCCCTTTCTAACAAAGGTAATTCAGAAATATGAATAGATATTTTATGTTTAGTTATACCTTAAATCTCATTTAGAATTAGATATTAATTTAAATTTTCTAATAATGCTACATATAGTTAATACATAAATAAGGAATATTAAAGATTTTTTGTTCTATGTTGCACATTTTAGAGTGTGTACAATGATGGTTATAAAAGTACATTTTCTAAATGTTCCTTTTTAAAAAAGTTCACTCTTAAGGGAAAAAAATTAATTTTTAGCTGTTCACAATAGGACTGTCCTTGCTGGTTTAAAGTAATCTAAAGGAAAACAAAGAACTTTGTGATTTAAATTTATAAATCTCCATCCCATAAGCATCCTGTGAGGAAGCAGACAGTCAATTTTATGTGTTTCACCCTGTCCAAGTCCTTTTCTCAGCCTAGTGAGATGTATGGACTTCCCTGAAAATTCTTTTTTTATTTTCCCTGTCTCAAGTGATCACAACCTTAAACTTCTTAATGTATATTCTAGCAATTTTCTTATGATGAAAATGATGAACATTTATTAAACATTTCTTATATGTCACAACTTTTTAACTTACTAACTCATTTTATCTATGCAATGGCCCTAAAAAATGGCTCCTTTCATTTTTGTGTTAATGAAATGGAAGAACCAAAAGAAAGTAGTTAAATTTTCTATAGCTATGACCAGTAAGTAAGATGCAGAGGCTGGACCTGAATGTAGGCCATGCAGTTCTAGCCAATACCATCTCTCTCCCTCAACAAGCCAGAAACAATAGAATGAGGTAATTTGCTGGCATTCCATAACCTAGTGCATTGTGCTTAAGCCAAATAAGAAAGTTGCCACAGTCTGTCTCTTAAACAGAAGCACAATTTTTGAGTCACGAAGTGGAGGAAAATAAAGCAGTGTTTATTTACTTTTCTGAGGCAAGGATGCCCTTATATTTTGGACATCCTTTAAGATAGATGCTAGAGGATTTGTTGGTAGAAAGAATAGCAAATGCAGGTGCTGAGCAGGTCTTTGCCTACAATCTTCATTACCATTTTTGTAAATCATTTCACACAGCAACAAACTCCATATCCATGAAAGTCTCCTAACATCCCAAAGGCATGCCTCCAGACTCTTAACTATATAGCTGTTTCTAACCCCCTTTTATAGAAAACTCCACTAACAGCCACTATATGTATGAGAAAAGATGTATAGTTATTGGCTTATCCTTAAAAGAATTAAGAATGTTTCCACTGTATTAGGTAACACCTAGTCCTTGGTCTGAGTGAGAGTAAGAGAGAAGTTCAACACATCTCACTATTTGATGTGGTTACTTAATGAGTAATTGTAAAGATTCAGGCACATAAATTATGTCCATCTGTCAAGCCTTTTTAGTTCTATCATTAGGTCTTCAAATTCAGGCGACTCATTAAAGGGTAGAAATTTGGTTTATCTCTATTTTTTTTTTTTTTGCATTTTGAAAATTAATGTTATGGAAATATTTCAAAATATAACAAAATACAGAGAATAATAAAACTTCACTCAGTTTTAAGTTATCATTATATGGCTTATATTGTTTTAGTATATATATTCACCCTTCCTCCTAGACTATTTAAAATCAATTCAAAGCAATATATCATGTCTGTTATAAGTATTTAATTAGTGTTTCTAAATGATAAGAGTTTTGTTAAAGCACAAACACAATACCATTATCACACCAAAATCAATCATCCCCTTATCTTGTTGAATATGCAGTCAATATTTGCATTTATTCAATTGTCTTATAAAGAGTCTCTTTTAGTTGTTTGATTGTTATCATTTGCTTGAATTCAGATCCATAGAAAATGCATGTATTAGAGAGTAAGTTTATTTGCATATTAGATCTCTTTGAATCTGTAAATCTACTTTTGTTAATTTTATTTTCCTCTATAGTTAGAAACTAAATTATCATGTTGATATTCCAGGATCTGAATTTCCCATATTTAACCTAACAATGCTTTTTCACACACTCTTATGTTTCTTTTAGTTCTAGAAAATAAGTTGAGAGTGAAATTAAGATTATTAATCAAATTGTTTCAATTTGGTTTGTAGAGATGATACTGTATGTTTCCATCCCTCTTTGTGTTATATCAAACATTGAAGATAATTACTTGGATCTATTACTAAACATTAGTAACATGTTTGTGTTTTCATTCTTTCATTTTCTCACAAGATCTAGAATACTTCCATGAAATAAACTTTTTAAATTTGCTAACAATTAGATTAAAAGACCAAGATATTGAATAAAAGGCATGATAAATGACTGATTCTTCCTCTTGTAGCATTTCTTCTATTCTCCCCAAATGGGAAAGACCAATTGGAACTGATATTTATTTAGAACTTTTGGATTTACAGGCATTCAATACATGTATCATCTGCCATGATCATTATTCCTGTGATGATTAGATTGGCGATACATTTTCTTAGGCTGCACCTTGGTGTTCTTGAAACATGGTATAGAGCAGTCAAAGACTGTCTGAATAACTGCCTTGTTCTCTTTTTGGTGGTGATCAGGGTTAGCCCAGGGTTTTAAATGTGCTTGGCAAGTATGCTACCTCTGAGCTACGTATCCAATCCCCTTATTTTCTTTAAAATCAAGATATTTTATGTAAATCTCACCCTATTTACAGAATCAGTAATTTCTACAAGGTGGGTTGGCAACTTTTAGGCAAATTGTATCTTTAAGCTATGTGAGCAATGTTTAGTGCTCCAAATTTAGCCAGATTCTGAGAAATTTTGAATGGTTAGAATAGAGCATATGTATCTTAAGGATATTTATATTTCTCATTTGAATTAAAGGTGACAGAGTTTTTACATAGCTTCACTTGTCTTTTGTATGTATCTGCCTCTTCATAATGAGAAACCTCTATTCTCAATGATGTCCACACAATTATTCATGTTTTATCTTCCAGGGCATTTACAGTTTCTTAAAATAAATAAAGCACTGACATGAACAATATTATTATAAAAAGCAGTCTACTAACAAATGTAGCTATTCAGGGTTTACATTTTGTACCACTAGCAAGCAAAGTCAAAATATTATTATAAAATGTTTTATAGGCCCTTTTAGTATTTTCTGTCTCTGGTCATTCATTTTACTTTTTATTTTAGTGATTCATTTAAAAATTAAATTTGCATAGCTATTATACAATATAATTCATGTTACAAAGTCAAATGAAACAAAAACTGTGTTCCCAGAAGTCTATATTCTATTTTTGTTTTGTCCATTTTATTTGTATTCTATAATTTACATCAATGAGTACATTTTTTGAACTTTTTTCTTTAAGTTTTCTTTGTCATTAAAATATAATCAGATATGTTACTGCATTTATATGTCTGTGAGCTTGTATATATGAATTAGTATATATCTATAATATAGACACAAGTACATACGGGCTCCACATTCCTTAATAGGACACCCATAGCACAAGAGTTAAAAACAAGAATCAACAAATGGGACTTACTCAAACTAAAAAGTTTTTTTCTCAGCAACAGAAACAATCAGAGAGGTAAATAGGGAGCCTACATCCTGGGAACAAATCTTTACTCCTCACACTTCAGATAGAGCCCTAATATCCAGAGTATATAAAGAACTCAAAAAATTAAACAATAAGAAAACAAATAACCCAATCAACAAATGGGCCAAGGACCTGAACAGACACTTCTCAGAGTGGGACATACAATCAATCAACAAGTACATGAAAAAATGCTCACCATCTCTATCTGTCAGAGAAATGCAAATCAAAACCACCTTAAGATACCATCTCACTCCAGTAAGATTGGCAGCCATTATGAAGTCAAACAACAACAAGTGCTGGTGAGGATGTGGGGAAAAGGGTACACTTGTACATTGCTGGTGGGACTGCAAATTGGTGCGGCCAATTTGGAAAGCAGTATGGAGATTCCTGGGAAAGCTGGGAATGGAACCACCATTTGACCCAGCTATTCCCTTTCTTGGATTATTCCCTGAAGACCTTAAAAGAGCATACTATAGGGATACCGCTACATCGATGTTCATAGCAGCACAATTCACAATAGCTAGACTGTGGAACCAACCTAGATGCCCTTCAATAGATGAATGGATAAAAAAAAATGTGGCATTTATACACAAAATCATAGAATTTGCAGGGAAATGGATGGCATTAGAGCAGATTATGCTAAGTGAAGCTAGCCAATCCCTAAAAAACAAATGCCAAATGTCTTCTTTGATATAAGGAGAGCAACTAAGAACAGAGCAGGGAGGAAGAGCATGAGAAGAAGATTAACATTAAACAGAGATGAGAGGTGGGAGGAAAAGGGAGAGAGAAGGGAAATTGCATGGAAAAGGAAGGAGACCCTCATTGTTATACAAAATTACATATCAGAGGAAGTGAGGGGAAAGGGAAAATAAACAAGGGAGAGAAATGAATTACAGTAGATGGGGTAGAGAGAGAAGATGGGAGGGGAGGGAAGGGGAGGGGGATAGTAGAGGATAGGAAAGGCAACAGAATACAACAGACACTATTATGGCAATATGTAAAAACGTGGATGTGTAACTGATGTGAAAAAATGGGAGTTCATAACCACTTGAATCAAATGTTTGAAATATGATATGTCAAGAACTATGTAATGTTTTGGACAACTAATAATTAAAAAAAGAGAAAAATATATATATATAATCAGATATGCTACTGCATTTATATGTCTGTGAGCTTATATATATATATATATATATATATATATATATATATATATATTAGTATATATCTATAATATAGACACAAGTACATAAGAAATTTGTATACTATATATAAATTATATACATATATAAATATATATTTAAATGTACAAAGTATACACATATATAAATATACACACATTTATGTTATATATAAATTCTTACACATACAGATTTGTGAATGGCCAGAACCTGTAGAACTTATTCATTCTAGTAATTTTTCATTCAGTAAATTAAACCTGATTCTCTCTAACCTAGTAAATCATGCTTCTCTCTAGAATCAGAATTCATTTTTTACCCTAGTCTCAACATATAAAAATTGTGCATTTCTGTCTTGAATCTGTGAAAGCATACACAAATTCTGACCAAAGAAAACACCAAGTAGTCAAAGAACATATAAAAATTATTCTACCTAAAGGGCAGTAAGACCATTCTTTCCTGATGTATGTTTTGCACAAACATACTGAATATATTTTGTTTAATAGTAGCATGATACAAGTTTCCTTGTTCTTCTTCTTTCACTTAATATTAAACTTTGGATAATACCATATTTATGCACTATACTGTCTCTCTTTTGTTTTAAATTAAAAGTCATATACTGTTCTATCACATGATTTAGGATAATTAATTCAACCTGGTATTCTAATGATGCATGATGATACTATTTATAAAATCATGCTATGGTAAATAGGGATAATAGTTCTTATGAAAAGTTTTTAAGTTCAATCATTACAATTCCTCCATAGGGGATGTGCTATGTTGTGATTCCCACAAACAACAGGGTGCCTATTTTCATTCGGCCTCATGAGAATCAGTAAACTTCTGATAAATTGATAATCTGCTCAATGAAAAGAAAGTATCACAATATAATTTTAATTTGCATTTGTCTTACAAACTGATTTGTTATAACATGTGAGAGAGTAATTTAAGTTACATGTTATGGTTTGGATGTGAGATGTCTCCCAAAAGCTCATGTGTGAGACAATACAAGAAGGTTCAGAGGAGAAATGATAGGGTTGTGACAGTCTTAACCCAATCAGGGAATTAATCCCTGCTGGGATTAACTGAGTGGTAACTAGAGGCAGGTGGGTTATGGCTGGAGGAAGTGGTTTAATTGGGGGACTGGCTATGGGTATATATTTTGTAGCTGAAGAGTAGAGCGTCTCTCTCTACTTTCTGATCACCATGTGAGTTGCTTCCCTCTGACATACTCTTCCACCATGATGTTCAACCTCACTGTGAACCCTGAGAAATGGACTTGGCTATCTATGGGACTGAGAACTCTAAAACCATAAGCCTCCAAATAAACTTTTCCTCCTCTACAATTGCGCTGGTCAGCTCTTTTAGTCACAGCTGTGAAAAAGCTGATTAAAACACTATATCTCTTTGTCTATGGATTCCCTCTTCTCTAGTATTGAGTTGTTGACCACTTTGTCTTTCATTCCAGAGCTCTTTATTTATTATAAGTCAATGATTGAATTTTACTTCTAAGATTTTTCAGACATGGCTCATTTTGTTATTTTAAAATATTATTTACACAAAATTGTATTCTAAAATGCATCTCAAAAATAATATAAAATTAAAATTTATCTTTAGTATTTCACTATCATACCCAGTAGGTATTTCACATTATTTATAGTTAAATGGTCTCTTTTGATTTTTCTTCAAATTGGGAAAAGGTTTTTGTGTTTTGAGTCTTGAATCTTTAAAGGAAAAGATAAATATTAACATCTCCAAATTCTATAGCATCAAGGGTCTGGTAACAGAATCTTAATTTAGTATAGAGCAGGTTCTATTCAGAATTCACCTTTAGAAAGGGCTAATCAAAATTAAGGTATCAGTGAAAGTTCAGTGTTCACAGTGGTCAGTTAAGTCAGGTGTGGTAATTCTGCCTTTGGTCAGCAGCTGTCTGGTCATTGGCTTGTAGCACTCTATAATGCTATGACTGTCTGACTACAAACTCTTTTTCTTTCCACAATTCTATTAGCTAATTTTTTATTATTACATTATTTTTCTCTGTTAAATTATAGTGAGTAATGTAACTAGGAACCTGATGGATAAAGAAATTGGCATTAGAAATAGATAACTTTAAACAATTGACCCTCATGAAAAGAGATTCTGGTATTTGTTGTCTTTTTGAGTTTGAAGGATTTAATGAAAAGCTATCATTAAAGAAAGAGAATGTGGCAAACATTGGTATGCAAGCATGGCAAAAGAAGCTTTTTGTTTAAGATAATGCATGTTTTTGTTTATCTGTAAAACATAAGATTCTAGGTGACTAAACTCTGGAAAAACAGAGTGAAAGATATGAAAAATGTCATGATTCAGTGCATATTGGCTACTTCCAACTAGGTCATATACATAAATAAAGATTTAAAATTCAAAGGCTGAAATTATTTCAAGGTGTGGTCTGATAACAAGTAGTTTTTCTTGACTACATAGATGTTCGAGATTCCAAAAGACTGAGTTTCCCAGAAATCAAGGGTTAAACTTTTGAGTTGTCAAATTATATCATTTTAATTATTAGATTTGTGTTTTGGTCAAATTCAAGGCATTTTCCATGAAAAGATTGGCAACTTGAGAATTGAAATGACAGCATATGAGGAACTAGGATGAATCAGAGGATGGTCCAGGTCTCAACCCTGCCTAACCCTCCCACTCTGGAAGATGTAGCATCTTACCCAATTTGATGAGACTATAGTAGACTTGCTTAAAGACACTGTCTACATTTTTTTTAAGGAACTCATATCTTCTCATCGCAGACCTTCAGACTTATAGCATCCCCACACTGTGGGCTCAGATGTCACTTATGTTCAGTCATAGTAAACTTTCTCATGAAATAGCACATGCTTTACAAACTCTGGATAGTGTTTTAGAATAGTGTCTCATAGTGTTAGGCTATGGAAGCTAGAATGTAATTTTAAATCAAGTGAGTATAGCAATCTGGATAAACATGTTGCAGTTTACATTTCAATGTGCTTGCTTTAGCAGCAAAGAAAGGTTCTTGTTTGTTCATTTGGTAGTCTGAAACCAGTAATCTCAAAACTCTTCCTTCTGCCCTTTGCTGGCAACTGTTCCCTGCTACTGAAACTTACTCAAGAAAAATATTTCTTTCTGACATAACTTTTTCATGTTGCAGTGGGTTTCTGAAAGAAAATGATATGATTTAAGTGAAAAATGATTATTTGTGAAATGTAAATGTCACATCCAATCAGTGAACAAGATTAATGCACAAAACCTTGCAAACTGAAAGATGAGCAGCTGCTCACACATGTGAGAACACACAAATGTACCTAGCATGTGTGAGGCCCTGGGTTCAATGCCCAGCAAAAAAAAAAAGAGGCAAAAAAAGGAAAAGAAAAAAAAAAACTGTTCTACCAGATACTACATCAAAACTACTGTCTGATTAAAAAAAAATGTGATTCCATGATGCAATAAGTTCACTTATAAAATGGGAATGCTTGCCTCACATGCACAAGGCCCTGGGTTTGAATTCCTAGCACCATACACACAGAAACACAGAAAAGGAATTTGAATTGTAGGAATTCACCATGATTTTGGTAATTCATTATGTTAAGCCCTAGTCAGTGCTCTGAAAATTTTCAGAACACACCACTGCAGGGATATAAGGGATATCATTAATGAACCAAATATATATTTAATACATAAACATTAGAGTTGTGAACTATTAAACAATATTCATATAAAGAGCCAATATCAAAGGAGTCAATTGCTTCCTTTGTGACATGTGGTCACAAGAAGGGGACATACATTATAGGAAATAATGGAGAAAATGATGCAGTGAAATTATGCAGTGTTTGCATGAATTTAATTTGAATTCACTGGGAACATACAAGAGCAAGGAATTTTATGATGAATGGGGGTTACATGTGGTACTTGATAAAGCCACCAGTGTATACAAAACAAAGATTATCTGTGAGTCTCTGCATGGAAACATGTTTTAAAGAGATCTTAGTATATTAACCAGGCTGAAATTATCACACGAATGAGGCAAAACCATACCTCCAAGCAAGAGCTTGTGGTAGATTTTATTTACCTTAATCACTGTGTCAAGATATGAAATTCCTATTCTCAAATATTAAAATTAAGAAATATGGTTCTTTTTGCTGCTATAGCTACAAAGACATAGACACTTGGGTATAGTACTGATTGATTGTTAATCCCAAATATCACTCATAGTAGGCATGGGCTTCTAAAAATAATTTTACAGCTGTTGGTCTGTGTATCCTGTGGTATTTATACCCTGAATGTTAATTAACCTGAAAAAGCCCCTCTGATTTGGTTAAGTATTTTAAGTACTTCCTAGTAGATAGAAGTCTTTCAATTGGTTCTATCTGTTTTGATGGGCCTGAAGTTTCTGCATCTTAGCTTTGAGCACTCATTTCTACTCTCTGCTTCCAAACCAACTCTGGTAAATGGCAGAGGAGGTTCATATGACTTATACTGAACATGAAAGAATGAACACCAGTGTTCTTTAGGATGTCACTTACTAGATTCTCCCCTTGGGGCAACAATTCTAATGTTACTATATTTGAATTGATCATGGATTTGTGTGTGTGTGTGTGTGTCTATTCTGAAACTGGACAATATTACTCTACTTCTTTCTTTTCATTAGATTCCATATACCATGCAGCCATCCTTACCATTTTTAGAAGCATTATTTGTGAACACAGTGACTCACTCCTAACTTTTGTTCATGAAAAAAAAAAATATGGTGTAATGTATCCCTGGCAGTGTTTAAAAAAAAAAAAAAAACTGAGTGGTCAAGAGTGAACATGTCTTATTTACAAAAGAAAGAAACTCACATTGGGAGTGATAATTTACAGTGAAAATTTCTAGCTTTCCCATTTTGTATTAAAGATAGAGGCAAACAACCTTGAACATCATCCTATTATTATACTAATCAGTACACAGTATGAATTTATCAAAATGTTAAATTTGTCATGCCCATCATTATATGTCTTTACCATATGTCTTTCTGTGAAATCACTTCCAGAGAATATCTTCAGAACTCATTCCTTTTTAAATTATCTAAAGAACCTATTTGTTCTTCTTGATGCTATTCTAGATAACCATGCTAATTGAGTAAAGCTCCATCCATTTTCACTTGCAAAATAAGGCTCTTAGCTGTTCTTGGATCTCAATAAAATAGGACTCTAATAGTATTAACAATTGTTAAAGTCCAATTATTCTTCCTGATGAGGAGGTTTATATTAGATGACCTTCTATCAACCAAGTATTATACTGAGGAATGTTAAACTTTTGTCCTAAGTGGCCCTGAAGTATCCAACCCCACCTTAGAACTCCATATCCCATCAGCTCATATCAGCACCCTTGATATGGATGTTTCTTAGTTGTGCTCCAAAGCTCTTAAGGGTTATTTCCTGGAATTAACAGTCCCTTGTTTCTCCCACAGGTGTCCTCTTCATAGTATAATCATCTCTGCCTCCATAAGCACACAGTTTGTTATGTTTTAAGTACTAAGTATCCCCCCAAAGCTCATTTGTGTGACAATGCAAGAAGGTTTAGAGGTGAAGTGAAGGGTTATGAGAAATTTAACCCGCTCAGTGAAGTAATACCCAGATAGGGATTAACTGGGTGGTAAATGAAGGCAGGTGGGGAATGGCTGGAGGAGGTGGGTTACTGGAGGTTTGCCTTTGGGATATATATTTTGTCCTTGTTGAGCAGAATTCACTCTCTCTGCTTCTTGGTAGCCAAAACCTTCCTATTTTCCTTGGCCACACTCCCACCGTGGTGTTCCACCTAAACTTGAGCCGTGAGGAATGCAGCCAGCTATGGACTGAGACCTCTGAAACTGTGAGCACTGAAAGAAATTTTTCTTCTTTAAAATTGTTCTTGTCTGATCTTTTGGTCACAGCAGTATAAAAGGTAAAACACTACTAAACAACTTTGATGACCAAAGAAATTATGTGCATGCACATTGTTGTTAATCCCCACAAGTATTTAATATTTACCATTTTTTCTTACAGTATATACAGCAACACACGTTGCATAATATTCACTAAAATCTAAAGAAAACAGTACATTTTTATTTGGAGTGACTGAAGGGAGGAAACCTTGAAAGATAAGACTTTCAAATTGACTTCTAACTGAATTTTTGGTCTGGTAGTCTAAAGCTACAATGTCATAAAAGAGCAAAAGTCTATCACCTGGAATCAATTACCCATTGAAGTGAGCAGTTAGCAAACTAAGTAAAATAATAGAAATGAGAAATATAAGGAAAGTGAAAGTGGCTGTTGATCCCACTTTCACTAGAGAAATTGGAGAGAAAAATGTTGACACTAGATTGAAATTACCAAGCTAAAATAGGCAGTCAAATAAGTTTTTTTTTTTTTTTTTTTTTTTTTTTTTTTTGTGCTTCCACCATGGAGTTCCAAATCCCTCAAGCATTCATCAAAACTTTGCATACCGAGAGCAAGGATTCCCAGTTTCTGCAAGATAAAACTTGAAATTCAGTTTTCTTTTCCTTATTTTTCATCCACTCCCTAAATATGCTTTTTGCAATTTTCTGTTAAGACTTTACACTTGAGGGTGAAAGTGTCTTCAATTTAAGTTCTCCCTTCAGCAAAAATGGCTTAAATGATATTTCTTCCCACATGCTGTAAAAATCTTTATGACAGATAAATGGGAACTTCAATGTATTGAGCAAATGCAGTATGCCAGACATTTTGCATGTTAACTCATATAAATCTCCCCCAAACTCTATGAGGTGAATATTACTTTCATCTCAATTTTACACTTGAGGTATCTGAGGCTTACATAGGTTAAATAACTTGCCTGGAATTATAAAGTCCTAGTGAAATTGTTAGAATGGGTTGACTTGTTTGCTAAGCTTTTCTTAATGCTTCCTTCATCATTCTGGCCTGTTTTAACATTCATTCATCCCAGGAACCTTGAGCTGCTGAATCTTCATGAACTACCATTCTACTCATTTATGATACAATGAGAAAAAAATAACCTCTCATGTGAAGCAATTACAAAATGGGTGAGATAAATTAAAAAGTGTTTTTCATTGTGGATCAAGATGAAAAACCTCAATGAAGACTGATGGATATTTTAAATTAGGAAGATAGAACTGAGAGTCCAGGGAAATAGAGGTAGTCATATGTTTGGGGCAGAATGTGCCCTTCTAAAATCCATAAGTTAAAGCCTACATCCTTAATATGATGGTATTTGAAGATAAGCCTTTGAAAAGTAATTAGTTCATCAATGTTGAAATATTAGAGTGGGATTATAAAAAGAGATAGAAGAGAGTTTGCTTCTTCTCTTTCTGCTCTTAGCCATGTGAGAACAGAATGAGAAGGTGTCCACGTGAAGACACAAAAAGAAGATGGGCATGTGAAGACACATGAAGTAGCTAACAGAAAACCAGAAAAAGTGCCCTTACAAGACACTGGATAACACACCTTGATTTTAGACTTCCCAACCTCCAAAACTGTGCAAAATAAATGTGTTGTTTAAGCCATACAATTTATAGTATTGAACTGTAGCAGCTTGAACTAAGAGAATCAATTCATTGAATGGTATATCAAAGTGGGAGAAAGAAGCTGAGAAAGAACTTGTTGAGAGATTTTTTTCAGAATATTCACCTCAGGTATTCAACAGAGTTCTGACTGCCATAACCCAGGTAAGAGAAAGCTATCAAAAACTGGGGGAAATGTAAAATAGATTAGAATAATATTGCCTGGTACATGCACAATATGAGCAATAGTTCATGTTTCCATCAACTATATTGGAATAACTTATACTTTATGAATAAGTTCTAGTGGATAGCAATTAATTCTATACCAAGTATATATAATGGTACTATCTAATAAATATTAATATCAAGACACAGAAGCACATAAGTCACCATTTATAAGTATTGAATGCATATTACAACAAAGCTAAGAAATATTTGTATGAATTAAAAGTATTAAAACACCAAATTGTAAAGCTCACAATATTTTGATTCTAATTTTTAAAAACATTAGGTATGCAATAAAGCAGTAATATATAACCAAAGGATGAAAAAGACAAAACATATTGAAAAGTGACAGAGCTGTTGGAATTAGCAGGTAACTATGTTAAATTTCCACCAGTGTAAACCATGTGCTTGTTAAGCAGATACAAATAAGGTATTAGTGAGTCAAATCAAATTTAGAGAGATGAGAATTAAAATGAATAAGATGAAAAGTACATCAAATATGATAAAGAGCAGATCAGGTATTTTGAAAGAAAAGATTAGTGAACTCAAAAACACAGCAATATAAATTATTAAATAAAAGAAAAGGGAAAAATAAAATTAGAAGAATTTATTTGGATGTGGAAGAAATTCAAGGAAATGAAGATATGTGCAATTGGAGTCCTTGAAGGAGATACAGGAACAGAAATATATTTGAAAAATTGATGCCTAAAAACTTTTCTGAATCAAGATAGCTGTAAATATACAGACCCAAGAACTCAACACCTCCTAGCACATGAGGCATAAGGAAAGCTCAAAAATATAATATGATCAATTTATCTAAAATGAGGGGCTTAAATCTTAAAAGATTTCTGTGGAGGAATGATGATAAGATGTATAGCAGATTTCTCCTAGAAGCAATGCATGTGTGAAACACCATCATAAAGTACTCAAATCCTTTGTGGGCCCAGAATTCTATACTCATAGAAAGTATCTTTAAAAACAAAAGAGCAAGACCATTTTCATAGAGATTTTGAGATGTGTAAAATCTGAAAGGACTTGTCACCCAAGAAACTTAATTACAAAAATGTAAAGGTAAATTCTTTAAGACAGAAGAAATTATGGTCTAGAGTGAATAAAAAACACTGATATATTAGCTGTATTATTATAAGACTATTTTTGTTGAATAAATTGACTTTATAAGATATTCAATTAAAATACATTTTGAGAGAATTAAAAAATGTGGCAAAATATCACTTAAATGTGTATTTTGATAATTTAAAGACATACCCTAATCCTGAATTCACCACTAACATAGTAAACAATTATAGGCAATAACTACCAAAATAAAAAAAATATAATAAAAGCAAAAAAGATTAAACAAATATTTTTCAACATATTCTAACAACATATAAAACAACTGAACACATCTTGACCAAGTGAAGTCTAGACCACCAAGGAAAGTTTTATTTAACCCATTTTATCCCAAAGTCCTATGTATAGAACTCCTATAAAAACTTAAATTGAGTTTTTTTAATGTCCTAAAATTTTATAGGATAATGGGACATATTTGGTTATTATTTAGAAAAAAATAGTTCTTCACTTAAAGAAAAATTGTATTTCTAAAGGAAAATCATTTGATAAAATATAAAATTATTAATTAAAAAATTTTTCATCAAACTAGGGACACCACAGAAACTTCTTTACATAATATATGACATCCACATAAAACATATACTAACAACATATTTATTGGTGAAAGTCTGATTTCTTTTATGTAAAGTGAGAGTAAAGCCAAGATTTTTCACCATCAGCACTTTTATTAGACTTCATACTTTATATACTAGCTAAAGGAATAAGACAAAGGAAATAAATTGAAGTTATCCAGATGGGAAAGTGTCATGATGATCTAAGTAAAAATTCTAATGAAATCTGAGTAACAGCTTTAAGACTTAGAGAATTGTATAAGATGATAGGTTCCAAAATAAACATGAGTCATTTGATTTTTTTATAACTATAACAATAGAAGAAAGTAAATAAAAAATCATTCATAAAATCAACATCATAAAATATTTAAGAATAAACATGAATATAAAAATGTCCATGAATTCTACATGGAAAACTTCAAAATTTTTTGAGATAAATTAAATATAAAGTCATAAGGACAATTGTGTGGCAAAAGGGGTCATTCCCACAGATAATTTTGGGAAAAATTTGGTATCCATATGCAAATAAATGAGCTCAAAATGGAATCAAAGCATAAAATTTGCAATTATAAAACTTAAAGGATAAATTATATAACAATATCTCTTTGATATGTTTGAGACATGACATCAAAGCATAAATTGTAAAAGAAAATATTATAATTGATTATATTAAGTTACAATAGTCCTTTCCAGGACATATTTAGAGAATTAAACTTCATTTAATCATTAAGAGAAAATATTGGCAAAATATCATCTGAAGAATTTTTATCTAGAGTATGTAATGAAGACTTTAAAATTTAATGTTAAGAAAACAAACAATTCATTTAATAGTGAGCAAAATCATTTAATAAACATCTTATTTAAGAAAGTATCAAGAACCATAAGACATGAAAAACAATTTAGCATGCTATGTCATTAAAGAAATTCAAATTAATCCCATGACTTTATACTACTACAATAATATCAGCACGACTAAATTAAAATATGAACATTATGAGGTTTTAGTGAAACTGTGAAGAAAGTAAAACTCATACATTTCCAGTGAGAATATAAAATAATACAACAACTTTGGTAAAAAATTTTAATAATTTATAAAATGTTGAATTCAAATCTACCCAGACTTTCCAGTCTGAGATTTTCTCAAAAGAAATGAAATAAATACATCCACACAAAAACTTTTACATAATAGTTATAGCAATTTTTTTGTAGTAGCCCTGTTCACCAAAAGATGAAGCAATAAAGATAGTTATAAATTATACAATGGAACAACATTTGGGAATCAAAAGAAACAAAGTAGTGGTTTATGTTACATATTGATGAACATAAAAATATATTTGCTCAAATACTGACAAAAAATATTATATATTCTATGATTGTACTACTAGTAAGTTCTAGGAAATACAAAGTACTGTATAGGGACAACAAAGGACCAGCCATTGCCTATTGGTGAAACCAGGAGAGTGTTAGGGAAGGAATACACAGAAGGAACATTTTGGGCTTGTGCCTTTTTATTGTTTTGATTGCTGTAATATTTTTTCTACTGTAAATATTTCAAAGCTTATCAAAACATATACTTTAATATTTTCCATTGAATGTATTTTAGTTTTTCCAGGTTGTGGCCCTTCTAAAACTAAAAACAAAGATACAAAAGCATAAAAATGCAATTTATAATTTCCCACAAATTTTTTATCTTATAGTTTTATAGCAGTCCAGAGTCAGGCAAACGAGTCACTTTATGGGAATGGATGTTAAATTTTGAAGGGTGATCTGTGAATAGTGTGATGATGGACAATATTTCCATACACATAACTAGATGCTATCATGTTCCAGAAAAGAACTGATAGCATTGTCATTATGGGTAGTTTTTTTTGTTTGTTTTACTGTAGCTTGAAGCCATTTAATCCTTTCAAGATGGCTTTAAAATGTTGCTCTTACAAGTTATTGGAACAAAACAAAGCAAGGAAAAGAGAAAGTAAGAGGAGAACAACTGTTTTATCTTACTTTTAAAATTGACTAATTATTTAATCGCTTAGAAAAATATTATAATTAGAAAAACTGCTATTTGATAGTTATATTATGGGATGACAGTTCACATTACCTCTCAAAGACAATATATTTGCATTTTTACATTAAAGGATCACCAGTATCTTATTACAACATACTACTATGGTGTCTTATGCATAACAACCAGACACTTAATAATGAAGTTGGTTTAAAGAGAAATTTCCTGCTCCTAGATTTATGCTAACAACCATAAAATATTAAATGGAAAGAGAACAGGTAAAATGGTTTAATACAAAATTTTAAAAATGCAACTTTTATTTATATATTGCTGCAATAATTGCTAAACACAATAATTACCCTAAAAGAAAGGTAGGAAGGTAGGAAAAAAGAAAAAATAATAAAGTACATTTTTCAGAGTATGGAACTGGCAAATAAAAATCTTTGTTTTAATTGGTACAACACTCATAAGATGAGAACATAAACTGCATTTTTATTAAGAAATTATGTTTTACAGTATGTGTGTGTCTGGATGTGTGTTTAATAGATAAAGGAAAGAGATTATTTTTTAGAATGCTGAAATATCTTTGTTTTAATATTATGATATGGAAAAATATATTTATGAGACATTATATGCTTTTTAAAACCCATTAAACCATCAAAAAAGTATGAAATTAGTGCAAGCAAATTAAAGAAATATATAAGAATATTAGGATCCCAGGAGGAAATTCAGACTATGACAACAACCTCACGCAAAGTGGGAGAAGATGTTGAGGAATTGTACTTCTATTGATAAAATTCCTCCCTATGAGGTTACAAATTAACAATTCAGAAACCACACTATATGTTTATGGAAATTTTAGAATGTAGTGAATAGATGCCTGTGATGAAATTGTAAGGATAAAATGAATTGGGCTGTATCTTTACAGAGAAGTATCTACTTCTTTATATCATAATATAATAGAAAGTTTAAAAGATCAGCTAGATTTTTGTCTAACTCATGTATCATGTCTTAAGTGTTTATTTGCTATATTAGTCTTGTATTTAAAATACCTTGATATTTTTTCAGGAATACTTATGCCAATTTTAAAATTAGTTTTATTTTTATACATTTTCTAGATGTATTTTATGCTCAGCCACCTATAAAACTGTGTATTTGCCTGATGCGGATGCATAATTATCTCATTTAAGTTGTGTCTACTCTGAATGAATGTGATAATCCAAATCAACTTGTTTCACCATTTCAGCACTTATTTAAATTTGTCAAGTGGCACGTACTCCATTAATGCAGAGACATACTTTGTCAATTTGATTGCCTATCTTGTTGGTACAGCTGCTTGTTTTCATAATCCAGTTGCATATTAGAGTATTTGAGTCTATAGTTACATGACCAATCTTGTTTATTTGCTGATGACTCTCTGCTTTAATAATTGAAGTCATTAGTATATGAAAATGTGTGTTTTGCAAACACTGAGATCTATTGACCAGGCTGTGTGTTGGTATTCAGGTTAATAGTATCTGTATTAAAGTGTTTTAATGAAAAAGGTTATGTTGTATTATGAAATAAGGGTTATATAGATTATTTATAACAAAAATATAAACTGGAGAAATGTATCATATACATACATATATACATGCCTTTCAATGTGTGTTGAACTATGACCTTTATTATAATAGAAATGTTAAGCTGGACAATCAATTGTTACTTCATTCCTTTTAAGGATTTTTTTGGGGTGCTAAGGATATTATTTAAAACATTTCTATAAAGTAGAACGTTTTAATATGATATGGTATTTTTCTATGCACTATATTAGCATGGTCATCAAAGAGGTCAATGAAATATTTTCACCTTTACAGATGAGTGTTTAGCCTGACAGTGCAGCAATGACTTCTCAAAAATGAAGTACTACTTATTGTGAAGATAGGGGAAAAAAAAAAAAAAAACTCATGTGAGACTGGAGTCTCACAGTTCTCTTCAGGGACAGCCACCACAGTTTGATAGATTTTTAAATTTAAATCGAGTTTTCTTTATAAAATGAAGTGTTTTCTATTTTGACCAAGGGAAAAAAAGTTATTTTCTTCTGATGGTCAGTAAAAATTAAACATTTTTAATTACAAAATATATTTTTCTTTCCTCCAAAATAAATTTAAATCATTGTTAAAATTTTTAAAATTACATTATGCTTACCTCATTAAAAATAAAACTTGAAAATTCCAGCTTTTTTATTTAAAAAGTCAATTCTCAAAATATTGTCCACTATATTATCTAAAAATTATAGCTCATATTCAATTACTTTTGCTTCTATTGTGCCTTCTGTATTCATATATTCCACTACTTATTTTCATGGCCAAACTGATGCTCCGGAATTTATGAGATAGTTATACTCCAAAAGGGGAAAAATGATGTCAAAAATACATTTAATACACCTAACCAAATGCTGTAGCTTAGCAATTTTGTGGAGTTTCCTTGTTAACTCTCATAATCACATGGCTGACTTGGAGGTTCTTAGACTGATCGTTGGGTGGGGGCTGTCCCTGAAGAGATCTGTGGGACTCCAGTCTCCCATTCTCTGCTTCCTGGCTTGTGATATGAGCCCTCCTTCAGTCACACTCTTCCACCAAGATTAGTTTCTCTACTAGACGCCCACTCAAATGGAGCCACCTGATCTTGGACTAGAACCTCCAATTTGTGAGATAAATAATCGTTTTTATTTTCAAAGTTAATTGCTCTGGATATTCTAGGTTTGATCAAGAATATCACTCAAAGGGTTGTGTTTTGGAAGCTTGGTCCTCAGCCTGTGGCACGACATGGAGGTGATGAAGATTTTAAGAGGTGACAGCTAGTGACAGCACTTCAGGATATTTGGAGTGAGTCTTAAAAGAGTGTTGCAAGAACGGAGGTCTTTTACCTTTCTTTTGCACTTCCTTGCCATAAGGTGAGTGACTCATTCTATCACACAGGCCAGTCATCACAGATCCAAAGTAATGGGGCCAATCAATTATGGCCTGAACCTATTTAAGGTATTTGTTATAGTGATAAAATCTAATATCAAATAATAATAAAAATCCCATGAAAAATAAGCTAAGGCCTTTAGTAGATATTTCTTCTGAAAAGATATACAAATGCCCAGCAAGCATAAGAAGAAATTTGAAGCATCATTATTTATCAAGGAAATTCAAATTAAAAATATAAGAAAATTACTTCACACCTGTTAGGACAACGACTATAAATATAGTTAGCAAATGTTGACAAAGATTGGAGAAACTGGATTCCTTGTGCAATTAGTTGGGCAGGAAAATTAGTAAAGCAGGACAGGAACCACAGAAAAGAGTAAGGAATTCTTAAAAACATTAAAAATAAAAATACCACATGACCCAATAATCCCACTTCTTGTTATGTACCCAAAATATTTTAAATTAGAACCTTAGAGACATATTTGCACTCATGTTCATTTCAGTGTTATTCACAATAGCAGTATATGAAAACAACTCATGTCAATTAATAGATGAATAGATAAGGAGATCATACTACAATGTATATAGTTATGTATGTATACATATATACATATGCATATATAATTTACTGAAAAGTTTACATCACCATTTCTTATTATTTGTTATAGTATACATAAATTAGGTTAAATCATGATTACAAGTCAAACGCTAATGTTACCTCCTTTAGATATTCATTTGTGCTTATGTGTATCAAGAAACAAATTCAAATGCATCTATATTAATATTATGCATAATAACTAAAATTTGGCAACAATCCAAATATATGTGTACATTAGAAAACTTGTAATAACTCTATGTAATAGAATTCTATCACAATAAAAATAAGTCAACTTGAGTTGCCCTCAGCACTATAGACATAGCTCATATACACAATGTTAAGAAAAGAAACCAAATACAAAGACTTCATATTGTGACTTCAGGGGTAATAAGTAGTCAGTTGCTCTTGGTCAAACTCATGAGGCCTTGTTCACATTTTCTGGTCTATTTAAATGTTTCTTCCACAACTGGTTCCCTTTCTCTGTAAATCATCTTCTCTCCTGCCTCAAATTCAATTCAAATGCATTTTCTTTGTGGGAACAAGTGCATGGAGTACTGCATTCACAGCATACATAAAGGTCTTCTGAGTGGCAGACCACTCCCCTCATGCTAAGCATGCGAGCAGCAGGTCACTTACCCCATAGGCACAGCCCTGGGCATAAGGCCATGTGTTGCAGTCCCTGTGCTTGCTCCATGTCACACTCCACTATTGGTCGCTGCAAAGACAGCAGACATTGCATTGGTGGCTACCTGTAATATGCTTAGCTACTGCCTGAGTATATATACTGGTAACTGCACAATAAAATCAGACCTGCTTCCTTCTTGGTTTGGAGGTCTTGATTAGCGACTCCGCAGCCACACTCTCCTCTACCCTGTTCCATGAACCTCCTCTCCGTAAGAGAGAGAGAGCCCACACATTTCTTAACATCCTTCAAACAAGCTTCTGTTGCTGTTTAATTGTTGGTGAAGCTCTTTCTCCTGTTAAAACTTGTTTGGTTCCTTAAGTCTGGAGATGGCAGGGGAGTCTGACTCCTATTCTTAAGTTTTGTCTAGGTCCATGACTACGACCCTTACTTGATTTCCTCTTGATAAATAGCAGACTTGTAACTTATTCTAACATGCTGTTTGCCATTTTTTATATCATGTCTTGAATTATGATTAATCTAGTTATTGGATGCTAAAAATTACCTCTCCTGTAAAGAACTCAGATAATCTTTTCATGGGAACTTGAACTCTATAGAAACAGTAGTTTTGAATAGGTTTCTGTTCATTTTCTGAAGGTGAGGTAGAAATTGCATCATTTGAAGCAATTTCTAAAAGTCAAAAATATTACCTTTTTTGTGCAGGAAATTTCATAAATACGTTTTTTTTTGTGACTATTAATAAGGAAAAACTAGACAGCTCTCAAGAAGAAAAAGGAGGCTTTGGAGTCATAATATGATAGGTTTCAAATTTGTTATAGACAAGTTATTTAACAACTAAAACTCAATTTCATCATCTGTAAGGTGTAATATAATTCCATGTTTACAGGTTTTCTGTAAAAAAAAATAATGAGAAAATATATGTAAAGTGCTTAGAGGAATGCCTTGAAAACATAATGCACAATAAATGTTTTCTTTACATTTGTTTTCACCTGAAGAATCACAGTTATTTATGTGATTGAAAGGACAAATAACATCCATTTGCCTGCATCTTCTTGAGTGGAGAAATTTAATTTCACAAATTGGTAACTATTACACCTTTTTGTTGAATCTGCGTGATGTACAATAGAAAATATAAACAGATATTCCAAAGTTCAGAAATATGACTTAATTTAAAAATATTTCAGAAAAGAATGAGCAAAAATATGGAAAACATTCAGAAAGAAATATAGAATTGTTAAAATAACTTATTTTCTTTCAAAACTCCCTAGAGGGTTTTAAGAAGTCTTGATAATTGTGAACTAAAAAAATTTTGAGATCATAGGTGCAAAAACATCACATTATCTTAAATGTTTGAGATAAAAAATAAAGCTAAGGCTCAGTATGATATTATAGTTCCCCTTGATATTTCAAAATCACTACCTAAATTGTATATTATCAAGTTTATTGAAGCATCCTCTACAACATAAAAGGGGAACAAATCAATTTACTAGCTACATAGCTGTGCAGAAATCATGCTGGAAAACTGTTGTTTGCTTTATGGAAATATGATGTCTAGGAAATATTTCTGTGATTCAAACAATTCGAATTATTGTTAATATTGCATTTAGTATAATGTGAATATTTAGTAATTTGATTTGAGGCCTGTAAATACAATTAACATTTTTCCATATTATTTACATCATCTTATTTAATAAGAAGCATTAGCTGAATATCTAAGGATTATGAGTACTTGTTTAATCTAGATAATAACTAACTGCTGACCTTTATTTTCAATAATGTTTTTCCATTTAAAAAAAAAAACACAAACATAAACTGTTTGGGGAAACACAAAGCATTTTTTTTAGGTGTACATTGTCCCCAACACAATCCAAGCATGGTACAAAATTTTGTTCTCAAAAAATGTTTATACTTTTACTGGCTGAAAAAAGCCTCATGATATGGAGGAAAAAATTAATATTCATAAATAAACACTAAATGACAGAACATTGGAGGCTTAGAAAACTACCCAAATCATCAAGGAGGCATTAAAAACTCTAGATGAGACAGAAACAGAGAGAGACAGATAAACGTTGATATATAGTTGTTTGAAATATACACATTCATTTGCAAATATAAGAAATTGAAATGAGTAATGCTAATTTATTAAACAACCTATGCAACAAATTATTTTGCAGTCTTTAAAACTTGTCTCCTTTATACCTTCTGAGATACAATTTCTCCCATTGTTCATATATATGTTAAACTCTGCTTAGCTCCATCAGTCTAGACATTACACAACTGTGAGCATTTGTCATCAGCTTTTACCTGTAAAGACTCTAACATTTTTTATTGAGCTGTTCTTTGTTTTACATCTTAGCTGAGTTCCTCTGAATCTGTCACATGTTTGAGTTATTATCCATTTATCAGCATCACTCCCTAGATATCTCCTGTCTGTAGTACTCTTACAGCTGCTGCGGACACATATATGTGAGTACTATAACTTGATTCCTGATTTTTGTCTTTGCTGTCTGAATAGAAGAAATAGTCAACAAGCAAATATATCAGGTATTTCAAATAGTTATAAACTATGGACTGTATGAGGAAGATAAAGCAGGAACATGTAATGGAAATGAATGCTCATGTTAATGATAATTTATGATTGTAGACAATCAACCTAAAGAGAAGCATTGCAGAGCAGCACTTTATTAATATAGAGCCATTAGCTAAGACTAAAGAAGGCCAACTTAAGAAGGGTACAAGTACAAAAAACTCTGAAATAAAAGCATCCAAACTGAAAACAGAAGTACTGGAATATAATAAACTAAAATTTCTTAGGAAATCAATTGTAATTGTTAAATGGAGTCAAATGTGATGGTTAAGTCCATAAACCAGTGATGCACATGGCTTGGACAGAGATGGTAATGTGCAGAGGAATAAAGCAAAACTATATCTTTGTGATAGAGGTAAGATATTTTTAACAGATTAAATAAGCAGAAATAAAAGTAAAGAAGAACAGAGATTAAAAAAAAAAAACATGCAGACAGATAAGACCATTTAAATTGTCTTTTAAAATTCTCACCTGGTTCCCTGACTACTTAGTGAGTTCTTAGTGTTTCTTAAAATGAGAAAAAAAAAAAAAACATCAGTTTTTAAGGTTTCAATGGAAAACCCCAACTTCTAATTGTTGAAGTCAAACTGAAAGAGGCAATTTTAATCATCTTAAGCCAGTCCTGGAAATCAAAGCATTCTTAGCTCTAATCCGATTACTGACATTGACCACGTTTTTGCCTTCAGAAAATTGCTTAATCCTTCTACTTATACTCGATGTTTGTATAGTGAAGATAATAAGGCATTATTATATTAAAAATGTTATCATACAAAACTGAATAAACTGACAAATATTTCACACATATTGAATTAATTGGAAAGCATCTTATTTTACAATTTGTTTAAGAAGTATTTCCAAAATGTAAAGAAAACTTTGTTTTCTTAAAATGTTTAGTTATGTGAATCATCAATTAAAATAAAGAGATTTAGGTATTCATAACAAAATCGATCCCATTTCAGGTAAAAACCATACTGTTGAAAATTTAAGTACTTTAAATATCGTTACTGCTATATACATGGTAGCAATTAGCCTCTAACTTAATTTCAATTAATGTATTAGTGAAAAATATGAATTTACTTCATAGTTATAAATATTTAAAAATATAAAAATAAAAAACAGAACTAATTTCTGTTCTAAGGTGAATTAAGCCTTTTTTTCTCAGGAGAGTTTATGTATTTCACCATATAAATACCCTGATTTGCTAATTACTACAAGTACTTACTTTATCTTTGGAAAAAAAGAAATAGTTTGAAAAGAGAACAAGTTTCTTACATGGTATCATTTAATTTCAAGAGGTAACAGAGTTTCTGTGAAAAGTAACAAATTATAAGAAAATCTGTAATTGATTTAAAATATTATTAGTGACACAAATTGAACCATGAAGCAATTACAATTGTTCAATACTTACCTGCTTAGTTTTATTTAGTGCTTCATGCCTTTGCTGGTTACATTTTATATGGCTACCATGAATAAATTTGATAAAAATTGTATAACATGATATGGATATGTTAAGAAAATGCTGTGTCTACACAGTGAATCAGTTAATATTCAGTATCTGTTCTCAATTGTTCAGGCACAATGGGAAGCACTTTTAGAGCAATTTAATTTTCCCCAAATCCTTACAATTTTACAATCATATTCCAATAATTACCCATTTTTATAGTTGAGAAACCTGATATTCACACTAGATTCAACTTCTAATACCATACAGTTAGCAAATAAGTGAACTATCAGTCAAATCTAGGGCTAATTCCAGATTATGCTATATACATCCCCTCTGTATGCCTAGTTTTCTGGTATAAAACTTTAACACATGGTTATTTAAGCTAACATTAATGCTTTTTAAAAGCATGACTATTGAGTGAGTTATCTTTTATTAAGAACTTTTTTCTTTTAACTTTTGTGATGTACTATATACTTACAGAAAAAGACAAAAATGTTGAGTGTAATATCACTCTGCTCAAATTATAGAATTATGGAAATTGATATTTACATAAATCAGGATATGACATATTATAAAGAATGAGTAATTGTGAATTGATAACTTGATTTTAGCGCATCATTCTATTCTAGATTATGCCATAAAAATTTGACTTTGAAAAAAGATGATGGTAAGAATTTTGTTTCAGTTAGTGTGCTTTCATTATAAGCAGACACTAAACCTGGCTAATGTCAGAGACCACAGGAAAGATCAAGGGATCACTAGAGATTTCAAAGAAATTTGAATATTGAGAACAAGGACATGATATTTAAAGATACAATCTAATTATCAGGAATTAATGGTAATGTCCTCAAGACAGTGTTCAGTATAAATAGTTTAACAATTTATTCTTGTTTTATTCCATGTGAGCCAAATTTTAAGAGACAGAGTCTGAAGAATCAGAATTAAATCATATGTTCATCAATTGGATTGGGAATTTTAATTTACCCCAATTAACATCCATTGAAAAAGACCTAATTCTCCCACACACACACACAAAAAAAAACCCTCAAAAGCAGAAAACATGGAGGGGTAGGGGATGATGTATTTAGAGAAGGAGAAGGAATCAGGAGAAACACTGGCAGAGATTTTCATTTCATTAAGCATGAGTTTGTCTATGCATTATTTTTTTTGAATGGAGTGGTAGATGCTTACGACTCAACCAACCACCTTTCAATATTTCCGTCTCATCCAGTGTTCTGGATCATATTTGAGGTCCATTTATATAAACTTGGAAACTCATTCATGTAGCAGTTGTAAGCATGTTGTTTTATGACTGGATCATGGATTGTGTACTCTGGCTGATTTAGGATTGGCATATTTTCATGTGGGCAATCATTGAGGAATGCACTTTAGTCTGACCAGTTATCAAGATAACATCTCATAAGTTTATGCCTTTTAAATAAAAACAATAGGGTTTATTATTATTACTACTAAGGGATCTTGTTCTCCTGACCACAAGAAATTAGCTAGATACCTTAGGTCATCTCCTCATTCTTCAATTGGTGACCGTCATTAATACTGTAAATCCGTTTCAGAATAGTAAGAGCTTCCAAGCCATCAAGGTCTCTTTTAAGGTTTCCCTTCTGTGAGTTAGACATAAAGGAAATCATTTTAAGAGGACTGATGTCCTTTTATAACAGTCAGAACCCATTCCAAAAGATTTGAAGACTTTCCACTATCATCTTCAAATGCCTTAAAGATGACATGGTAGACTTCAGGATAGGCTGTTTGAAGCAGCTCTGCTACTGCTTTCCTTAATGAGCTGGCATTACACATCTAAGTACCCCAAAGTGGATCTGCCAAGGTACTCAAAATTGGCCTAATTATTACCATGATCACACATTTCTTCATTTCATGCTCAGCATTTGTAACTGTCTCAGTAACTATAATCTGAGGAAAGGGAAACTACTGCCAAGTAAGAAAAATCTTTGTAAGTTGTTATAATAGGGTGAACCTAATATTAACTGTCAGATTCTCCTTTGACTAATTTTTTTTTCCTTGACAGTGATCTACATTTCCTGTTTATTTACATATCTACAGTATTTTGTTTTTATTATTGTTATGTAAGATCTTCAATATGATGTGATTAAAATCTTTAAGTTCTATGATTATACTTTAAAGAGAGGTGAACTTTCAAATTCTTTGATTCTTTCAGTGTGCTTTAGTATCATACTTAATAGAAAATAATCCCAGTGACTGGAGAGGCTGAGGAAGGAGGATAGTGAGTTCAAAGTCAGTCTTGGTACCTCAATAACTAAGCAACTTAGTGAGATCCTGTTTCAAAATAAAACATGAATACAAAGGTTGTGAATTTTCTCAGTGGTTAAGTGCTCCTGAGTTCAATTCCTGGTAGTACTCTCACTACTTCTACTACTACTACTAATAGTAACTGTTGTATAATGACTGAAAAGAAAATCTCTGCTGTGTGATATGCAAATTTTTATTTAAACAAATGCCCATGATTTTCTAGTTCCACACCTATTTAGTATTTAAGGGGTGAGTAATGAGAGTTTGTGCATTTATTTAGATATAGTAGTTCTCATATAATTTCCAGAAGTCTCCCTTCCGTTACAAAGATATCTCAAGTTGTCTGTTCATAATTGTTATGGTTTAGATATCTAATGTTCCATGAAAACTAGTTTTGAAAGCATGGTCTCCAAACAGCAAGGCTCAGAGGTGAGGCTTTTAGACAATGATTAGATTATCAGGACTATAACTTTATTCAAGGATTAATCCATATAATGGATTAATTTGTGTGTACTACTAGTTTATAACTGTAGGCAGGGGGATGTGACTAGAGGAGGTATGTCACTAGGTGTATGAATTTGAACTATATCATTTCCGGGTCCCTTCCTCTCTCTCTCTCTCTGCTGCTTGCCTGCCATGAGCCAACAACTTCCCTCTGCCCACCCTTCTGCTGTGTTCTTCTGCCTCACCTCAGGCCCACAGCAGTGGTGTTGGTTGACCATGGACTTTGAAACTATGATCTCAAAATCCACTTTTCCTCCTCTGAGTTGTTCCTGTAAGGAATTTTGGTCACAGCAACAAAGAGATGACTAACACAATATCAATGGATTTAGCTAAAACTGAAATAGTTTCATAAAATATCACCGTTTTAGCACAAAGTAGTAACCGAACAGTGGGTTTGCTTCATTGATTTTATGCAAATAATTATTTTGTGGTAATTAATAGAGTTACAGTTCTCTACAAAACTGACACCAATTTCAAATCCAGTCACATTCCAGGAGCCACCATCATTATCACAAGCTGGCTGTAAAATTAGAGGTTACCATGATTCCTTTCTTCAGTAATTTCTAGAAAGACTCACAAAACATAGAAGACAATTTTACTTGTTTTTATCAGTTTAATACAAACGAAACGTAGAAATAGCCAAGAGATTCATATGGCGAGGTACAGGGAGGGAGTAGAGCTTCCATGCCAACTATAGGCACATAAGCTTCCCATAACTTTGTTGTGTTCATCAACACAGAAGCTCGCTGAGTTTCAAATCTTGTTGGTCAAACTTTTAAAGAGCTCAATCTCCATCCCCATGTCCCTCTGCTGTAAGTCAATGGATGACTATGAAAGTTCCAACCCCAGTTGGTCTGTTGAGTTACCTGTCCCATCTTGAGGTTTTCAGTTAACATAAACAGAGGCTGTTAGAAAAGGGCTCCTTAGGAAAAATGAAGGTACACTCCAATCAGGAAATTCTGAAGATTTTAGAAACCCTGTGCCAAATATCTAAGTCAAAGATAAAACACATCTTTTTAATTTTACCATGAATGCATGTTAATACATTCAAAATATTGAAAATTAAATGTCCTGAAATATGCATTTCATTGTTGTTATTTGTTTAGTAAAACTTTTAAGAGTGGTTTGAAAAGTACTTGCCTATTTCTTGCCTTACAACCTACCATAAATAGTGAACATCTTTCGTAGGAATTGGCATACTTTTAAAAGTTTTAATAAGCTTTCAAGATTTTATTTTTGCTCTTTCAATTTTGTAAAATATATATACAAAAATTTCTGTAATGATATATATTTTGCCTGAATCGTTTCTTCCAAGATATCATTATCCTTTCTATTGCAATCAATTTCTTCTTTTAGGTCAATAAGTTCACCTTAATTAAATATCTCTGGCTGCACAGCAAGATTCCCTCAAAGGAAATCAATATCTACATTCCTATAGTCAGTTATTTCCTGTCTTCATTTATGTTGTATTCTAATTTAACTTCCAACATTTCTGCTTTTTTTGACTGAATTTTTCATCTATTGGCTTTTTACTCCTTCATTCATCCACTTTCACAAAATGTCAAAAGTCTGTTCACTACAAGACAAAGAAGCAACAGCACTTCATGCTTTGCTGGCTGAGTATTAACTGAATAACAAATACATATTGAAAATTCTTCAATAGGCTTGGAAAACTACCATGGTTGGATTTTTTTTTCACTTTCAAAAATCTGTTTTTAGTTATACATGACAATAGAATATATTTTGACATATAATACATACATGGAGTATAACTTCCCATTCTTGTGGTAGTACATGATGTGGAGTTACACCGGTCATGTATGAACATAACAAAGTTGTGTCTGATTCATTCTACTGTTTCCTATTCCAATTCCTCCTCCTTTCTGCCTATTGCCCCAGTCCAATCTGGTGAACTTCCATTCTTCCCAGCCCTATTGTGAGTCAGCATCTGCATATAAGAGAAATAGAATATTTGGCCCTTGGTTTTTTGAGATTGTCTTATTTCACTTAGCATAATAGCTTCTAGTTCTATCCATTTACTGGCAAATGCCATAATTTTATTCTTCTCTTTGATTGAGTGATAGTCCTTTGTCTATATATACCACATTTCCTTTATCCATTCATCTGTTGAAGGGTACCTAAGTAGGTTCCACAGCTTAGTTATTGTGAATTGAGCTGCTATAAACATTGATATGGCTGTATCACTATAGTATGCTGATATTGTGGTAGTACGTGATGTGGAGTTACACAGGTCATGTACAAACATGACCAGTGGAATAACTAGGTCAAATGGTGATTCCATTCCAACTTTTCTGAGGTATCTCTACACTGCTTTCCAGAGTGTTGTACCAATTTGCTGTCCCACCAGCAATGTATGAGTGTAACTTTTTGCCTTACATCCTCCAAAGTCTATTGTTATATCTATTCTTGGCAATTTTCATTTGGACTGGAATGAGAAGGAATCCAGTGTAGTTTTAATTTGCATTTCTCTAATTGCTAGTTATGTTGAACATTTTTCATATATCTGTCGACCATTTGTGTTTCTTGTTTGTGAAGTGACTGTTCAGTTCCTTTGCCCATTTATTGGTTAGGTTATTTGATTTTTTTGTGTTAATTTTTTTTAGTTCTTTATATATCCTGGAGATTAATGTTCTATCTGAGGTGCAGATGGCAAAGATTTTCTCCAATACTGTAGGATCTTTGTTCACATTCTGGATTCTTTCCTTTGCTGTGAAGAGCATTTTAGTTTGATACATTTCCATTTATTAATTCTTGATTTTACTTCTTGCATTTTAGGGATCTTGTTGAGGAATTTGGTTCCTAAACTGACATGATGGAGATTTAGGCCTACTTTTTCTTCTAATAGACAGAGGGTCTCTGGTCTAATGCATAGGTCCTTGATCTACTTGGAGTTGAGTTTTGTACAGGGTGAGAGAGATGAGTCTAATTTCATTGTATTACATATGGACTTTTAGTTTTTCCAGCACCATTTGTTGAAGGGGCTATCTTTTCTCCAATGTATATTTGTGGTGTCTTTGGATACTATAATTTTATTTATATGGGTTGGATTTTGATGCACACATGTTACTTTTATAGTAGAATGAGATTTGCAGCTTATATTAAAGTAATCAATCTGTTACTATCATGTAGTAATTGCAATATGAATATGCTATTTGAACCAAATCACTGTCACCATAATGCATTTGTATTTTACCAAATAAAAAAAAGAACTTTATTTCATTTTTTTTTTGGTCTCTTGTTTAAACTGAACACACCTTAACACATGTATGGTCTCTCCACACAATATCATATTGAGACCTGAGAAACAACTTTGGTCTTCCTCATGAATATGATCTGAAAAGGTCTTCTTCCTTTGAACCCAATTCTTCTGAATCTAACAAACTGAGAAGAAAAGAGACATGAAAGTTTAGAAAAGAGACATGAAAGTTTAGAAGTTCTTTAGAGCCTAAAAAGAAGATGATTATTTCATTGAAAATTGAATTTACCTACAGAAAAAAGCACATTTTCCTTAAAAAGAAACAATTTTTTGGAGGCGGGGAAGATGGCGGCGAGGGGAGTGCATTGCCCCCGTGTGCCGTGTCACTGTGTGGGAGAATGACAAGTCAGGACGGCTAAAGGCTATCTTGTTAGGAATTTCCAGCAATAGTGGGGTGCTCTGGAACTTGGAGGAAGGATTTCCATCACACAAGGATCGGCTACGGGGACTCAAACGCGAGAGATTTGTCCCACGGAGGGTAACACTACTTATTCAGCAAATCGCCCCGCGGCTAGAGTCTGCAGCGCGCGCTGGGAAACAAGGAGATAACGACGCAGGGATACAGTGCTGCAGTTTCTGCCAGCCGTGCAAGCACCGTACTCAGTGCTGAATTCTGGGTTCTAGACGGGGGAAGGAAGCAGTCCAATTCAGTTCTCCACACCGGTCAGACCACAGAGGAGGCCAGTGGCCATCATCTTGGAGAGCTGACGTCACCATCCCTGTTTTCGACTGATCGCAGCTCATTCAGCCATAGAACAGGTAATTTCAGGCTGCCATTCGCCTACGGCTTGCAGACAGATTACTCAGGCTCAGTGCTAAATAACCCGCAGAAACTGCTTCTTGGAGCCTGCTCTTATCAGAGCATACACCCAGCATGGAGCGGCCGAGTTCCGGCTCCCGGAACTGCTCTGGCCCAGGGCTAAGGAGCCTGCGGAAACTGCTTCTCGGTCTGGGTCCTGCTGAGTACTGTGGAGGTAAATACCAACCGAGCCTTCGCGGGCAGTGGCAGCAGGACTGAGACGGGTCCTGTGAGGGCCGGTCAGGACTCACCCGTTGCTTTGGTCACCCGGCAAAGGGAACGAAATGCTGCCATTCGCATAGGATACCAACATGGCAGAGATCTGATGTCATCAGAAAGCGGCGGAGGAGAGAACTTCATCAATACCAGCGGCGACAGAAACAGTTGGTCTCCTGGTAGGGAGGGTGAGTCACAGACACCCGAGTCTCTCTCGCTTTGTCGCCGAGCCAGAGGGGAGGAGCCGGGCCGCCGCCCGCGCCCGGAGCAGGCCCAGCGGCTCACCAGCGTGGTGGTTGCGTGACCCCAATTGGAGAGGGGGCGGAGCAGAGCCGCCACCCGCGCCCGCAAGGTGGGCAGACCTGCGACCCAGTAGTACGTGGGCGTGGTAGGAGGGGCAGGGCAGAGCCGCCGCCCGCGCCTGCAAGGTAAGCAGACCTGCGACAGACTGGCAGGTCAGGCCCAGCGGCCTGCCAGCGTGGTACACACGTCACCCCAACTGGAGTAGGGGCAGAGCAGAGCCTTTGCCAGCACCCGGATCAGGCCCCGCCGGTGTGGTGGTCACGTGACCCCAATTGGAGTGGGGGCGGAGCGGAACCGCCACCCGTGCCCGCAGGGTGGGCAGACCTGCGACCAACTTGCAGGTCAGGCCCAGCGGTCCGCGGGCATGGTAGGAGGGGCAGGGCAGAGCCACCACCCACGCCTGCAAGGTAGGCAGACCTGCGACAGACTGGCGGATCAGGCCTAGCGGCCTGCCGACGTGGTACACACGTCACCCCAATTGGAGTAGGGGCAGAGCAGAGTCGCCGCCCATGCCAGGAACAGGCCCAGAGACCTGCCGGCGTAGTAGTCACGACACCCCAATTGGAGTAGGGGCAGAGCAGAGCCGCCACCCGTGCCCGAAAGGTGGGCAGACCTGCGACCGACCAGCGGGACAGGCCCAGTGGCCTGCCGGTGCGACAGACACGTCACCCCATTTGGAGTAGGGGCAGAGCAGAGCCTTCACCCGCGCCCGGAACAGGCCCAGCGGCCCGCGGGAGTTGTAGACAAGTCACACCAATTGGAGGGGGCCAGAGCAGAGCTGCCGCCCACACCTGCAGGGTAGGCAGACCTGCAACCGACCGGCGGATCAGGCCTGGTGGCCTGCCGGCGTGGTAGTCACGACACCCCAATTGGAGTAAGGGCAGAGCAGAGCCGCCTCCCGCGCCTGGAATAAGCCCAGCGACCCGCCGGCGTGGTAGGCACGTCACCCCAATTGGAGTAAGGGCAGAGCAGAGCCGCTGCCCGCGCCTGCAAGGTAGGCAGACCTGCGACCGACCGGCAGTAGAGGCCCAGGGGTCCGTGGGCGTGGTAGACACCTCACACCAATTGGAGGAGGGGCAGAGCAGAGCCGCCGCCCGCGCCTGCAAGGTAGGCAGACCGCCGCCCGACCCTGCAAGGGAGACTTTTCAACTATACAAGAGCAATATAAATATACAGGGGAAAAAACATTTCAAAAACACAACAGTTTCACCAAGCAGAAAGAAACGCAAGCAGTATGAAAAGACAAGGAAAGAAAGGACCATAAGCAATGCAGGTCAACTCAACTTTAGAAGAGGTAACAGCTGCAGCAGATGGAATGTCAGATAAAGAATTCAGGATATACATGCTTCAGATGATCTGGAGTATCAAGGAAGACATTAGACAGCAAAATCAGATACTGAAAGATCACTTCGGCAATGAATTACACAAACAAATCCAGGAAGCAAAGGATCAACTATACAGGGAGATAGAGGTTATAAAAAACAAACAAACAGAAATCCTAGAAATGCAGGAAGCAATAAACCAACTTAAAAACTCAATGGAGAATACTACCAGCAGAGTAGAACACTTAGAAGATAGAACATCAGACAATGAAGACAAAGTATTTCAACTTGAAAAGAACATAGACAGCTCAGCAAGACTGTTAAGAAACCATGAGCAGAACATCCAAGAAATATGGGATAACATTAAGAGACCAAACTTAAGAGTCATTGGGATACAGGAAGGTATAGAACTGCAAACCAAAGGAATGAGCAATCTATTCAATGAAATAATAGGAGAAAACGTCCCAGACTTGAAGAATGAGACAGAATCCCAAATCCTAGAAGCCTACAGGACGCCGAATGTGCAAAATCATAAGAGATCCACACCTAGACACATTATAATGAAGATGCCCAACTTACAGAAAAAGGAGAGAATTTTAAAAGCTACAAGAGAAAGGAAGCAGATTACATTTAGGGGGAAGCCAATCAGGATAACAGCTGATCTTTCAACACAGACTGAAAGCTAGAAGATCCTGGAATAACATATTTCAAACAATGAAAGAAAATGGGTTCCAACCAAGAATTGTGTATCCAGCGAAATTAACCTTCAGGATGGCAGATGAAATTAAAACCTTCCACGATAAACAAAAGTTAAAAGAATTTGCAGCTAGAAAAACATCTCTTCAAAACATCCTCGGCAAAACATTACAGGAAGAGGAAATGGAAAATAACAATGAAAACCAACAGTGGGAGGTAGGACAGTAAAGGGGGGGGGGATAATCAAAGAGGAAAACAAACCATGTTTAGTAACATAAATAAACAAATATGGCTGGAAAAACAACCCATATCTCAATAATAACCCTAAATGTTAATGGCTTAAACTCACCAATTAAGAGATACAGGCTAGTTGAATGGATCACAAAACAAGACCCAACAATATGCTGCCTACAGGAGACGCATTTGATAGGAAAAGACATACCTAGGCTGAAGTTGAAAGGTTGGGAAAAATCATATCACTCATGGACTTCGGAAACAAACAGGAGTGTCCATACTCATATCAAATAAAATAGATTTCAAGCCAAAGTTAATCAAAAGGGATAAAGAGGGACACTACATACTGCTTAAGGGAACCATACACCAACAAGACATAACAATCATAAATATATATGCCCCAAACAATGGTGCAGCTATGTTCATCAAACAAACTCTTCTCAAGTTCAAGAGTCTAATAGACCACCATACAATAATCATGGGAGACTTCAACACACCTCTCTCGCCACTGGACAGATCTTCCAAACAAAAGTTGAATAAGGAAACTATAGAACTCAATAACACAATTAATAACCTAGACTTAATTGACATATATAGAATATACCACCCAACATCAAGCAGTTACACTTTTTTCTCAGCAGCACATGGATCCTTCTCAAAAATAGATCATATATTATGTCACAGGGCAACTCTTAGACATTATAAAGGAGTAGAGATAATACCATGCATCTTATCTGATCATAATGGAATGAAAGTGAAAATCAATGATAAAAGAAGGAAGGAAAAAGCATACATCACTTGGAGAATGAACAATAGGTTACTGAATTATCAATGGGTTATAGAAGACATCAAGGAGGAAATTAAAAAATTCTTAGAGATAAATGAAAACACAGACACAACATATCGGAATCTATGGGACACATTGAAAGCAGTTCTAAGAGGAAAATTCATTGCTTGGAGTTCATTCCTTAAAAAAAACAAAAACCAACAAATAAATGATCTCATACTTCATCTCAAAATCCTAGAAAAAGAAGAGCAAAACAACAGCAAAAGAAGTAGAAGGCAAGAAATAATTAAAATCAGAGCTGAAATTAATGAAATCGAAACAAAAGAAACAGTTGAAAAAATTGACAAAACTAAAAGTTGGTTCTTTGAAAAAATAAACAAAATCGACAGACCCTTAGCCATGCTAGAGAAGAGAAGAAGGGAGAGAACTCAAATTACTGGCATATGGGATGAAAAAGGCAATATCACAACAGACACTTCAGAAATACAGAAGATAATCAAAAATTATTTTGAATCATTATACTCCAATAAATTAGAAGATAGTGAAGGCATCGATAAATTTCTTAAGTCATATGATCTGCCCAGATTGAGTCAGGAGGATATAGACAACCTAAACAGACCAATATCAATTGAGGAAATAGAAGAAACCATCAAAAGACTACCAACTAAGAAAAGCCCAGGACCGGATGGGTATACAGCAGAGTTTTACAAAACCTTTAAAAAGGAACTAAGACCAATACTTTTCAAGCTACTTCAGAAAATAGAAAAAGAGGGAGAACTTCCAAATTCATTATATGAGGCCAACATCACCCTGATACCTAAACCAGACAAAGACACTTCAAAGAAAGAAAACTACAGACCAATATCTCTAATGAACCTAGATGCAAAAATCCTCAATAAAATTCTGGCGAATCGGATACAAAAACATAACAAAAAAATTGTGCACCATGATCAAGTAGGATTCATCCCTGGGATGCAAGGCTGGTTCAATATACGGAAATCAATAAATGTTATTCACCACATCAATAGACTTAAAAATAAGAACCATATGATCATCTCGATAGATGCGGAAAAAGCATTCGACAAAGTACAGCATCCCTTTATGTTCAAAACTCTAGAAAAACTAGGGATAACAGGAACATACCTCAACATTGTAAAAACTATATATGCTAACCCTCAGGCTAGCATCATTCTGAATGGAGAAAAATTGAAGGCATTCCCTCTAAAATCTGGAGCAAGACAGGGATGCCCTCTCTCTCCACTTCTGTTCAACATAGTTCTCAAAACACTGGCGAGAGCAATTAGACAGATGAAAGAAATTAAAGCCATAAAAATAGGAAAAGAAGAACTTAAATTATCACTATTTGCAGTTGACATGATTCTATACCTAGCAGACCCAAAAGGGTCTACAAAGAAACTATTAGAGCTAATAAATGAATTCAGCAAAGTGGCAGGATATAAAATCAACACACATAAATCAAAGGCATTCCTGTATATCAGCGACAAATCCTCTGAAATGGAAATGAGGACAACCACTCCATTCACAATATCTTCAAAAAAAATAAAATACTTGGGAATCAACCTAACAAAAGAGGTGAAAGACTTATACAATGAAAACTACAGAACCCTAAAGAGAGAAATAGAAGAAGATCTTAGAAGATGGAAAAATATACCCTGTTCATGGATAGGCAGAACTAACATCATCAAAATGGTGATATTACCAAAAGTTCTCTATAGGTTTAATGCAATGCCAATCAAAATCCCAACGGCATTTCTTGTAGAAATAGAGAAAGCAATCATGAAATTCATATGGAAAAATAAAAGACCCAGAATAGCAAAAACAATGCTACGCAGGAAGTGTGAATCAGGCGGTATAGCGATACCAGACTTCAAACTATACTACAGAGCAATAGTAACAAAAACAGCATGGTACTGGTACCAAAACAGGCGGGTGGACCAATGGTACAGAATAGAGGACACAGAAACCAATCCACAAAACTACAACTATCTTATATTTGATAAAGGGGCTAAAAGCATGCAATGGAGGAAGGATAGCATCTTCAACAAATGGTGCTGGGAAAACTGGAAATCCATATGCAACAAAATGAAACTGAATCCCTTTCTCTCGCCATGCACAAAAGTGAATTCAAAATGGATCAAGGAGCTTGATATCAAATCAGAGACACGGCGTCTGATAGAAGAAAAAGTTGGCTACGATCTACATACTGTGGGGTCGGGCTCCAAATTCCTCAATAGGACACCCATAGCACAAAATTTAATAACTAGAATCAACAAATGGGACTTACTCAAACTAAAAAGTTTTTTCTCAGCAAAAGAAACAATAAGAGAGGTAAATAGGGAGCCTACATCCTGGGAACAAATCTTTACTCCTCACACTTCAGATAAAGCCCTAATATCCAGAGTATACAAAGAACTCAAAAAATTAAACAATAAGATAACAAACAACCCAATCAACAAATGGGCCAAGGACCTGAACAGACACTTCTCGGAGGAGGACATACAGTCAATCAACAAGTACATGAAAAAACGCTCACCATCTCTAGCAGTCAGAGAAATGCAAATCAAAACCACCCTAAGATACCATCTCACTCCAGTTAGATTGGCAGCCATTATGAAGTCAAACAACAACAAGTGCTGGTGAGGATGTGGGGAAAAGGGTACACTTGTACATTGCTGGTGGGACTGCAAATTGGTGCAGCCAATTTGGAAAGCAGTATGGAGATTTCTTGGAAAGCTGGGAATGGAGCCACCATTTGACCCAGCTATTCCCCTTCTCGGTCTATTCCCTAAAGACCTAAAAAGAGCATGCTACAGGGACACTGCTACATCAATGTTCATAGCAGCACAATTCACAATAGCAAGACTGTGGAACCAACCTAGATGCCCTTCAATAGACGAATGGATAAAAAAAATGTGGCATTTATACACAATGGAGTATTACTCTGCATTAAACAATGACAAAATCATAGAATTTGCAGGGAAATGGATGGCATTAGAGCAGATTATGCTAAGTGAAGCTAGCCAATCCCTAAAAAACAAATGCCAAATGTCTTCTTTGATATAAGGAGAGTAACTAAGAACAGAGTAGGGATGAAGAGCATGAGAAGAAGATTAATATTTAACAGGGATGAGAGGTGGGAGGGAAAGGGAGAGAGAAGGGAAATTGCATGGAAATGGAAGGAGACCCTCATGGTTATACGAAAGTACATACAAGAGGAAGTGAGGGGAAAGGAAAAAATAATACAAAGGGGAGAAATGAATGACAGTAGAGGGGGTAGAGAGAGAAGAGGGGAGGGGAGGGGAGGGGAGGGGGGATAGTAGAGGATAGGAAAGGCAGCAGAACACAACAGACACTAGTATGGCAATATGTAAATCAATGGATGTGTAACTGATGTGATTCTGCAATCTGTATATGGGGTAAAAATGGGAGTTCATAACCCACTTGAATCAAAGTGTGAAATATGATATATCAAGAAATATGTAATGTTTTGAACAACCAACAATAAAAAATTAAAAAAAAAGAAACAATTTTTTAAAACTTTTGGTTGTTAATATTTACTATGGGATTTAAAAGTGTGCAATTCAGGTTTGCACGTTGACTTAAAGGATAGAATACCTTATTACCAGACCCGAACTTTCATGGTATTTGTCATGTTTTTTCATTGTTGTGGCCATAAGAATTAAAAGAATGACATAAGAAGTGTTAAAATGATCTTTTAAATCTATAAATAATCTGCGTATATATTTCCCTTATGAATCACTCTAGGTAATATGGCAAAACAGAATTAATCTCCATTTCTCTAAACATGTAATAGCACAAACCATATTATTTCAACATCATATAGTTATGTAACACTTGCCAAGATAGGTAAATTGATATATTGCCATATTAATAAGTTGGTAATGATCCTCCTAGTTTTTAATTTGTTTTAATTTATTTAACTGCCCATAGGCTATTCACCTAGTTATCTGAGGGCTTAATGATATAAAGTGGAATTTATATTTTTGGTACATAAAATATTATATCTAGTCACAAAGCTTTCATATATATTTTAAAAGACAAAAAAAAATCTAAATATTTATAACTTTAAATTTTTGGTCCTTGAAGAAAACTACTCCTTTGGTATAGTTCATTGAAGGGTATGACGTGCCAATGGTTTGAAATATCAGGGTCACATCTCCACTCAATTACTTCATCACTTATGTCATAAGTCAGTTTTTAAATTTAGTTTTCAGGTTATGCATGTAGTATATGAAAACATATTTTACATTATTAGTATAAAAAGGGGATAGTCATATGAGCATAGCAGTAGATGAAGAATATTGATCTCAACATCCATTTATTATTTTTATTAACACATATTAGTTAAATATAACTAGAGGATTTCACTGTGATATATATGTATAGGTGTGCACAAACACATATATACATGTATGTATATATATTTGTGTATATATGTGTGTGTGTTTGTGTGTGTGTGTCATGTGTTTCATATACATTCACCCTCACTTCTATTCCCAAGTTACTGATAAGATAGGAAGGGAATGGGCATTTCTTAATACATAAATGGTTTCCAAAACGAAATAAATATAAACTATCAGAATATTGACATTTTTTCCTGATACTAATAATGAGAAGGAGAAAATTTCCTATATCCATGATACCTAGAGTTTATGACCAGAACCAAAGCAAAGAAATAAAATTGAAATCATTATGTTGGGATGAAGAAGTGATCATTATTTCCAGGAAACTATGATGTGTACAGAGAAAATTCAAAAGAAATTCCAGATAAATTATTCCAATAACAATAGCAAAAATAGAAAATATGACATAATGTTTTTCAAAACATAATTTTTAAAATGTCAAATACATAAAATCATTCAATAAAATGTATGCAAGATCTCTACATCAAAATCATTAAATAGTATTGAGAAATTTAAAATTGAAATGATGAAAATTTTGTATTCATGTGTAGAAGCTCATTATCATAAATATATATTAATTCACCAAACATTAATATATAGATTCACTCTAAGTATAATAAATATTCAGGAACTATATTGTGGGAAAATTAATGCATTCATGCTAAAATTTACATAAAATGAAAAATATCAATAAGAGCAAAAAATAGTCAGATCTAACAAAATTGTAAATTGTACAATTTGTTGTATCATGATAAATTACTAATTTGTAATACTTAATTGAGTGTAATTTTCATATAAGTAGTACCCTAGAATACAATGTATACATTTAGAGTTCAGGAATTTTCTTAACCATACTTTTTTTTTTTTGTCAAAGGTGAGTCAGCAACAGAGTAGGGAAGTTACTATTTTCAGGGATCACCAAATTTTTTCAGAAAGGCACCATATAATAATTTTTAGACAGAAAATAATCTTTGTTGAAACTTTTCAGTTCCATCATTATAGTAAAAAGCAATAAAAGGCAGTGTGTCATCAAAAGGTTATGACTGTGTTCCAATAAAACTTTATTTATGAATAGTGGGCTGTGAGTCATACAGCTTTTCATGTCACAGAATGTCCTGACTTTGATTTTTGTCAACCCTCTTAGTCCATTTTTTGTTGGTATATAATTGAGTACTTGACCATCTGTGATTTATGAGGAAAAGTTTATTTGTATTTAGCTCATCCTTCTTGAGGCTTCATGTGGAAAACCACATGTGATGAGGGCTTTTTGTTGTGTCCCCACATGGTGCAAAGCCATTGGGCAAGTGAGTGCATGCAAAAAAGAAAAATGTAAGAGGTAGTCTCACTTTATAATAATGCATATTCATAGTAATAAATTCAATCCCACAAGATTGACAGAGGCTTTGATCCCCGCCTTTTTTAAAGGTACTGGGATTATACTCAGGGGCACTTGACCACTGAGCCACATCCCACCCTATTTTGTATTTTATTTAGAGACAAGGTCTCACTAATTTGCTTAGCGTCTCACTTTTGCTGAAGCTGTCTTGATCCTCCTTAGCTGGGATTAGAGGCAGGTGCCCCCATGACTGGCTTGATCCCCTTTAATGACCTTATCATCTCTTATAGGCCAACCTCCCAACAATGCCATAACGCAATCAAATTTCAAGGTGGTTTTGGAAGGGAAACCTATATTTAAACAAAAGCACCAACTAATTTTTATAAAAATGTAATACACAAATGTATTTGACCCACTGTCCATATCTTGTTAAACAGAGTTTTCATTCAATTGTGCTGGAAATACTAACAAATATTATTAATAAAAAATATTATTATTCCTATATTACATAAAAAATCATTTCAGTAGTATTTTAGTCCTATATCTAAAATTTGTAAAATAATACGGTTTCTAAAAGTTACATATGTGAATATTTTCAGTACCCAGAGATAGGCAAAACTTTCTAATTTTGAAATATTAATATAGATACCATGATATTCATGATGAGATTATCATTTTATAGGGTTAATGATTACTTTCAAAAATTTTCATTGAAAGATTTAGAATTTTTATTTAGTTTTGTTTATAAAACAAACCTAATCATAAACTTATGCTATTACTTCTCTTAAGCTTTTACTTAAATTCACCAGTCAATAATTACAAACAACATAACAAAAATTTAATAATTATAATGCATTATGAAATTCTCAGTGGATATATAGGTGTGTATATTTCTTCTTGGTTGCAAAACACAAGAATTTTCAAGGTCAGGTAAGGAGACAGAATATAAACATAATGTCAAAGTCTAGCTCATTTATTTTCTACATTCACATGATAAAGCTGAAAGTTAAAATGTATTATATAAAAAATAACATAAGATATGATTAACTAGAGAAAAATATGAGGTGAATGTTTATAATGAACATCATATAAATCCTCCCTTTTGTATAGTGAATGGAACACTATAAATGGGCTATGCATTCTGGGATATCATTATGTGGCAGCATTTGAAGTTCTGGTGGCCAAATCACAAAAACTCAGGTGCATTATCCAACAGAAAGCAGTTCCAGGATCTGAAATTCAAAGGGGTAAAGCAAGACAAATTTCTAGATGAAAGTACATCCTAATCGTGGTAAGACCTGGCAAATAACAAATTTGAAGGCCTGGATAGAAGTGGTTCATAAGGATGATACTTTTGGCTTAAATTCATGATTATGTTTAATGTTAGATTTGTTTGGTGAGGGGTTGGGGGAGCAGGAGTGCAACAGCATCTTTGAGATCATAACAAGAAGCTTGATATAAACTATGGTTGGCACTCATTATTTGCAGATGTTGTGTTTACAAGCCATTCTACATGGAAGAATCTCTCTGTAACTCCCTTGTGGGTACATTGAACACATTCAGTCTTTATTGAACATATATGATATAAAATCATGTAAATATCATCTAATGTGACATTTTAGCTGAGCTTAAACAATGCAAACCCCATCTGGATTCAATTCTTCTGTAAACAAATATACTTTGAAATATATTTAATGATATAATTTTCACATTGTGTACATTTTTTTGGTAGCTGTGTTGTTTGCAGTGGTCTCAAAGAATAGTGCCAAAGTGCTATCTTATGTTCCTAAGTGTTAAAACAGGGTCACACACAGAGAAAATGTGTTAGATAAGCTTTGTTCAAACATAAATTAAGCCAAACATGTTGGAAGGGTGTTCAATTTTGGCAAGTAACAAAATGTAATAAGTAATTTAGTTTTAAACAAAAACATAAAAAAGGAGTTTTTGGATTGGTCACCTGACTAAACTGCTATTCCCAGAGGCTTATAGGAACTTAACCTTGTATTTCTTTGGGGAACATTGGTACATTATTTGCTAATTCAGTGTTCATAGTGCTTTCATAGAGAACATAACTATTTTGATTAAGAATTGAATGCAGTTGCCATATTGAGGGCAGCTTTTATCATTCCTTCTAGAATAATCCAATGATATTTCATTTTTCTCTCAGAGTAAATTTTTATGAATGATAAAGAGAATTATCTCTTCCTTACTTCTTTATATTAAATATCTCAATCAGAGTACGGTTGAATTAAGAAAGAAATAGAAAATTGAGCATGAAGTAGCATTCTGATCAAATGGCTAAATGTTTATTTTATGCAGTTTTGAAAACTTCTTTTCAACTGTGGAAAAGTAGTAAAGAGATATTAGAGATAAACATAAGTTATTCTCTTTCAATTTAAAATAAATTATTGAATATAAGCCTGAAGAGCTTTATGAAATTATAGCATTCTCAAATATACAGAAATGAGACCTCTGAGAATTTTTGCCTTTCCCAAAATATAGAGCATCACAAATAAACCAAAGACCCCTGACTCCAAACCATATAAGTGATTTTTGTCTGTTTCTGGATAAAAGTTATTTTCCTCCCACTTCATAAAGAATTTGTAAAACAAACTAATTATAACAACAAATTGCAATATATAGTGCTTATCTTGTTGTAGTTGCTCATTTTTGTTAGAGCTGCTTGCTAGTTTTATGTTCTTAGCAATTCTATCATTAAGCACACTTCTTAGGGAAGTTAAATAACTCACCCAAAGTCAGGAGGCAAGGTGTGTACATGATTGGAATCCATGTCCTTACTCACCAGGGTTAAGCCAGGAATTGTTTTACTCTTTGTTTTTATGTAAGACCTATAAGTTTATTGCTTATATTTTACCATCAAGCCTATTTTATTGTGTTTCTGCAAACTTCTTAGGGAAAGGATTATATATTTTCTTCATTTTCCCATAAAAACAATAACAGTGTGAAAAAGTTAATGATTTGAACAAAGGCATAAACTGGGAATTTTGTTACAAATTTATCAAAGAAAATACTATGCCTTTACAAAAACTAAAAAGGGTGTGCTGTACAAAATATTCAGAGGTCGAATTTCAGCTAAAACACAAGTACAACAACATCTAAAATTCATTCTGTTGTGTCTTAGTTGCCTTTCCATGAAAGGAGGATAATGCAAATTTGTCTCAAACATTGGTACTGAGGAAAGAAGAAATAATATATAAGAGATCCTGGCATGTAAGAATTTCTAAAGGAAAGATGGTATACTTAGAAAAGTTTGTCTTCCAGTGGTGGTTTTGCTTAATTCCAGAGCCTTAGGCAATGGGAGAATTATGCTTTTTAAAAGCTTCTAATTTTTTGTGTGTCATTTAGTACTTTATATTGTTTACTGTTTTCTTTCTCTGCCCTCTTCTTAATCCTGACTACAGTAATTGAACTTTATTATGTTGTCAAAAATAAATTTCCATTTATTTGTTTATACAGAGCTTACGAACATGGAACTATATTTTATATTTACTAAATTATCCTGAATAACACCTTTCTTCATTTCCTGTTTTGGGATTTTCAAAGTAAATTAAAAAGAAGAAAAAAGAAAATATAGCTTCAATTCAGTGTATATAAGGATCTCTGGAAAGAACAAACAAAATAATCCTACTTAATCAATTGTTACCTAAAAGATTATAAACTGTGGAAATAAAAAAAAATGAAACGTGCCTGTATACCTAGTGGTGTAAGGAAAGCTTTATAATATCCTCATTAAATGTGTTAATAATTACAAATAGTCTTATGTGTTATGCTTCCCAGAATTCACACATTATGGAAATTTAAGTTAATTAACGCTGTAAATCCCTCTCTGTGAAATTGAATTGTTTCTTGTGCTCTGGTTTTAATATATTCATTTCCTAAATTGTTTCTTTTCACATTTAGGTTGAGGGCAAGTTTACAAATTTAAAATAAGTGAAACTGGAGAAAAACTATTGTTTATTGGAGGGGAATAAAAAGAAATTGTGAAATTGTGGTGCTTGGGTTTAAAAAGACACACAGATGTTTACTAAATGCCAAAAAGTTTAAGAAAATATGGCTAATAACTTGCTATTGGGAATGTTAACACAGTACTCTATTTCAACAGATAATGTAACAATCATGTTTCATATGGTTTGGAATTGTTCTGATGAAAAACAGTAATAACAGTTTGGGAAAGATATATTGCCTGTCTTTTTCCAATGGACTTTAAGGTATAATGTACATACAATAAAATGTACCCATTTTAAGCATAAAAAAAGAGAGACACAGATGGACAAGGTAAGAGAGAGAGAGAGAGAGAGAGAGAGAGAGAGAGAGAGAGAGAGAGAGAATGCAGGGAAAGGGGGAAATAGAGATAGGATGGGAATAGACTGTGGAGGCATTGTTTACCTTCTAGGATGTAGTTAGAAATGCCCTATTTTGATGTTCATGTCATGATCTAATATTTACATTGTAAAAACATGCATACCAGAAAAATAAGTTTAAAAAGTCCTCATAATAAAATATTATCAGAAATATTGAACATTAATCAAGAGGAATTTGCCCTTAAAATGTATGGCCACATAGCATTCATTCAGCAAACTACATTCATCAAATGGAGATACAAATAAGCTTTCATTACTTCATCTTAATGTTTAAGATTGTTTTGGGAGAATTTAAGCATAAGACTCCTTTTTAATAACTCTCAGCCTTATTTGACTAGATTACTTACTACAGAAACCATACAGCACAGAGACTGTGTTCTATTTAGTAAGGAAAATCCTTGACCAGCTACACAGCTAAGGGCATTTCAAAGATATGCTTTATTTTTTCTAACAATTGCCATTAGTCTCTTAACTCCTAGGAAGTCCCTTAACAGAGCAATTAGGTTCAATGTCTTGCTTTTCGTTCTTTCCCTGGCAGCATCATCTCATAAAAGCATTAAATAAATAATAGACTGTAGGCCAGCTATCTAATTCTCCTTCTCACTTTCTGTCCTTTCTAAGCTTCTTTTGATAAATTATTGTTTAATTTGTTAAATTATTTTGTATAGTTCTTGAGATGATAATATGTCTGTTATTGCAGTAAATTGATTTTCAAATGTGAAGCTAATAATGGAAAGAATGAAATGAATGTTTGTGCGGTATTTACCTACAGATGAATTTACTGATTGTTTTAATGTCTAAAATTGTACTATTTGATTTCAAATATGGATTTTTGTCTCTCTATGTATATTTTATCAATGATTTTTTTTTTTTTTAAAGTAGAGGAGTGTGGTTTCCTGGGAATGGAAACCAGGACCTCACCCACTCTAGGCAAGAGATCTATGACTAAATTACACACCCTGCCCAAATGTTTTTGTTTCTTGATTATTATAATAAGTTCTTTATTTTGTAAACCTTTACAATGAGCAACATCTCTCTTTATTCTTTGTTTCTACTTTATATTTGATTCAGTTTCTACCTTCATATTTAATATTTCAGCCTTTGTTATGCGCCTACTCTTTCTAAACACAGCTCCTGACAGATGTAAACCTGAAGTGGTGGCAGAGGGAGGTTTGTTTCTTGCATGCCATAATACACACAAAATAGATTTTTATGTACCTTGATTTTAATAGCAATGTTTAAAGAAAATATTAAAGTAGTCTTTGACAAGTAAATGATAACTAAATTGTGGTATATTCAAGTAATGAAATATAAGAAAATAGTAAACATCTGTGAAGTAAGAATAGTTGTATTATCATGGATGGTTATATGAACATTACCTTGAGTCAAAAGAACATGGTGTAAAGAAATACATATGGTAGGTACATTTCTTTTCTATAGAGACACACAAATTTTAGTGAATTGAAATAGCACGAATTAAGTTAGAGTTATGCAAATCAGAATTCCTACCCAGTTCTCACTGGCTGAAAATCAAAGATTCTGCAAGGCTGTGTTTCTTTCTGTATACTCCAAGGAGAATACTTTTTTTCTTTTTTCTTCTTTCCAGATCCTGTGGAATGCCTGCGTTTCATGGCACATAGTTCCCTTTCTCTTTATTTAGAAGCAGCAACATCACATCTTACCCTATTCTTTCATCACCTCTGTCAGTATATCTGGGAAAATTTGTCTGTTTCTAAGGACTCATGAAATTAAATTGAGCCCACCAGGATGTTACAGGTTAATCTGCCTATTTCACAGATGCAAATTTCATCATAAGTGTAAAGGTCTTTTTTCCATATAAAGTTATTGCCAAATTATAGTATTATGGTTTGGACATCTTTATCAGGCCATTCCTGTTTACTGCAGTAGGGTACCATTAGTATAAAATTCCAAGTATACATAATTTAGTAATACCTGTTTTAAAGAAGTGTTAATATGTAGCAAAGCTATATGGAAACAAGCAAAGGAGAATAACCTCTATATTCAAAATGTCGTGAGTATTGTTTACATTAAGGTGAAAGAGGGCGTGATAGCTATTTAGTTTGTAAGGAGCACACAAAGACTGAAGTAACTAAGGCTTAGGCACACCTAGACATGGGTTCTGTAAATAACAAAGTACTTAAGTCGTCTTTCAGGAAAAGTCTCCAGAATCCACTCAAAGATGTTTTTAAAGCAGCTTTTTGAGAATGAGCATGCACAGAAGCACTGACTCCTCAGGCCAATGACATTTGGACATCATGCATGAGTGGTGAAGAGTCATAATAACTGTGTATGCCTGCAAAAAAGAATCTGTATACTCCCTTCTCATCTTTCAGTTCACAAACAACTTATCCATACTGCCTTTGTATAAATTTCCCTAACATCAACTCATAAGGGTGGTGGATTTGAGTTTGTTTTCCTCTAGGTCTTGGACTCCTTGCTGGTTAACCAAGTAATAAAGTTCTTTCTTTTTGCAAAAAATGATGCCATAGTCTTGGCTTCAATGCATGTCTAGCAGTTCCATATCAATTCAATAGCACGGATAAAATTCTACATAATCAGCTAGGTAATTAGTACATAGGTTTTTGTTTAACAATCCTTCTTGCCTTATTTGTGCCTCATTGAAATATATAGGACCTATAGAGGTATAATAAATATTTTATAACAATAAAATTATGAAATATATCACAAAAATATCACTTTGATCATTGCTGACTACAGTACTTGGAACAAATTTCTATTTGAGAACATTTAGAAAAACTAAAACAAAGTAAAGAAAATATTTTTTATAGTTATCTTAGACTATGGAAAGATATAAAGAGTTAATGGGACAAAATTTAGGAGTTGGAAATATGGACATGCAAGTCTAGTATTTGGGAATAGTTTATACATGATCATCATTTATCAATTTAATTGCTAAACTTTATTTGGACCATTTATCAATTTTGGGAGCATTATTAACAATAAGCAAAGAAATAAAAATAAATTCTCACTATATAACCAAACGGTAGCAACATCATGACAAAGCAAAAGCAAATATATATATATATATATATATATATATTTATTCAATGTTTCAGTTTAAAATAATTTCCAATTTAGAATTATATACCCAGTGAAAATATCCTTCTACAATAAAGTTACAATAAGATACCCTTACAAAATAAAAAACAAAGACAAACCATAATTCTTACAGTTGGATTCATCATGCTTTCCTTTATATTTACTATGCAGTGTACATAAATGAGAGTTTTGTTTTGGTCCTTAAAGAACCATCTATGAATTCAGAATTAATGTTGATACTGGCACAGACACTAATATAGATCAATGAGCTATTATTATTTAGTATGTGATCACAAAAGTTGCTGTCTTAAAAATGAAAACTATTATTTCTCACAAAGTTATGGATCAGCTGGGTTGTTATCCTTTTTAACTCATGTATCTTTGCAGATTGGAAGGAGACTCTGCTGAACTTGTCTAGGTTCCATTTGGCAACAGGCAAATGGATCAAGTTAATCAAGGATGACTTGGTCAGGATAATTGGACTGTGCACTGTGGGGTTTCACATCATTGATAAATTGGTAAACCAGATATGGTTCTACTAACACAGTAATAATATAGTACAATGAGAAGGAACATTTCTGGTCTCTTGAAGTCAAGATTCAAATCTGATGTAATGATATTTCTACCATATTTTCTTGGTCAAAGCATATCAAAAGTCCAGCATAAATGCATAGAGGGAAATTATCTCTATCATATGATGATACAAGAAGCAAATTTCACCTTGTAAAATGTTCAAGCATGAAGAATAATGTGGAATTAAGGAGAACGTTTAAATCAATATACAAAAACATCATTCTCATTCCATTGTATTGTTGACATAGTAAAATGAAAAATACACGTACAACATAGATGGTTAATATGCAGTTCCTGGTCACATAAGTTTAACACATAATGCAAAAGTGTATACATGGCTTTGAGGAACCATAAAACCAAGTCAAAATTTTCTTTTAGAAAACTATTATTTAAGTTTTTTCCCTTATAGCAATACTTATTGACATTTCACCTAATATCCCAATCAATTTTGTGTAATAATAATGGCAACAATCATTAATATTTAACATAAATGTTCATTTATTTAATAGTTTATATATTTCAAAACAATACTAAACAGTTTATGTACATCAAAAATATGAAGACATTATCTTATTTTTTTGTGCAAAGCATGGAAGTCATTATTTTTAATTTCCTGTAGTCAGAAAACTCATAAGTTGTGGATATTTACATAGATGCCAAATAACTTTGAGAGCTTTAAAGTCACAAATGATTCATATGTATACTTGATATCTTAAAAGAGAAAATGCAAATTAATCAAAATAGAATAATTGCTGCATAAAGGTTAACTTCAAGTATCACTTTTATTGGTTACTATAAAATAACGCTAAGTCCATTAATCTAAAACAATAGTGTGTTTTTATTGAAAGTTTCAGTTTTGTGGTCAATTTATTACTATCCTCAACAATATATCAGAATATTTGTTATGAATATACATTTTATATATGCGGTACCTCCTCCTTTCTCTATTTTTGTCTGTTTTGTATTTTATGTATACTTATATTTGTGTTTATGTGTTTAAAACTGCCCCCAAAGAATAAACAATACACTTTGATATAGTCTAATATAATATATGGAAGAGCAAATTTATATGTACTCTAATTTGGGTTCAACAAACCTCTGAGAAATGAGTAACATATTAAATGCTAAATATAGTTCTTTAGGTTGAAAGGAAAACTAATTGGTTTTAGTTTTTTTTTTTTTTAAAGAGAGTGGAGAGAGAGAGAGAGAGAGAGAGAGAATTTTTTAATATTTATTATTTAGTTTTCGGCGGACACAACATCTTTGTTTGTATGTGGTGCTGAGGATCGAACCCAGGCCGCACGCATGCCAGGCGAGCGTGCTACCGCTTGAGCCACATCCCCAGCCCCTAATTGGGTTTTTAATGTTCTAGAGTTATTGCAAATTAAGAGAATCTTAGACAAAGTTTTAACATAACAAAAAATTATCTTGAAAAAAAATTGTGGGAATTATTCGATCAAATTGAGATATTTTTATTTGTTTATGTCTTGCTCATGGTAGAATACATGATCATACCAACATGAATATTGCTTCATATTAAAAACATTACACATGATTTAGCAATTGAACAGTAAAATATATGCTTTCTGCAAGACACAGTTGTTTTCTAAATGAATGTAATTTAAAAGCCTCTTTATTTATGACAATATTTATAGCAGTGTTTTTCCTCATTCCTACAGTAGGAAAAATGTTTGAATTCTTATATTGATTAGATTCATATTTTTAATTCATCATTAATAATGCATATGCTTTGTTATTCTTAAAGCATGAACATCCAAGCTTATTGGTAATTTGTCAATAAGAGGAAACCATGTAAGAAAGACTTTGTATTTGTTTGTTTATTTATTTATTGAAAGCAAATGAAAGAGAATATAAAAAAAGAAAAAGAAAAACATCAACGGATCAGCAATGCTTTATTATACAACACAAGGATATATTTTCAAGAGGAAAACAGTGACTGGCTACAACAAGAGTTTGAGTTTTATAGGGGTTAGCAGGGCCATATCATGGGAGAATTTTGTCAGATACTTTTGGTAATCTTTTGGTAGGCAGGGGAACTTTCGCAGATAAGGGAAATTTGTGAAATATCAGAGACTTCAGTTTTCTTCTTCCCTAAAGGGGTTATAAGTTTCCATCTCCTTTATTTTCTTTTATTTATTTATTTGTTTATTTAATATTTGCTATATTATGGCTAGGCAAATTATTAACCTCAAACTACATTCCCAGAACTTAAAAATTTTATTTTGAGCTAGGATCTTGTTAAATTGCCTGGGATGTCTAAGAACTTGCTATGCTCCTGCCTCAGTCTCCTGAGTAACTGGAATAATAGGAGTGCCCAGCATGAAACTCTTAATGTCACCATTGCTCATGTTAGCATAAAATGCTTTTCATAAGAATGTAGAATTCATCATGAATAGAAAATCTTGGAATATATATTAAAACTTAAATCAGGCTCAGTCACCACCCATACCTTAAAAGAAAAAAATCTACATTACAAAACAATGATAAATAAAAATTAAGGATAGAATGGACACCTTTTCATAGAGCCAACATGTCTGATAACACCATTTTCTTCATCTTAATCTTCTGGCTTGTGGGTATAATGTTTTTTTGTTTGTTTGTTTGTTTTGGTTTTTTTTTGTTTGTTTGTTTCTGTACACAGTACCTGAGTACTTCAAAATCCCTTCTTTATCCTTTAAATTTACCCACTGTACTTTAAATCCTGCCTTCCTTAAGCTTATGCATGTGTAACTTTTATGTTTGTGTTTGACGGCTATAATTGACACATATTCTAAAGTAGTTATTTGAGCAGTATTTATTGGCCAAAAAGAAAAACAAAAACAAAAAAAACAAACAAAAAACCCTGTGAAATTTCAGCCTAAATCTTATCTTATCCTGAAGTGTAAGGATATGTGTGAATCACATGATATATATATATATATATATATATATATATATATATATATATATATATATATATATATATATATATTATTTTTCTACTCTTTGAGACTATTTTAATTAAGGTAAAAAGCATGAAATTGGATGTAAAACTGAGAGTACTTAATGCAGAAGAAAAAATGAAAATCTTTTCATTTTTATGTTAGTAGAAGTAGGCATAATACTGTAGAAAAACAGATTTCAAAAAATGCTACAACTATGAGGCAAATATGAAGATTTGTTTTTGTACAGGTTAAATAGTGTCAAAAGACTAATACCTAATAGACTGCATTTAGTATAATTTAATTCTAAATAGTGGAAGATTTTTCATAGTAATCACTACTCTGCCCCAAGAAAATGACTAAATTGAACTGCTATTTACAATTTATGAGAAATTCAGAGAAGATGTGAACATTTTGACCTTCATAAAGGGAATGAAAGAAGACTGATTCTACAAAGAATCAAGCTAAAATTGATTTAGTAAAAGACTTAGCACCAAAAGGAACATGGAGAGTACAGTTGCATTTGATGAAAGTGGGCTATTTCTATTTTTATTCTATGAAATAACTGCAATTTTGATGCTTCTAGCAGAGTGATCTAAGTTTTTCAATGTAAAAATTATGAAATGTTAAGAATATATTTAGACATATAATAGAAAATATCTCAAAAAGGAACGACATTAAAATAATAAATTTTCAGTGCCATTGAAGTTAATGGACAATTAAGGTACTATTAATAGTTAATTTTGTCCAATTCAAGGTTTTAACTATGTGTCCTTTTACCCTGCATGTACACATTATAATTTTTTGCTGCATTTAAAGTACATAGATAAGGTAAAAAAGAAATAAAGACACCATATCCATTTTGAGCAAACACTTTAATGTTAAACAATGAAGATAAATAGATATACCCACAGGGGTGGATGGCATTGGGGTAGAAGGCTTCAGAGAGTGATTATAATGTATTTGGTTTAGTTTTAATTTTCATGATCATGTTTACGTTTTACATAAAAATAAAAACAATGAAAAATACAATGAAACACATTCAGAAACTTTGAATCTCTGTTTATTTCAAATTTATAATATGTTTGCACTGAAGGGGAGAAATGTCAACCCAAATAAACTGAACTATAGTTTACACACCAAAGTTTGGTATAAAAATAACTATAAATTAATATTGACCAGTATTCTATTTCATGTTATTTTGTTTCTCCTAGAGATGTTTCATGAATTTCCAAATGAATTTATATTTTTCTAAGAGTTAGAAAATGAGTAGATATTTTAAGGTTAATGGTTGCCAGGTACTCACTAGTATGAAAGGGTGGAAGGCAAGAATGTCTTCTATTATTCTTAATTGAAATCAGAAAATCAGTTATCAATATGAACATATTATTGATAGAAAACTAAATAAGTAGGTAGTTGGATGTACATGGAAACATACAAATATTTATGTGTGCCTATTCAAATAGTATTTACACAACTAAGCCAAGTATAGTTTTGAAATGGGGTCACTGACAATCTCCACATTAAAGACAAAATGGGAAAAAATATTTTTACCTAAAAACATATATGATGCCTCTTCTCAAGACTAGTAGTTTTGTACAACAAAATTCTTCCTGGTAACAAGTAACTATTATGTGCAGTAAATTTTCAGAAACACCTGAAGCACTCAGGGATTAATTAAATATGTCCTCAGAATTCTATTTTGATTTACTAATATAGATCTCTTAAGGGCAGAAGAGAAGTTTAAATTTATTGATAATAAAAATAAATACCTATGAGCCTACAGTAATAATAAATATCAAAGTATAATTATTACTTTGTTTATTGCTAGAACCCAGAAAACATTTTCTAGGAAAGAAAGCAGAAATATAAACTTAACCTCTATAAATTAGATTTATATCAATCCTTTAAATGGTTTAAAATAATATTTTATTTGAAAACATTCTGTTTCCTAATGAAATGTTATAAAACCAAATTAACTTTGTGAAGTTAAGTTCTTAATTAAACAAATCCACGAATGTGTTACTGGTATGAGTTCCAGTAGTCTGTATTACTAATGTAAGTATCCTGTGTAGCTTTTTCCTTAATAGACATAGAATGAGATTTCTCTTTTAAGAACTTGAAATAATTACTTCCAATCTCCAATTTTCTTCTAAAATAGCATTTAAAAGATTAATGTATAATTAGCAATGCCACAGTACTTGCTATAAACATATTCTGTCTGTTGCATATTTATTTTCACTTTCATTAGTATTTCTTCTCATTGCATTTTATTCTGTTTCTATTAAGTGGAATGAATTTAGGTTGTGACACAAACCTAAAAATAGGATGACCCTTTTACTGGGGTTAGTGAGGAATGATGGCCTTGATATTTTAACATTGCTAACACATCAGATTTTTAAAAGAAGGCTGGGTTGACATCTGAATTAAGTGACATATCTGGTTTATCCTTTCTCATTGGGCTATTCAGAACATCAATTAAAAAGTGTTCAAGTGAAAAACAACAATGACACAGAAAAACAAATATTCTCATTTAAAGTCAGAAAATCTTATTTTATTTAGATCTTCAGATGATATAATGAATTGAATAATATATAAAGCAATTATATCCCCTGATCTATTGTCTAGAATGTTTATTTAAACTCTCAAGACCTAACTATATTGTTTTTTATTTGTTTTAATTTCATATTATGTTGATTTGATGAAAATTCAGAAGTTATTATGATGTACATTATTTATCCTAAAGAAAGGATATCTTAAGAACAAAGCTGCACCAGCATGAAGTCTAAAAAGTTGATATTTAGTCATGTTGAAGAACATAGAGATTAGCTCCAGTGAAGAAATAAAAATATGTTTTTCAGTTTAACAAACCAGACACAGAAAACGCTAGCTGAAACATGTATAGAAAGTAAAATTTTTCACCAGGAAGTGGTGCAACTGTAGAATGTCAGAAATACCTAAATACCCCATATTTGGAAGATTACTGATTTCTTTCTCACTGATAGTATGTGCCTTCTAAACTCACAGATTGTTTGCTGTTTGATATTATAACACTAAGGTATAATTATATTCTTACTTGGAGGATAAAAATCACTTTCATTTAGAGAAGCACCTCAATTTACTGCTCTGGTACAAAGTTGTGAATAAAAGATTTCAGGATCTGTAGTTCCACATGAGCCTTAGCTTTTTGGAGTTTGCAAGGAGACATCACCTTGTGTTCACTTTTGCACGCCAGAGCTGGCTTCTTTACACACATGCTTTCCTGGTAAGTCAGCTTCATTTAAATTCACCCAAATTTGTCTCTTCTCCCAAACACCTGTGATAATTCAATTTTCTTCTGTATCTTTTAGGAATCCTCTTAGTGTCTCTGGTTTAGAATTTCAATCATTGAAATGGTCAGTAAACTTTAATTTTTCAATATTCAAGTTTGCTCCTGGTGGTCTTAACCAGTTTGGCTAGGGCAAAAGTAGATTTTTATTAATAAAAATAATATGAAAGTCACCTCTGGTGACTTCCAAAGTGGTATTTTAAGTGACTTGTACAGAAAGAGGGAGAGAAAGTGCATAAGAATTTATAACATGCTGACCTTAGGGCTCTTAGCTGGCGGCCACTGGAATCACTGTTGAGTTTGGTGTTTCACGGGAGGAAGACTCCCATATGAAGGCACTAAGCACAACCCCGGTAAAATGTTTATAGGTGATCTGAGCTGGCAGACCTCACCAGATAGCTTTATAGACTATTTTAGCAAATTTGGAGAAATTAGAGAATGTATGGTCATGAGAGATGCCACTACAAAATGCTTCAGAGGCCTTAGTTATGCCAGTTAACAGATCCACCAAATGTAGATAAAGTATTATGTCTGCCCCACTATGAGTTAGATTCCAAGATGACTGACCCCAAACTTGCATTTCCTCACAGAGTGCAATCCAAGATGATGACAACAACAAAGAAAGTATTTTTAGGCAGATTAACTGTGAACACAGTAGTGGAAGATGTAAAGCAATATTTTGAGTAGTTTGGCAAGGTGGAAGATGCAATGCTCGTGTTTGATAAATCCACCAACAGGCGCAGAGGGTTTGGCTTCATCACTTTGGAGAATGAATATGTTGTGGAGAAAGTTTGTGAGATTCATTTCTGTAAGATCCATAATAAAATGGTAGAACACAAGAAAAGTCCACCAAAAGAAGCCATGTTGTTCCCACCTGGGACAAGAGACTGGGCAGGGAACTGCCTTACACCATGGATGTGTTGCTACTCCTCCTAGGCTTGAAGGGCTACCCCAGCTTTATGGAAACTTAGAGTTGAGGCTACCCTGGACTTGCTCTTTGCTTCAGCTATCAGTTCCCTGAATATTTGCTGATGTCACCAGACATAATTTTTATCAACTAACTCTTAGGAGAGTCATAGCAAATTGGGTTTTATCACCATTTCTAGAGAAAGAATGCAGTCTGGGCCTGGGTCACCCCTGCTGTTGCTGAAACACTGTCCCTACTGCCTGTTTGAAAATTTATTTTTCCTGTATTTAATTCTTAGAAAAGATCTCATTCCTTCACTCTATTTTTAAAACTTATTCTCTAGTCCCTTCCCATTTGCATCTGTATGCATTTTTACCAACTCCACCCCCAGCTCCCCAGAATGTAATGAGGCCAAGGGAACTTCTTACAAACTGAGACTCTTCAGAAGTCTCAGGATCCAGGAAGAAGATGTCAATTTTTTTAAAAAATAATGACAAAACAGCTTGTCGGAACATTTCATGGGGTGAGCTCTGAAGTGCTAGTAACCCAGAGGGTTGTGGCTAGTGACGTGGAACATCTGTGTTGTCTGGTGGATCATAGCAGAAGTGAGAGCACACACTGACCCCTCTATGAAAACATGTGCGAACAACTGTAATAGGTTGTCTGAGTATCTTTGTTGTTTGGGGCTAGTCTCTCAGTGGCTGTCACCATAATAAGCATCTGTCTGAGAAGAGACAGTAGGCTTACCCTGGCACTGCTATTTTTTGTGGATGTGGGCATCATTTCACACTAGGCTTCTTCTCCCAGCTTCCTACTCCTGTCTCCCTGCCCACGCTAGCCTTGCCTTCCTTGATGGCACCACTGGCTTAGGAAGAGAGGAGGCATTGAGGGACACATCTCATTGTTGGTACCCCTGATAGTCACCCCCAGAAGGATCTTTTTCCATGATCCTGACCCCTCCATGTCCCCCTTTGATACACAAGCACTCTCTTGGAGTAAGAGTGTACAGCTCAGTTGGATCCAAAGAGTCAACTCTTTGTGCTCCTAGTTTGTGGGAAGTGACCATGTGATTCCATTTAATGCATCTGATATGACCAAATTCATACATTTAAATATCTGTGTAATTGACAGCCATGTCATTTGGCTCATGTCATTAAAGATGCTTGATGTAAAAATTGGTTAGTTAAATTTAATTTTCCCACAGGCTTTTTCATGAATATTTTTTGTTTGTATGGATCACTTCCATACTTCTTATTTTGGTTTGCTACAATTTACTTTGCTTTGTGAACTTGTTCTCATGTGCTTCCTCACAAACATTCCAGCCATTGTGAATTTTCTTCAGCTCTGTGTATAGTTCATCTGTGCTCATCCCTAATAGTGTTTTATTTTTTTCCCTTATAAGCAACTGAGGTAGAATAATAAATTGTATTTACCATGGGGAGGGGGGAGAATTCATAACATTATTAACTTAGGAAATGGAAAATATTTTCAAAATCACATGAAAAATGTATTTTTACTAGTTAGTAATACAATAATTATAATACATGACAGGAAGTAAAAAAGGATATTAATTAGATATGTGGACATATGATTATCAATATTAAATATTATGTAATATTTAAGAATGTGTGAAACATCTAAAAATGTTGACATATTTTGCTGAAGAGTATATGTGTTTATATCAATTGAAAGTACATAATATGTATTATGAATATTATTTGTATATATATATGTGTTGTCTACTTTTATATTATTTATTACATTTTAGAACTAAATGATAATAAATGAAGCTTCCTAAACTATGTCTTTATTGATAGTTTAATAAAACCTCCTGTTTTAATATGTTGACCTAACAAAACCTGGGCAACATATGAAAACCATTGCCTCAAAATTAGAAAAAGCAGAAGAAATTGTGGATCCTCCCTCCCCCATTTTTCTCTGTCATTTAAGTCACAAATTAATGGTTTTTATTTGTTCTTCATAAAACATGGTACATACCTGTTTCTATTTTACACTTCCAGTAAATAAAGATGACCAGGACTAAAGATTTACAGGTCTTGATTTTATGTGATAAAATCAAAGCAGTATGCAGGACTCTGTGGTTCACGCTTGTGATCCCAGCAACTTGGGAGCCTTAGGTAGGAGGATCTGAAGTTCAGGGTCAGCCTCAGCAACTTAAATAAAAAATAAAAAGGACTGGAGCTGTGGTAGGCCAGTGGTGATGTGTTCCTGAGTTCAATTCTCAGGGCCTAATATTTAAAAATTCAAAGAAAAAATGATCAAAATGAAGATAAATAGAGAGCATATGTTGATAAATGTAGGAGTTTGTATAGATTGTATTGAGGGCTAGGAAAACAGATACTGATTTGTATATCAATGGAAGGATGGCTCTGATGAAGCTAAGAGGAAAAGAAGCAACTATGAAGTGAGTTGAAAGATATTCAGAAAAAAATTGCAGAGGGAATGAACAGAGAAAAGAGCCTAGGACACTTAGATTTATCCCCACTTTGAAGCCATGAATTCCTACTGGACAGGTAGAGACCCAGGATTGATCGATTATATATGCTTTCTTGCAGCACCATAGGGGATTCTTGATACATTGTCCTAGTCAAGGAACTGTGCAGAATGCTTACGTAAATGTAGGTATGTACTTCTGGATAGTGACAACTTTGAAGCAGATCAAAAATGTAAACTTTCCAATGTACTTTATTTTTGTTATTTAGGTACTTTGAAATGTTTTATAAGAAAATAAAACATAAACGCATAAAAGCACAAAGAGAAGGGGTCCTCCATCCTATGTTTGGGTTTGAAAAATTAAATCTGTGGCCACTATTCATGGGAAAAACCAAAAGCTGCATTGGAAAGAGTCTTTGTCCAATGTTATCCTTTCTTAATGAAATCCTCTGGCTTTGATACAGAGAGGGCTGGAGAAGCATCAGAGATTAGAGTCTTGAGTGAAATGCAGAGATATATATCTATCGATCCATTCATCCATTTACTTAACTCAGGTAAACTCTGGTTGCTGCTTTGAGAATAGTCTTTATTGGGGGAGGAAGGGTAAATAAGTGATGAGTTGTTTCTGAATGAAAATGATGATTCAGAAATACATGTGTTTTTTTTTTCAAAAATTTAAGTATTATTTTGGAAGTGGAGGCCATGAAATTTTTTAATAGATTGGATAGGTCTTGTAAGACAAAGAGAAAGGTCCTGCAAGCCAAATATTTCCAAATAAGTATTGCCAAATATGGCATTTTCCCTGTACTTAGTCTCACTCTTTATATTATACATTCAAGAAAGAAAAACATGACTTGAAAAATGAAAGTGACGATGTCATTTATGAACCAATATGCAAATAATTAGTCCAAGACTTAGAAAATAAATATCAACTGATGAGTAGTTTAATTTCTAGAAGATATAAGTAAGAAATTGGATACACTTTTGAACATTTAAAAGTTATTATTGGGGGGATAGTAGAGGATAGGAAAGACAGCAGAATACAACAGACACTAGTATGGCAATATGTAAATCAATGGATGTGTAACTGATGTGATTCTGCAATCTGTATATGGGGTAAAAATGGGAGCTCATAACCCACTTGAATCAAATTGTGAAATATGATATATCAAGAACTATGTAATGTTTTGAACAGCCAACAATAAAAAATTAAAAAAAAAAGTTATTATTGCTTTATCAAAATGAAGAATAAAATATTGCCAATATTCTCATGAAGACATTACCACTCACTTTAAACACTTTAATTTATTGCTTACACTATTTAGACATTTAGGTATAGATCACTATTCAAGATTATGTTCAAATGTCTATATTCATATGCACATAAAGCATGTTAAAAAGTCTACCGTATCATTTAAAATGTTCATAACCATTCTTTGGATTTCAATATTTTACTGAATGGAGATGTCTTAATTGACTTAATCTTGCTTTAAATGGATAATATTTATTTAATTACCAAAAACGATGTCTATTTCATTCTAGACATTAAAATTTTGTGTGCATTTATGATGACTTATTGTTAGTCCCTTGCTGCTAAAGAGATGAAATTAATGATATAAATATTTTCAAAGTGTTTTCCTTCTTACATATTTTACATATATGTATTTTCTCAGCAGGAATCAGTGAGCATGACACTAAACTCTATACTAGTTAATTATCTTTTTAAATTTTCTTTGCTAATTTAAATGAAGAAAATCGTCTTTTAATGTTTCAATTTACATGTCCTTAATTACTATTGCTGTTTAACATTTTTATTTGTGTTTTGTCCTTTCTATTTCCATAATAGTAAATTGTCTCTAAAAAGCCTATACTTATATTATTTTAGAATGTTGTTACTTTTAATTTGAAAGTATCCCAACAATCATACTTTAGATTTTGTTTACTTTTAACTTTTTCTTTTCTTTCTTTTTTTTTTTTTTGGTACTCAGATTGAACTCAGGGATGTTCTACCACTGAACTACATCCCCAGACGTTTTTATTTTTCACAAGATTCATAATACCACCAGTGTTATGAAGAAAAGGAATAAATTCCTGTAAGTGTGTCTCACAAAGATAAGGTGCTAAACTGGTGAATAAGTAGCAGTGTCTCTGAAAAATTGATAACTGAGCAAAAATATAAAGAATAATTAAAAAATAATCAGATGTAATAGGAGGAATTAGTGCTTCTAATCAGTGTATCATGTGACTAGAATGATAAGATTAAAAACTGCAGAAAAGGCCAGTGTGAGACTAGTGGTGCATATTTATTTGATTTTGGCAGGACATGCATCACCAAAGGCTTTGTTCTGTGATAAATGGAAGTGACTATCAGTTAAGAATGATCTCCTAAGATTTGCATTGTGAGCACATCATTTAATCTTTAATCTTTAGAGAAAGTTTAGAGCTGATGGAAAGATACCAGTTTATGTGATTGTCCAGGCAAGATTCATTGTTAACTTGGACTAATAATATTTATATTTTTTATGCAGTATTTTTAAGACATTGGGAATTTTGTTCTGTAATCTTATATTCTATGATATTTTAGTATGGTGCTTTTTCTCAATATTTTCCCATTTAAATATTCTCAATCTGAATTATCAAATGTATCAATATGATTAATTGTATCCTTACAGGGTGAGTGATTTTTTTTTAATTAAAAATGCCTTAGTATTTTTTTAAACTAAGCTTGTAATTTTAGAACAGCCTTTAACTTACAGAAATATAGCAAAATAGTACAGGGAGTTGACTATCCACCCACCGTATTCTTTTCCCTCTCTATTATGGTATATTTATTGGAAATATCCAGCCAATATTTACACATCTTTTATTCAGAGTGCCTTAGTTTTATACTAATGTCTTTTTTTGTTAATATATCCTATTTAAGATACTGCACGTCTAAGTCATGTCTATTTTGGCTTCTGTACACTGTGACCACTACATAGATTTTTCTGGTTTTTGATAAACCTAGTTTTGAGGATTGCCAGTCACATATTTTGTAGAATATTTATCAATACAGTTTCATCTGATATTCTCATGTATTTATTAGAGGCATGAGGGGTCTTTTTGGTGGGAAAACTCAGAGATAAATTGTCATTCTCCGTACTTCATGTCATAGTTACGCAACACTAACTCAAATCATAAGTACGTACTAGCTATGCATCGTTGGTTCAAGGTGTGTTCATTGCTACTGAAATGTGTACTCTTTCTAGGCCCTCTTTACTGAGAATGCAAGGAACTAGGCATGTATATACTAACCCCTATGTTTACATAATTTTAAATATTTATGTATATAAACATCTCTTTCAAGCTGAGTGTGAGTTTATACTGATGTCTGCAACTCTATTCTATTGCCATATGTTTTAATCTGGCCATCTCTCTTGCTTACCTATAATATCTCACTTCAATAGTGAATAATTTGACTCCCACCATCTGCCAGCCATTTGCTTAATTGTTCAATTCTGGTGCATGAATTGTGCCTTTGTAATTGTTTTAAGCTTTGTTATAATCACATCATTAAAAAGAATAATGAGCTTTCAGGAGAGTTTCTTCAACTGAAAGATACCTAGTATACAATTATCAATGCCATTAAAATTTGGTGGTAAACTCCCGCATATACAGCACCACCACCATTACCAGTGGTTAAATAGAATTTAATGGTTCAGAGCAAAATTGTCCCATTCCTGGTCTTAAATAACATAAGCCAACCAAATTAAGGTCCAAAATCCAGTCAACTCATGGTGAGTAAATAATACCAAATGTATCCATTAGTACTTAAAGGCCAACCAATTTCTGGCACACAATTAATTACAATTATACTATATTTGCCAGTCACCAACTATATACAAGAAATCTATATCAGTAAACCCTTAGTGCTGGCATTCTTATTACTGTATATATGTGTATATTCATTTTTCTCATGTCAACTTTCATGCCTTTGAACTCCTAGTACTCTAATACCTTCTGGATTTCATATTCCCCTCAAAACAAGAGCCTCCAACATCCACAAACAATTGTGTGAAGTCTTAGTTTTTCGCCTTCCACTAGCCAAAGCTAGGCTCTCTTCAGAGGATACTTCCTACAACTCTTAAACAAACCTCATACTAAGACTGGAAAGAAACTAAATTTCTTCTTAATTCCTATTTGCCTTTCCAGTTAAGTCTCATTCACCCATACCTATGAACACCAAATTTCATGTCATCAAAATATAATTCAAAATCTCTCCTCTTTGCAGTAAAATACAAGTGCTCTGTCCACTGTTCTTTACTCTGTAGGAGTGGTTCACTATAACTATTAGGAATGCGATTCTGCCAGAATTCTTGGGATTCCTTTGTTATAATATCCCTTCCAAAAAATTATTCTTTTTGAGGGGGGATTTTTAAAATTTGTACTAATTAGTTATACATGACAGTTGAATGTACTTTGACACATCATGCATACATAGAGTATAACTTCTCATTCTTCTGGTCGTACATGATGTAGAATCACACCAGTCATGTAGTTATATATGCACATAAGATAATAATGTCCTATTCATTCTACTATCATCCTTATACCCATATTCCCCCTCCCTTCATACCCCTCTGCCTAATCCAAAGTACCTCTATTCTTTTTCCCTTCCCCTTCTTCCCACCCCTCATTGTGAATAAGCATCCACATATCAGAGAAAACATTTGGTCTTTGGGTTTTCAGGATTGGATTATTTTGCTTAGCATGGTATTCTCCAACTCTATCCATTTACCAGAAAATGCCATCATTTTATTCTTCTTTAAGGATTATATATATATATATATATATATATATATATATATATATATATATATATACTTATACATACACACACACACCACATTTTTTATGCATTCAACTGTTAAAGGACATCTATGTTGGTTCCATAGTTTACATATTGTGAGTTGAGCTGCTCTTATAAACATTGATGTGGCTGTGTCACTGGAGTATGCTGATTATAAGTTCTTTGGGTATAAACTGAGGAATGGGATAGCTGGGTCAACTTGTGGTTCCATTCCAAGTTTTCTGAGGATTCTCCAAACCACTTTCCATAATGGTTGCACCAATTTACAATCCCACCGGCAATGTATGATTTTATATTTCCCCCCACATTCTTGCCAACACTTATTGTTACTTATATTCCTGATGATTGCTATTCTTGGTAGAGTGAGATGAAATCAACATTATTCTTTAAAAGATTACTCTCCTCTCCTGTGAAATACTTATTCTTCTTTCTTCCTCAGAAACTCACTTTCTGTTTCATCTTCTTTCCATTAAAATAATTTATAATTTAACAAATTTATCATCTCAAAGATAATACTCTCTAAACATCATTGTCTAAACCCACCCCATCTTTCTGTACTCTAACTCTCATCACTGTTTTAATTTCACTGGGGAATCTAGTTATTAGTCCTATTATTACTCCATGTTACTTTCTAGCTTGGAATCCCAACCAATACTCTTACTCTTCTTGTTATCACACTGAAATCTCTGATTATTTAATAACATTTCTTTATTTCTTTATTCAAACTTAGAAATGTTATGATCCAGGTTAAAATCATTTCTCTACTCTTTTTGTCACAAAATTGATATAGGCAATGATGGGTAAGAAACAGCAATAACAAATGGAACGTGCATGCAAACACAAACACATATATACACACATATAAATATACAAAATTATTTACTAGTTGTAATGTTGTAGATATAAATTGTCCACCAAAAGGTTTTCTGAGACAGGGTGTGAACATTCACTGAACTCAATCCTAAGTACATGACTAATGGTAGCAAATACACTTGGCAATGACATATTTAGTACTGCATTGACTATCCCTTCCCACTTTCCAAGAAATATTTTATAGTGATTATATTTTGAATCTTTGAATAAAACTTTCTTCATTTCTTTCTTGGATTTGACACACTTCTTTTTTCCCAAAGAAAATTAAATATTGAGAAAAGACCGTTCTACAACTCTAATACTAGCATGCAACTCCATATGACCGGTGCATTAATCCATTGGATGGCTTAATAATTTGAATCGATTACTGGTTAGTAACTAGGCAGGTGTAGTGAGGCTGGAGGAAGTAGGTCACTGGGATTGACTTTGGGGATTATATATCTTGTTCTGGCTCCTCTCCCTTTCTCTTTCAGCCATGAGATGAGGCATTCATCATAATGTTATGCTTCACCACAGGCTCAAAGCAATAGTCAGCTGATCATGGACTGAACCTCTGAATCTCTGAAGGTATTTTGGTCACAGCATTAAACAGTTAACTAATACATTGGTTTACTAATGAGGGCTTTCTTCTTTCTTTGTCAGTTTTACTCTATAGGTTGAACTGTGCTATAATATGTAACTATTATAGTAGGTAAATATTCTTTTTTTGATCTCTTTTTAAATCTTGATATATCCAAGTTTAATCTTCAGTTCTGATCTCTTGATATGAACACTAAAACAAATAATTTTTAATTATTCTTTTATAATATATGTAGCTATGGCATAACTACCCTTGTATACAAGGTTTTAACTAAACATTGAAAGTTTAATCTAGTTAAATTTACATTTTATTCAAAATGTTTTCTAATATATACTATGATTTTATGGGTCTTTGAATTATTTTAAATTGAATTTTTCACACATACAGAGAGAGAGAGAGAGAGAGAGAGAGAGAGAGAGAGAGTTAGTTTGGAGTTTGGTTAATTTTATTAGTGAACATTTGAACATTTAACCTTTTATTTTTGGTATTGGCTTATATCTCACCTTGTCTGCTATGAAAAAAACTTCTTATAAATTACACTTAATTTTATAATTTTATCTAATTTTGCTTTATAACACATTGGGAAATTTCACATATATTTCAGAAGAGTTTGTATTATGCAATTGTTGTATTGATCAGAAATTATATAATCTGTGACAATTTTGTTGCATTTGGAACAAGGAAAGATGTGTAATAAAGTGTTTCACAATTATTATACATTCCATGGTTTCTCCATTTCTGTATTTATTTTTGGCAACATTTTCTCTTAATGGTGCAAAATTACAAATAATTAGCTCTGTATGAATTTACAATATTATCTTCTTGGTGCAGTGATTATTTCACCTTTATGCTGTCTTATTTTTCTCTATTAATGTTTCTTAATTCATATTTTATCTGATATTCATTTAACTTGCATTTAATTACCTATTCAGTGACATCTAAATACAATTCAGAATCAACATTTGTATACTAATTTTTTTCTTTTACATTTCCTATTTGTCCATTATTCCAAATACTTTCCCATTTTTTTGTGGTTTGGATCTGCAAAGTCCCCGAAGGCCTAGGTGTTAAGGGCAGTGTGACTGGGAGGTGGTGGAACGTTTTAGAGTTTGGAGATAGTGAGACTCCAGCTACTTCCTCTTACTCTTTTTTAATCCTTACTTAATTGCTTTATTTATTTATCATTTTTATTTTTAGTTATATATGACATTAGAGTATGATTTGACTTATTTATACAAATATGGAGTCCATCTTATCCTAATTAGGATCCTAGTCTTGTGGTTATACATGATGTAGAAACTTACTGTGTTGTATTCATGTGTGTACATAGGAAAGCTATATCAGAATCATTCCACTGTCTTTCCTATTCCTGTCCTTCATCCCTTAATAAACTTATTTTCTTTCTCTTCCCATCTTATTCTGTGTTAACACCCACATATCAGAGAGAACATTCAACCTTTGTTTTTTTGAGGTTGGCTTTTTTCCCCTTATCATAAGAGTCTCTAGTGGCATCAATTTGGGGGCAAATATAATAAAGTCTTTCTTTTTTATTGCTTACTAACATTCCATTGAGTGTATATACAACATTTTCTTTACATTCCTTCTGTTGTAGGGCACCTAGGTTAGTTCCAAATCTTGGCTATTGTGAATTGAACTGCTGTAAACATTGATGTGACTTCTTCAAAGGAAAGGAAAATAATCAAGAAGAAACAATCAAGACCCCAATGGGCAAAGAAACTGAACAGACACTTCACAGAAGAAATACAAATGGTCAACAAATACATGAAAAATAAAATTTCAACATCTCCAGCAATTAGAGAAATGCAAATTAAAACCACACTGAAATTATATGTCACCCTAGTCAGAATGGCAACAATCATGAATAAAAATATCAATAATCATTGGCAAGGATGTGGGGAAAAGGGTACACATATCCATTGCTGGTAGGACTGAAATTTGGTGCAACCACTCTGGAAAGCAGTGTGGAGTTGCCTCAGAAAATTTGGAATAAACGGATCCAACTTTTGATGCAGTTATCCTACTTCTAGGCATATAGCCCTCTTGGTCTTTTTTTGCTGCCTGAACATGAAGTTAGCAGTTGCGTCCTACCAGGTGATCCCCCAACATGTTGCACTGCCTTACCACAGATCTAAAAGTAAAGGAGCCAACAGATCATGGACTGAAATGTCCAACATTGAGAACAAAATAAAACCCTTTGTTTGTTGATTATCTCAGATATTTATTATATTGATGGACAATTAACTAACACATTGTTTTAATAAATAGGCCCATTTTTGCTAGACTCAGATCAAACTTTTATAGTATTCTTTTTTCAATATATTCTTGGTTTTACCTTCAGAATATACGTAGAATGTAGTTTCTTGCCAACTGACAGTTTTCATTCTATATGCGTTATCCCATGTTGTCTGCCATATGAATTATATCAATACTCACTTAACCGGTCTTCCAGATATAGACTTTGTCTCACAACAGTTTATTCTCAAAATTCATCATGCTCAAACTAATTCTCATTTAACTTTCCTACAAACTCTGAGTAAAGGTTAAAATTATTTCGATATAGTTGTGTTTTTCCTCTGAGTCCTTTTCACTCTTAAGACATGGTAGTATTTTTCTATAGGTGCAATATTTTCATATGTGTGCATTTGTGTGTACATGTATTTATTGACTTCCTCACTTTATAATGTGCAAATTTTATAAAACATGAACAAGCAGTTTACTTATTTCATTAATTGATCTTCCATTAGTACAAGCAACAAAATCTGATACTAAAAATAAATGAATAAATAATGACTTATTAACCTTTCTGTTCAAAGATGAAGATTCTTACTCAGGAGGGACTTATCAACTTCAGAACATAAATTGATCTATAATTACTTTCTCTACTGGTACATAGTACATGTTATTTATCATTTTTTATAATGGGCAATACAGATATTTAAAAATATTCTTTAATTATTTGTTTAGGTATCAAAATAATATCAATAACATATTGTTCATTTTAAGATTACTTCTATATCTATTCAAAGATAATAAAAGTCATAAATAAGAGTATATTAAGTATAAAGATAATGCTTTATAAGAAAGCCTTATTTTTGTAAAACAAACATAAATATATTTACTTGTAAGAACAATTAGTTTGAAGACTTAGGAGCAGATTTAAAGTTGAAATGGTCAATATTTGAAGTAGTATTTCAAAATAAATTTGGAATACAAATGAGCTAATCAAAGTTATAAAATCAGAAACAAAAAGGAAATAAATGAACTTTCATTTACTGAATTATAATCAGAGAATATCTACAAAGCTTAAGATTAAAAATAAAACCAGAAAAAACAAATTTTATATAAATACAATATACATGGGAGATTTTGAATCTTAAAATATGTTCTGATATCAAATACCAAGGAAAGTTTGTCTATATTATTTTATCCTTGATTTATTCTAAGATAAATAGCTATTTTTCACAATAACTTATTTTATTTTTAGTCCTTATTGAAGATTACCCAGCTAGAAAAATTTTATAAGCCAAATTCAAGTTTCTTAATATTACTATTCATACATTCATCTTTTTGCCAAATATTTATTGATTGCACAGTAAGACTCAGACACTCAGATGCTAATATTTTTAAGATGAAGTATTGCATTGATATGGATTTATTTATGAATTCTTGAAGTATCACATTCAATTAAAATGAAAATGATTGAATTCTGTCTAGTACCAAAATCAAATGTGTATTAGTAATTTTAATTCAGTAAAAGACTCATAAGAAAAGACCTTCTTGGGGTGGTAGATAAGAAAGATAAAAGTTAATAATGTTTAAGCTAGTTTTTCAAAATGTATTATATCTCAATATCAAGAATATATAACCTCTTAGAAAAAATAATTTCAAAGTTATGAAGGTGTAAAATTCATTATGCTTGTTTTCTTAAATAAATGAGCAAAGAAATAAAAGATAATGGAGTCCAGAACATATTATAATTTGGGTTTTTATCCCACATGCAAATGTTAGTAGTGCTATGCAAAAAAAAAATGTGATCTTAAAACATGATTGTATTTCTTTAAAGGCAGACCTTTGATTTTAAAAAGGCTATTCTTTCTGTTTATACCACTCATATTTTTTATATTATTTAATAAGTTGGCAAGAACTCAGCAGTCCTGACAAGAAACACCCTGGGTTTAATACCAGTACTACCTCTCCCCCATAATATAATAGGCGCATAAGTTTCATTGTACCATGTTTCTTTACCCAATCATCAAGTTTGTTTTAATTTTTTTTGCTATGGAGAATAATACTATAGAGAATACTACTGCTATAAACATAGGAGTGCAAATGTCTCCGTGATATACTGGTTTCTTTTATTTTGGATATATATCCAAAGTGGTGAGATTGATGGATCATATGGTAGTTACATTTTTAATTATTGAATGACTTCCACCGTGTTTTAAAAATTAGCTGTGCTAATTTGCATTCCCTTCAACAATGTACAAGGGCTTCCTTTTCTTCATATTCATATATTATGTTGTATAACTTTCAAAATCAAAAGAAAAACACTTTTAAAAGTTTTTATCAGAGATAAATTGTAAATATTTCAGGAGAAAAGTATGCATACTATGATTTGAACATTACAAAACTTACACATTGCATTATCATATGGTACCCCATTCATATTTACATATTTTTTGTCAGTTAAAATAAAAAATAAGTTACAGATGGCTTTAAGTATGATCTACATTGTGCATACTGAAAAAGGCATTCATATCCTTCAAACTCACCTGTGTCTTGCACTAGTCAACAATGGTGAGAAAGAAATGATTGTGTCCTAAACAGTTCCATGGAAGGGAACCTGACAAAGACTATCATAAAAATGATTAAAAATTTCTAATCCCCAAAATACAGAAACTATCAAAACAAAACAAAGAACAACAGAAAAACACAAAACTTAGACTATTTCAAACACCTAACAGGAAAAATAAAATAATCCCATCCTACTATTAACCATTAGATAATGATGTTCACTTTGGTGTTCTTTCTGGAGATTAAAGTATCTAGACTTTCCCCATTTATCTCAAGAGTCTCAATATCCTGTTGGATATACTCTGTTGGATATCCTACATCATATGATAAGAGAAAGAGTGTGAAAAAACTTGTAGGAAGATTTTATTGTTTGAAATAGTCTGATTAGTGACTATATTGTCTCTATTACTCTATATTGATTAAAATTCATTCACATGATAATACCAGACACAAAGATGTTTGAAGGTTGGTCTATCTTTGCAGGTAGGTAGAAGAAAATTTTTGCTGGGTCCATATGTGTCTGTATTTCTCACCTCATTTTTCTCCACATGGTCACAAAGATATTGCCTCTTTCAGCCATGAAACAGACAATTGACCTTCCCCAAGAGAAGTGATCCAAAGTTCCATCAATTGCATTCAAGTGAGAGTCCAGGATCTACTAGTGATCTGAAGACTTTTACATGATGTATTCATGTAACTTCTTTGGTCTTGTGGTTTGAGATATAAACAAAATTGTTTATCTTTCATCCTAAGTCCCATCCCTGCATATAGTCTCTGTACAATAGAGGAATGGAAATAGAAATTCCATAAAACATATAAAAAGCTCCCCCTTGAAAAATCAGAATGAAAACCAAGCAAAATTAAATGATCATCTTGGGATTGTTGATAGAAATTATTTGATAAGTATATAACTTTACTCCTTTGCAAGGGTTCCTTTGCTCATTGGTCTCCTATCTTTTAAAATGTAACTTGAAGACAGTCAAAAATTAATGCCAGTTGGATCAAATCTAGGCTGACACATTTTTTGCAAATATTCTGTGAATATTTTCTCATAATATTATTCTCCGTGTATACAACATTCTGTATCCATGTTTCCACAACTATAGATTCAACCAACCATGGATCAAAAACACTAGAAAAAAATTTGCTTCTGTACTGAGCATATACATTTTTCTTTCCTAATCCATAAATTATTCAACATAATCATTATTTACAGAATATTTACATTATGTTATTTTAAAAAATGATTTAGAGAAGATTTAAAGAACACAGGAATTTGTGTGTAGTTATATGTGAACACTATGCAATTTTATATATGGGACTTGTACATTTTGGTATCTAAGCAGCCCCTGGAATCAATTCCACAGAATATTGAGGAATGACAATCAATACCTGCCTTGCATATTATAGATGTTCACCTATCATTGATGCATATTTGGAAATATTAAAAAAGTTGTTTTAAAACCCCAAAGATTTGTAATGTATGTGTATTTTATCTTTTGTGGCTTGCATTTTCTCCAGCAATGCAATTCATCTAAAAAATTAACAGCCATCTTGTCAACTGTGCATTTATTGTCAGTTCTATATGATAGTCAACTCACAAAGTTCTTCACTAGATATAATTCTTAATCTGATTTAGTTAATTGATTATTTACCCTATGCCTTGATCTTTCAACTTAATAGTTACAGTAATAAAACTATTTGAAACAGTAGGCTGGATGAGAAGGCAAAATGCCACTAAATTAATTTTTGTACAATGGTTTACTAATTTTATGGTTCAAAATCTTATAGGGTTTCTGAATTTCTCCTTTCCCCACTCAATGTTTATGATCATTCTCATGCATTGGAAAACTTAACTTGAAGGGATTGAAAAATTAGTGCCAGCTGGACCAAATCTAAGCTGACCCATTTTTTTGTGAATATTCTGTAAATATTTTCTCATTATAATAGTAAATTTTAATAATTGTGACATAGACTGTATAGCATGCAAACATAAAACATTTGCTTTCTGATCCTATCCAAATAGTTGACTCTTAGCCAACTCACCGAGTTCCCAATATTAGTTCCAATACTTCACAATTAACTTTTTGCCAAATAATGCAATGTATAAAAGGCATCATTCCAACTTTAACCTTGCTGTATTTATTTAGTTTTCCTACTGCCAAATGTGTGTTATGTATTTTGGATTATATATCTATCTATATCTATATATATATATAGATATATAGATATAGATAGATATATATCTTGAATTTGTTTTAGATATTCTCTTCTATATTATGCAATGTAAATTGTGATAATCTCTCTAAACATTATCTCAGAGACCTAAAATAGAAGGTATATTGTTGTTCTCATCTATTAACAGTTAATTGTATATGTGTGTACACACACACATCATATTGTGTTTATACCATTAGGCCTCCTCTTTTGACTTCTGAGAGCTTTGCACTTTTCAACTTGTGTTTCCACAATCCCTTAGGGATTTGGATTCCACATGCATCTTCAGTACCAAAAAAAAAAATAGAGGAAGAGCAGAAATTTGTGTAGGTAGTCTTAATGGGCTGGTTCCAAAGATGGTGCACTTTATTTCCACATAGCTACAACTGATTTAAGTGACAATGGATAATTTAATTTATTGCTATGGTTAGAGAGAATGTATGGACTGTGATAAGCACATGGACTATCTGCTGACAGAAGGCAGCATTCATAGTATGATCTACCTAATGTACTAAATGAATTAAATAAACTGCAATGAGTGGCCAGGAAAGCTGTCCTAGTTTAATTTAAATTCATAAGTGGTAAACCCTTAAATGATGATCTGAAAACTTCTAAAATCTTTTCAAATCTTAAAACAATACTTTTCTATGTATATCCTTCATCACAAAAATAATGTTGCATTGCTGTCTTAATATTTTCATCCATGTGTTAATTTTGTCAAATGTGTTTGGATAAGCATAATAAAAATTTAGTGATTTTTCAGAAAAAATAGTAATTGGAAAATTTGTTCTTTATTCTAAAAAACTGGGCATGTGAGATTTGCATGTTGAATTAAAAAAATGCTGAACTCAGAAGTAAAGGATAGGTATTTACTAGTGTTTGAAAGAGGTACAGTAGTGAGAATATGGAGGTATTGGTCAAATAATAGAAAATTTTGGATAGAAGAATAAATCTAATTGATCTATTATGTGATATGGTTACTATAGTTAGTAACAATGTATCACATTATTTTATTTTTTCCAGTGCTGGAGATTGAACCTAGGGCTTCCTGTATGCTAAGCAAGTGGTCTACCACTGAGAAATACAATCAGCCCTTTATTCTTGAATATTGATAAAATAATAGATTTCAAGTATTTTTCACTGCACACATACACAAGGTGTATTATGTAATGCACAAATTAATGAGCTCATATGCCATCCCATTATGTATACATAATTCAAAGTATCATATTTTATGAGATAAATATATGTACACTTTATTTATAAATTTTAAAAATACATTTTACAAAATTTAAATATAAATAAAATTTGGCATGTGGAAGACAAAGGTAACATTTAAATTATGAAAGAATCAAACTTATTCCTGTAGAAAAAGTACCAGGCCATATTTACTGAAAGGATATAAATTTCTTATCATAATCTCCATAGACAGAGATTGAACAGAATAAAATATTATGAGGATTAGTTTAAATATATAGCTCTTCACTTAACAAAATAAGAGGATTTTATTGCAGAAATTACTTTCTTTGGAAATTGACTCTTTGGGTTTGAACCTTTAAGGGAATTTAAAATTCAGTTTTAATCCCTCCCTGAATAAAAACATATGCAAATGCTTTGATAGTTATAAAGACTATATTCTCAAATTTAGGTACCTAATTCAAATGACAATTTTGAAATAGCTTCATATCCTTTGATGTCATTGTAGAACCTCTGATACATACCACCTTATGTAATCAAACAGGTTTTGGAATAGACAACTAAACAGTGACTTAAATATAAGCTTTTAGAGTCATGTGGTCTTAGGGTAAACATTTGTGATTAATTCTTGACCATATATATATATATATATATATATATATATATATATATATATATATAGTATTGGAAGAAAAAAATCTAAAGTGAAAATCAAGGATTCCCCCAAACAGAAAAAACAACAAAATATGTTTAGGGAAGATGCAGAAATAAAAGTCTTCTCCTTCTCCTAGCTTCTTTTCTATTCTTAGCATTATTGTGTGGAAGAAACCCAGTCATTTATAACTCCTGACTTTTGTGTATCTCCTCAAATTCTCATTAATAAAAATAGAGTGCCCTTATTTAATGGTAAATTTTGAAAGAATAAACTATGTAGTTTTAATGTTTCTCCCTCTCTGTCTCTATCAGTGTCCCTGTTTATTCTTTCTGTAACTTTCTCTCTTGATTTTTGCAGTAGACTTTAAAGAGAAAGCATATGTTCATTTTCTTTCTTCTTCATATTTTAGAAAGTCAGGTCCTCATGAGGAACAGGAATTGTATTTGGAAGGAGTTGTTCATCATGTGCTGCTATTTTAGTTTTCGAATCCAATTGGATTTCACATATAAGTAACATATTTATAATAAGGCATTTTATATTTGACCTTATTTCTGCATTAGTTCAGACATCAGGAAGGAAACGGGTATGCTATAAATTTAATTTCTACATACACACAAATAATTAAATCTATTCAATTCATTACATGTTTAGATTATAATTACTTTTCAAATATATTAACATCACAAATGCCTTCTATTGATTTTTAATAAAATAATTTATAAACAGTGCAAAATACTAAATTGTACTATAAGTCTTAAAACATATATGAAACAAAATTGTTAAAATTGCTGCTACATCTGTGGAAGATTCTCTGAAATTGACAGTCCTATAATACATTAGTTGAGAACACATTACATATTACAGACCAAATATAATGATTAAAACTTTATAAAACTCATGTGTGAACTTGAGAAATATCTTTATTTGAAGCTGGAAACTTAAGATGACATTTTTTCATAAGATATTTAAAACTATGGTGATATAGAAAGGTTCTTATAAAATTTCCTTGTTATCAAATAAACTATTGGATATATTGATACTGTAAACACTATAAGTTCTAAATAGTACCTATAATAAAAACAACATGTTATGATTTAGATATGAGCTTTCCCCCACAAGCTCATGTGTGAGACAATGCAAGAATATCCAGAAGAGATATGATTAGATTATGAGACATGTAACTTAATAGGGATTAATCCACTGATATAGATTTAACTGGGTGATCATTGTAGGTGGGTGTGTTGTGGAGGGAGGAAGGAGGTCATTGGGGGCATTCCTTTGTAGTTCATATTTTGACCCTGGTGAACAGAGCTCTTTATCTGCTTCCTGGGTGCCATATTCTGAGCTACTTCTCCTTACCACACCATTCTTCCACTATTCTGCCTCACCTAAGGCCCAGAGTTGTGGAATAGGCTGAACACTGGCTGGACCCCTGAAACCATGAGCCAAAAATCTTCTTTTCCTCCTCTAGTTTTCTTGTCAGATATTTTGGTCACAGTGACAAAAAGCTGACAAAAACACAATATTTCATGTTTTTCAGCTATAGACATGGACAGAAGACTGAAGTTATTTTGTATGTAAATTTTAAATAACAGAAAGAAAAGAGCTTCTAGTATCATAAATCTTACATTTCCTTAGGTTAGTGCTTTATTTTATATTCATAGAGTTATGGACTAAACACTAAGAATATCACCAATATTCCTGGAGTGATGGTACGTGTTTTTAATCTGAGAGGTTCAGGCAGCTGATGTAGGAGGATTGTAAATTCAAACCCAGCCTCGGAAACCTAGTGGCCCTAACCAACTTAGTAAGACCCTGTCTCAAAATAAAAAAAAAAAATTAAATGGTCAGGATGTGGCTTAGTGGTTGAGCACAGCTGAGTTTACTCCCTGGTACAACAAGAACAACAACAAAAAAAAAAAAAAAAGGAAAAGAAATAAAATAATCTCATCAATATAATTCAAACTACTTTATTTATGTCTCCTACAAAAAAAAGTTTACATGTCAACAACTTTCTATGCCCCCCAAGTCCATTTTTTTGTGTGTTTATTGTTGTTAGGGTTTGATCTGGAGTGTTCCCCAAAAGCTTCATGTTGAAGGATTGGTCCCCAGTGCAGAGGTGTCCAAAGTCGGAGCTTTTGGGAAGAGATTGGATCATAAGGACTCTAACATCAGTGGATTAATTCACTCATGGTTGAATGTACTGGGAAGTGGAACCTAGTTGGAGGAAGTAGGTCACTGGAAGTTTGCCTTGGAAGACTTCATCTTCTCTGTAGTACTTTCTCCCTCCACCCAAACCCCACTGACTGACAGTTGTGCATCTTTCCTCTGTCATGCCCTATGTCACAATGTTCTGCCTCATCTCAGGCCCAGAGGAATGAAGCTGGTCAACCAAGTGCTGAAATTGTTAGCCAAAATAAGCCTTTCCTCCTTAAAGTTGTTTTGTCAGGTACTTTTGTCACAGTGACATAAAGCTGACTGACACTCGTTTATACTAAAAGTCTCAATCTTCTTTTATTTTCAATTAATTTTTAAAATTTATATATGACATAGGAATGCATTACAATTCTTATTACACATATTGAGCACAATTTTTCATATCTCCAGTTGTATACAAAGTATATTGACACCAGTTCATGTCTTCATACATGTACTTTGTATAATAATGTCCATCACATTCCACCATCATTTCTAACCCCATGCACCCTCCCTTCCACTCCCACCCATCTGACCTATCTATAGTTCATCTATTCCTCCCATGCTCCCCCTCCCTACCCTACTATGAAACATCCTCCATATATCAGAGAAAACATTCGGCATTTGTTTATTTGGGTTTGGCTAACTTCACTTAGCATTATCTTCTCTAACTCCATCATTTTACCTGCAAATGTCATGATTTATTCTATTTTATTGCTGAGGCATATATACACAATAAGTATTTTTTTAATCCATTAATCTACTGAAGGATATCTAAGTTGGTTCCACAGTTTACTTATTGTGATTTGTGCTGCTATAAACATTGACGTGGCTGTGTCCCTATAGTATGCTGTTTTTAAGTCCTTTGGGTACAGAATGAGGAGAGGAATAGCTGGGTCCAATGGTGGTTCCATTCCCAATTTTCCAAGAAATCTCCATACTGCTTTCCATATTGGCTGCACCAATTTGCAGTCCCACCAACAGTGTATGAGTGGACCTTTTTCACCACATCCTTGCCAAAACTTATTGTTTGTATTCTTAATAGCTGCCATTCTTATTGGAGTAAGATGAAATCTTAGAGTAGTTTTGATTGCATTTTTCTAATTGCTAGTGATGATGAACATTTTTCATATATTTGTTGGTTAATTGTATATCATCTTCTGAAAAGTGTCTGTTAGGTTCTTGGCCCATTTATTGACTGTGTTATTTGTTTTTTTGGTGCTTAGCTTTTTGTGTTCTTTATATACCCTAGAGATTAGTGCTCTATCTGATATGTGAGGGGTAATGATTTGCTCCCAAGATGTAGGCTCTCTATTCACCTCACAGATTGTTTCGCTTGCTGAGAAGAAACTTTTAGTTTGAGTCCACCCCATTTATTGATTCTAGATTAAATTCGTGCACCAAAGGAATCTTATTAAAGTTGGGGCCTAATCCCACATGATGGAGATTAGGGCCTACTTTTTATTCCTTAGATGCAGGGTCTCTGGAATAATTAGGTCCTTGCTCCATTTTGAGTTGAGTTTTGTGCATGGTGAGATATAGTGTTTAATTTCATTTTGTTGCACATTGGATTTCCAGTTTTTCCAGCACCATTTGTTGAAGAGGCTATCTTTTGTCCAATGAACATTTTTGGCACCTTTGTCTAATATAATTGTAATTTTGTGGGTTAGTCTCTGTGTCCTCTATTCTGTACCAATGATCTACCAGTCTGTATTGGTGCCAATTCCATGCTGTTTTTGTTACTATTGCTCTGTAGAATATTTTAAGATCTGGTATATTGATGCCACCTCCTTCACACTTCCCTTTAAGGATTGTTTTAGCCATTCTGGGTCTCTTATTTTTCCAGATGAATTTCATGATTGGTTTTTATATTTCTATGAGGAATGTCTTGGGGATTTTGATCATAATTGCATTAAGTCTATATAGTGCTTGTGGTCGTAGGTCATTTTGATAATATCAATTCTGCCTATCCAAGAACAAGGTAGATATTTCCATTTTCTAACTTTTTATGACTTTTTTTTTCTTTAGGGTTTTGTAATTTTCATTATATAGATCTTTCACCTCTTTCCTTAAGTTGATTCCCAAGTATTTTATTTATTTATTTATTTTTGAGGCTATTGTAAATGGAGTAGTTTTCCTTATTTCTCTTTCTGAGGATTTTTCATTGATATACAGAAATACATTTGATTCATGGGTGTTGATTTTATATCCTACTATTTTGCTGAATTCATTTACTAGTTCTACAAATGTTCTGGTGGAACTTTTAGCGTCTTCTAGATATAGAATCATATCATCAGCAAATAGTGCCAATTTGAGCTCTTCTTTTCCTATGTGTATCCTTTAATTTATTTTGTCTGTTTAATTGCTCTGGCCAGAGTTTCAAGAACTATGTTAAATATAAGTGGTTAAAGAGGGCCTTCCTGTCTTGTTCCAGATTTAAGAAGGAATGCCTTCAATTTTTCTCCATTTAGAAGGATGTTGGCCTGGGGCTTAGCAAAGATAGCCTTTATAATGTTGAGATATGTACCTGTTATCCATAATTTTTCTAGTATTTTGAAACAGAAGGGGTGCTGTATTTTGTTAAATGCTTTTTCTACATCTATTGAGCTGATCGATTGCTTCTTATCTTTAAGTCTATTGATGTGATGAATCACATTTATTGATTTTTGTATGTTGAACCAACCTTGCATCCCTGGGATGAATTCTACTTGATCATGGTGCATAATATTTCTGATATCTTTTTGTATTCAATTTGTCATAATTTTTTGAGAATTTTTGCATGTATGTTCTTTAGAGATATTGGTCTGAAGTTCTCTTTATTTGATGTGTCTTTGCTTGGTTTTAGAATCAGGGTGATACTGGCCTCATAGAATGTGTTTTGAAGTGCTCCCTTTTTTGCTATTTTCTGAAATAAATTGAGCAGTATTGGTATTAGTTCTTCTTTAAAGGTGTTGGAGAACTCAGCTGTGTATCCATCAGGTCATGGGATTTTTTTTTGGTTAGTAGACTTTTGATATCATCTACTATTTTTTCATTTGAAATTGATATTTTTAAATTGTGTATATCATCCTGATTCAATTTGGGCAAATTATATGACTCTAGAAATGTGTTTATGCCTTTGATATTTTCTATTTTGTTGGAGTACAAGTTTTCAAAATAATTTCTAATTATCTTCTGTATTTCGTTTTTTAACTCTTTTTTAAAAATATTTATTTTATTTCTTAGTTTTAGGTGGACACAATATCTTTATTTTACATGTGGTTTTGAGGATCAAACCCAGTGCATTATGCATGCTAGTCAAGCACTCTACCACTGAGTCACAACCCTAGCCCCTATCTTCGTATTTCTGCAGTGTCTGTTGTGATATTTTCTTTTTCCTCACATATGTTAGTGACTTTAGTTTTCTCTCTTCTTCTCTTCATTATCATGGCTAAGGGTCTGTCAATTTTACTTATTTTTTCAAAGAACCAACTTTTTGTTCTGTCAAATTTTTCAATTGTTTGTTTTGTTTCAACTTCATTGATTTCAGCTCTGATTTTAATAATTTTTTTTTGTCTTCTACTGCTTTTGTTGTTGATTTCTTCTTCTTTTTCTAGGGCTTTGAGATGTAATATTAAATTTATTTGATAACTTTTTATTCTTTTAAGGAATTATCTCAGTGCAATGAACTTTCCTCTTGGAACTGCTTTCCTAGTGTCCCAGAGATTTCTATATATTTTGATATGTATTTGTGTTCTCATTCATCTCTAAAAACTTTTTAATCTCCCTTTGTTCATTCAGTAGCATTTTATTTAGTCTCCAGGTGTTGGAGTAGCTTTTCTTATTTTATCTTTGATTTCTAATTTCATTCTATTATGATCTGATAGAATGCAGGGTAGTATCTCTACTTTTTTATATTTGCTAAGAGTTTCTCTGTGGCATACTATATGGTCTATTTTAGAGAAGAATTCATATGCTCCTGAGAAGAAAAGTGTATTCTCTCATTGAAGGATGAAATATTCTATTTTATGTCTGTCAGGGTTTTTAGCCCCCATCTCCTCCTGAGCAGCAGGAGAAGCGGGAAAATCATGCCCCAACCAAGACTAGCCAAGAAAGGTAAAGGTCAACTGGCCGCCCACACCCAGCCCTCCCTCCCGGGAGGACAATCAGAAGTGCCAGGGAGAACAGTCAAAGCAGGGTCTTTAATAAGGAAGTACACACAGCTTATATACTGCACAGGAGCCAATCACAATAAAGATAAGTGGGGTGGAGCAAGTTCACATGTACACCCATCCCATAGTCTGTAAGGGAAGGCACGAGCTATCCACAAGGGCGGAAGAGTCCTGGACCTATCCTGGTGGTGGCCAGCCTCTTCCATCACCACCCACAGCTGATCTCCAGGAGCTGTCCCAGCCACATGTGTGGCCTCAAGACCAGGAAGCGGGCAGCCTTGCCCTACATATGTCAGTTAAGTCTATGTTGTTGATTTGTATTATTGAGTTCTACAGTTTCTTGTTCAGCTTTTGTTTTGAAGACCTATCCAGTGATGAAAGAGGTGTGTTAAAGTCACCCAAAATTATTGTGTTGTGGTCTATTTGACTCTTGAACTTGAGAAGAGTTTGTTTGATGAACATAGCTTCTCTGTTGTTTGGGGCATATATATTTATAATTGTTAAGTCTTCTTGGTGTATTGTTCCCTTGAGCAGAATGAAGTGTCCTTCATTATCCTTTTTGAATGAGATTAGCTTGAAGTCTACTTTATTTGATATGAGGATGGAAACCCCTGCTTGCTTCTGCAGTCCATGTGAGTGCTATGATTTTTCCCAACCCTTCACCATCACCATCAGTCTGTGGATGTCTTTTCCTATGAGGTGATTCTCTAGGAGGAAGTATATTGCTGGATCTTTTTTGTTTTTTAATCCAATCTGCTAGTTCATGTCTTTTGACTGGTGAGTTTGGGTCATTAACATTCAAGGTTATTATTTAGAGACATGATTTGTATTCCCAGCCATTTTTGTTTATTTTTTGGTATTTAAAAAGACTTGGTTTCTCTTCTGATTAGGTTTTCCTTTAGTGTAATCCCTCCCTCTGCTGATTTTCATCATTGTTTTTCATTTCCTCTTCTTGGACTATTTGGCTGAGGATGTTCTGTAGTTCAGGCTTTCTAGTTGTAAGTTCTTTTAACTTGTTTATCATGAAAGGTATGGGCAGATCTGAGCCACACCTGGGCTCCCATAGTAGTCTACTGTTTGGAAGGGGCAGTCCTGTACTTAAGGCTAGGCTCTGGCAGGAGTCTGCCCTGCTGGTGGAGGTGATGGACCTGTGCCAAATGTCAACCTGGATTCCTGCACAGGTTGGTGTGACGGAATCTATTAAAGTCTCAATCTTCAGAGATATCATCAAATCATTGAAACTCCCTGGATTCAATTATATTTTCTTTTAAATTTGGGATGAGAATTAATCAATTTCTCTAGCTCAAAATCCTTCTTAATTATAAAATCGAGAATCTTGTGTAAACTAGGTATGTCCTCAGTAGTACAGTAGGGGATATTTTTATAAAGAAAATCAACCAAGATGTTAATTGCTCTGGTGGATTAAATATGTGATTTATTAAACTCAAGGAGTCTATTTATTTTTTAAAATGAGAGAAAATGATAACTAAGAAAGGAAGAGAAAATGAAAGGCAAAGTAATGCTTTTGGAATGTAATAAAAATAAAATATAGCTATCACGAGGTGTGGTATTTAGTTCCAGACTTTGAAAACAAGAAGAAACATTCTTCCCAAGGTACTATCAACTTTCTGTTTCAGTCTTTCATTATTTTTTTTGAAAGGGGGCCCTAAGTGTGAATTGGATAATAACTAAACTTTTTATACTTCAAAATAACACAATTATCTGTTTTTTATGTTATTAAGATATTCAATAAGATTTGCATAAATATTTTTTGAGAAGAAACTTGAATTCACAGAATTACAGAAGGCCAACATGGGATAGTGTTAATAGTGTAATTAGGAGTAATGAGAATAACATAGGTTATACTTAAGACAAAAGAGAACATTTCTGGGGAAAAATTACAAGAAGCCAGCTCAGTCATTTGGGACATTTTTTTCACCCAATATAAATAAATTATCTATGGTATAAAAGGAAGTGTCAAGAAAAGATTTGTGGCAAAGAGAGTAAAGATTTATAAAGCAAGTGCTCAAGATTTAGCACTGGCTGACTAAAGGTTAAAAAAAAAAGAAAAGATGGGGAAAAAAAAGCTAACTTTAGAGAGGCATGCCATATGCTAATACTCTAATTTTCAGATTAACTAATTCTTTTTAGAATCACAATAAAATTATTCATATTTCTGATTATAGAAACTTTGAAAATATTTGTTTTTAATGTCTTAGATAAAATATTATAGAGCTATAGTAAAACACATTTGAAATTTCTAATTGTTTTTTCTTTGTACCATAATATTAGAAAAATGGTGTGCCCCTATCTTACAATCAATTGTAAAATGTACCTCTTAAAATCATAATGGATTTTTTAATGAGCAGAATTACATATGTCAAGTATAATTATCTCAGAGTTATCTATTCCTAATGTGCTCTAGTCAAGTAGTTAATAACTGTCAGTTTCATGTTTTTGGAAATACTAACCATAAATGTTCACTGCCACTTCTATAGACTGTTAGAATATATTGATGAAAATAAAACAAACACATTCTGTAATAAAAGACTCATAACCTTAAATATGCCCAACAAAGTGGTAAAGTTTTTCTAACTTAAAAACATTGTCATAACTTAAAGATAATTATCTCTGTAAACCTTTTGAAAAGAATATTGATATTACTGTGCAACAAGCATAATGTTGAGAATTCCATTAAAATAAGGATCAAAATTAAGATCTACTTAACCCTTGGGCAGAATGAGTTTAAAATAAGAATATAACAGAGAGCTGTTATGTAAGCAATTATAGATAACTTAAATACTAGGAAATTGATATAGCTATAGGAGTTGAGAATTTAATGTATGACCATTTTATTATTATTTCATTGCTGACATTTAAAAAAAAAATGTGTATCCATAGGGAGCCCTTTCAAAGTCCTGCAGAGAATTTGGTAAGCTGAATTTAATCAGCAAGAAAGGGGAAACTATGTAAGGTATATCAGAGAAATAATATCTAACAACATTAATGGGGATCTTAAGAAATTTAAGACCATTATTAGAAGAACAATTGGACTATAATTTAATTTTAGCATTTTAAGATATGCATAAATAAATATCTATTTAAGAAATAACAGTATGAAATATAGTCATTACTTCAGCAGGAACACCTGGGCTGTGCCAGTTCTATTGTTTTAGTTTCAACAAATACAAAACCATTAATTCAGTTTTTTCTGTATATTCTTATATTCAGAATCACTATTTACAAACCTTTACTAAGATATTCTCCCTGCTCCCATTGCAATGAGCAGACCCTCCTGACTTTTAAATCAATCACCTTGTTAAAATAAGATCTAAATTTCTTGAACATCATTTTTGCAATGGTCTATTGACCATTCATAAAAGATTTTTGCAATTGTAATTAATTGCTTTTTATGTCATGTAATTGTTTATTAATACAACAGTAAATGTTTTAACAAATTAGCAATTGCTATTTAGCAAATGATTTTTCAGCTAATGCCAGGATGATATTACTTTCTTCTTAGATTTCTATATTGGTGTTAATTATATTTACATAATATCTGATATTTAATAATTCTTATTTACAAAACTGAAACTTTATCATGGTCTTGATCTTTTAATATACTACTGGATTCTGATTGCCTTTTAATTTTATGTTACTTTTGATATTTATATGCAATAAATACTATAGATTATTTGATAAAATCTTAGATGTTTAAGTTAGTTGCTTTCTTCTTCTAATTCAAAAATTTTCACTTAATTATATACTTCAAGATTTCAAATATTATTAAATTTATATATTTGAAAATATAAACAATTTTGATTCCACCTTAGCAATTATTTTGATCTGATTTTATATAGAAAGCTGACTATTTTCTTATATATCTACTGGTCCCTTAAGATTTGGATTTTGTTGTGTCATGATGATCAGTTATAATCTATACACAAGATTTTAAAATGTGCCTTTTATGTTTCAGCCCCTACATCATAGAGGTAGTATTGCTTACCAATTTGTATATTTTTTCTTTTCCTTTCTTTTTTTTTTTTTTTTTTGAATAGCTGCCTTTGTTTTTTCCCTCATTTTATTGTTTTTATGATAACAAATTTATTTATCTTTTAAAAGATTTTTTCTCTGTTAATTTTATATTCTAAGTTCTGTTAAATTTTTTATATATTTATTTTTGCTCTTCATATAAATAGCTAAATAGATAAACTTTTACCTATACCCTGAACCTGGGGTGTCAAAATGTACCCTTTCCTATCCTGGCTATAGTGGATGTTAGTTTTCATTCCTGATTTTACATTGAATGGGCTTCATTTTATATATATATATATATATATATATATATATATATATATATATATATATATATAATATTATTCATTATATATATATATAATATTATTCATTATATATATATAATATTATTCATTTTATATATAATATTATTCATTATATATAATGAATAAATATTCATTATATATATATTTACATATATATATATATATATATATATATATATACATACACATACATACATATGAATGTGTCTTGAAATTTTGATATGTATAATATTGAATTTAATTTTTGTATCATTGTGATCAAAGTGTTTATGTAAATTGAGGAACCAACATGCCCTGATTTTTTTGTGAATACAGTATAAGTACGTAGAAGAAAAAATATTTGCCGCAGTCTGGCTGGGCACAATTCAGGAGCCACTTGTCAAAAGAAACGAACTTTATTTAAGAACACACCCAAATCACACAGCTCTTCAGGAAAACCTTCAGAGCCCAACTGCCACCACTGGCTTCCCACAAGCCTCTCAACCTCCCCCACTCCTCCTGCTCTTGATGCCGATTGGCTGGGTCGTGTGGGCGGAGCCAAAAATGTCCCCCAATGAGCAGCTCCGTGGTCTGAAAGGGTGGGGAAACAATCCAATGAGCATCACCGAAGAGAAGCCAATCAGTTGGCAACTAGAAGTTTTCTGGGGCCGCTATAAGCCAATCATCAGCTGGCAGCTGGAAGTTTGCTGGGGCCCCTTCAGCTGTGGCTCTCAACAAATATTCTCTTTCCAGTTCAATAAAATATTAGTATTAATCAAGTATTATATTAATTTTATTTAGAAAACATTGTAATTAATCTCCTTGTTCATTCAAGTACTGATAGAAACATTATTAAATACATCTATTGATTCTTTTTGTAGTTCTCTTTTATTGGGTTTATATCTCCAATAATCATCTTGCCAATTATAGCATTTGGAATCATTAAGTACTTTTCATTATCAAGGGCAACACTATTTTTTCTTTGTGCTGTTATATTTATTGATATGCCACCGTGGCATGCATTTCTTTCTAACAAAGCCTGTTTCCCAGAATGCCCTTTGCTCTGTCACAGAGATAGGGTTTCTTTCAACTCTAGATATGACACCTACCTACAACATGAAGACTTTTGTTGTTATTGGCCACATTATTAAGTTATTATTTTGGAAAATTGGGAATTTGGATATGTATTAATTTTGTTGCCTTCAACCCTGGGAAGCATATTTTCTCTAGTTCTTTCTTCTCATACATGGAACACTCATTCCTGCTGGGTACGCATAGTTTTTTAATACTCAACGTATTTTTTTTTAATTCTGGGTTTATTTACATTTTGATTAGTAGGGAATTATCCTTTTGCATCTTTTAAAATTTCTTACACATATTTTTGGAAGATAAAATAATAAAACTTCAAAGAATATATTTTAAAATACAAAATAAATTGTTGACAAAATAATTTTTATGCATGAAAAAACAATAGCAAACTAAAGAGAGTTATTTGTATCTTGTTATGTAACAAAGTATAGTCAGTCATAGTCTATTGAAATTTTAACAGTAATTCAAATTCTCTCAATGTATCTAAGTACCAACAATAAAAAAGTACAATGAAATCTTCTTTATTGCTGTACTAACTCTGTAATATAAGGAAAAAAGTAAATTCTTCATAAATATTTTATGTAAGAACAAAAGGAAAAACAAATAAAATGAAATTATCTAAATCATATCAACAAAAAGATGTTTTCACAATGTAATGTATTTTCTTATAAATAATATTTTTCAACTTTGAAAGTTGGTTTAGAAAATAAATCTCTGATGATGGTTTGTTTCATTACAACTTTACATTCTAAAAAGGGCAGACAATTTCAAAAGGAAATAACACTTAATGCTTAGAATTACCCTTATTTTATTATTCATTGAATCCATATTTTATATTGTTAGTGCAGCTATTTTACCATATGGATATATTAAATATTTTTATTCTATTGGAAATATATTAAAATTTAATACATGAAAAATGATATCCAAAATACTTTTAAGATAATTTAAGACTATGTAAATGTAAACATCACTTACCAAAACATAGAATTTGAAATACAATTCCTATATTATTTTATTTCCATTTATTTAGTTTACGAATTTCACAGCATTGTATTTTAATTTGTTCATTTTTCAAAATTAAAGTGTACCATGTTATCATAGAAAAAAAGTATAAAGTATAATTAAAGCTATCCTTCTCATCATTCTAATTATCCAGATCAAAAATTTAGCAATTTGAAATGCTGCATTCTTTTTATTTGTTTGTTTTTTATTAATACCTTTATTTTATTTATTTATTTTTATGTGGTGCTGAAGATCAAACCCAGGGCCTCGAATGTACTAGGTGAGCACTTTACCACTGAGCCACAACCCCAGTCCCTGAAATGCTGCATTCTTGTCTTTGATTGTGCAAATATATAAAAACACACATGTGCGCAATAAAATCTGCAGTTTACATTTAGTATTAACTTGATTCTTTAAATATGAAGTGCAAGTGTAGATCTACTTATTTTAAGGCATAATGGATAAATGATCATATGATGTATATTCATATATATTTCATATATTCATATACATATATGATTGTGTGATAGCTATTTCTGGAATTAATCCAGTTTTTTGAGTGCTCTTCTGTTGGTTGCTTACATTGTATCTGCAACTTTTCCCCATAGTCTGCTCCATTTTTAGCATAGCTTTTAAAAAGGGTGTACAACCTCCGTATTTTGTGTATATGTGTAAATTAAAGCATTTATATCCACACTTCTAGATAAACATATTATAGACATATATTTATATATCATATGTGTTTAATATTTGTATAAATATTATACTTAAATAATATTTATGTGTTATGTATTTATGTAGCATTTACATAATACATAAAACTTTAGTATTATGTATATATAATGCAATATACATTTAAAAGTAAATATTGTATATTTATATATGTATAATATTTATGTGCATATGTTTGTAATTGCTTGTTTAAAAATAATATGGTTGGGGAGCTGAAGTTGTGGCTCAGCAAAAGAGTGCTCACCTAGCACACGCAAGGCACCTAGTTTCCATCATCATCACCACATAAAAATAAGTAAATAAAATAAAGTTGTTGTGTCCAACTATAACTAATAAAATAAAATGTTATGTACAATTCTATAAATCATACTCTTAGTTGAATTATTACCTGTCTAAATTGTGTGGTATATATTTGACTATTATATATTTGCAATTTTTGATAATTGTATACTGATTCATTTTATTCACATAAATTATTTTTAGTATTTTCTTTTGATGGGTTTCTATATATAGGGTGACATATTTGTTGAATTCTTCACAAAAATGTTGTAATATTGTTAACATGCACATATTTCACAATAATTTATTAAATAAATTATTGTGAAATATGTGCATATTTCTAAAAATGTGGGAGAGTACATGCATTATTGCTATAATTTGGGGGTTCCTGACACCATAAAGACTATTTTTCCTTAAGTAGTTTTAATTTCTTTTATAACTTGATTTTTTAAAATATTAAAGTAAATATTAGATGTGCTTAGAGGCACCACACTTGAAAAATTTTTGCGTTGATAAAGTCAGCAAATGCAACTGCTTAAATTGATTTTATACACACACACACAATGATACGCATAGATGCACATGTTCGTGCACACACACTCAAGTGGCTGTAATTCATTGCAAGTGTCTCCCCTATGTTGTCTTCTCCAGATGATCTGTTTTAGAGAAATTGAATAAGTTTATTTTAATTTATTTAGTATTTGACTCAGTGGGCAATTTATTTGAAACAGGAAAAATGTAATTGTTATTTACCGCCCTCGGCAGTGCAGGCAGCTAAACTAGAGATCCCTTGAATGAATTTCCTAAGGTATCAAATAAAACACAGACACACAATTTACCTTTAGTTCAAGCCCCACCCACGATGGTTCCTCTGCCCTTGGCCTCAAGCTCCCCAAATGGGAGAGTGAAGAATGTCATGAGAGGCTAGTGAGAGAGAGGTAGCACATTTTGGAGTGGCCTTTTATTGGGAGGACTCTGGTTCTTAGAAATTTCCATCCAAATTATTCTTTATTTGTATATTCTTGTAACCCTGCATCAAGAGGGGCAGGGTTACAAGGACAGGTAAGGTAACTAGATCCCTGGGGATGTAGGAAGGCACACCCACACATGAAGACACATTTGGCTGCATTTTTACCACTCTCAATATCGGGCTATGATCTACAGCCACTTGAAAGTGGCCAGATCACTGGGAGTGCCTCAAACCGACAGTGCCTCAAACCAATCAGGAGAGGCAAACGCTGGTCACATGACATGGTGGCCTCCCACAGTTATTTTTACTTTAAATCAATATTTATTAATTTTTTATGATAGATTTTTTAATACTTATTTTTTAGTTGTAGTTGGACACATATATTTATTTTATTTATTTTTAGGTGGTGCTGAGGATCAAACCCAGGGCCTCATGTGGTAGGTGAGCTCTCTCTACCACTGAGCCACAACCCTAGCCCTTCATTGAACTTTTAACAAACGGACACATGCAATGCTGCAAAGAAGTCTTTATAGATCATCTTGAATCCTTAGTATAATTTTACAAATCAGTTACTATTTCTCTTTTTGCGCTCAAAAAGTTTAGGGCCTATGATATTAAATAACTCAAAAAGAATATTTTTCTCAACAATGTATCTTAAGCACAAAATAGATGCCAAATTCTAAATTACATATGCTAATGTATAAAGTCAACTTCCAAATCAGTAATTCTTCAGCAAGATTCTTTCTATATAATTTAGCACCTCTCAACCAGATTCTTTATGCATGAAAGGAATTTGAACAAATAAAAGAATAAATCTTTTGTCCATAAGAAGTAACATTGTGTAATATATATATATATATATATATATATATATATATATATATATATATATATAATACAAATTTGGAGAATAGTTTTAAATTATTTAAGTAAAATTTTTATTTAAAGCAATAAACCTCATCATTTTATTATATTTATTTACCTTACTGTAAATGTTAACATTGTAACTTACTTGAAGTATGCTTTTTAGAAAGAGCACCAATCATTTAAATAAAAAAACAAATATTCTACACCTCATACTTGAAAAAAAAGTTTTTAAATATGTGAAGTATGCCTTACTCTATATTTTACTATCAAGAATTGTGAGGCACATACCTTATCAAAAAATCATACAAGACTTTTGCTTTTAAAATCCTCTATTAAATATGTGTGTAATTTTCACATAATATACATTGGATACAGATTGTTTTCATATGCAGCCAGAATTATCTAATTAATATTCTAGTAACTATATTTTATTTTACAAATATTTTATTATCATAAATCATCCTAATACACTTATTTTTTTCTACAGACTTTCCTTATTTCTTATGAAAATTTTCATGTTGAAAATTACAGATCTATGGGGAAATTTCATGTAAAATGTTTGGCATTTATTATCAATAGCTAGTCAGGCTGGTGACCTGAGCTGGCTTCACAAGAGCTGGCTACATCAATAACTGTGAAAACTTCAAAGGAAGCATGCAACACACAGAAATACCTTTTACTTGTAGGAATCAGGGACAGCTCTTGACCTTAAGGGTCCATTGGAAACAGACAGAGAACACACCTGAAACCATCCTATTTATTAAGGGGAAGACATTCAAGAAGGTTCAACCCAAATAAGGCAAGGGATTGGGTTTCCGGGGGTTGCTTTGTGACATCTTGCAGTCAGAAGATTCACTCATATCTTGGAAGGTCACATCTATCTCAGATGCTGTGTGGGTTCAAAGGCAGAGTTTACAAAATGGACACATATGTTGCACAGCCCAGTCAGGACAGCAATGTCACTCCAGTCCCCTCATGTGCTCAAATGCTCATAGCTTACACACACAGCCCATGGTTGGTTTGCAACAACATATTACAAATTTTATTCAGAGTTGAACTTGACTATCAATATTGTTGAACAGTATTATTAATATCATGTCTTAGCAACCTCACTTAACACAGTTGAGAAGGTTCTTGGTAGCATCTACCAAAGTTACTTATCCAAATGCCCTGTGTACCACCCAATTCATATCCTATGTTCATATCCAACAGAAATGCCCCAACACATGCATGAGTATACATGTATATATATCTTATACATGCACATTTAATGTTAATTTTCAAAATAGGAAAACATTCTAAAAATCATTCGTAAAAAAGAGTGAATAAATATATCTAGGAATATATAAAGCAATAAGTTTGTGCAAGACAATGTATAGGCGAAACATATATAATATTCTGCCATTTTTATGTATCTTCACAAAAAAAATGTATGTCTGTTTCTTATTTAAGGATTTTTGCTTGGCTTGGTCTTGATCTGCATCCTAATCCCAAGCTGAAAGTTATATTTGTCAACTGCTCTTGCATTCATAGGTTAGGACCAGTTTTTTGTTTGTTTGTTTGTTTTGTTTTTTGTTTTCTAAAACAGGGCATGTTCATCTGGAATTCTGAAGTACTATGTCAAACCAAATTACACAATCACATGAAAAGACTCTGAGCTTCATATATGCTAACATTCTACTTAAGTCATGTTGACAAGCTTATGTTGAAAACACCAATTGGGCCAAGATAAGGATGAAAATAGTGAGGAAAGTGGTGCAGCTTTGGAGTACAACCTGGTATTTATTGAGAATTTTGATTTTTCAAAAATTTTTCTTACCTTTAACTGATATATAAAAGCATAAATATGTAAATTAATTAGTACCACTGTAATGTTTTTATACATGCATACATTGCACAATGTTTCCTAGAATATGTATCATCTATGCTGAAAACTTTCTAAATCTTTTCTTCTAACTTTGAAATGCACAAAACATTATTGTCATGTATAGTTACATTGCTATACAATACCACACAAGAAATTCTTAATTTTTAAAATTTACATTGGTTCTTTTTAGTTATACATGACAGTTAAATCCATTTTGGTATAATTATGCAAGCATGGAATATGCTTTATTCTAATTAGAACCCCAGCACCTTTCTTTCTCTTTCCCTCTCCCCATATCCTGTTCTCTTCCCTCAGTTGATCTTTCTGTCATTTACCCATAGTTATTTTTATTTTTTTAAATTGATTTCTTGTGAATGTGCACTATGGTGAGATTCACTGTGGTGTTTTACATATGTACATAGGGAAGTTATGTCAGATTCATTACACTGTCTTTCCTTTTCCTAACCCCTATGCCTTCCCTTTATTCCCATTTGTCTAATCCACTGAATTTCTATTCTCCCCCATTATGGGTTATCTTCCACATATCAGCAAGAACATTAAACTTTGTTGTTTTTTTTTTTAATTGACTGAGTTCACTTCACATGATAGTTTCCAGATCCATCCATTTATGGCAAGTGTCATAAAGTTTTTCTTCTTTGTGGCTGAGTAATACTCCACTGTGTATATATAAAACATTCTCTTAATCCATTCATCTATTAATTGGCACATAGGTTTGTTACATAGCTTAGCTCTTGTGAACTGAGCTGCTGCTATAAACATTGATCTGCTTGCATCAGTGTAGTATGCTAATTTTAAAATCTTTGTATATATACTGAGGAGTGAGATAATTGGGTCAAATGGTGGTTCCATTCCTAGTTTTGTAAGAAATTTCCATACTGCTTAGAATTCTATATAACATAGTATCCACTGATCAACCTTTCTCCAATTACCCACTCTGTGCACATACATACACTCTCCAGGCCTCTGCAACCAGCATTCCACTCTTAATTTTCATAAAATCAATGTTTTTAGGTTCCATATATGAGTAAGATCATGCAGTACTTGTCTTTCCATGCCTGGTTTACTTGATTTATCATAATTTGTTTTATTAAACTTCTTTTCAAATAATGTATAAAGGTAAAATTTATTTAGTTATTGAGTTCTTTGCTTTCCCCTTACATTTCGTTCCCAAGGATACTAGAGTGCCTCACTGAACTTCACATTCACCACTGTCTGCTGATCTCATGTATTATAATGAAGGTCACTTTAAGAGCACTTGACAGAGGGATAGATTATGTCATAATGTAATATAGTATGTGTTCAATGATAATAATGCAGGATAGGTTCAACATTCAAATGCACAGTTAATGTAAGTATCAGAAGAATTTGTCACAAAATCAGAGTGATGTATTACTTATGAGAGTTATGAATGCCTTATAAGTAGTAGTAAATTTCTTTTTCTTTCTTTTTTTTTAAAGAGAGAGAGAGAGAGAATTTTTAACTTTTTTTTTTTTTTTTTTAGTTTTCGGCGGACACAACATCTTTGTATTGTAAGGGTAAAAGAAATTGAAGTTAAAGCGTAAAAGTTAAAGGGTAAAAGACAGGGTGTTGTAAAGTTTCTAAGCTGCAAGGTCTGAGTTAAAATGTAAAGGATTAGGTATTGTTAGGTTTCTATGCTACCTGCAAAACCTGAAATTTCTGTAGCTGTTAAGACAATGCTTAGAACCGCCCAGTAAATATTTCCCCTGACTGTTTGGTTGTTTAATAACTGAAGGGCTCTGTGTGGTTGCATGTAGGCCTTGCAGGGCCTGAACCAATCAGTTTGAATGTGTACCCCATTTAGAAATGACCTATCACTCCAGCCTGACCTGTTCCCGCCAATGTAATATAGTATGTGTTTAGGAGTTGTTGTTCAATTTTCCCGCGCCTCATGATGATTTGTTCTGATGTATACAAAGCCCTCCGCCCTCCCCAAAAAGTGTACTTAAGCAGTGCTCAGCCCCTGCTCGGGGCTCTGGGCTGCTTTCCCTTCTTGAGTGGGCACGGAGCCCCAGCATGTTGGTTCAATAAATCCCCTTCTGCCAATTGCATGAGTGGTCACTTGGTGGTCTCTTTCTCTGACGCTTCGCCTGACCCTTACAGTATGTGGTGCTGAGGATCCAACCCAGGCCACACGCATGCCAGGCAAGCACTCTACCGCTTGAGCCACATACCCAGCCCCAGTAGTTGTAAATTTCTGACACTAAATTTCTTAATCTGAAAGGTAGTTATACAGATACATGTATTATATCTTAAACATTTATATCCATGCACACATATGCACTCACACACCAGTGCTCACAAATTAAATTAAGTAAATTTGATTTACTGTGATGGCTATAGTTGCATGGGTTGGTCAAAACATTGACAGACTTTTCTCAATATAATTCTTGCCCTTGAGAATGATTCCAGATTCTGGCTGACATGTGAGCTTTTGTTTTTCACTACATACTTTGTAAGTGTGTTCTCCTTAAACCAAAACTTACCTATATGTATGTTAGGTAATGATCTCATCACTTAAATCAAAACATAAATTAAACCAGACTTAATAGTACTCATATAATCCAAGCTACTCAGGAGACTGAGGCAGGAGGGTTACTTGAGCCTAGGAATCTGAAACCAACCTGGAAACATAGTGATAACACATCTCAAAAAATAAAATAATTAGTTAATTAAAGAGTGACCCTATTACTTAATATTTAACACAAGAAAAAACCTAAAAGTTAATCTGAAAAAGCATACTATTTGATCTGGACTTTTACTTCAGCTGGAATGATTTAGGTTTTATTGAAGATATTAGTAATGGCAGGATTAAAATTGTATTACCATATATATTGAACATAAAATATAGCTATGAAAATCCTACAGATTTCTATTTGTGTACAAAAGACAACTTCACACACTTTTTAACATGTATATGTTCAATATATACATTTAAATATATGTATGTTATAAATATGTATTTAAATATTATATACTCAAATATAGTGCATCCATATATCCTTTTTTGTAAGTAACAAAACTATTTATAAAATGTATCTACTCCCTCTTTTTATTTAAATATTCACCTTTGGGTCATTAGATATGTGATTAGTATGCCTGTCCTGTAATACTGAAGTGCCTGGAATGCTTGATGTCATGAATTCAGTGTAGCAATGGCAGTTTAGGGGACAGAGAGAATTTCAGAAGCCTAAGTAAAAGTTTAAGTCCCTCTAGCATGAAATTAAAGACAAATTCAAATTAGCTTAGAAGGCTATAATTTGATTCTTTCAAGTGGTAATTTCCTACTTAGATTACCTAGAAAAGATTAATAATTCAAGAATGTAATTTATATGTATATAGCACATATGGTATGCTAATTCTTTGAAGACAGAAAGGATAATATGGTCTGAGTTAAGAAGGGCATGTACTATACTTTTTCCCAGTGGATTCCCAAAAACAGAGGAAGATCATACACCTGGAGGCATATTTAACAAGATGTATACAAAAGCAAGATGCACATCATTTAAGGGATGTGAATACCTTCAAAGAAGGTATTCAAAAAGAACCTTGGGTACCAAAACACAGTTTGATGGAAGGAGTAAGTTACGGTGTTTGTTATTATTTAGATATGGTGTCCACCAAAAGCTCACATGTGAGACAATGCAAAAAGGTTCAGAGAAGAAATGATTGGCTTATGAGAGCTTTAACCCAATGAGTGAATTAATCCTATGATAAGAATTAACTGAGTGGTAACTAAAGTGGTAAATTGTGGCTGAAGAAGTTGGGAATTGGGGCATAGCTTTGGGTTATATATGTGTATCTGGCAAGTGGAGTCTCTGTCTTTGCTTTCTGATCACCATGTAAGCTGTTTCTCTCTGCCACACTCTTCTGCCCTAATGTTCAGTCTTAGCTTGAGCCCTGAGGAATGAAGCAGGCTTTTTATGAACTAAGACTTCTGAAACCATGAGTTCTCAAATAAACCTTTCTTTCTCTATAGCTGTGCTCATTGCATCCTTTAGTTGCAGCAAGAAAAATGTTGACTAGAACAGAAATTAGTACCAAGAAGTGGAATTGTTGCTGTGATTAATCTGACCATGTGGTTGAGAAGCTCTTTGAAACTTTTGGAATTTGTGGGAGAAATTTTGAAATGTTTGGCAGTGCAAGCTGGAAAAGCTTTAGGTTTTCGTAAATAGAATTTAATGGCCAAGTCTGGTGGGAGCCCAGAAGACCAGAATGTCAATAGAATCATGGACAGTAAAAACTGGGGTCAAATGGGTTCAGAGAAGGAGGACACTATTGGGATTTGAGATAGAGGCCATTAGTGTTATGTTATGACTAAGAAGTTGTCTGCATTTTTCCAGTGTCCTGAGACTTTCTGTAAAGCTGATTTTAAAAGCAGTGAACTTCTTAATCTGGCAGAAGAAATGTCTAGACAGCATAATATTCAGAAGGTGTCATGGATATTGCTGGAGCCTTTAGCCAAATTTATTGTGATAATCAGGAACAGAAAGCAGAGCAGAAAGATTTGAAAAACTTGGACTTGAAAGTTGGGAGTAAAACTGAGGCTGAGGAAGTTGCAGTTGTTAAACACATTACCTTCACTAAAGAAATGCTAAAGACATTAAGCATTTAGAGACAATAAGAAAGATGGCTTGAGAGCATCTCAGGGCCTGGCAAGACCACACCTATCTCACACTCAAGGAAGTCAAGTTAAAAATTCACCTGAGGGGGGAAAAAAAGTAAGGTACACTTTTTGCACAAAGGGGCCTAGGAAGTTTTTTTCCACATGCTCATCACCTAGATACTCAGAGGCTGCTGCAGCAGAGGTCCCTGGAGGGTTGTCTACTACTAGAGTTGATGGCAGACCTTGACATCAATGATGTGATTCTGGTTCTTCAGGAATGCAGGATGCTGGAGTTAAGAGTTCTTGGAGGCTTCCACCAAGATTTCAAAAGAAGCCCTGGGAGGCCAAAGTGCAGCAGGGTCAGAGTCTCTACAGGCACCCCCTGAGAAGTCAAAGTGTGAAGATTTGAGGAGGTAGCTGAAGTTGTAGTGGAGACTTCTGATTAAGAAATACCAGTAACATGGGACATGGTTTTAGGAAAGCTGCAAGAATTGAGCCGAGACAAGCCAACAAAAAGTCCTCTTGGGCTATAACCAACATGGCCACAGGGGCAGAGCTACATGAGCCATTTGGAGAGAATACCATGATTCCATATGTCTCCAATACTGGGAATGGAGCAACAGGACTTGTTTGCCCAGCTGGATTTCAGTCTTGCTTTGGTCCCATTCCTTATTTCTATGCTCCTTTTTTTTTTTTTGTAAATGGAAATGTTTACCCTGTACATTCATGTGTTGGATATTTGTAAATTGCTTTTAATTTTATAGGAGCTCACAATGCAAGATAGTCTTGAGACTCAGAGAAGACTTTGTACTTGAATTTTGAGCAATGTTGGAACTGCTAAGATATGGGGATTCTTTGAAATGGACTAAATGTATTTTGTAGTTTCACATGAGTGTGAGATTTTGGGGGCCCGGGGCAGGATTTTGTTTTGGATATGAAGTGTCTCCCAAAAGCTCAGTGTAAGACATTGCAAGAAGATTCAGAGGAGAAATGATTTGGGGGGCTGGGGATGTGGCTCAACTGGTAGCGCGCTCGCCTGGCATGCGTGCGGCCCGGGTTCGATCCTCAGCACCACATACAAACAAAGATGTTGTGTCCGCCGATAACTAAAAAATAAATATTAAAAAAAAAAATTTAAAAAAAAAGAAATGATTTGGCTGTGAGAATCTTAATCAGTGAATTAATCCCAGGTGGGATTAACTGTTAACTGGAGGCAGGCGGAGTGTGTCTGGTATAAGTGGCTCATTGAGGATGTGGCTATGGACTATATATTTTGTATCTGAAAAGTGGAGTCTCTCTCTCTGCTTCCTGATTGTGAAGTGAGCAGCTCCCCTCTGCTGCTTCCCTCCATCATGATGTCCTGCCTCATCTCTAGCCCAGAGGCTTGAAAAACTGAGGCAGGAGGACTGCAAGCTCAAAGCCAGTCTCAGCAAAAGAGAGGTGCTAAGCAACTCAGTGAGACCTTGTCTCTAAATAAAATGCAAAATAAGACTGGGTATGTGGCTCAGTGGTCCAGTGCCCCTGAGTTCCATCCACAGTACACCCCCCTCAAAACAACATACTGCTCTGATCCCAAGATTTATAAAGATATCTATAGGTTGGGAAGTAGTGTTTCCGTTTTTGCAAACTAAATAAAATTTTGGTTGTTTATAACAATAACTATGTTACATTTTTTAAAAGTATATGTAGATATCATCTTCCCAATGATGTGATCATGGCCACCTTTGTAAAAGTAATGACATTTTCCCAATCTTACTTAACTTATACTTTTTCTGTTCCAATTTATTATTTTTTAGCTTTGATATAATTTTCATTGTTACTGGATTTATTTATTTTTTCATCTATAGAATGCTGGGAGAATGTTAGCCCCAAAATGGGCAGCGTGTAGCCTATAGAAAGTAATTGATAAATAATTTTAGAGGAATAAATAAAATAATTTATCCTTTTCCTGGGTTTAAAAAATCATATTTAGTCATATAATTGGCCAAAATTCATTTTAAGGACAATATAATAAATATCATACTAGTATCTAAAATGAATCCCATTAAACCATAAGGAAATATTTTACAGACATATGTACCAAACTTCTTATTTCTTACTGTGTTCCTTCCCCTAAATTTAAATAGCATATAAACAAAACTTCCTTAAAAATAAATCAGTTGTTATGAACTTCAATATATTAAAACTTGCATTCTTTAAAAAGAACAAACCATCATCTGTTTGATTATAATTTGCTTTATGACTAGCATGGAATTGCTGCCTTGGGATTCTTCTTTCATGAATCCAGCCTTTTCTTGATCAATAGGCTTTCCCTTAGAGGGATCATTAGAACACAAGTTGACATTCATTAGTATTTAGAAGATGAACAACATAATGCATTTTCTTTTTGTTCACCAATCTGGTATTATTTACTTCAATATGCAAATCCATACATGGCAACAAATAAATACAAGACTATAATTCTCTTTCTTTCAGATTTAACAAAGCAAAAATGACTCTACTGAGATTAACTCTATATTAATATGATTTGATAGTTTAGCTATAGCATTATGTTGTGAAGCATTAAGTGTAGTTTACTCAATTCTGAGTTTGTAGATTATAATGCAGATCTTGAGAAAGAAATCAATGTTACTTGACCTAATGACTTTTTAAGGGCAACTGTTTAATTAGGTTTTGAGCTGTGGTAATATTTTTTTTTTTAATTTTAGTAATCAGCCATCTTTATATCTCTTTATAATCTAAAGAGAAAACTTTTCAAAGAATATTATATATCCGACCTAAACTTCATCCCTGGGAGAGACAACAAATAATTCCTTTGAATTTGTTAAATGCAGTGATGTTGTAAGAAAGTTTTTCAAAGGATGAGTAGTTAGTTGTCATACAAAGTTTGCAAGTTTTATTACTTATATACATTGACCAAAAAGAAGCTCAAATATTGAGCAATGTTAAAAGATTTAACAATGATACCTATTTAATACAATTAAGTATTTAAAGTATATCCATTTAAGTTTTTTAAAAGATTTTCACATTATTTCTATTAGTAAAATATTAAAATTTTTAATTGTCTAATAGTGTATATATATACAGTTTGAACACAATTATATTTATGAATATACCTATTACTATAATTAGGATAGTAATTGCTATACAGAACAATTGCAACATTCATAAAGATTCTGTTATGCTCTTCCCTGGTATTAAAACTCTACTTTCTCTCGTAGTCTTGGTGATAACTAGTCTGTTCCCATTTTCTGCATTTTTCTCTTTCCAGAATGTCACAGATATGGGATCAGATAGTATGCAATGTTTGGGAATTGGGTTCTGCCACTTAGCATAATTCATTTGAGATCCAGCCATACTGTTGCATAAAACATTAGTTCATTTCTCTTTATTGCTGAGTGTGAATGCTTCACAGTTTATTTATTCATCTGCCTACTGAAAGGCCATTTGGATTGTTTTTGTTTTGGGGCCATTATGATGAATACTGCAATACACATTTGTGTGCAGAATTTTCTGTGATTATCAGTTTTCTTTTGTATGGAACATGATTATTGTGCTATAATGTAAGTACATATTTAGTTTTGTAGGAAACTGCTTAATGGTTTTCTACTGTGAATATAATAATGTGCAGCCCTTACAGCAAATCCTGATGCCCCCTGTCCTAGCTAGTCTTTGCTTTTTATCATTATTTTTTTTATTTTATCTATTCTAATAGGTTTTTAGTTGTCAATCATTATGTTTTTGATTTTTATTTCCCCAATGAATAATGTTGGTAAGCATCTGTTCATATGCATATTTGTAATTGTATAGCTTCTTTGGTGAAATGCATATGCACTCACTTGCAATTTTTCTGTAGTTTTGTTTATTTTTTACTATTGAGTTTTGATGTTCTTTATACATTCTGAAAACATGTCTGTTGTCTGCTGTGAGATTTACAAGTCTTTTCTCTCAGTCTCAGGGGTTGTCTTTATAATCTCTTAATTGAGTTCTTCTCAGAATAAAAATATATTTAATTTTGGTGAACTACAGTGTACCATTATTTTTCTTTTATATAATATGATTTTGATATAATTTATAAGATCACTTTGCTTAATCCAAGATTAAAGATATTTTATCTCTGATAAAGTAAATTGTTTTCTCCCAAGCATTTTATAATTTTAATTTTTATGTTTACTTCTTTAACATATTGGGAATTAATTTTTTATGTGCTATGGGACATAAATCAAGATTTTTCTCTCCTCCTACTCCTTTTCATATTTTTTGTCTTCTTTCATAATGCTGTTATGGTTTGGATATTAGGTGGCCCTAAAAGCTCTTGTGAATGCAGGGATATTCAGAGGTAAAATGATTGAATTAAGGAGCCTATCTTAGTTTGGAATAACTTCCTAGTTGGTAATTGTAGGTAGGTAAGGCATGGCTGAAGTAGGTGGGTCACTGCAGGTATACACTGAAGGGTGCATCTTTGTGTAACCCCTTCCTCCCTTCCTCTCTCTGCTTCCTGAACCTGCCATGAGCTGATCAGCTTCCTTTCACTAGGCTCTTCCCTCATGGTGGGGTACTTCACCCTGGGTACAGAGAAGAACAGTTTGTCATCTATGGACTGAGACTTCTGAAATCATGAGCCCCAAATAAACTTTTCTTCCCATAACTATTTCTTTTCAGGTATTTTGGTAACAGCAATAAAGAACTGACTAAAACAAATATAGAGGTCCCATTTTCTAGACAATTTGATGAATATTGGCCTTTTTCTTTTAGATACCATCTCATTTCTGTCAAGAATCAAGGTAATCCTATTTGTGTATATCTAATTGTAGATTTTTTTTATTCTATTTTGTTGGTTCTGATGTTTATTCTTTAGACAATATCACAATTGCTTTACTAATAAATCAGTTACATTTGAGAGTCATTTGCTAATGTACTAAAAGTTGAATTATTAAAGCAACAGAAATTTTGTTGGCTCTTAATTCTGGAGTCTAAAAATAGGAATTCAAAGGTTTAGTAGAGTACATTTTTATGAGTGCTCTGAGAAAAGTATCTACACCAGGCCTAAAGATGGCTGACTTTCCTGGTATATCTTCATGACATCTTTGCTTTGTATTTCTGTTTGTGTCCAAATGTCTTCTGTTTATAAAGACACAAATAAAATTGGTTTGGGGCCCAGACTAATGACCTCATTTTATGTTGATAACCTCTGTAAAGACACTACTTCTAAATAATATGTTCTAAAGCATTAGAGATTGGAATACCAATATTTTCTAGTGGGAGAGGAATAAAATTCAACCCATAAACACTGTGAATATAACATGTCTGTTTTTTGCAAAGTTATTTTGGATTATCTTAATCCATTTATGTACCCATATAAATTTCAGGATCAACTTGTGAATTTTTATGACAAATGATACTGTGTGGTACCAATTAGGTTTACAGTAAGTAAGACTTCAAATCAATTTAAAATATTTTTCCTTGTAACTGTGTTATTTTCCAAATTTATTAACATGATATGTCTTTTATATTTATTTCCAATTTGAAGATATTTCGTCAGTAATTTGAAATTTTCTGCTTATGTCTTGAATACATTTTATTTTATTTAAAACTAGTTTTGTTTGGAGGTGAATTAATGTAAATGATTACACTTTTTTTTTTTTATTTTCAATGTTAATTGCCAGTTAACAAAAGGATGATTGACTTTTATATATGATCTTATGTCTTACAATCTTTTTCAAATAATTTATTAGTTCTAAAATTTTTTAATAGATGCCTTGGAATTTCCCCACTCTCAAAGTGACACAACCACAAGCTTCCAAATTTATAATTTTTGTAAGAGTTTCTGGGACTCTCTCAATTATAAAAAGTATAATCACAAAATTAATTTGCATATTAAAAAAAACTATGTTTTCAACATGACAAGAGTTCCCATTTTCAAAAGCAATAGTATTTTTAATATTTATATGTGCATATTTTAACATTATTTTAATATAAATTTATATATAAATATTTGGTAATTTTAAAAAATATTGCTTGACAATTTATGACATATCTAATACTATGCTTTCTCATTACATGTTTTAATAAGTTTATTGTCATAACAAATATTTTAACAATTTTTTATCCCATATGTTTAAATCATAAAGGAGAGGAAACACAAATTACTAACCTCAGGTAAGAAATCTGGAACATTATTACTGATTCCTCAGATATTGAAAGCAAAGTAGGGAAACAATAAAACATTTTGCTCATAAATTCACCAGCTTAGGTGCAGCAAAAACTTCACTGAAAGATGTCAAAAGCCTTTTAAAATGAAATATATAATATAAATATTTTCATATACATTTAAAACAAAAGTAAGCCAGTTTTATTTTAATTTTTTTCAGTTCCAAGATGAAAAACTCCAGATTTAGATAGGAGTACTATGATGTCTGAGGCATTTACAAGGTTGAAATAACAATTTTTCACAATCTCTTCAAAAAATATAGGAGGAAGGGCATTAGAATAAAATAGACATTATTATTGCTGTATGTATATAGGTGACTGTATGACCAATGTGATTCTGCAACCTGTACAATCAGAAAAATGAGAAATTATACCCCATTTGATTCAAATGTATGAATTGTCAAGATCATTGTACTTTCATGTGTAACCAATGAAAAAAAAATATATATAGGAGGATAAAGAACTCCTCAACTCATTTTAATGAGTCCAGCATTAAATTCATCCTGAAATAAGACAAAATTAGCAAAGGAAAATAAAACTAACATTTACCATGTATTTGAATGTTAGCATCCCCAGCAATATATCAACACACTGAACCCTTTAATATATAATGTTGATAATAATAAAATTAAAGAGTTTCACATATGCTAATAATGCAAAACTGGCTAAACACTTAATTTTATGTTATGGAATCCATAGATATTTATCTTTAAAAATACATGATGAAATTAATAGATGTAAAAGTAATTTTTACAAAATGTAATTTAATAGCCATTCAAAAATTATCAAAAGGTAACATCAGGAGGAAATGTGGATACTGACAGAATAGTCTGTCAGGTTTCTTGCTGAAGGCAGATGTTAGACATTTCCTGAGAAATGATTAATTTGTTCATATGTGGCACACGATCAGTTATTGAGAGTTGGGGATTCTGGCTTAATTGGTTTAACAGGATTCTTTCTACAACTATACAGTGATGGACACAGAAGCCCAATCAGGCCTCATAGAGGTAGGGCTCAGAGAAGTCTCTTTAAAATTTGATCAAGGAGAGAATTTTTGTCAAAGGGCATAGCATGTTAGCAAAGTTAAACACGGTACTTTGATATTAATATTCCATGGATACCAATTAATAATTAATTCACTTCCATATGGCTTAGTCTTCCTTTGGATCTTCCTAAACTTTTGCTGATTTCTGGGCCTTGAGTGTAGATTTAAATCTACAAAACAGTTCCTGGCTTCTGAAAGAAACTAGTTATTGAGATCAGAGGCAACAGGACCAGAAACACAAATGTCCCTTCTATTTGTACAACAGAAAATTAAATTATACTACTAAAAGCATCATGTACTTTAGCATGAAAGATACTAGTAACTATTTCAGTCATCTTTATTTTTTAAACTATTATCCCTACATTTTAGTCTTTCCATTGCTTGTTCTATATTAGTCCTTTGGTATAATAGTACAGTTGTTTCTTGGTCTATGAATGTTCAATTTTCATTCTGCTCTGTCTTCTGGGTCAACATTTAACATTTTTCAGAAGCTAAATATGCATAATGTAGCAATCACATAGTTTAACATTTTCTAGCACAAAGAGCAAGTGACACACCATTTATACTAAATACATATGTTTCTTTCCTATGCTTGTCAGCATGAAATTCTCAAGAGTTGGATAAATGCTAAGAGCACTTCATTGTCAACTTGGAGAATTTTTAATATCTTTCAAACCAGAGTGCTCATTAGTAATGAAACTGAAGTTTTTTAAAGTTTAAGAAATAATTTTTATGCTATCACCTAAATACTTTACTTTTTTACTGGATAAATATCAATAGTAAATAATCAGATATTAATTTTTTTAGTCTATAGATCCAGTCACTACCTTAACGCAAGAATAAAAACAAGTACATATCAATGTACTTAAGTATTATCACATATAAATATAGAAAATTTAAATATTAAGATACTAACTAGATATCAGAGTATATAGTATGATTGATTAGAAAGGAACATTGAAAAAATTTTTTAAATATGTATAGAATACAGTGAATTTCAACTTAACCTATTTTATACTTATATACTACATATTAGCTATAACCTCTAAATGGAAGATAGATATTTATAAATAAACTCACAATATTGTTGTGTAAATTCCTAAGATAATGTCACATTAACTTTAACAGTTAGTCCCTCTGTACTTTTTTCATAGTTTTAAAACTTTTATAAATACAAGTCATGGTACAAAGAAATTCAGGGTGAGTAAATACTATCAATGCCAAAAGAATCTGACATAACTTAATCTCACCATCATGTATATCCATAAGACTGGTATCCTAATTAGAATAAAATATATTTCATGCTTGTATAACTATATCAAAATGGATTCTACTGTCATGTGTAACTAAAAAGAATTCATAAAAATTTAAATATATACTTGAATTTAAAAGTTAGTCTGCTATAAAAATGTGTAAGGTACTCAGTGGCTAGGAAGGCTGAGGCAGGAAGATTTTAAGTTCAAAACCAGCCTCGCTTAGTGAGGCCTCAAGCAACTTAGCTAGATAGACCCTGTCTCTCTCTCTAAAAAAAAAAAAAAAAAAAAAACATAAAAAGGTCTGGAGATGCGGTTCAGTGGATAAGTACCCCTGGGTTCAATTCCTGGTACAAATAAATATAATTTAAAGATAGCTGTTTCATGGGTCTCCAGGCTGTAGATCTTGTTTTGCAGCATAGATATGAAGGAAGAGTATATTTTTAGTCACCAAAACCTAATCGTCTGCTAACTTGAAATTCTGTCCATTGTGAGTCATCACTGAGAATCATTGGCTTTGTTTTCCTGGTAATATGATAAAAAATGATTGTTTCTATTACAGTCATGCTGAGATGGGTTAATATCAACTGTAAAGGATCTTTCTAAAAAGACCCAGGTATAACATACTCCTTTAAAATAGCCATACATTTGCCACCTGTGCTCTAATATCAGGAAATGTTTAATAAAGATTAGAATCACAGTAAGCCGTTGTTTCTACAAAAGGAGCATCTTTGCACACTGGTCATATCAGGAGCTTCAGTTTTCCTATGGATTATGTTTATCCCTAAAGGTGTTTTCTGCACAGGCCCCAACCAACACATGAAAACTCCTTGCTAAGACATACTGAGGATAACTCTATAAGGTTATTATCACCACGTTTCCCTTGTGCATCCCAATTCATGCAAATAAATATGAGTATTAAGTAAGATTTAAATTGTGATACTAATAATTTACCTGGAATAGAAATAACAATTTACATATATCTTACATTTGACTTAAATCCAGCTTTCAAATATTTCATCCACATTTTCTAATGCTTTGTTTTGCAGATATAATCCACTCATTTCAAAGGGAATTGCTGTGACAAAGAAGAGATTTACCCTGATGTTTTTAGAAAGAAGTGTTAACTAATAAAAAAGAGAAGCATATTCACATTTTAATATCCAATATTAGATAATATTACTTTTTTCTGAGGGCTGTGCAGCAGGGTAGGAGGGAAGAAAATATTACAGTGGACAATATCTTCCTAAATTTCTGAAAGTATTTATGTACTTATTTTATAGATGACACTACAAATATGGAGAATCAAAAATGATGGAAGCCCTCCAATTTGTACTTCAATGTTGCAAAGAAATAAATTATTCCTAAGACAATAAAATAAAAGCCTACTTATCAAATAGAAATAGAGATTCTGAAATAAAATTAGCAGAGAAACTAAAAGCAATAGGTGGGAAAGCCTATTTTCAGGGTATCACATAGAATTATTTATAGCTAAAACATGTTTTTAATGATTCTGAACAATATAAAGGTAGAGCTGAATAACTTACTGATGATGTGATTATACACTTGAAAATTAAGGAAAATCATGTAAAATGCAAACATTTATTTTTATAAAAAGCTATTTTATAAGGCGATCGTACAGGTTGGTGACATGCAATCTTAGTCTGCTTTCTGTTGCTACAACAAAATACCTGACATTAGGAAATTTGTAAAAATAGAAATTTTGTTAGCTTATAGTTTGGGAGGTGGGGAATTCCAAGAACATAATACTAGCATATGCTAAGAATCAGGTGAGAGCTTTCTACTGACTCATTACATTGTAGATGGCATTGAGTGACATGCCAGAGAGAGCTGGCTTTTATAATAAACCAAATCCAACAATACCCAACTAATCAATTAACCTAGGAATGACTTATGACCTAATTTGTTACCAAGGTACAACCTCCAAGTAATATTGATGTATGAATTTGGAGATTATGTTTGCAACATGGGAGTTTGGGGGAAGCATATAAACTATAGAACCTATATAAGTACAATATGTGTGTATGTAAATATATACAATATGTAATAAATCTATATACAATTTATAATAGTTATCCAGATCCTATTTTCAGTGACAACAAAATATATTACCAATCAAAAAATATATGCAATAAGAGATTTTTTGAAAATTGTAGACACAGACAAAAATAAACAAGTTTTAATGAGTTATAGAGAGGAACATTTGATTAATGCTAAGTCAATCTATGCCAATAGTATATCTCCAAAATGTCAATTATTAAATCATTCCATGAATTAGAGGTGATTCTAATCAAAACAAAATTGACAGAGTGGGTGATATTGATTGATTTCAATTCTCAGCACAATTTTAATATATAGGATTTTTGGAATATAAATCAATAAAAGAATATAAGAATTTTCAAGAAAATATTATATAATGGGGATATTTATTTAGGAGGTCAGAGTACTCAAGTGTCTCCCCTAAATTTAGGTCACATTAAGGAGCGTCATATAAGGATCCCAGGGGTTAGACATTTATAACATTATCTTCCCTCTTTAATGAGATCTAAACTGAATTAATACCCTAGGGTAATAACTCACAGGCTTAATATTGGTTTACTTGTTATTAAAATTAAGCATGGGCTTAAATAAATCAAGAGTTAAGTATCTTACCTCATTATGCTTCCAGAATTCTGAGAAATTTAATATATAGAAAAAGAGATGGCTGCAAAATTATTGGAAGTCACTTGAAAGTGAAGGTTTTCACACATCACATTTGGTAAATTTATTTTGGGTTTTTCTCAAGGATTTCCTTAATTTTCTTATGGATAGTACGTCAGAAGTATTCACTTACTGAAAAGAGCCCATTTTTATTTCTCATGCCAACTTGGCATCAAAGGGAATATATTCCCTGAATTAGAAGAATGAGGCAGTCCCATGAGGAAGTTACATTGTCCAAGTTTCTAGCCAAAGCAAAGAAGAAACTTGTACTTGATTTAAGTGCATTAAGATGGAGTGTCTTGAAAAAAGTGTTGTCTTGTCCTGAAATTCAACATATTGGGGACTGTAAGGAAAGAACTGAATGAAAGAAATAAAGAGGAGAGGCAGATCAACAGTAACACAGATTTATTCTGGACAAACCTGTAGAAGGGAACCCAACGGAGACTTAGAGTCTGGATTAGATACACAGGTTTGAGGGAATGGAGGAATTTTTGAGATTAGGCTGTTGCTAGGGGCTTGAAGGGAAGGGTCCTTTTGTTCATCCCCTTATTATTTGAGATGGTCACTATTGCATGTTGAACCAGGTGTTTTCAGAATTCTAGATCTAGATAACAATTTCCTTTCTTTCTACAAGGATGAAGTATTGTTTGGGAGTTAAGTCACCTTGAGTCAAAGTGACCTTGATGTGACTCTTTTTCTAAGATGAAGGATGTTTCAAAGTGGTATAACCTGTATCCAGTTCATTTATATAGATAGATAGATTGATTGATAGATAGATAGATAGTAGGTGGACACAGTACCTTTATTTTATTTAATTTATTTTTATGTGATGCTGAGCCTCAGTGAGGCAAGTGCTCTACCACTGAACTACAACCCCAGCCCCGTCCAGTTCTTTTTAACAGAGTCTACAAGGAGATTTGATCAATGTAAGTTAGAGAATGATGGATCTTTAATGACAGAAGGAATCATTCTCTAAGGGAAGATGGGGGAACACATAAAATGTTATGTGTTCTTACTACATGTATATTGTGTGTATAAATAAACTAATGAAAATTAAAATGAGAATTCAATCCCTCTAAAGACTGCAATGACCACATGACTTGCTTGCTTATATATACACAAATATACACATACTGGAAAAAAAAAAAAACTAAATAGGCAGGTCCTGCTAAATGGTTTTCCTAAAAAAAAGGGGAGATGTATTTTAATGTAAAGCATAAAATTTAAAAAATATGCTCTTGTTTCTTTCTACAATTGAAGTAAAACTTGAGCACCAAGTTTTGAAGATTTACATGAAGCTCACATTTTTTGTTTGATAAATTTCAGGTTCCTGATACTGGGAACCAACTAGATAGATGATAAGGAGGATAAGAGTATAGGGAAATAGGAAAGGTGGCTTCTTCTCAGCCACCAAATCTCATTACTTCCAAATATATATTAAGCTTAAACTTGCATATTTTAATATTACATGCTTATTCTTAAATTACAAATTGACTGTTATGTTTAATTTATATACTTTTTTAAAAATGTCTATTGCTTTACTCAGTAGTAAAGACTAAGATGAAATTTTTAAATCATTTTCTCCAGGAATCTCAAAAAAATTCAGCAAGAATTGAATGAACAAAAATGGCATGATAGAATAGGAATAGTTTTTTTGACTGTCAGCAGACATTTAAATAACATGAATGCCATCTAGTTATAATGGATTCCTTTAGAATTGATGATGCATCGAGAACAAAGAGAATCAGCCTTGAGTCACTTACTGCAAAGTGCTGTAGAATGTAATAGTCGACATGAAAATGACTCTTCTAGACTTTCAGCATAATAAACCCCTGGGTGAATACTCCCAGGGTGACTCCTAGACATACAGAACCAACTGCTTTTCCGTAAAGTTGCTACATTTATGATCACCTAGAGAGACTAAAATACCAAATGTAAAATTCATGCTGTGACTGGCCTTAATAATAAAAACAGAGAAATGGGAAAAAAAGAGACAGAAGCATATTTCTGTCTCATATTTAAATATTCAGTGTTTTTTTAAAATGAGACTTGAAATATATATTTTTTCTTAATTAATGATTATTCAATCACCTGTTATTCTTAATTTGTTTAATAAATAGTGCATGTTTACTGACGAAGATTAATTTTTTTCCAATCTTTGTGCAAGTCATAGGTTTTACAAAGATAAATACCTATTGTTTCTGATTCTGGTACTCCTCAATCAGTGCAAGAAATGACTACTTAATTTAATAAGGTAGTTTGTGACAAGCAAACTTTGAAAACATGACAGAGCACATAACATAGAATAGCTAGGTTGATGAGGTAAAACTTAACCAAAATGGGAATCAAATCTGGCCCTGAAAACAACAGTAATAGAATTTACATATAATAGCATATAAAATTTAGTATAACTGGACTTATGTCACAAACAGGAATTAGAACTTATTTTAGAATATGCAGAGATCTCCAGTACTTTTCAATGTGTCAGAGAGAATAGCATCTTTTCTGTTATTAATACGTACAATCATCAACATCCATATCGATGCCTAGTACAGTACAATCCTTAAGATATTTGAAGAGTGAATCAAATTTAATTTATGCAGGTATTATGAATGAATTTTTGTTTAGATTTGAAGGGAAATAATTTGGCTTTACTATTCCAGATGGTATTTTAGAGTACAAAACTGACAGGCAGAATAATGACTCTCATCCGATTGTCTACATTCTGAACTATGGAACTTATAAATGTTGCTATTTTATGTGACAAAATGGCTTTTCATAATTGATTAAATAAAGGATCTTGAGATGGAAGATTATTCTAGATTATGAAGGTAGGCCATTTAATCATGAGGTAGTGAGACCAGAAACTGGTTTCAGGATGATACCAGGTGAGAACTCAGGTGCCCATGGCTGCCTTAAACAGGCAATGGACCATAAGCCAGGAAGTGCAGTTTACCTCCAGAAAATGGGAAAGGAAAGAGAGTGATTCCCCTACAGCCAGAAGGAATGCAGAACTGCCAAAAAAAAAAAAAATTCTACCAGTTACACTAATTAGCACTTCTGACTTCTAGATTAGTAAGACAACTCTATTGTTTAAGGCTACAAATTCTGTGATAATTTATTACAGCAACAGTAGGAAATGAATGCCTACAATTATACTGAAAACACATGATATAATATATTAAAATCAGGGTGTATTTTTTTCACTTCCAGCTTAAGAATATTTATGGCTATCTTTCTAAACTAATAATAAAGGACACAAATATCAACAATTCTGAAGAATAATTTCATATCAAAAAAGATTTCTAACTACTAAGCATAAACTACTCAAATCCTTGGGCAGTGAATATGTCTGTCTATCATTTGATTCTATCATATATCATTTGTCTGTTATCCAAGGTCTTCTTAACACCAACATACACTTCTTCAATCAGGTTACTAAACCAATGATATTTGCTTTTTAAAATATATCCAAGGACATTGATATGTCTACTCATATGTGGGCAAATGTATATTTGCCATTTTCACTATATAACTGAGCAAAGCTATTAAAATTTTATTTTATTATATGCATAACATTTGAATTCTACACTAAAGATGGCTAGGATAAGAATGAAAGTCAAAGAAATGAAATAACGTAATTTACACTAGATGCCAATACTTTATTAATTTGGGGTGCTATAAAAGTTTTGATTTGAACAGATATAAGAGCCAAGCAATAAAGAACCTTAAAGTCCTAATTTTCTTTATTTTATTAGCATCTTTTCTCCACAGGAGGTAATATCCAGTAATACTCAACTTAAGGTTAAAAACCCCTTTCATGACCATTTTAAAAATCCTTGAAAAGATCCTCAAAATGTTCTTATACAATCTTATGACCCTCTAATTTTTTTGAGAATATAAAATATTTTAACCACAATTAGATAATAGCTTATATATTTTTCTGTTCTAAATTCTCCACTGTCAGATTTTCTCTTACTTTGATTGATGTTGAAGTGAGTGATTTTGTGAATCCAGGGACATTTCTAGGAGAAAGTTGACATGATAATTTTTAGTATAGGCTTAAAAATATATTTATCAGTGAGGTGCAGTGATGCATACCTGTTATCCTAGCAGCCGGGGAAAATGAGGCAGGAGGATTGCAAGTTCAAAGCCAGCCTCAGCAAAAGAGAGGTACTAAGCAACTCATTGGACCCTGTCTCTAAATAAAATAAAAAATAGGGTTGGGGATGTGGCTCAGTGGTTGAAAGTCCCTGAGTTCAATCCCTGGTACCAAAAATTAAATAATCTATTATATATTATATATTTATACTCCTTTTGTTAAATGTTTATATTAGTAAAAAAATAAACAGAAAAGGAATCCATCATAACAAAAGAAGTAAAATATTAAGAATAATCAGATTAACAGAAAATAAACAACAAAAGCATAAGCAATCTGAAACTAACAGGAAAGAAAAGTTCCCCTTTTACCATCAATAATAAAATCACTTAGATCAGTTATTTGTCTTAAAAAAATGGAAATTTATTTGTGTCTTTATATAATATGTATGAGACCAAAACTCTAGATAAAATTTTCTAACAGAGAGTTATCAATGATTTACTTAGAAGAAAAAATATTTTTCTCTATTTTATGTTTTACTTTACAGTATTTTCTTTTCAATTCATTATCCATGAAAGAATAATCTATTTTATGAGTGATTTTCCATTCATTTTGTAACTTTTAATATGTTGCTGTCTTATTTTTTTATCATCAGAATTGTAACCAAATTTTGTAAGTATCAGGATTTCACAAAAATTAAGATTTAGCTCTGCCTGATGTTCAAAGACAATGGACTAGCAAAAATAAAAAAAGAAAAGCTATGATATTAGAAAGGCCAGTAATGGTGGATCTTCAGAAGGTTCTCTATGTCAATGAGTGAAAAGAAATGGAAGATCAAGTGGGAAAGTATTTCTCTGAAAGAAAAAGATAATTTTCCTAAAGATTTATGAAGGTTAAAAACAGGTCATGAATTAGTGAGAATAATTGAAGAAGATTATATTACAGAATAAAACTGAAAAGCAGCTTTCCCAGTCACTTCACATACTTGAAAATAAATTGAAATGCATAGTTTAAGAATAACCTAAGTATTGGATATGCCCTTTAAAATTCTATTTATTTTGGTGATTACTGATTGTTTTAATCAGCTTTTTTTTATCACAGTGACCAAAAACCTGACAACATAGAGGAGGAAAAAAAAAAATTGGGGCTTATGGGTTCAGAGGTTAAGTCTATTTACTGTCAACAGACTTCCTAGCTTTGGGTCTGAGTTGAGACACAACTATGGAATTTTGAGACAGAATTATGAGTTGAGACAGAATTATGGAAGAGCATGGCAGAAGAAAGCATCCCAGGTCATGTCAACAAGGGCACAGAGACAGAGAGCTCGGCTCACCAGAGACAAAATATAAACCCCAAAAGCACACACCCGTTAGACACAACTTACTGGCCTACAGTCACCATCCAATTAATTCATATCAGTAGATTAATCCACTGATTAGGTTACAACTTCATAATCTAATGATTTCACCTCTCAGAGTTCTTGCATTGTCTCACACAACTTATGGAGGACACCCTCATATCTAAATCATAACAATGGTGATTGTTTTTGAAATGTCACATTCCTTCTCTGTCTAGTAGTGCTTTAGGGCTTGGGTTCACTGAAGGTGTTAAATTATAAAGTTCAATATAAAAGAACAATTTGAATCACATTTGCATTGTTGTCCATTGTATCTCGATTGCATCACTCTTCATTACACCTGACAAAGATTTCAAAAATAATTATTAGATCAACTTGTGATGGATCAGAATGGTGAAGAGTATAAGCATCTGAGGAGTCAAACTGACTCCAGGGCTTGAGTCTTATGACATAGTATAGACATAATATTAGATAGCATGATTCAATTGGAAAGAAGATTAGTCCTCAGTTGAAGGGTAGACAAAAATCATAAACGAAACAATAGTTAGAAAGAAGGTTTGATGGTATATCTGCTTCCCAGTCTATTCACTGTCAAAAGCTTTAAAAACCATACAATGTAAAAATGCTTAGCAAACATGTTTGTCATGCTCTTCAAATACAATGTAACAAGAAAATAGAACAGTTGAAATAATGAATGTGATGTCTTATGAGAAGTTATTACTTTTCAGATGTATCTGATACACTCTAATAATCCAGTTTCTAAGTTTTGAAGGTTATGAACATGGCAATGATGAGTTAAAAAGATAGGTGGATATTGATTACAAAAATTTTTGACAGGCAGTGAATTGTTCCTTCTGAAATAGCATCATCACAACATTTCTAATATTTACAGGAAAAGTACATTCTAAAATGAGTAAATTTTAATGAAAGTAAATAACATATCTCAATACTAGGTAATAACTATAATGTATCTCTATATGTTAACTTTTATCTCCCTTGACAATCAGTATTTCTCTCTTCAGCCTTGACATCATTTTGAATAGTACTGCTCTACTCTTTTGACTTTGTTCTTGTTATTCATTTATTCATCTGAATAAATGAACTAAGAGAAAACACAAAGTATATCATTCCTAAGTATAGGCTTTATATGTTATTGCTCATTTTTTTTCTGTGTCCATTCTCTTTGAGATTTTGCCATTCTCTAGGAAAAAAAAAAATTCCCAAACAGCAAATGCTTCTTCAGCCTGAACCTTAGAATAATGCCAGTATCACCTAACAGAGCTCTGCCGAGGCCAGCTGAGTTTCACCTACACAGTAAACACCGAGCCAACCTGAAATTTTTCATGTAATTTGATGAAGAATTAAATTTTGTTTTAGAGACATAGAATTGATGCTTTTGTTCACTAAAACACTTGAATTGCAAGTATATTTCCCTTCTATATATCTTAATATGACTGAATGTCATCTCAAACTAATTTAACTAGGAGTGAATTCTTTATTACTTACAAAACAGATTTTTTTTCCTTACTGACTTCCATTCTAGTAAATAGCACCAATGTCACACAGGTTGCTCAAGCTGATAAATCAAGTGAGTACCCTGAATTCTGCTTTTTTTTTTTCTTTCTCTTCAAAAAATGCAGATAAACCATGAAAAAAAAAATCTGGTAATTAACATGACTTACTGGCTTAACACAGCCTAGTGGTTTCCTTTTATTCTTTTGGGGAAATGAAGTCTTCTTCCCCTGTCTGATGTCATCAATATGTATGCTATTACTATTTGACTCAGTGAGCTCCAGCCTACTGTTTTTCAGCTTCTTGGAGTTTCTTCCTGTTTTACACTCCTTTGCACTAGCTGTTGTCTTGGCCCTTTGGTTGCTTTTAACCCAAATATTTAACAAAAACTTCCCTCAGATCATTTCAACTCTCAGACATTCTCAGAAATGCCTTTTTGCCACTTAAATGAGTTAGTCAGGTAGTCTTACATGATTCTACTTTATTTTCTACCATAGTTTTCTTATCCATTTCAGGATTATTTATTAAGTTCCTCCATTTGTTTAAAAATTATCACCAGGAAATAATGTTCAATTCTGATTGGCCAACACTAAGAAAAGTACTTCAAAAATAGTAGACATAAATTATACTTCAGATGAAACAAGAAGTTAATACAATCATATAGTAATAAAATATATAAAGCCAAAGTACTTAGAAAATAGTGACAGTGTCTGGAAAAAATGGCAAATTTTATTTTTATTAAATTTACCAAAATAATTAAAGTACAAAAAAATCTTAGAAATAATTTTATTTTTGTATCATTTTATATTATAATCATAATATCACCATTATTTTTAATATTTATTTTTTAGTTTTTGGCGAACACAACATCTTTCTTTGTATGTGGTGCTGAGGATTGAACCTGGGCTGCACTCATGCCAGGCGATTGCGCTATGGCTTGAGCCACATTCCCAGCCCGATATTATTAATCTTAAATATTTGATAAACTATAATATTGTTGATGAGTTGCTGCTTAAGAAAATACTGGAAAGCATTGGGTATTTTTAGTAAAGTAAAAGAAAATGCGACCATCCATCTTATAGCTTATTATCTCATTTTAAAAAGTTACATTTTATTTTATTTTTTGTTACTGAGGATTGAACCCAAGAGTGCTTAAGGACTGAGCCACATCCCCAGCCTTTTTAATTTTAATTTTCATTTTGAGATAAGGTTGCTTAGAACCTCGATAATTTGCTGAGACGGGTTTCAAACTCAATATTCTCCTGCCTCAGCCTCTTGAGTCACTGGGATTACAGGTGTACACCACCACACCCAGTTCAATTTTGACTTTGGAAGCAATATATATACTATGTTAAATTCAGGATAATTCAACATAATAAGTATATATATTTAATAATAAAAAATTAAATATTTTTATTTATTTATTTATTTGTTTTATTATTAGTTGTTCAAAACATTACATAGCTCTTGACATATCATATTTCATACATTTGATTCAAGTGGGTTATGAACTCCCATTTTTACCCCGTATACAGATTGCAGAATCACATCGGTTACACATCCCCGTTTTTACATACTGACATACTAGTGTCTGTTGTATTCTGCTGCCTTTCCTATCCCCTAATATCCCCCCTCACCTCCCCTCCCCTCCCATCTTCTCTCTTTACCCCATCTACTATAATTCATTTCTCCCCCTTGTTTTTTTTCCCTTTCCCCTCACTTCCTCTTATATGTAATTTTGTATAACAATGAGGGTCTCCTTCCATTTCCATGCAATTTCCCTTCTCTCTCCCTTTCCCTCCCACCTCTCCTCCCTGTTTAATGTTAATCTTCTTCTCATGCTCTTCTTCCCTGCTCTGTTCTTAGTTGCTCTCCTTATATCAAAGATGACATTTGGAATTTGTTTTTTAGGAATTGGCTAGCTTCACTTAGCATAATCTGCTCTAGTGCCATCCATTTCCCTGCAAATGCCATGATTTTGTCATTTTTTTAGTGCTGAGTAATGCTCCATTGTGTATAAATGCCACATTTTTTTTTATCCATTCATCTATTGAAGGGCATCTAGGTTGTTTCCACAGTCTAGCTATTGTGAATTGTGCTGCTATGAACATCGATGTAGCTGTATCCCTATAATACGTTCTGTTCTTTTAAGGTCTTTGGGGAATAGTCCAAGAAGGGGAATAGCTGGGTCAAATGGTGGTTCCATTCCTAGCTTTCCAAGGAATCTCCATACTGCTTTCCAAAATGGCCGCACCAATTTGTAGTCCCACCAGCAATGTACAAGAGTACCCTTTTCCCCACATCCTCACCAGCACTTGTTGTTATTTGACTTCATAATGGCTGCCAATCTCACTTCAGATAGAGCCCTAATATCCAGAGTATACAAAGAACTCAAAAAATTAAACAATAAGAAAACAAATAACCCAATCAACAAATGGGCCAAGGACCTGAACAGACACTTCTCAGAGGAGGACATACAGTCAATCAACAAGTACTTGAAAAAATTTAAATATTTATAAAAGTAAGCTTGCTTAAAGTTATTTCCTGTCAGACTATTGCCATGGTAATTATACTTTTATAATATCTGTGTTAGCTTTTTTGTCTCTGTGATCAGAACTGCTTAGAAAGGGAAAAGTTTATTTTGAGCTTAAGGTTTCTGAGGCCTCAGTCTTACCATCAGCTGACTATACTGATTTGGGGTCAAGGTGAGGCAGAACATCATGGTGGAAAGGCTTGGTAAAGAAGCTGCTCACCTCACAGCAGCCAGAAAGCAGAGAGAACACAGAGAGAGATCCTCTGGGTACACCCTGATTGACACACCTCTCCAAGCTATGCCCCTAAAAATACCATTCAGTTATTTCACTGAAACTAAGATAGATTGACGAGATTACAGCTTTTATAATCTAATTATTTCACCCCTGAATATTCCTGAATTAACAAAGAAGCTGCTGTCATATATCTCATATCCAAACCATGTCTATCAAAGCTATTTTATATTTGCTGAGAACTAAGTTGGACCAATTTAATACAGTACATAATTGTTACTTATCTAACTCAAGTAAGAATTTTCCATTATAAGTTTATACAGAAATAAGTTTCTGAAAGCATGAATCTTAGCTATGCAATACAAGGAACATTATATAGCTCAACAAATACATTTAAAGTTGATTAATTTTCAAACAAATAATTTACTTGGAAACGGCAGAGAAATAAGTATTTTAATAAATAAACTGATTAACTCTTCCTGTTTCAACTCAGGTATATTTGGTTTTCAATCAAAACCTTGTTTTATATTTACATAAATTCCATCATAATAAAAACTAGAATTATATTTTAAACTAGGAATTGAATTCACTGATCAAATAAAACATCTTTGAGTAGTCAAATTGTGGAATTATAAATAACACTAAAAAATAATTTTAAGTACAAAATTTAACACACCATATGTACATATAATGTCTATATATCCCTTCTTAGCCTCATTCAACTAATATCTATTTATCCTAATAAAGTGCAAATATACAAGTTTTTAATACCTTAATTTGTTTTCTAAGTTTGTATTTTAAGAGAAACTGTCTTACTAAGAGAGTTAACTGAGATTGTCTTTGAATTATTACAGGTGTATAACTTATTGGATTATTTGCTAATACAGGGTTAAACAGCAACAAATACACAAAAGAAAATCAATGGTGTTTTCAGTTAATTAAGAATATTTATAACAGGTGTGAGTATTCAAAATAGTTTCCTGTCCTTCCCTGACTATAAAAACACTTCTTTTAATAGTTGACCATGCTATGGCTTCAAAACCAGAAAGAGGAAAGGAAGAAAGAAGATATGATATTTATATTATCTTGTTTTCAATTTATTCAGAGAACACTAATCTCCTAGATTTTTAATATCCTTGGCTCCTAAGAATATATTTTTTATTTAATTATAAAATATTTATGTACATCCTAAATTATATGCTTATGTTCTAGCTAATAAAAATTGAATGAGTCATATATGTCCTGAACCATATAATTTATAGGTTTTCAAGATGACATTTAAGATTTTTTGAAAAATAAATGAAATTTTATGTCACTGACTTTTTTTCTAATCTGTGATTTGAACTTGCATAGTATTTTACTCATATTTTTGAATTTGGAAAACATAAAACTATTTACTATCCACCCAAACCAAACTAGATATCTATCTACCATCCAAAATTATTATGACTTTAATTTACAAATTACTCATGCATCCTAGAAGGTGATAATTTGATGATATGTATTTGGCTATCAAGTTAACCTAAAGCACAGCCATTTTAACTCATTTCTGAAATCAATATTTTCTGTAGTATGTATGTAACAGTGTGAATTATGGTCCCCAAAACACATTCATACCCCCATAATTTCTAGATCTGTGAATGTATTTACCTTATATGGCAAAAGGGGCTTTACAAATAGGATTAAGAATCTTGATACATATAAGGTAAATTATCTTGGCTTACATAAACTTTTTACAAAAAGAAGGCAATCGGGTGAAGTGTAAAGGATGTTATGTTTTAATTAAAAGTGAGAGAGGAAATGTGACAACAGGAGAAAGAGATGATGGATAAGTGACAACTGAAATAGAAACCAGAATGCAATGAGATCAGGAGGCAAGGGATTTAGACATCTTTTAGAAAAGAGGCAATGCAGCTGATCTCAAGCTGCCAGAAAGAACACATGGGTGCTGACAAGTCAATTCTAGCCCAGTGAAACCCACGTTGGACATCTGATGTCTGACTCTTGCGATAATAAATCTGTATTGTTTTAGGTATCAAGCACATGGGGACTGTATGGGAGCAATAGAAACTTAATTCAAAGCATGAAATATTTTATTTGCTAGAATATTTCTTATGGTTTTAATTCAATTGTAACCTGCTGTTGCTTTTACGAATCACCTATAAATATTGTTATCCAGAAATTTGACTAATTGTTCATTTTCGAGTGGACAACTTCCATATTATTGTTCACACTTTCTTGATAAGTCTGTTAAAGAAAAATGCTAGTGTATTTAGGAACATTCCTCGAAAGAGCTTTTTGTGTAAGCTGCAATATAAGTTATAAATCTTACAAATGATATGTACCTGTATACAATAAAGTAAAATTAAAAGACATCTATTTATACTGGGTGTCGTGGAGCATGCCAAGATGGTGTCTGGAGAGGCTGAGGCAGGAGGATCACAGTTCAAAGTCAGACTCAGCAAATGCAAGGGACTCAGCAACTCAGTGAGACCCTGTCTCTAAATAAAATACAAAATACAGCTGGGGATGTGGTGCAGTGGTCAAATGCCCCTGAGTTCAATTTCTAGTACCATACCCAAAAACAAAGAGCCATTCATTACCTTCAAAATATGTGAATGTAAGCATGAATAATATTTCACATTCTATAATGATGTCTAAATGATAATTCCAAGCTCACTTCCATAGCATGTTATAATGAAACAATAAATACATAATCATACATTGCCTTCATCATAATATATTTAATGAACTTGCTATATTTGAACAGTAAGCATTTTTAGTAAAAATAACACTGATATAAAGAACTATACATAATAATTTCCTTGTTTCAATGATAATATTCTGTGGTTGTGTTGGAGTTTTAGGGATTTATTTTATAAGCATTAGAGGAATCATCACTGATACTTCATCAAACACATAGAATTTTAGATTATGGTCAGTTTTTACAGTTTAGCTTAGAAAAATAATGTTTATATTTTCTTATATCTAAGATGCCAAAATTTTAAGGCATATAATAACTGTTGTAAATATTATGCTGCAATATTTTCTACTGCCTATATTTATGCAATTTATAAATGTCTATATTAATAACTTGGTTTATACATTTTCACAGTTTTATAATTATATTGCATAATATGTATTGATTCAATATTTCAAATATATTTTAAAGGTTCTAAATTTTATGTCATTCAAATGAACTGCAATGGATTTTCATGTCGTAAATCTAACACCATCACTCTAAGGCCCAGAACTAGGGATTTCAATGTTCAGTCAGACTGTATGCACAGCTTGAGTTTTACTAGATACCAAAAAATTAAACTGCAAATTGCTTTTCTAATTTACATTCCCACAAGCAATGTATATAGGTTCCCGTTGTTCTAATGTCATGCAAGGCTGGTCCCATATGCACTATGGATTGGAAGGTATTTATCAATGTCATATGGCAAGGTGGAGTTATTTTGAAAAAGAAAATATATAAGGCCACAGCTGACATGATAGCAGAAGAGAAGGGTTAGACTTATTTATTCTTCTCACAGAGAAACATGCCAAGGTTAAGACCAGGGCAATTTGTGGGACATATCGTAAAGGGCTTTGTTCCAATTCAGGTGCTCTGGATTTTTTTTTTTCACTTTATAGGCTGACGATGCAAGCAATCTTATCAGTGAGTGTCACAAAGATTTTGTGGATTTCAGAAAGTCTAGTTTCAGTAAGTGTTGTCTTGAAATATCAGTTCCCAATCAGTAGGGATCTTCAGGTTATTGGACTCTGAATAAAATTTGTTGATGCTCTGTAGACAAGGACAGAATGATTTCAGTACAAGCACTGAGTATTATCAGCATGCATACACTTATAGAAGATAATGTGAAGATTGGAACATCTTCAACATTTTGTTATTTTCTATTTTTTTAAAAAAATTTGGGCTGGCGCTGTGGCTCAGTGGTTGAGCCCTTGCCTGGCACTTGTGAGGCACTGGCTTCGATTCTCAGCACTAATTAAAATAAATAAAGGTTTAAATAAGACCGTTCCTTGTAGGAATTTTTAGTTCCATCCTGGGTTAATATCCTGTGTTATTCAAATACTTAAAATTTGCTATATGCAGGTCACCATGCTAAATGTAGAATTTATCATCACAAATAAAATGAGTTTTTTTTCTTTCATTTCAGAAGTTTACAATCTAGTCAAAAAACATGTGTATGCGTGTGTGTGTGTAAAGAGAGTTTTTGTAAAGAGAGAATGAGAGGCCATTTTTGAGAGTTGATAAGATGTGAAAGTCCAAAGATATCTGAGAGTTTAAATGAGACACAGAAATACAGTTTGGATAAATTATTATGTTGAATTTTACTTTTTGAATGACTTATAAGGAAGTCAGAGAGGTAGCATTGGTTTGTGTCATGAAGGATTTGTATGTCATCTTAATAATTTTATATTTAATTTCAACTCCAAAGAGAAACCATGAGAAACAAATTTAACGTATTTGAAAGGAAATAAGCAAACTATGTTTTCAGAAAAGTAATAGAACCATTTTAAGACATCATTAGTAAAAATAAATCGCATTCATTTAATTAATATTTATGAGTTGAATGGATTATTATTTCATATGATAAAATCAGTGATATCTTTGATGGTTAGCCACCCATGTAGGCTGGGCCTGTATCTAAATAACATAGTTTAAGTTCATACCAATCCCACATTTCTTCAGTTGAACACTTTTCAATTGTGCAAAAGAGATGGGTGAAGGGCAGTTTTCTCTTCCTCTCCTCGTGAGCTGAGAATCTATTTTCTTTATGAATTTAGAAGCACCTAGTTCTAACAGTTTGGAACTGGAACTGAATCACACCACCAGATTTCCTGATTCTCTATTTTGCATATAGCAAATTATGAGACATTTCAGCCTCCATAAATGCCTGAGATAATTCCGACTATATACCTACCTACCTACCCATCTATCACAATGTATAATTTTATTGTTATACTGGAATACTGGAATACATTCTTAAATTCAGTCCAGTAACTGGTTCCTTCAGTCTCACAATGGCAAGTCTTAAACTGTCTTTACTGCATCTTTTTCAAACTAAAATATAAAGCATTGTTTTCCTATTAGTGTAACTAGAGTCAGCAATCCTCAGTGATGCTCCATGAATACATTTATTTATATTAAATATCGGACATATATTTTATCATAGATTTAGAATGTTAATTAAAAGATTTAAAGCTCTGAGAAAAATTACTTTTTTTGAAAAGATAATTTTTGGTAATCTTCTAAGTTACATTATGCTTTATTAACATTCACTAAAACTAGTGTTTCAGAAAAACAATATAAGAGAGGCAACACCAGACAATTTATTTATGAAAAAAAAAGCACTTAAGGGATTCAAGAATATCCAGCAGAATAAATCATGTGATCCTTTCATTAAAACTTTAGAAATTGAATTTTATTGCCACATAGATGAAAGTTATTAGAATATAAAAACAACACCACCTGATTTAAATGCATACTTTCCCTCAGGCTCCTCCTATTAAATCTTTATTGGTTTATAACTATCAAGAAATTGGCATAGACTTAATATCTGACCTGAGGAAGCAATATGCTTGCATAAAATGGAATCAAATATTAATAAATTGAAATTAAAAACGACATAAAATTAGACCTCAGTGCAATGACTCCATAATCCTACTGAGAATGACAAATTAAATTGCAATGAGGAACCAAATTTGTCCCTTTATCTAAGGATATTTAGAAATATTTTACAATAGCCAATAGGAGTTTTCCTCAAGTTTCAGTAATATATTATTTTTTCTAAATATGTTACTCTGGAATACTAAGGAATATGAGGTATTTTTTAGGAATGTTTTATAAACAAATTAGCATTGCACCTCTCATTTAGAGCATGAGCCACAAAATAATGGCTAAGAAAGTCACAAAACAATGGCTAAAAATTCAAAAGATGGATTTCTTGTACCCATCTCCCAGCCTGCATTGGCTCTGTAACTGTTTAGGTCAATAAAATAGAGTTGGATTAATGTATCAGTTTCTCAACTTAGACTTCAAGACTGGAAGCTTCTCATTCTTGTATCTTTGAAACACTGTGAAGAAACTCAAGCATTCCTGTGGAGAAAACCATATAGAAAGGAAATGAAGCCCTGGTGGGCTATTACACGAACATATTAACATTTCTTCTTTGGTAAGGTATTTATTTTTACCAAGAATTAAATGTGGGTTGTTTGTTTTGTGCATGTTTTCAAAGAAAATTAGGTTTATGCATATTTAGGCAGAAAAATATTAATGTTTCACAAAACACTTATATGTAGTTTTAGTTATTTCTTGCATTGCCATTTTTGTTTTTACTTTGAAGGTTAGATTTTTTCCTCCATTTTTTCTAGCATTATGAACAGTAATATATCAATAGTAAGATAATAAAGAACTTGGATCATAAGGAACATATGAAGATGGGGCTGAGGCTGTGGCTCAGTGGCAGAGCACATGCGTAACATGTGAGACATGGGTCAGATCCTTAGCACCGCATACAAAAATAAATAAAATAAAGGCATGCTGCCCATCTACAACTACAAAAAATAAAATAAAATAAAAATAAAAAAATAAAGAACATATGAAGAGAGGAATAAATGGCTTGGAAAATGGTAATAAATTAAAGTTCAAAATAATAATAGCACAAATGCTAAGTAAAGGAAGGATCTGAGGAGGATTAAATTTATATTAAAGTTCTCTGAATTAACATTGACCCAGGACTCTCATGGGATACCTCAATACATGATGCATCTTCTGCTTGTAAAACATTCTTATGATATATCCTCTTAAAAAACTAATCAATAATAGGGTAATTCATATGAAATATTAAAGAACCACATACTTGTATTGGTTTTGGAAAAACTTTAGTCAAACAAATATGTTCAAAGATTTAATAAAGTAGTTTAATGTGTTGATTTAATGAAAAGTCTCCAAAATTTATTGCTGTGAATATCCTCACAACTATTCTTGATCCACTAAATAGCATCTAATTTTGCACTTTATAATGTATGAATTGTAGGTTTTATGACCTGTATATTAATAAAGATATTATTTGAGTAAATGCAGATACATTTATCTGGTGGCAGAAGTAGAAATCAAAGTAATGATGGCTTGAGGGAGATTGGACAGATTACCACTGGATTGAATTCAGAAGTGGGCATATGAAAATGAATGAAATTGGCCTATACAAGTAGAGAATGGACCAGACTGTCAGACAGCAAGGAAATGTAAACCCAAGTCCAACCACATGTTTTTGACACAACTGACCACAACTGAGTCAACCAACTAAATAAGAGTAAAGGTTTCTTCCCCAAAGTCTTCAGAAAAGAGCCCAGTCTGGTCAATATCTGGAGTTTAAACTTCAAAATACACTAACCAAGAAAACCTTTTGAGCTTGCTTTAATTTGTAACATATAAAACTATGAGACTTAAAAAAAAAAATAAATGTACTGTCAGTTGCTAAGTTTGTGATAATTTGTTATATAGCAATAGCATAATAAAAACTAAATGAAAAATCCTCTGGTCTTAGACCATAGTGATTATTTTGCTTAATTATCTGTGTTTTAGATTCAAATACTAGGAGATGTTTATTTTATTGGCTTTCACAGATTAGAAAGGAAATTAAACATCTAAGTGAGTCTCTAAAACAGTTATCATCTATGATTTTCTTTCGGTATAAAGGGAATTCATTTTAATAATCTTTCATTCTTTCCTTTCTGAAAAGTAAAACTTTAATTTATAAAGGTAAATCTAATAGTTCTAAGAAAAGATCAAAATAAAGGTGGCATGAGATAATATAATAATGCATTTGTTTTTTAGATAAAAGAATGTTTCCTCAATAAATTAATAAAAATTCTGAGAAAATAGAAAACTAAGATGTTGGACCATATCAGGAGGCTGGATCAAGAAAAATCAGGATATTGTTTAGAAATTTAAAAATAAACTTATTTTAGTTATTTTATGGAAACATCCATAAATGTAGAATTCTACAAATCAATATCAATGTGTTATAGAATAAACAATAAAAAGCTTTAATTTATATTATAAAAGAAACCTGTGATTTCTACATTTAGCTAATTACTTGCTATTTTATGTTATGTAAAATACCTAGGCAGGTATTTTTCTGTGAAATATTTTTTTTCAAAAGCTTATTGTGAGGTAAAAACTAAATATGTTTTCATATTTTTTTTTACCAAATCTAAATATCTGAGGAATATAAACAATGAATATGGCTATACAAATCTGTCAATTAAAAATAAATTAAAAAAAAAGAATAGATATATTATTTAATCACTAAAATTTAAAAAGTGCACAATATTTTGAAGTTGGTTAAATAAGAAAAAAATAATGTAATGTTTCCAAAAAAATACATGATTATCTTATTCATAGAAATGTGTAAATATTCTATGTCTGGACACCTAAGCAGAGAAAATGAGCTGAATACATAGCAATTTTAACATCATCTTAGATAAACATAGCATCAAATGTTTCCAAACACAGAAACTGGTAGAGTGGAGCAGCCTGAAATTGATTCTCTCACTGTATTTAGAAACATGGATTCAACAAAGATGTCAAGGCAGGTCTCAGGTGCAAATCTCAGGTCAATAACCAAGCACACAATTGAATCCAAGCATTTATAAGTATAGAATAGGCAGTTATTCAGACATCAGAAGAAAAGCATGTATAAAATACCAAAAGCAGAAAAAAAAAATTGAGCTTATATAAGATGTAGGACCTGAAAACGTTTTCCAAGGTGCAGGAAACAAGTCAATAGTAGTGTTGGATACAATGCTGTCCTGGGACTTAATATAACATCCTTGCCATTATTGTACTCTTTGGATTGGGTGAAGGTTTTAATACTACCAACTGTTCTAGCTGGAATGAACAAAGATTTTTGTAAATTCCAAAGCAATTTTTACTTTGTGAGTTCCTTTTTAAGAATATTACTGAAATTTTGAGTACAGATGAATGTTAAAACCTTAGATCTGTTTGTGGAAGTGATTCATTTCTGCAAATATAACTTCTTTTTCAATTATTCATTAAAAGCAGTGAGATAGGAGAGCCTGCCCACTTAACCTGATCTTGAGACAGGCCATGTAAAATTGATCACCAGTTTGTATGACTGTCAAACTGCCTTACAGCTTGCTTCTTCCCTATAAAACATCCCTATAAAACATCTTAATCTTTTCTCCAGTCTCTTCTAAACTTTGTATATATTCACTATGTTTGAATTTTTATGGTTGGTGTGCTTTGCAGCTTTATAATACTTTAAATTATAAGACTAAGACTGGCCCTGTCAATTTCCCCAAAGATTTTTTTAAAAATATTTATTTCTTAGTTGTAGTTGGACACAATAACTTTATTTTTTTTAATTTTTATGTGGTGCTGAGGATCGAACCCAGGGCCTCCCACGTACCAGGCAAGCACTCTACCACTGAGCCACAATCCCAGTCCACCAAAGATTTTAAGAGAAATCAGAACAAAGATTTTAGGAGAAAGCAGAACTTATTAAAATATAATAATTATGAGACTATGCAACAAGAGAAACTGGCTATTTTGAAAATTCAATATTCCAAATGAGATCTTTCATGTTCACATTATTAAGATTCTGGTAAATATATCCACAAAAGACATAAAGGAAAAAATAAAGGTATTTTTTTAGATAACTTTGGCCCATGTGAGCAATAAAAATAATTTGTCATGCTATCAATATCATATATAGTGTACATTATACACTACTAAGTGTGGAATTAAGTACTGTAAATTACTTCCCATGAAAATTCACTAAATAGCAGCAGATATTTATTTTGCTGAGTGCTTACTCTCTAACAGGTACTTTTCTAGGTGTTATAGGGGGAAAATGTCTCTTTGTAGAGTTAAAAAGCAGGGATTCACAATTTATGAATAAATTAGCCAAATATCTACCAAGATCAAAGATCACAGCTCTATTTGGAGAAAACTAAAGCAAAAGAGGAGAATAGAAAGGTCTGTGGAGGGAGAGTATTAATTGACATTATAAACAATGCTGCAGTCTGGCTGGGCACAAAATAACCAAACCGCCACAAGGCACTTGTAGGTTCAAACAGGAACTACTTTATTGCCCAAACTCTCACCTGCACTCCACGCGCACTCCCGGGAACTCTCTCAGCCCTCTATGGGGCTCCACGAGAACTCAATAGGGACTCCGGGGGATAACTCAATGGGAACTCCAGGAGAACTCAAAAGTAGCGGGCTCCAGAGGCAGCAGGAGCTGCCCAATTGCCAGACACCAGGGGTCTATATACAACTGAATGCACAGCCTGTTTCAATCCAACATCATCCAGTCACAGCAAGTATACACAGCTTAATTTAATTATCATCATCTTAATGGCTTCCTGGCTTCACCTCTCAACCACTCCTTCTGGCAAAATGCCAGGCGCCATCCCGACTTAGCTGTGGCTCTCAACAAAGCAACATGGTAGGAAGGGCTTCACAAAGGATGAAAAACTTGAACAAAGTTTAATGAAGCAGAAAGAATGAGCTTGGCTGATATTGAGAGAGAAGTTTTCTGACCATGGACAAGTATATCAAAAGGATTAAGTGTAAATTTTATCCCCTGGGATGATACCTTTAACTGGTTGCTCTATGGATGGTAGGAGCTGAGTCACAGCTGAGCCACTTTCACAGTAATCTTAATTGCTTGTTAATTTCCCTGCATTGTCCCCACTAACACAAAGCTGCTTGAAACCAATGGGTGTTCTTAATCTCCCTATCTTCTTCATCATCTTTCATAGCACATCTCTGTTCCTTTATGGATAATTGACAGATGCCCTTGATGTGTTAGCAGTTCTTTAAAGAGAGGCCAATTGTTTTCTTAGGTTACTTTTTACTTAGTCTCTTTGGTCAAAATTACTAACTTGCATGCTATATATTGATCTCTAGCTGCTCCCTTGCCTAACCCATGCTGAAAAATTGGTTGTTGAATATTTGCTCTTGAGGCTTAATATATAGGAATTAGAAAAATTAATAGTTCTTTACACTGACATATTTGGGCAATCACCCTATTTTTGTCCTTTTAAAAATAATTAAAATATCCTACCATGATTAAAATGGTCTTTTCAAGTATGTGTTATTGTATATCAGTTGTGTTTTATATTTATAAATTTCTATAAATTTGAACTGTTAAGATGTTTTATATGTAATATCAATGGAATGGTAGTAAATATGTCACCAATACTGAACTCCAGATTCTCCCTGTTCAGGATATGTGTGATATTCTTCAAGAATATAAGATGAGGTCCAGAAATCTCTATAAAATGAATATACAACATCTAAAGAAACTTGACACTAAAAAATTAAAGCAACAAAATTGATACTAATTATAATCAACAAATATTTTTAGGAAAATTAGAGAAGTAAAATTGCTTAATTCATAACAGGTATTTCCTCCTATCCCTGAAACAAGAATAGAGAAATGAAACCTGTGTCTTTTCTTCCAAGCTATTGCAAAATTTTCTGAAGGATCTTTGTAATATAGCTTTTGTAGTACTCTTCCATGATTTTTATATTACTTCTTCAATAATAAAAATGTAGCACATTTGAATAATAAAATGATTAATTGGCCTTATCAGAGTAGTCACATATTAGATAAGCAGTTAGGGAAAATCTTCCAATGCAGAAGAGAGAAAATCTCTGTTAAAAAATACTAAACACAAATGAAAGTACTGTGATATGAAAATAAGCATTGTTTCCAAAAGTCTGTAGTAATATACTACCTACTTAAAGTACAATATAAATAGTTAAAGGAGTAAAAAAAATATTAAACTAGATAGAGTCCACATTACAGTAATAAATTATTGATAACTTCTTGTATAAGATGACAACCAGTTCATAGAAATAACATTGGGTGATTGTTACAGTGGACTGTTTCCTGGTTAAATGTATAATTTCCACCAAACCCAATAGAAATTCAAATATTGTTTCTCAATTAGTGAATGGATGCTTGACAGTAAGGGCATAGATTTGTTTAAAAAAAAAACAAATAAATAAAACATAGCTGTTGCTACAAGGAACTGATTTGTAGATGATGTAGCCTTTGGGAAGTCGGGCCTAGTTAGAGAAAGTGGGTTTCTGGGAGTGGGCCTTTGAAGTTTTTGTTTTTTTTTTTTTTTTTCCTGGCCCCTTCCTCTTTAACGCTTTGATTGCTGTGTCCCTCTGTTCCCTAGTATCCACAAGGCCAGCAATTTTGTTACATCACACGTGCTTTCCATCATGATGTTTTGCCTCATCATGGCAAAGCAAAAGATCCAGCTGCCAAAGGTCTAAAATCTCTAAAACATTGAGCCAAATAATATTTTCTCCTTTAAGGTGATTTTTTGAGGTATTTTGTTACACCTGAGAAAATTAACACAGAAAGCTACCAGAGTAAGTTCCTTATACATTGTGTTGTTCACTGATACATCCCAAACACCTATAAAAGTTTCTATTATACAATACATAATAAATAAATATTTGTCTCATGAACAATTGACAATTCTGTCCATAGTCAACATATCATGATGGATAACAGGATATGTTTTAACAAAACTTTGTGATGTGGATGAGGGTCTTCCTATCTTTAATGGTCATTGGTAAATCTGATGTCCATTCATGCTGGTCTAACACTTATGGAAATATAACTTCACATAGGTATAATTGAGATGCCTATGGCTAAACTCTAGCTGTAGAAGGAGACTGATTCAAACCCTATGAATATTTTTCAGCAATTGTTTATGCTGGTTAATGTCCTAGTTACCCATCTATGTTTTGAATTTTTTTCCTAAACCAAACTCCAATTAAATATATTGTTTGAACTTTACAACATGCATATAGTAGTCATTTTTCTTCTTTTGTGTTTTTATGGTTTTCATTCAAAATATTATTTTGTTGTGGATTTGGTGAAGAAAGCATGGCAGAGAAGTGGGGCAAATGTGAACATTGGGTCATCCTGATCATAAACCAAATATGCATGTTTAAAAGTTGAAATAAAAAGTTAAATAGACTGATGTACAGCATAGAATTTTATTATATTTCTTCTGCAGTTATGAGTGTTTTCTTAAATATTACAGTGCGATTAAATGATTTGTCTCAGATGTTTACAATAATCTCCTCTATGCTTTTTTTTTTCTTCTGATAATTTATTTTCAACTTAAAGTCAAGATTCACATAGTGAATTCCCAAAGGAAACTTTATCCATTGTCATGAAAAATCATGCTGTAGGAGCTGCCTTAGCTGAGTCTTACAGCTTGACCTAGTCTAACACATACATATGTAACACATACATATTATACATATGATACTACACATCATATGTATAAAGTGAATTCTGGATTCATTACCAATGTACAAGTTCCAGTCTCCTTTCTGCCTCACTATCAGTAAGCACATCCTGTATTATGCAGTCCTATTTTATGCCATTCCTATATTCCTGATACTACTTCATATTACCTATTTATTTTGTATTTCAGCTTCAGGATACCTATTCCCTTTGTTTAAAATGCTAAGCACTATTTCCATTTCAAATTCTTTTGCTAAACGTCTTTCTCTCCAGGACCTTTGACATTTGTGGACCAAACTTTGAACAACAACTTCTGTGTCTATTTTACCTAAATAGGTGAAATGTTAGTTAGATTTTTGTCACTGTGACCAAAATACCTGACAATAACTACTTATAGGAAGAAAAGTTTATTGTGGATCACAGTTTCAGACATCCAATATATATGGTCAGCCAAGTTTATTATTCTGCCCTGAGGTGAGGAGGAACATCATGGCCCAATGATGAATTGAAGAAACAACTGATCAATTCATGGGGGCCAGGAAACAGAAATAGAGGAGAGAAGGGAGAGAAGGGTCCGTAGAGATGATGTACCCATTCAGGACACACTCCCAGTGACCCAATTTCTCCAGCCACACCCAACATGCCTATGGTTACCACCCAGTTCATCCATTCAAACTAGGATGTACAAATTAGGTTACTACTTGCATAATATAATCATATTAACTCTGAATATTATTGCATTAACATGGGAGCATGTGGGGATATATCATATGCAAACTACCCTTGGTCCCCCAAAGCTCATGTCCATCTCATAATACAAATGCATTACTCCATCTCAAAAAACAAACAAAAAACCCTTAGTGTTATCAGTTGCAGCATTGCCTAACCATGCTAATCTTTATCTGGACTTTTAATCTTTCCTTTGAAATCTTGGTAGAAGCCTCCCTGACTCTTCAACCTCAGTATTGTGCATTCCTGTAGAACCAGCACCATATGGATGACACCAGGGTCTGCTGCCAACTTTAGCAGTAGCTGAGCCCCTTGAACCATGTCTACAGTGGCCTCTGATTTCCTGGAAACCTGAGCATGATAAAATAACTTCCTAACCCACCACCCTACCCTATGCAAGCCAATTGCTCCCAAGATCTCTTCTCAAAAGAGTTTTTATTTTTATAACCTTGAGCCTGTTATTGGTGTAGTCTTGCAAATTTTTGAGATGCCCTCAAAACATCTTTTCTACTGTTTCTGTGCAGAGTCCTTAACATTTCTTTAGGTGCTTTAATCTCTTTATTATAAGAAGTTATTAACTTTCTTCTTGGACCAAGATTTATATGCACTTTTCTTGACAAACTCTAAGTTATAAAAACTTTACAGTTCTGCTTTCTGTTCCTGATTCTCTTACAATAAGCCTGAATAAAAGCTGAGAACAATATCCAAGCCACTGTTTGAATTCTGCACTGCCTAGAAATTTCCTTCTTAAAATTCAGATTTACCTAATAATCTCAGGATATGAGCAAAGTGTAGTTAAGTTCCTTGCCAGAATGTAACATATGTGACCGCTTTTCCAATGTCCCACATAGTTTTCATTTCTCTCTAAAACCTTGTGGGTACAGTCTTTACTGTCCACATTCCTCATGACCTTCTCATCTTCTGAACTCCCACCAGAATCACTCATTAAGCTCTGCTTACTGCATTCTAAGATTACTCCAGTCTCCATCTCCAAACTTTTCCAAACTTTTCTCAGAAACTACTTCTACATGCTTCTGAAAGACATGGTCAGGTTAGTTACAGTCATTGTCCACTTCTAGGTATCAATTTATGTTTTAGTTAGGTTGTCATCATTATGACCAAAATACCTGAAAATAAAAACTTAGAGGAGTAAAATTTATTTCATCTTATGTTTTCAGAGGTTGAGTTTATGGTAGTCTAGTTCTATTGCTCAAAGATTGAGGTGAGACAAAGCAACAGAGTCTAAAAGTTCAGTGGAGAAAACCAGCTCAACTGCAGGGCAATAAACAAGCAGATGGAGTGGGGAAGAGCTCTCAGGGAAATGTACCCCTCTAGAGCACACTTCTAGTGCCCTACCTCCTCTAGCTACACATCACTGGTTACCAGCTGGTTAGTTCCTTCAAAATAGGATGTACTGATTTGGTTACAGCTCTCAAAATCCAATCATTTCATTTCTGAATATTCCTGTATTGACATAGGAGTGTTGAGGAACACCTCATATATAAACAATAATAGGTGATTTCACATCCCTCAATACCTGATATGACCCTCTGTACTTTGTTCAATTTAGAAACTTACTGAAAAAAAAATTGTCACATGTCCCTCTTGATTCAGTCTCATAGCATCTCATTCTAAATATTAAGTGTAATTCAAAAATTACATAACACAAGCAATAAATATTTGAATGCTTCTAAAAATTGAGTATTGGAAAACATCATATTAGCATGTTTATTATATTTCATACATATGAAAACAACTATGCTGTTTACACAATTATGTATTTATAAAATTTTATTTTGTTTATTGAAGCAAGAATAGCTAATGAGATTTTCATAACCTTTCTGTTCATTAAGCACACTTAAAACAGTTATGTAAACAGATTATATTAAAAAATACTTCTTATATAAAATGTAGATTTTTCTCTCTTTTAATCTGATGCTGCTCATAACTTCTAGTCAAATATAAAGCTTTCTTTTAGTGCCAATTAGTTTTATCTGTCTCATCCAGACTATTTTTATTCTTTTTTAAAAATTAACTAATACAAAGTATATCTTCAGAGATGGAGAGCTTATTTTTCTAGCTTCATGTGTAAATTTTTTTCTTATTAACAAGATAATTATCTTAATGTGAAAATATTTTGCTGCAATATTACCTGGCCACATGAAGTAAATTTTTATTTAGTGAATACATGAAAAGATTTTTGTTAGAAAACATAACACGAATGTATTTTTTAAGTTAGAATACAATTTCACTGTATTTATACACTATATTTTCTTTACCTGTTTTTCCACTGATGGACTTTTAGGTCTTCTCCATTTCTTGGTTACTGAATAGTTTTGTGATGAATGTAGGAGTACAAATATCTCTCCAATATACTCATTTCAATCCCAAGTGTGGAATTGCTGCATCATAGTACGGTTTCATTTTTGACATATTAAGTTACCTCCATTCTCTTCTCTATAGGGACAGCTTCTGGATACTTTCACATCACAAGTACACAAAGGTTTTAACTCTTCAAATTGTTGCCAGCCCTTATTAAATTTTCTTTCTGCTAATATTAATTCTAATAGATATGTAAACAGTTATATCTTACTATAATTTTGCTTTGCACTTCCATGATGATTAAGATATATAGCATCTTTTCATATACCTGTTGACTATTTGTATATTTTCTTTGGAGAAATTTGTATTCAAGTCTTTTGTCTATTTTCTAATTGAAATATTTATTTATTTTGTTGTTGTGTTGTAAGCATTAGTTATATATTTTAGATAATATGATTTGCTTAATTTCTCTCCCTTGATTGTAAAGATACATAGTAACAAGACAAGCATTCTCTAGTGGGCAGTTGCATGAATGAAGGGGGGAAAATATAGAAGGGGAAAGGAGTGAAGAGGACAATACAAACACAGAAAATGCAAAGCAAAGATTAAAAATATGTCTGAACATTTATATTCAATAATTCTTTCCTTGGTCCTTCATTATGTCTTCATTTTATTATATACAATACCCAAAATGTTAAAAAAAATTAGATTGGAACAAAGGAGAGGTCATTGTCATGTGTGTGTGATATGTAGTTAGAAAAGAGATACAATGATAATTGATTCCCTACAATGTTCATATTTTCCATCATTTTTTCATATTATATTTTATCTTGTACTACAATTGACTGTCTGTCTTCTTAATAACAATAGCTCTATTTCCTTATTGATTTTGATTTCTGGGTATGCAGCAGCACTGAATTTTTTAGAGTAAGTGATCCATATTTTTAAATGAATAAGTATAACTGCAGGTAGTAGAATTTTAATAGAGACTATGAAATAGTAACTTCGGAATTCTAGTAGTGGACCAGCCTGGCTTTAATCCAGAGTAAGCTCTGTTCTGAAAATGAAAAGAAATTCAAGAAAATTTAGCTTGTTACACAGAGATGCATGTATGTGAGCAAACTTGGATTTAGAAACAGCAAAAGGTCATGCAGTTCTCAGAGCAAGAGCTGTATATCCTGGGGCTTTTTTACTCTTAGAAAGTGGTTTCTTTTTAAAAGGATTGATAGCTGGTTGAGTGCACTACACTTCAATGACAAGAAGATACTATCAATTCATTTCCTGCATTTCAAGAGTGAAAGGGAGCCTACAAGTATTATAATACCTAAACCATGTCCTCTCAGCTCAGGGAACAGAGCTCTTCACTAAGACCTTAACCTGTCTTTATTACCTTGCCTTCCTCTACACTCCTCATCTTTGAACACTCAGACTGTACTGTCTTCATGACATGTATAAGATCCACTTCCTGTGTCATGAATCAGAATTCTCTTTTCATTCAAGAAACTAGCCCTTCTCTCTGCAACAGGTTAAGTGCTCCTTATGGCTAGTTAGAAGAAATTTTTCTTCATTCTAATTTCTCTAGAATGGGTAGATGAGCTTCTCCTATGGAGTACATTAATCTGTTTTCAATTATCAATATTTGCCTGCATGTCATATTCTTATATATTAGACATTAGGTTACATATAGTAGTTGTTCAAAGAATGCATGGTAAACTTTCTGTAGAAAAACTTATTACAGCAAAATATGTTCTTCTTTCTTAATCTAAAATAAAACTAGGGTTTAGTTTTTGTTTGCTTGTTTGTTTTTTGTTTTTTCCTTCTTCAAGTAAATTAGGGCAAAGAACTTACAATTTCCATGAAACCTATATTTTAAAGTTTTAAATATTATTTGATTATTTACAAAAAGGACCATAATATTGTGAAGATAAAATAATAGATATTATGAATATAAAATTTGTTTTTGCAGCTAATTTATTCTACAAGCTTACTGTGAATCTTCTTAAAGTCAACATTTTAACATCACATTTAGAAAAACAATTTGAAAAATACCTATGAAATAGATATTTCAATCACTTAAGATGTGTCAAATATTTACATAATTAGGGAAAGGCTATAGATATCAAATATTTAGATATATTTTTAAAAGTACAATTGCTTAGTATTGTTGTTAATATTATTTTATTTGACAAATTCAATAATAGAAACAAATATATGACTTATTATATAATTGATTTTGCTATGGATTATTAATTTATTATTTAAAATTAATAGAAAACCATTGTTAAAAATTAGCTTTATCAAATTCTTTACCATAAAATAAATTTTAGATGGACATTTATTTAAATAGAAAACAAAATAAGGCTATATATATAATAAAGTTCGAGATAAGAAAGTCTTTTCTAAGCTAATTATATAATTTATAAATCAAATGAACACAAAGTGTGTTTGTGCATATACTTTAGTCTTCTGTGTGTGTGTGTGTGTGTGTGTGTGTGTAGGAAAGGGAGAGAGAATATAAGAACTGTTCATTAATTGAGTAATAATTTAAATAACTCACATTTTTGCAATTTCTATAAGTTGAAAATATTTTAACTCTATTATTATTATTATTATTATTATTATTATTATTTTATTCATTTTGTCAACTATATCTGACTCTGTGTTAGTCAGCTTATTGTTACTGTGACCAAAATGTCTGACAAGAACAACTTAAAGGAGAAAAAATTTTATTTGGCTCATGGTTTCAGAGGATTAGCCCGTGATCATTGGCTACATCACTCTGGGCCCTAGGAGAGGTAGAACATAAAGGTAGAATGGCATGGTGGAGAAAAGTGGCATACCTTCGTTTTACATGGCAGTGCTCAGAAATCCATGCAGAATATATCGTACCAGCATTGCAACCACAGCTGCAACAGTTAAATTATGGTTAAAAAGAATAATAAAATGCATGAGCAAATGACTAAATTAGCTTTCTTATAAGTCAGAGGCTTCAAACACAAACAGAGGTAACATAAATAAGGAGACAGCATAAAAGGATTTGGCAGACAGTTTTCCACTGAAATTAAGCTGGTACTGTTCAGTTTCAGCCAAGTGTATCCAGAATGAAGTACAGGCCCCAAGTAACAAGATTACCTTTTTTTTTTTCTTGTTATGGTTTTGTTTTTGTTCTTTGTGAAGGAAGTGTTTTGTTTTGTTGATGTAGTTTTCGGAGAGACACTTGACATGATCCTCATTAATCACAAAACAGTTGTTAGTAGTTTTACTTAATTCTCACATTTATTAGAAGAATGCTTATCAAACTGTAGGGAATACAAGAATTGCCTAAGAATTTTGTTGAAACACAGAATCTCAGTAAACTTGAGGTGATTCTTAAGATTCTGCACTTCTAAAAAGCTCTAAAATGATGTCAGTGTTTCTGGTCTATAGGTTAAACTTGGAATAGCAAGGTCAGAGTTGATTTAGAATAAAAGTACATGTTATTCTTCCAGTTTTAAAATGTAAGCTGCTAAATAATGAAAGAAATAACTATGTGTTTAAAGATGAGAAGGACATTACTATTTCCTAGCATTTTAGTTGAGTTTGTTACAATCTTATTAAATACCTATTTTCAAATCACACTTATAAGTTACACCACAACATACTTCTCTTTTAGTAAGTTAGTATTGGTTTATAACAAAATTTGAAGTTTTAGTTTAGAATATAAGTTTATTAAAATTTGGTTTATAAAATCCACATATATTTTTCAACATATGAAGAAATAGTAAAAAGTAATACTAGCAGTACTGGGGGGGGAATCT